>NC_136070.1:642088662-642782794 GCF_964261635.1 Lissotriton helveticus | reverse complement strand
ACTGGCATTCACATAGTGTAGTCACTAACCCATGCATTCAGTAAGACCCATTTAATCACTCACTTATACCGTCAGTCACACACCTGTTAAATCCTCTATCCAGACACTCATACACCCACTCATTCTTCAATACACCTTGACATATATATTTATATATAAAACACTTTTAAACTTTATAGAAACAGTCACTGGATGATGTAATAAGTGATGTCATCAGTGATGTCACTGACCATGTCATGTATGATGTAATATGTGACATCATCAGCAGTGCATTGCGGGGGTGTGAGTTAGTTAGCTGAACTAACTATAACGCCAACATTTCTGTGGTTTTGTAGGAGTGAAATGTCCAACTAACTATAACGTCCCTGAAACCTATGTTTTTTTAGTGACTTTTTTTTAATATATATTTCCAAAACAATGCTGCTCCTTTCTTCTCAAACAGCACGCCGCAGACACAAATGTTGCAAAGCGTTGTTTATTATCGTTGCAAAGCGTTGTTTATTATCGTTGAAGTCAAGACCCAACGCGTTTCGTGGACAACCCCTTGATCACAAGTAAAGGTGTCTCTGTTTCAATGCGTTTAAATAAACGATCATGTGATGAACAAACATAATGAAAAGACTTCAAAGAGTTACTGCACTCTATTCATCCGTCTTAAAAAGGGAAAAATTGTTTACAGTGAAAGAAAATGAAATAACATAATTTCTTAATTCTGTCAGAACCACATTATAATAGTGTTAGATTAAATCAGTGTTTCGTGTGAGTGTTCATTCAACCAAACTTTATTGACACTCACTGTATCTAGGTTCAATTTCACCTATTCTATAGTAAAGTTATGAAGCTGTCATTCTTAAACTATATATATATATATATATATATATATATATATATATATATATATATACTTTATGCTCTTACAATGGAACGTTACTCCTGATATACATATCTGGTACCAGTTTTATGCCCTTGCTCAGTAGACTGTGAGCTCATAGTGTACTGTATACCATGTATGTATATGAGGGGGTTTTGTTGTTGTGTTCTTTCCATTTCCACGATGTTTTGTTCTTTTTATCATTGAATCCTGAACCATCATTTCAAATGCTTCCCAAAGTCAAATACATCTTTGAAACTGTATCACAAACTTATGAGAAATGTTATAGTACAGTACCAGCATTGCATATCCCATTTCTACTTTGTGTATGGTCCTATTATACTTTTGACGTCTTTTCTGTTTCTTTGCTGTTCATGATGCAACTCTTATGTGGCTTTCCTATTCATGTTCTCTTGCTCGTCTTTGATATTCTCCTTTCTTACTCTCATGCTCCACACCATCTCAGTAGTTCCTCCTCCCATCTCTCATTTTGTATTTACCCTTTGTATATGTGGTTTATTCTCCGTTATGTGTTATGTTTGTACCCAATTGCTGAAATCACTGACTGCCTTCTTCGGTTCACCCCTAGCTCTCACTCCCCTGCTCTTTGCCTCTATTCACTAAATTATTTACTTCTGTAGGTGAGGAAGGAAACAAGCGTGACCGGTCGAGCAGTGTGAAGCGGACACAAGCCATTAGACGTCGCCACAATGCAGGGAGCAATCCCACGCCACCATCTTCAATCATGGGGTCACCTCCCAGGTAAGTTGCCTTAACTCTGTGTGGTCCGTTTGTGTCCATTACAGAAGGGCCAGGGTAAGTGCCTTTCTGACAACCTACTTCTGCTCTGTTGCACCTCCTGCAAGTTCCTAAACCTCAAAATGTCTCTGGTTCTAAATCTTGAAACTAACCTACAGCATTGTCTTTCTTGTCCAATCTTGAGATGGAAGCTTGCTCTTCTAGACTGCAGCATATCGTTCTGTGACAAAGTGCCTTTTTAATTTGGTCTCTCGGAAGAATATTCCCGTACTCGTGTGCCCTCTTCACTCGTCATCCATTTACCAAATGTAGGCTGCATTTTATGTCCGTAGGGGTTTCTGGATACCAAGAAAATACGCCACCACAAAGATCATTAAAATGTTGCTACATTTAACGATTTGGAAAACTTCTAAAATATTTGTAATGAAATAAACCTGAATGGCACAGTAAATCAGCCATCAAAAGTCTAGACAAATGTGGGATATTCATATCAAACGATGTACAAAGCATGCTTTTGCGAAATTAGTAGAAAAAGCTGAGTTTGGTGTCCAGTAAATTCCAGCCCATCACCTTGAGAGAGATTAGAGGCACTGCAGAGAACTTGCCGCATGTTGTACCCTTTTCATGTTATACCGTTATTCAAATATGATCTGCTATCCTGTACTTTGCTTTGCAGGCACTTGCCCCGATCAGATGAGTGTCAGTTTTCTTGTTGCTCGCATCCATAACCAACATTCGGTCAGTTGTATTGATTAACCCAGCTTTTTGCAGCGGCCTGCTTATTTTGTATCTACATGATGAAGGGCCTATGAATGAAAGAGAAGTCTTCTTTGAATATTCTTCAATTGGCAGCTCCAGTGCAATGGCTGCCCTCTTTTAAGAAGCATAGTTTGTCATGTATACCCAACACAGTTGATAATAGTGGGATGAATTAAGTGCACCTTAATTTGAGAAGGACGTAGATAACTAGAACTATAGAATAAGACTTGGAGAGATAAATAGGATCCCACTGACTTTGCCTCGTCTTCTCCAAAGTTCTCTACCCCTCCGTGTCATTCTTGAGCTGTTGTTTCTTCTGTTTTTCCATTGCAATGATTTTGCATGCTGCTGAACCAACACACCTTAGCCCGCCCTGTTGATGTAGTTACAGGACTTGCACACTGTTTAGGCATTGAATCTTGACCCTCATGCAAGATCTCCTTTTCCTGCTTGGGTTGGTGGAGGGGTTTGCCCCCCCCATTGCCTTATCTGTCTCTTGGCTATATTGATAAAGGATCTTTCTCTTTACTCAGCCTTCAGGACATTCAGCGTGGCCGAGCTGCCTCACAATCCCGTGCCCTGACATTGCCCTCAGCTCTACAGTTTGCTAGCTCCCTGCTTCTGCCACGTGGCCCCATCCACGAAGCTTCCAACTTTGAGGACACCACAGAAGGTGCAGTGCACTATTTTGTGGATGAGAGCGGTGAGTTGGTGGGTGGAAAAGCATGTGTCCCCCCCCCCCCTGATATTCATTCCACTTTTGAAAGACCATATGGTTCTCCTTGAAGTACATATTTTGTCTCTTCACCTGCTGATATTGCATTTCTTTGCTCACATTGCGGTATTTGTTCCCCTCAGGCGTCCGGCGCTCATACACCTTTGGAGTGGCAGGCGGGGGCTACGAGAACCCCATGGCACAGCAGGCCAATATGGATCACGCCAATAACAGTGCATGGTATGTTTGTGAGTTGTTTGATTCTCTTGTAAGTCATTCCAGACACAGTTGCCATTAACTGAGATTCAGTCTCAGTAACTCCATTAGCCCCCTCACAGACCTTGAAATTACCTCTTTAAATCTCCTATATTTGGCAGGTATAATCCTGCCTCTTGTAGGAACCCCTCATTTCCTTAAAATCCCATTAGCGTTTTGCTCAATACGGAGCAGTAAACTCTGTTATATTTCAAAGTCTGCACTAGTGCTGTGTGCCTCCTGTCCATGTTGGAGTGCTGGATACGCTATGGCGGCAGTGCACAGGTGCTGATAAATATGTGATTCAGCAAATTTTTTGGGTACTCCTACCAACACCCAACATGCACGCTCTCCTGTGCTCTTCGTCCACTATTGAGCATGAACTCTTATCCATGTCCAACATATGCCCTGGAAGGAATTTGTGCAATGCTCAGAATGCGCCATCTTGTGCTTACAATGCACCATATGCATCCTCATCTGTACAATGTTGAGAGGGCTACTTGTTACCTCCACTACCACATCCCATGTGCATTATCCTTGAAATGCCAAGTATAATCTAAGCATCTCCACGTTTTTGTCAAGTGTGCACTCCTTTTATCAGCATGGCGGGCTGTGTGCAACATTGTTTTTATGTATTCTGAGCTTGTACTATTGTAAACCTTGCCATTATTAACATGCACACAACCCCTTTGGCTGGCCAGTATGCACCTGTAATCCTATCACGCCATCTGTGCCTTCTTGAGACTCTGGCGTTGCAGGTTCATACTTGTGCATTTGACTGTTTTGGCCTGCTTGGGCAAGATCTCTAGTCATCCCAGTGATACACTTTGCATAATGCATGTGCTTGCTTTCATCCATGTGAATCCTGTTACCCAGACTCAATTATCGACCCTCTGTTAGTGTTTTCAAGCCATTGCCAATAACACAAAAAAATCCCTTTTCAAAATCATTAAATTTGTACCATTTGAATAATCGGAAGGAGTGGAACTCCACGCATAATCCAGGCCTACAAATCGCTATTCAAACAAATCATCAAAATCAACTTTCATTAAACATATCACATCATACTTAATATTAAGATAAGAATAAAAATGATCTAAAATAAAGCAGTTTGAGCCACCAAAAAAAGAGAGAAACAAGCATTTGCAATGTAATAGGTCCTGCATTTGTTAAAGTTAGAGCTGTTGGCGTTGAGAATGTTTTTACTTGTGTTTTCTTAATTTGCAGTGGAGTATTTACATATGCATAGCTTTATTGCCATTGGTATAGAAATAGTGAAAGTAAAAGCATTGTAATTTTTAAAGCCAATAGCTCTAACTTACCCCCAGCGTCCGCCAGCTCCGTCCTCGCCTGCTCTCGCCCATCTTTCTTGTGTCGGGGCTCAGACATCACGTCTGGAGTCCGGTATCAGTCGCGGCATGCAGACTTGGCGGGGGCAGCGCTAGTGGGTGATAGGCCTAGATGTGCATTGAAGGAGCCGGCCTAGTAAAAAGCGGTGACCTTCATAGATGCGGAGGTCTGAACAGCACGCAGGCTATTCCCACTGCCTTTCTGTGGCGGCCTCGAGTGTTCCCACCACATCTGCTCTTGCTGGGAAGCGAAACAGCTCAACCAATGCACCTCCCCGGGGAATGCCAGGCGCATTGGTTGGTGCCTCATCCTGGAGGGTAGGCGCTCTGACAGGTGATCATTTCTTTGCAAGATGTAGAAGAGGTTTCAAATGACTTTCACTTCCTTTCAAGTGTTGGATCCAAACATCCTATTAAACAAGCACTGGCAAAGAAAATAACTCTGGTGTTTACTCCCAGCATTTTGGCTTTTGTCATGGTCTTTGTAACTTCCTAAAATCAACAAGAAGCACACAAGACGTCAGCGGTCCTTTCATTTAGTTGCTTCCTTGTGAAATGGATCCAAAAAAACACAATCCTGCGAGTGGTGCACGCACGCAACAGCGAGACATGTGGTTTCAATTATCGCGCCCGTGTCTGGGCACGATAATTGAAACCACATGGCGGCTGGTGCGCGTAATGGACACCAATAGGCCGTTGGCGGAGCAATGTGCCCGCCTTTGGCCAATTGCGTGCAGTCTCATAAAAAGACGTACGCAAAGGCCATTAGCGTGCCCCAAAAGGAAAAGCACATGCTCGTGCGTGTGCGATTCCTAACTCTGTTTCTGAGCCCCCCCCCCAAAAATGTCTCGCGCTGCACGAGCACTGCTGCGCACTGCCACGCTAGGCGCGAGACCTAAAAAACTGTCTATATAGATAAGTCTATATATCCCGTTGCCTAAAACTAAAGGGGAACACGAATGCTATACCTGCCCAAGACTATTTCCAAAAATGAAACTTAAAGAAATATACAATAATTTTACGGTTTCCCATCACTCACCATTCCAGGTGACATGCTTCATCATCTGGGTATCCTTTGACAGGGCTACTACTCCACCCTATTGATGGGGGACCCCAAGGATGTTTTTTCTTTATAATAGGTAGTATACAGATGTGAGCTAGCGTGTTGTAGAGTGTATGGGAAAAGTGCAGTGCAGTGCAAATGTGAATGTGAAGTTAAAATTGAAGCGTGGCCAGACCACAATTTTATTCTTGTCTGTCACAATCAAATATTAAAAACTGTGCAAAAGAACAGTTTCAACAGATAGCTGTCCATAATATTCAATTGGTCAACATGTTTCAGCACATGTAGATAGATCTGCACCATGTGCTTTCATCAGGACTTAGCAGGTATTCATGCTACTGCAACAGTGAAAAATAATAAATAAATAAATTAAATGTTAAGCAAGATAAATCAACTGGGAAACAATACAACCTTGTCACCTGTTTCTCACAGTTGTCAAATCTCGTATCTCTTGAAAGATCTAAAGAGTATGGAGAAAATACTTCACCCCACCTGGCAACGGCTCAGGGTAAAGAAGGCACCGCTCTGTCCGTCGGTACCTCTGACGGTCATCCAAGCCGTCGGGGAGATCGCATTATATATAGATCAGTCATCAAATAAAAATATTGATTCTATAAAAGTTATGTATTATACCGTTTTGCACATAATGAAAACAATGGGTACACAGATTTGCACTTTTACCACTTTATACATCAACAAATATCACCTGTCATAAAAACACGATTCATAAATTCATAAAATACTCATGATCATAAAAAACAATCAATGATGTTCCTTTAAACGCAATATGTTCAGTTGAATATATCTGTCGACGCGGCGTTTCGGTGAAACCATCAAATTAACATCACCTTCAGGACAAAAATTAATATTCAAATATCACTTTTTAATGTGCAGATGTGGTATTCAATGAAGAAGATTGTCTTGTAGTTTGGAATCGTAATAGAATCTTCCATTTGTAGATTATGGTGTACAAAGGGTTTTAGCAGCAGTCCTGAACAAAAAATCATAAATTGAAGGATGGTCCGTGGTATTATTCAATAATAAACATAGTGCATAGCGAATCAAACCTTTTGATGCACGCTATATTGAGACTCAAGTTGGCAGTTAAAATTCCAACTCCGTTATATGCAAAGAGCAACTTTTATTATTTAGTTGAATTATTTTCCTCTTTATTTTGGGTAGTCTCTTTAGATCGTTCACCAGGCAAATGCTGCTGTATGTAGAAAACGGTCTGCAGAACTAAAAATGATTATGACAAGTGGTTATTAATGGAAGATTCTATTATGATTCCACACTACTAGACAATTTTTATCTTCTTGATTTAATACCAAATCTGCCCATTCAAAAGTGATATTTGAATATTAATATTTTTCCTGAAGGTGATGTTAATTTGTTGGTTTCACTGAAACGCTGCATCAACAGATATATTCAAATGAACATATGTTTAAAGGAACATCATTTTTATTATTTTTTTAGGATCATGATCATTTTATGAAATATATTTTTGACAGGTGATATTTGTTGTATAAAATGGTAAAAGTGTAAATTTGTGTACCCATTGTTTTCATTGTGGCAAAACAGTATAATAATTTTTATAGAATCAATATCTTCGTTTGATGACTGATCTATATAGACTTGTTTTCTTTCTCTTTTTCGGTGGCAAAAGGACTGCTTTATTTTATATAACTTTTATTCTTATCTTCGTATTAAGTAAGATGTTATATGTTTAATGAAAGTTGATTTTGATGATTTGTTTGAATAGCGAGTTGTAGGCCTGGATTGTGCATTGAGTTCCACTTCTTCCGATTATTCAAATGGTACAAATTAAGTGATTTTGAAAATGTATTTTTTATGTTATTTGTATAAGTGCTTCCCGTCCCCTCTCTTAGTATTGTGGCGGACTCTTTTGAATTTTTGGTTCAAGCCAGTGCCACCTGTTACTCTAGCCAGTGGCTGTGCCAATATGCTTTCCACTGAAACACTGTACTTTTCATCAGATAGAGACCGCCTAGTGTGCCCATGTTAGTGTTGATATGAAACTTCTTAGCCTCCAATGTTTTGAACCGCCTTACTGGAACTCACTGAACACTGATCTCCCATTCCTGTCCAGTCTACATTAAGATTTAGTTTTAACCAACTGCCCTCTGCAGGAACAATATTAGGTGCCAATACATCATGTATTTTTTTCCCATTTGCTACAGTTCTCTCTTAGCTCCTTTTCAACATGGCTGTCTTCCTCTTAACAGGGACCGTCACTCACATTCATCGAGCTTTAATTCTGCTGATGTGCCAGAGGGGACCCCGGCTCTTTCGCTGCTTCCTCCAAGGAATCCCATTGGTATGCGAGTACCCATTGAAATCCCAGAGGTAAGAATGTGGAACCTATAGCAGCATGCCTGCTATGATTGTCAATGACCGGCTTAAATCTACAAATTGAGAAATATTACAACAGAAGCACAGTCACAGTCACAGTCACATATTCAGATTAGGATATTGGTCTGCATGAGGGCTAGAGAAAGAAATATATTACCCTAGAGAATGTCTGGAAGGCCTTGTAAGTAAAGCCATTTTAAAGCTTAGGCAAAGCGAGCAATTGCGCAGTGCTCTTCACCTTCCACTGGACCCCCTGGTAAATTGCGCAGTGCTCCTCACCTTTCAGTGGGCCCCCTGGTAAAATGACTGAGACTTGTAACAAAGATGTGCATAAAAACACTAACTCTCTTTAGGTCTGGTGTTAACCAATTTGATTTTACACAAAATGATTATAGAATATACCTCTCCAACATTGTATCTTTTATATATTCACATGCACAAATCGTCCCCCCCTATCGTCCAGCTGTGACTCCCCCGTACATTAGCATAGCAGTGAACAGTGTAAAAATATGTAGTATACAATGTAAAAAGGCCTTAGGCCTGAAACATAGTATCTTTAGTAGCCCATCCAAAATTCAGCCAATGAGTTGAAAGCTTAAGCTCTCTGCTCTCCCTAGAGACCACCATAGGCCAACTTTCTCCCGCACATCATGTGATGGGGAGTTCCCTGGCAAACCTTGGCTCTGACCATTCGTTGTACCTGAAATTGTTACTATTTTGGTCTGCCTTGGGTTTGAACGAGCCCCATCTTCAGCACTTAGGTACTGTGAATTGTTTTTAGGGAAGATTACTATTTTTTCTGGATCAGGGAGCTCATTTGATCCGACAACCAACCACCACCATGGCAGACTGAAAGAAGTCTTTATTTAAACCTTTTTCATCTAGTGGTAGAAGATTTACACAGATGACCCACATTATCAGTGTATTTATTGCATTTATTCAATTCGAAAAGCGTCAGAGTGCGATATTTGTAAGACTTTTACAAATAAAATGTTTAAGGATGGAAAAAGAGGTTGGCATTATTCCTTATGAATAAAGAGAAGTTTCTTCCATCTGAAGGAGATGCCCCCTCTTCGGGGCGAGGATTCAGTGAAACTGGTCTATCCAAGCACCACCACGAAGGTAGCGCACAAATGGACACTTATGCAGTTTTCTGTGCATGATTTATTTGGTACCGTGCTTGCAGCCAACTTCTCTGGTAATCCACGGATAAGCATACCTCTGGACACTATAGAGGAGATCAAAGTGTAGTAAAGAAGAAGAAATCCTCAAAAGACTTATCTTCAAAGGAACTATAGCTGACGACGACCATATCGTCTGTGACGACCATACTGTCTACAATGGTCCTGCTCTCAACGACGAATCTCCCGTCTATGACGCTGCTGACGATTATCATACCGTCTACAATAAAATCAGTGTCCATGACAACACAGTCAATGCCCACTCTGTCAACCGTAAATTTAAGAGATTTTTTTTTACCATTAAAGGTGTCAAATGTATCTCCAGCTTAAATAATGTTGTCAGACCAAAAAGAGAAGGCTAGTGATTATGCCTTGATGCCAGCTTACATCCCAACACATTTGGATGTAAAATAAGTCCCAGAGTTTAGAGAAGAAATGGATTTGAGGAGTCCTACAACAAATATGTTCATCAAGATTATACATCTCAAACTGCTCAAAATGGTATGAGCGAGGAACCACCAAGATATTCTAGGGATCCGGATGTGGTTCAAGTGCTGACAGATGATGGATATGTTCAGTGTAATTACCACAGCAACCAGCCAATACATCTGAATATGGTTTTACCTTCTAAAACCCATTCTGCAACCTTCTCCACCTGCTCCTTTACTGGTTTTGCCTCCTCAGCAACTATTGTTACTATCCCTTCATCTTCCGCTAAGGAAACCATCTTTAAGATCTGTTCACAGAGAGAAGATGTTAGCTGCAATGGTTCTGTATATTTTGATATAGATGAGGAGGAGGGTGAACTTTCACAAGACAATGGAGGAAAAGATGATAGCGGACGGGAATTAACTGTCTCAAGTGGAAATTATGATGGACTGAATCCACAGGATTCTACAAATGATCTCTAAATTTAATTTATTAATAGAAAGGGCTGCCAAGAAATTCAGCCTGCCAATGAAGTCTGTAGATCAGTCATGCTTTCTTTATGACTTTAGTATTAAATATTTTTTATTAAGTAAGTTAACACAGTACAGGCATCAACAATCAAGAGCTCTTGTCATACGTGGCATCCCACACAGGGCCTCAAGTGCATCAAAGGGGACGGAGGTACGCAGTATATAGCAAATCGTGAGTATACACAGCAAGCCGCCTACAACCCATCACGGGCCGGCCGCGTTTCAAGCAGTGCGATGTTATTCAAGGCAGCTCCAAGTTTCCCTGCCAGTCCGTCCCCTCCCTCGCTGAAGTAGAATATGGCTGGCCCCCATAGATCGAATGTGTAGGTTGCCTGGACCCTCAGGAACTTCCCCCCCAAACCCACCCTCTCTTGCATCAACTAACCCCACCCCATGCCCAACACTCTCCCCCCCCCCCAACGTCCCACCCCAACAAATCCAAACCCCTTCCCCCCCTCCCCCCCTCCCCATGGTCCACAGTCTCACGTCAGCTGTTCACACACCATCACTTCTCCGAATTCGGGGCAGGTTCGTTGTTTCTCACTTTCGGGCCTGGCTCCGTCAACCTCAACAAGCGGAGATACCTCGGACAGGTGACTTCTACGAACTCCGAGGACAGGAGGGCTAAGAACGGTTGCCAGAGCTCAGCATACTTCGCCCCTTCCCCCGCCTTATACAGGGAGAGCCTTTCCATACCCAGGACCATCCATAGGCGATGGAGCCATCCTTGGTATGTGGGTATGTGGGTCGTGCGCCAATGTGCTATGATGTTTTGTAGCGCCGAACCTAGAGCTATAGCTATCAAGCGACCCCTTCGTGATCGTAATGGGTAGGTCAGTGCATTTGGGAGCCCCAGGACGACGTAGGAGGGGAAGCGTGGGATTTCGGTGTCAAAGTGTTTGTCTACGTCGTCCACGACTCGACCCCAGTAATCCTGCAAAAGACTACACTCCCACAGTATATGCGTGAGGGTGCCTAGTTGTCCACAGCCCCGCCAGCAGAGGGGGTCTTTGCTACTGTCCATTTCATATAGTCGTTCAGGTGTGTAGTACCAGTAGGTCACCACTTTCGTCAGAGTGTCAGTGAGCCCCATATGATACGCCGAGTGCCGTGCTCTGTAGTATATACCCTCCCATTCCTTATGTGTAAAGGACCTCCCCATCTCCCTTTCCCAACGCGCCCTACTCGCGCTATAGGTGTATTTGTGTTTGTGCGTGAGCATTTTGTATAGGTCCGAGATTAGCTGCTTGTCTGATTTGCGGGTGATCAACCAGTACTCAAAATCCGTTAGTCGCCTATCCGCATCTGCTCTGACTGACTTGTTAAGGGCCCAGTGCCCGACTTGGAAATAATGGAGTCGCTCGGTCTCCGGGAGGCCGAAGTCTTGGCGTAATTGTGGAAAGGGGATTATCCCTTCGGAATCATACATGTGGCAAAGAGATCGACAGCCGGCCGACTTCCATCGTTCGAAGGCCTTCCCATCTAGCCCCGGCTGGAAGTCAGGGTTATCGAGGATGGGGGTGAGAGGTGAAATGGGGGTGGTAAGGCCGAGCTCCAGCCCAACCCGGTCCCAGATCTCAAGGGGGACTCGAGTAATGTGGGACGCATACAGGTTACGGGGCCTGTGCGCCTTGCGTATGAACGGGATCTCTTGCAGAGTGCGCCCGCCACCGCTTGGTCCTGGAATAACCAGTGCTTCCCGGATTCCCATTGGACCCATTCCGCCAGAAAGCGTAGTTGCACCGCCTGGAAGTATGCGGATAGATTCGGAATCCCGATCCCCCCCCTGTTCGGGCGTGAGCATCGCGATCTGGGCTTTCAGGCGCGGTTTCCTCCCATTCCAGACAAATCGGGAAAGTTCCGACTGCATCACTTTAATCCATCCCTTAGGGGGGGCGAGAGGTATAGTGCGAAAAATATAGAGAATCTGGGGTAAAATTGTCATCTTGATTGCCGCCACCCTGCCTAACCAGGACAACGGGTAGTGCTTCCACTGTCCCAGCTCCTGTCATACCCTCCGCCGGAGGTGGTCATAGTTAACGTCCACCGTGGTTTGAAGGGAGGCAGCCAGTTTGATTCCCAGGTAGGGGACAGCTTCCGTAGCCCACTGCAGCGGGAACTGGGACTGCAGCGAGGCTCGCGTGTCCACAGCGAGAGATAGGTCAAGGGCCACTGATTTCGTCAGGTTGACTTTGAAGCCCGACACGCTGCCAAACCTATCAAGGTCGCCCATGCAGGCTGGGAGAGAACTTCGGGGGTCCGCGAGTGACAACAAGACATCGTCTGCATAGAGACTGACGACGTGGACATCTGCTCCAAATTTGATTCCTTTGACCTCCGGGTCAGTTCGGATGAGCTGTGCTAGCGGTTCCATGTAGAGGGCAAACAGGAGAGGGGACAGCGGGCACCCCTGCCTGGTGCCCCTCTCAATCTGGAAACGCGGGGAGGACAAGCCATTAACCCTGACCGAGGCCGAAGGGAATTTATAGCAGTTCAGTACTCTTGTCCGGAATTTGGGCCCCATACCCGCCTTCTGCAGGACTTTCTCCAGATAGGGCCAATGAACCCTATCAAAGGCCTTCTCTGCATCAATGGCCAGCATCATGTATTCGCCCGGTGTGCGGGCCGCCTTCTCAATGAGGTGGAGGGCCCGTTTGGTGTTGTCAGAAGTCTGACGTTCCGGGATGAAGCCCGACTGGTCCGGTTGAATTAGACCTCCCATGTAGGGGCCCAGTCTGGAGGCGAGGATCCCCGTATAGAGCTTAAGGTCAACGTTTAAAAGGGAGATGGGCCTGTATGCCCCCCAGTCGGTGTGGTCTTTGCCTGGCTTGGGTATAACCGCAATGGAGGCCTCCAAGAGTTCCCGGGAGATTGCTCCGTCTTCCGCAAACGATGTGAAGAGTCTGGCAAGGAGCGGCGCAAGCTGAACACAGAAGGTTTTGTAGAAGCACGCCGGGAAGCCATCCGGCCCCGGCGCCTTCCCGAGTTTGAGCCGCGAGATCGCTGAGATGACGTCCTCTGGGCGGATGTCTCTCTCCAGAGTTTCCATTTGCTCCTGGGTCAGGGCCGGTAGAGGGATTCCGTCGAGAAAGGCTGATTCCGCCTCCGGGTCAGGCGGGTCTGCTCCGTATAGTGTGGCATAGAAGGCGCTAAAGGCCCCCGCTATTGCTCGATCGCCGGTAACTCCGGTACCGTCGCTTCGTTTCAATTCTTTAACCTCCCGTTTTTGAGCAACTGTCCGCAGTTTATGCGCCAAGAGACGCCCGCATCTGTCCCCCCCGGTGTAATAGGCGTGTTTCAGCCTCAGCGCTGCGTACTCCGCCCTGTCGATGTCCAGTGCCGCCAGCTGTTAACGAGCAGCTCGTAACTGACGCCAAATCCTCGGGGCCCCTGTCCTTCTGTGAATGTGCTCCAGTTCCCTGGTCTTTTGGGTGAGCTCATCCCTCTTGGCCTGGCGTTCCGCGTTTTCCGCGGTGGAGATCGAAATGAATTCGCCCCGCAGCACCGCCTTGAGCGCGGCCCACTGAGTAGCCAGCGTGGTGTCCCCGTTACTATTATGGGACAGGTAATCTTTTATGGTTCCCTGAATTCTGGCAACCGCATCCTGTTTGTGAAGCAGAGAATCCCGAAGCCTCCACACTCTACCCGGGCGCGGTTCCTGTGGCCCTGCCAGGGCGACCACGACTGGGGCGTGGTCGGATAGGGACGCCGTACCGATTTCAGCGCTGGTGACCAGAGTGCGCGCCGCTGTGGAGACAAGCAGGTAATCTAAGCGTGCATATGTTTTACGCGCTGCTGAGAAGTGAGTGTATTCTGTCACACTCGGGTGAAGCTCGCGCCAAACATCTACAAGCCCCAGGTCGTTCAAGCAAGCCAAACCAGACGCTGACAGAGCACCCACCTGACTAACGCGCTGGCAGGAGCGGTCGAGTGAATTGTCTAGAACCAAATTCAAGTCCCCCCCTATTAGTATGTGACGATCTAGCGTCGCAGTCGCTTCCGTAAGTGCGGAATGTAGGAACCTCTCTTGACCCTCATTCGGCCCGTATAACGAGCCAATCGTGTAGGGTATGTCTCCCAGTGTAAACCTATAAACCAGTAGCCGCCCCTTAATTTCCGCCACCTTACCCAGGACTTTGCCCTTGAAAGTGCGCGCTACCAGTATTGCCACCCCTGCTTTTTTCTCCGTACAGGAGGAGAAGAATTGTTGCGGGAACCTGGGAGAGTGAAGGCGGTGGCAGTCTTTAGCTAGAAGGTGTGTCTCTTGCAATAGGCAGAGGTCTGCTTTGGAGTGTTCTAAGAACAGGAGCACTGCTTTGCGTTTCACGGGATTGTTCAAGCCTCTCACATTCAAAGTGAGAACAACAATGTCATCCCGCGCCATCTAGAAATCGAATGATTGCCAGATAGCCATTATGGCAGTGCCCAGCGCTCCGACTGATAGAATCACCCACTCCCCAGCGGTGCCGCCCTACCTCCCCCAGGGGAGCCAACCCAGTACGACACCCGTCGACCATGGACCATGAACCCCCCCCCAATCCCTCAACCCCCATGAACTCCCCCCCCCCCCCTACCCAACTCCCCACTCCCCTCCCCCACAACTGCAAACAGTCAATGCATACCCCAAAGAGTTCCATTGTCTCTCATCCAAGGATGAAAAGGAGAACAGGAGGTAAAGTAAGGTAGTCTTACTAGTCAATCTCCATCGCCTGTGGCTTCTTGACCCGCCTCCGCCGCCGCTGTTGGGTCCATTGCGGCCTCCTTCCCTCTGTCGCAGGCGCCGTCCCCTGGGCCCCCGTCTCCTCCTCCGGCATCTCTATACCAAGCAAGGAGCAGGCCTCAGTGACCGATCGGAGCTGGTACTGCTTATTCTCCAGTCTGAAGACAAGACGGAAGGGGTGGCCCCAGCTGTACGGGATACCCTTCTGCTGTAGGAAGGAGGTGACCGGCTTGAAGAGCCGGCGCTTGTGTAGCGTGAGTGCCGCCAGGTCCTGATATAGTTGCGGCGAGGTGCCCTGGAACGTTATCGGATGAGTCTGGCGCGCCCTCTGTAGTATTTCCTCCTTGGTCCGGTAGTCTTGAACGCACACCAGGATGTCGGGCGGGGGGGGCTGTAGCTGCGCGGGGCGGACCCGTCCTGTGGGCCCTGTCAAGCTGCAGTGGCGAGTCCAGCGGTCTCCCTAGCACATGATTGAAGAGCTCCTTGGCATACCGAAACACGTCCTGCGTGGCATCCGATGTGGCAACATTGCGAATGCGGATGTTGTGCCGCCTGGAACGATTCTCCAAGTCCTCCAGATGGAGTTGTAGATCCACTTGCTGATCATGTAGGCGGATGATCTCCTGTTGTTGAGCAGAGAGTTCCGTCTCCCGCTCATCGCCCTTGGCCTCCAAGTCCGCCACTCGTTCACCTATGCCATCCATTTCGCGCCTCACCTCGCGGATTTCGCTAGTGAATTCAGTCTTGAAGGTCTGGATATCATCCCGCAGGGAGGCAAAGAGGGACTCCAAGAAGGCCTTCGTTATGGGCTCCGCGCCCTCCTCCGTGGCCCGGTCCGTCAGCTTCGGCGCAGGGGCCATGGCATCCTTCTGTAGAGGGGATTGCGTCTTGGCAAACATTTCTTTCACCGTCTTGCCTCGGGGCGGCCTGCCCGTGGACATCCCTCTGCTTGGCGGTCTGGGCGCCCCCGTCCCCACAACCACCTTGCGGACAACCGGACTCCTGTCGCCGTGCGGTCGTCAACGTGTGAGTGGCCCCACCAGGCCTCCCCCACAGCGGAGGCCGTCCGCGGATTCCGGGCAAAATGGCTGGACGTCTCTCTGGCGCCTCAAACAAGTAGCCGCATAGCGCCTGTCGCGGCGTCCAGTCTTCTGGAGTCAGGGGCCTCGGGGAGTAATGAAGGCCCGCGAGGGGCGAGGGCCGCTGCCACCGGTGGGCGCGCCGCCAGAGAGCACTCTGCAGCACTACGCGGGCCGCAGTCAGATCCTCGGGACCGGGTAGATCCCCGATGTGCTAATGCGGCCCCCCTGGCGCTGTCTCTCTGTGGGCGCCGCTGATCAGGTAAGGAGGGTGGAGGGTCCGGTCACGTCCAGCGGCCAATGCACGTGCCGCGGGAGGCAGGGGGCACTCCCCCGCCGGGGCTCTAGCGCAGGCCCGGGCAAGGAAAGGGAGGCGGGCACGCAGGGCGCTGTAGGCCTCGGGCCGATGCGCCCGCCGAGGGGCCCGCTGCCAGAATCACCCTATCACCGCCCAAGTTCAGTCAAGCGCAGCCTGCCGTGCCCCGGGCCCGCTCTCACCGCTCGTCCTGTCGCCGATGGTTGCTGCCGTCTTCCACGCCTCACGGGGCTCCCATGCGGCGCTCTCCGGCCGGCCGACCGGATCTCGACGCTAAGCAGGCGTGTGGCGTCCTCCGCTGGGGCCTCGGGTCTCTGTCCCCGCGGTGACGCCGCGCCAGGGTCTCTCCGCTCGGCTGTGTCTCCGGCCGCAGCCGGCCTCGCTTCCAGGCCTGAGGGGGGATGGGCGCCCGCAGTCCGCCACGCTCTGCCGCCTCCGTTCGCGGCGCCGCCAACACCCCCAGCAAAGTCCGCTCTGGTGCGAGGACGGCTCCGGCAGCCCTGGGCACCGACTACGGTCGGGAGAGGCGCCGGAACCGTTGCAAAATTCGGGCCGGTGGTAGGAGCTGAGACGAGACGCGTCCGCTCACTCCGCCATCTTGGCCACGCCCCCTTCTTTATGACTTTAAAGACTAACCTCAGAAATCTGTTAAGTCCATTCACATTCTTGATTATTTCTGGTTGGAGGTTTGAAACTAATGAAGATATCGGCTACAGCTTCAAGAGTGATACCTCATCTGGAGAAAAATTATAAGGCTCTGGATTCAGCTCTGGCTTGTCTCATTAGTCATACAAAAATGGATTCAGTCATTTCTTCAGCAGCTCCGAGAAGAACTAAGACCACATTAATACCATTCTCTGGTCCTCCAGAAAAGGATAGAAAACCCATTGAAAATGTGGACCGAAAGGTATCGTCTATGGCAACAACATGGCAATTCTAGGTCGTTATGATTGCCAGATGTGGCATGACATCACTCCATTACTGGAACTCATTCCTGAAGATGAGAGGAAAGCGGAGAGAGCTATCCTAAAGGAAGTGGTGATTACTTCTTCCTCCAGTTTTGATGCAGCCGTGTATATCTCAAACACATGTTTTTGCCAAATGTCTAGGTACTGTACTAAAAGGAAAAGACTGGTTACAGTTACAGCCTTCTGTAATTACGTCCAATCCAAAATTCTGGATATGCCTTTTGATGGCCTCACTCTTTTTTGCAAGCATGTAGATGAGGCTTTGGAAGGTCTTAAAACTGACCCCACAAAGGCATTAGGACTTTTGCAGTATGTAGGAAGCTGGGTTTCTGTTGCATTAGCCTCCCCACTTTATGCCAGACTACTGATGCACTTTGACTTGATGTGCCCTGGGTCCATGCCAATCAGGTTCCCAGGGCCTGTGTTCTTTCCCAAAACTGTACCTTGTACCCCCAATTGGCACCTCTCTGGCCGCTTGTTGGTCCCTTGTAAAATGTACCATGGGTACCAAGGGCACTGTGGCCAGGGACGGCCTCTAAGGGCTGCAGCACTTAATATGCCATCCTTAGAGGGGCTATAGCTTTACACACACACACACACACACTACCATTACAGGCTGCATGTTTTGGTGCAGAAGAAAGTGAAGAGTCGACATGACACACATCCCTGTGTGCCATGCCTACAACCCACTGCCCTGGCATAGGTCAGTCACCCCTCTAGCTGGGTGAACTATACCAGTGGTGATGGTACAGGTGCATGACCCTTTACACTACAGTGTCTAGACCAATTCTTAGACATTGTAAGTGTAGGTTCCAAGCCTCCTCCTCCAGGATGGGCAGGGTCCACAGAGGGGAAGCTTCAAAGGCTTGCTGCCTTTGTGAGCTTCTCCAGGTCATTGCTGCTTCCAGCAACTGGCCGCCAACAGGTTCTGACCCCTACTTTGGGTGGGAGAATCAGCAGGAAAACCAAGTGAGAAAGGGAGGTATGCCCACCTTTGCCAACCCCACCCCTCAGGGGAGGGAGACGAGGTGAAGCACAACTCTTATTCCCCGCCGTCTTGCAGATGGGGACCCAGCCAACCTGAGTGAGGCATATGCCCCCCTCCCGCTGGAGGGTGGCATGATATGGGGTGTATCCACCCCAAGGAAGGGACCCACTGGTCCCAACCTTTACTTACCTGTAACACCCCTAAATCTAGTATTTAGGGGCACCCCTCAACCTTGCCTGCTCAGACAAGAACTGACCATGAACAAGAGAAGAAGGTGGACCGAAGAGCCATTCTGAAACTAAGAAGAGGAGGACGCCCACTGACATGGCCCCTGCCTGTCCCCACCTTGAACCTGCTTGAGCGAAATCCCGGTGTGTCCTGCAGCTAGCAACCTCAAGGACCTGCCCTGTCTTCCACAAGAAAGACTTTGTCTCTTAAGAGCACCGAATTTGTTCACCCACTGCTTCTGGCCAAATCCGTGAGTCTGCACCGCTCTGCACCCGACGCCTTCGGCCCGAGTTCAAGTGGCTCAACGCCACGAGGAAGTCTCCCCGGCGATCCTGACCAGAGATCTGGTGATATCTGACCTGCCTCGAATCTCCAAGCGAAGCTTGCAGCCTCTTTCTGGAGGATCCCTTCGACCTTGACCGGAGATGGTAAGCAAACCTGACGCCTAAAGACATCCTTTGTGACTTGTAACTCACATTTGCTTGCTTTCTGTTTGTGGGCTGTATTTGTTTTAGGCTGTCCAGTGTTGGTTTGTCCCTTCCCTTGCCCAAATACTATTTACTGTATTCTTCCACCAATACTGGATTTCTGTTAACAGGCCATTAACTCTTGTTATCTTGTCTCATTTGCTGTTCATTTAGAGACAAAGGTCAAATGTCAGACTCGGTCTTCCAGGGAGCTTGGTGTTTACTTTTTTTTCTCTGACTTCAAAGTGAAGACCTCAATCGTGCTGGCTACTCTGGGTGTGCTGTAGGACGGTATTTGTTTTCTAGCACAAAACAAAATATCTATAAATGAACTGTGCAGATATTTCAGAATATGGAAACCAAAAATTTAGCAGTTTTTGATAATTCTGCAATGCACTACCATGCATACTCCACTTTACCCCTCCCCACTCTACTCTGCACCACTCCACCCTACGCCACTTCACTCTACTCTACGCCACTTTACGCCAATGCACTCTAACCCACAATACTCTACTGTGCACCACTGCACTCTACACCAATGCATTCTAACCCACTCTAATCTACTCTGCATCGCTGCACTCTACGATGCTGCCTTCTACAGCACTCTTCAACACTTCACTGTACTCTAAAAAGTGTACCCTATGCCACCCTATTCTACTCTGTGCCATTTCACACCACCCCACTGCAGTCTTCCCTGGGCCACTCCACATCACTCTACCCCACTGTACTCTACGTCACTCTACGGTGCTACACTCTGTGCCACTTCACTCCACGGCAATCTACTCTTTACCCCACTGCACTGTACGCCACTATACTCTACTCTGCAAAGCTCTTCTCTACACCACAGTACTCTACTTTACACCATTGCCCTTTACGCCACTTTGTTCTGCACCATTCTATGCCACTGCACTCTAGACCAATACACTCTACACCCCTCTTCTCTACATCATTGCACTCTACGCCACTCTATTATGCAACACGTCACCCTACGCCACTGCACCCTACTCCACTCTGCACCATTCTGCTTTGCCTCACTCAACTATGCCTCACTCAACTATGCCTCACTCAACTATGCCTCACTCAACTATGCCTCACTCAACTATGCCTCACTCAACGATGCCTCACTCAACGATGCCTCACTCAACGATGCCTCACTCAACGATGCCTCACTCAACGATGCCTCACTCAACGATGCCTCACTCAACTATGCCTCACTCAACTATGCCTCACTCAACTATGCCTCACTCAACTATGCCTCACTCAACTATGCCTCACTCAACTATGCCTCACTCAACTATGCCTCACTCAACTATGCCTCACTCAACTATGCCTCACTCAACTATGCCTCACTCAACTATGCCTCACTCAACTATGCCTCACTCAACTATGCCTCACTCAACTATGCACCACTCAACTATGCACCACTCAACTATGCCTCACTCAACTATGCACCACTCAACTATGCACCACTCAACTATGCACCACTCAACTATGCACCACTCAACTATGCACCACTCAACTATGCACCACTCAACTATGCACCACTCAACTATGCACCACTCAACTATGCACCACTCAACTATGCACCACTCAACTATGCACCACTCAACTATGCACCACTCAACTATGCACCACTCAACTATGCACCACTCAACTATGCACCACTCAACTATGCACAGCTCTACTGCACTCTACGCCAATGCACCCTACGCCACTACTTTTCTGCATCACTCTATGCCACTCTAATCTGTTAAGCACCACTGGACTCTAACCTACGCCACTGCACTCTACACCACTCTACTCTACATCTCTGCACTTCACTGTGCACCACTCTACTCTACATCTCTGCACTTCACTGTGCACCACTCTACTCTACATCTCTGCACTTCACTGTGCACCACTCTACTCTACATCTCTGCACTTCACTGTGCACCACTCTACTCTACATCTCTGCACTTCACTGTGCACCACTCTACTCTACATCTCTGCACTTCACTGTGCACCACTCTACTCTACATCTCTGCACTTCACTGTGCACCACTCCACTATACCTTAAACCACTACACTCCGAAACAATCTACTCTATGCCACTGCACTCTACACCACTCTACTCTGCCACTACTCTGACACTCTAAGCCAATGCACTCTACATGACTTTACTCAAAACTGATTAACTCTACGCCACTGCCCTCTACTCCAGTCTACTCTGCACCATTGTACTTTACGCCACTTCACTCTAGGCCACTGTACTCCTCTCAACGACACTCCCTACACTCTACAATACTCCACCCTATGGCGTTCTACTCCATTAAACTCTACTCTACTCCACTCTGACATTCTACTCCACTCCATGCCACTCCACAATACTCTACTCTACAACACTACTCCACTCTACGACACTCTATTCAACTCCCTCTGAACTTCCTCTGTGCCCCCTCCATGCCAATTTACTCCACTCTATTCACCGACACACTACTCCACTCTATTCCATGCCACTCCACTGTTATGATACTCTATGCTACGCCACTCGACTCTAAAAGTATACTCCACTCTATGCCATTACACTCTACAACACTCTACTCTGCTCTAAGCAACACCCTGTGCCCCACTTGTAGGAAGCTGGCTCTGTATATACTCTGTATATACTACACCAAAAGGAGGTATAGTGTGCACAGAGTTCAGCGGAACCCAAAAGGTAGGCAGAGGTAAAAGTAGATAGCACCTTACTCTCTATTTGTGGTGGTGTGGGTGAGCAATAAGGCTTTATCAGAGGGTAGTGTTAAGCATTTGTTGTACACACTCAGGCAGCAAATGATGTCACACACTCAAAAACTGAACTCCGACCAATTTGTTTGTATAAAAAATATTATTTAGTTGTATTTATTTTCTAGAACCAAGCAAGCCTGCTACAGGTAAGTGTAAATGGTTCTTTTCAAGGCAGGTTGAACAATACAAGCAAGCTGAATGAAAATGTCTTTGTTACAGGTTTGTAAATCTTTTCAATACAGTGGAAATTACTGTTAGATGACTTTTGATTACTATTCAGCTTACTCTATGGATTAATTTTTCTACCCAGTGTGATACACCTAGATATCACACTGGGACATTTCCTAGAGAAAAGGTAAGTAAAGCAATTTTTAGTCTTGCAGTTTTTCAAGTTCTCATACAAAACTAACTCCACACTTTAAACAATTTTCAAGGGAAAACAATTCATGTATTCCTATTGAGAAAATGTGGTTATCGGTTAACAGGTAAGTACTTGGTTGTGGGAGTTGGTATTCTGGGGTGAGAACCAGGGCTCCCCCAGGGTCAAGGATGCACTCTCAAAGCACCCTCAACAGCACTAGGGCAGCAGCAAGCCTTTATAGCTTCCCTTTCATGGACCCTGCCCATCCTGGGGGAGGAGACTTGGTACCTTGTCCCAGGATGAGCATTGTTTCAGACGTAAGGGTCCAGAAACATGTCTGCTGGTGGCAGCTGGTGATCAGCCACTCAGCCTGGACACTAGTTTTAGGTAGTTTTTCAGGGGGCATCTCAAAGATGCCCTCCGAGTGCATTTTTCATTAAATCCCACACTGGCATCAGTGTGGGTTTAATGTGCTGAGACGTTTGATACCAAACTTCCCAGTTTTTAGTAGAGCCATTTTGAGGCTGTTGAGTTCGTAATGACCAACTCCCAACACCATATACTCTTAAAGGAATTACTGCACTTACAGTGTCTAAAAAATGGCTTAGACACTGTAGGGGTACAGGGCTCATGCACGTGTACCCTCACCACTGATATAGTGCACCCAAGCTGATGCTCCTGGGCCCCTCGAACCCCACCTTCTTCAACTCATTGTGGCCCCCCCTGTCTAGGCACCCCTCAGCACCGAAGGACAACATCAAGAGCCTTGGGGTGTGGCTGGATAAGAACCTTTCTTTTAACACCCAGGCTACAAAGCTCTCGGCTACCTGCTTTGGCCTTCTTAGGATGTTGAAGAAAGTCCTCCCTCTCTTACCGGGGGAGGCAAAGCAGGTAGCCATTCAGGGCCTGATACAGTCCCGTTTAGATTTTAATAATGTCCTCTACCTCGGGGCCCCGGAGTACACCCTACGTAGACTGCAGATAGTGCAGAACTGTGCGGCCCGCACACTGCTATGGCTTCCACGCAGACTATCAGTCAAAGCGGGACTGATTAGCCTGCATTGGTTGCCAGTGCGTCAGAGAGTCATCTTCAAGGCCATGTGCATTGCCCATCAGGCTTTTTGGGACACAGGGCCTATGATTATCCGTGGACTAGTAAACCAATACCAACCAAGCAGAAACCTTCGATCTAGCCAGGCCTTTATGGCTATAGCTCCGAGAATAAAAAAGGCAAGGTCCGGTGGAAGGACATTCAAAAACATATTGGTAAAGCCAATAGTTATTGCTTAGGCAAGACCTATTGTTTTCCAGTGCTTGTTTCCATTGAGTCTCCAAACAGTGTGTTGAGGCTAAAGAGGTTGTCCTGTATGCTGCTGCCTTATTGAAACCCTGTCTGGAACAATGAAGTTAATTGCTTCTCCAGGATAGACATCACTGTGGAACATTTGCCAGGCTGCCAGAAAGATCAGGTGGATGAACTCAGTCTGCAAATATCAGGTTGTTATGGGTGGTAACTAGAACAGAAACCGGTAGTTTGCATTTTCAATCAATGGGGTCGCCCCACAATAGTATTTACCACTCTGAACAACAGAAAAAGCCTGTGCTTAGATGGGCAATGCCTTTTCAATTAATTAATCCAAGATATTTGCCTAAGCCTTTGCTTCTTTTCCCCTGATCCCCAGGGTGTGGAGGAAGGCGAAGATAGACCATTGCACTCTGATTCTCATTGCTCTGGTGTGGCCTCGCCAATATGAGTACATCGAGCTACTGCAGTTATCAGCACATCCAGCTCTTCCTCTGAAGGTGCATCCCAGGATACTTACAGACATCCTAGAGATTCTCCACCACGATCCCAAGTCACTGAATTTGACAGCATGGCACCTGACCTCCTGGAATTTGGATATTTAGATTTACTGCAAGAATTAAACATTCTGGTGGAGGTTTGAGCTAGTGACTAATAAGACTTCTAATGTTAAATGTTGCCACCAGTGCTGTCTCAATGCTTTGGCCTGACCTAAATCCCAGTTAATCCCATTAAAGGTAAAATGTTGTTGTTGTTGCATCACAACAGAGTTAGCGGATTGCATGGTCTCATGATACAAGAATAAGAACTGCCCCTAAACATATGCAACAATAACACCATTCGCCTTTCTTTAGGCTCGGGTTTTCCTTCCATGCTAGTGCTGCTGGTCTGTCTGCGGCCTTTGACACAGTCTCCCATGAGATTCTGCTGAGCAGACTGCGTGAGATCAAGACCTGGAGGTTTTAGGCTGCTGCAGTGTTCCAATTCAGGCACAACGTCGAGATAATACCTTTGGATATGATTTGTGCGCTATATCAAGAATCCATAACATATAGAGTGACTACATGGTACTTAATACTTTTCTTGAAACACTGCTGTGTAGACATAGACACACTCATGTAGACAGTTGTGGGAAGTCCGTATTAGAAAGTTATTTTCCTCCACACCTTCCTCACCTTCCTCATTTCCCCCTTTGTAGGAAAGATAATACAGCAACATAATCTATGCACAACATGTAAATCTAAAAGAGACTTCATGCTGCAAAAGAAACCAGTTACTCCCTTCTCTTTCTACCTAATCTCTCTTTATCTACCGCCCCTTAGGTGAAAGGCAATATTAAGAGAGTGATGGGGGTATGTAGGAAAGTGGGTTTCTGTTGCAGTAACCATCCACTTTTTGCCTGATAACTGATTAACTTTTCCTTGGTATGCCCTGGGTCCCTGCCAATCAGGTACCCAGGGCCTGTGTTCCTTTCCTAAAAACTGTACAAAAGCCTAAACCCAATTGATATCTTTGGCCACATGTCAGCCCCTGGTAATTGGTACCTTAGGTACCCAGGGCACTGACCAGAGAAGGACCTAAAGGCTGCAGCACTTATTGTGCCACCCTTAGAGGCCCTGTGCCACCATTAGAGGCCCTGTGCCCTGACACACACACACACACACTGCCTTTGCAGGCTGAGTGTCTGGGTGCAGAACAAAACAAAGAGTCGACATGGCACACATCCCTGTGTGCCATGCCCACAAAACACTGCCCTGGCATACCTCAGTCACCCCTCTAGCTGGGTGCCCTATGCCAGTGGTGTGGGTGCAGGTGCATAAGCCCTGTACCCCTACCGTACCCAGGTCCATTCCTGGGCACTGTAAGTGCAGTGCTGCCATGTAAGAGTATATGGTGCTGGGAGGTCGTCATCACGAACTCCACAGCACCAGGGTGGCTACACTGAAGACTGAGAAGTTTGGTATCGTACTTCTCAGCACATTAAACCAACACAGATGCCAGTGTGGGATTTAATGTATAATGCACGACAGAGGGCAACTTAGAGTTGCCCCCTGAAAATAACCCCCAACCTAGGCTGCCACACAGCAGACATGTTGCTGGACCCCTGGGTCGAGAGCCATCTGCTGTTGTGTGTCTGTAACAATGCACATCCTGGGGCGATGTGCTAGGACTCCTCCCCCAGGATGGGCATGGGAAGCTTCAAAGGCATGCCGCCTTTGTGAGCTTCTCCAGACAACTTGGTGTACTCAGCAACTGGTCCCCACCGGTTCTGACCCCCACTCTGGCGGGAAGACCGGTGGGAAACCCAAAGGCGGGAAGGGGGTGTGCCAGCCTCTGCCAACCCCACTCCTCCGGTGGGGAAGGCGAGGTGAAGTTTAACTCTGGGCTCTCGCCATCTTGAGGATGGGAAGCCCTACCCAATCAGGACTAGGCTCCTGCCCCCCTCCCACGGGAGAGTGGCAGGATAGGGGGTGTATTCACCCCAGGGAAGGGACCAATTGGTCCCTGACCTACCCATACCTGTAATGCCCCTAAATGTAGTATTTAGGGGCACCCTGAACCTTCCTTCCTCAGATCCTGATTCCGAAACTAACAAGAAGAAGACCTGCCGTGCAGCTGCTAACAAAAGGACGACACCAACCGTCTTTGCCCCAGCCCTACAGGCCTGTTGATCCTTGAACCTGCTCTTGCTAAATCCCGGCGTCTCCTGTGGTCCGCAACCTCAAACCCCGGAGGACCTGACTGCCTTGCTCATCCAAAGACTGGGACTCCCACAAGGAGTGGTTCTGCTCAAACAGCAACAACCCCTGGTGCCAGCCAGGAACCGTGATTCTCCAGTATTTGGGGTGTCTTTCATAGATTCACATGCCTGAATCATTCCCCGTCGTCGGAGTAGGAGTCCCACGGTATATAAAAAAGCAGTAATAAGCCATTTGTACATAGCAAATAACAGTTACAATAAACCAGGAAGTGAAGTAGCCTCAGCTACCAATGAAAAAACTTCCACATTAGTGACCATCCAAGTCATTATGTTAGACCAAACTGCAGCCAATCAGGCCACAGCTCCCACCTAGGTATTCTCCCCAGAGACCCAGGCTGTCAGATTTTTTACCGCACGTCGTGTGATAGGGAGTCTCTCTGAGCTCTGCTCAGTTTATTCTTCTACTTTGAAAGTTTGAAAGTTTCTTCTTTCCAACATGTCCACATCTAAGTCCCTTTTCAGGGCTTGTGACTCTTGTGGCAAGGCAAGGCTCTTCAAGGAAGACCCTCATTCTCTCTGCATATACTGCTTGTATCCAGACCATCAGGCTAAGGAATGCAAGATTTGTCGCACTTTTCCAACAAAAACCCTCAGGGACAGAGAGGGTCGCCTCCTACTATGGATACAACGGAATAAGGACAAGGACTTGCCACTCTCTGAGGTAGGAAGTTTGGCCTCTATGTCTTCTATGGGATCTAGGAAGAGAATAGCTGAGGGTACAGTAACTACCCCTAAGGCTAAGGTGGCGAAACAGGCCCAGCACACGCTCGCTGCTGAGGAACCTTCGACTTCTAAAGTGAAGAAAGCCTGTCAAAAATCTGTCAAACAGCCTGTCATTAAAAAGACTGTCCCTTTATTGTCACCTCAGAGGCCTACAACCAAGGCAGCAGCTTCTCTGCCGGTTTCCTGTCAGACTGCCACTACAGTGACTTCTACTGCGACCTATTCCTCACCAAAACCCTCTTTGGTGGTGTCCTCAGTGTCCTCACCTACTTATGTGCATGTTCAAATTCGTCCCATCTCGTCGATGAAGAAAGTTTCACCTACCGTCGACGAGCCTCCGTCGAAGAAGCCCTCCTCAGCGTCGAAAAATCCCTTCCCGTCGACGACGACACTACCGTCGACGAAGAAAGCCTTGCCGTCGACGGCTTCACCGTCGACCAAGCACCCGTCGACGGACTCATCGTCGACGAGGAAGACTCCGTCGACGATCCAACCGTCGACGAAGAAAACACCGTCGACGGCCCCGTCGACGACGGCCTCGTCGACGAAGAAGATAACGCCGTCGACTGCCCCGTCGACGACCCCGTCGACGGCCCCGTCGACGAAGAAAAATGTTCCGTCGACGACGAAAGGTGTTCCGTCGACGACGACGACGACGTCGTCGACATCGAAAAATGGATCGTCGACGAGACCTCTCCAGCCACAGTCGTCGACGACGGCGAGTTCGTCCCCCACAGCAAAGTCAATGCCACAGGACTTCTCGGTGGCCCAAGGGAATCCAATGACGCCAAAACTGTCAACTTGCACAGATCTTCAAGTATGGTCTGCAAAGAGCAACCCCATATCGTTGCCTTCTCCAGCCACCACTGCGGCGATTCTACAACGCCCATCTCAGTCTGCATGTATGTCACCACTCACGATGCCAGACAGGCTTTTGGATTCCGACGAGGACTCTGGCGGAGACTTATTTCCGGCAGCTACGAGTCCATCTGACTTGCTCATACACGTTAAGGAACAGGAGGAAGAGGAGCAGGTGACGCAACACACAGGGTTGGATCCTGCACCCCCATCAGGGACACAAATGCCCATGGAATTATTTAGAAATTTAATGTCCATGTTGGATGATTACTATCAACGTTTTCCGCCCTCGGAATCGGGCGAATCACACATCACTTCCCCCCCGCCTAGAGGAACTCCGCATTCAGTCCCTCCTAACATGGAAGAATCGGTACATGCCCCATCCATGCCGGTACCATCTACTCAACCGGTGGATGACAATTCTGAAGAGGAGGCTCAGGAAGAAGGAGAATTGGATGATTCGGATTCGTCGGAGTATGAGGATTATCAGGCTGACTCCCCTGCTCCAGATGAACAGCCGAAGGCTGAATCACCACCGGTGGATATTGCAAATTTCCATAGGATTATGGATAACGCTACCAAACGATTTCTCATTACCATGGAGACAAAACAGGATGATTGTTTCCTGTATGATTTCAAAAATCTGTCCCAAAGACAGAGCTGGTCGATACCGATCATAGAGTTTATTTGGAAAGAAGGTCTAAAGATCATGGCCACTCCAAACTCTTTACCTCCAGTTTTGCCACGAGTGGATAAAAAATACAGAGCGCCTGCTTCTTCACCGGCTTGCCTGATTGGACAGGCCAAGACAGACTCAGTCATTGCACAAGCAGCTCAAAAAAGGGCGAAAAACCCATCATCTCAAATCTCCACGCCTACAGACAGAGACGGAAGACGACTCGATACCATTGGCAAAAAAGTTTCCACGATTGCAGCAACCACAGTGAGGGTTGCTAATTCTATGGCGATTCTTGGCCGGTACGATAGGCAAATGTGGTCTGACATTTCGCCTTATATTAAGAAACTGCCTGAACCGGACCGGTCTGAGGCTATCAAAATTTTACAAGAAGGGGAGTGTGCGTCGTCAGAGATCATTGACGCTGCAGTGGATGTAGCAGCTACAGGCTTCAGACAATTGGCAGGAGCCGCAGTCCTTCGGAGAGAGGGATGGTTGAAATCTACATCCTTTAGACATGAAGTACAGTCCAAGGTCTTAAATATGCCTTATGATGGCGAGTTCCTATTCGGCTCGCACGTGGCTGAGGCTTTGCAGGCCATCAAAAAGGATACTGAAACTGCACGATCTTTGGGCACTCTGCAGTTTCGAAAATCTTCCTTTCGTGGCGCAAGAGGAAGGGGAAATTTCTCCAATAGGGGAGGATATTACCAACAGCGCAACTACACCACTTCTCAAAACACACAGAGGTACCAGCCATATAAGCAACAGCCTTATGGCCAAAGACGTAACTCTTACACACAGCCCCGAGGAAAAGCAACATATCGCGGAAGAGATAACACCAACAAGAAGTGAGGTTCACTTCCTGCCGCCAAAGTGTCCCCGCCAAAAACGAATTGGAGGAAGAATATCCCAACATTACTCAAAATGGTCCAAGATTACTACAGACAAATGGGTGCTGGATGTGGTATCCAAGGGACACATTTTAGAATTTGTAAAAACCCCTCCAAATTCTCCTCCAAAAGGGCCGCCCCCAGCACATCTCAAGGAGCTCTTCATCCAAATCAATTCCATGATTCGAAAAGGGGCAATCGAGAGAGTACCTCGACACCAGAGAGGGACAGGTTTTTACTCTCGTTTTTTCTTGATACGCAAAAAATCAGGGGAATGGCGCCCAATCCTCGATTTGCGTGCCCTGAACAAATTCATCAAAAAATTGACGTTCAGAATGTTAACACTCCAGGAGATCCTACAGTTTTTGGCAGAAGGGGACCACTTGGCAACACTCGACCTTCAGGATGCCTACTTCCACGTTCCTATCTTCCCCAGACACAGGAAGTTCCTAAGGTTCAGAGTGGCTGGCAGGGATTTCCAATTCAAGGTGCTTCCCTTTGGACTACGTTCAGCCCCGAGGGTATTCACGAAAATGCTAGCACCCGTAGCGGCGCACCTACGATTGCAGGGAATTCAAATATACCCTTATCTGGACGATTGCCTTATCAAGGCCAATTCCTACGCCACAGCAAACGACCATGTCCAAAAATGCCTTTGCCTGTTTCAAAGCCTGGGGTTTTTCAGTGAACTTCGAGAAATCAGATCTAATTCCATCTCAAAGAAAGTCCTTCTTAGGAGCAACGCTGGATTCCAAGCTCGCCCAGGTCTTCATTTCAAATGAAAGGCAGAAAAAGATCAGAACGATGGCAACCACACTCCTCAGAAAAGAGTACGTTTCTGTTCGGAGATTCAAATCTTTCCTAGGGATGATCTCTTCGTGCATCCCTCTCACTCCAAACTGTCGTCTGAGGATGAGACCATTACAAGAGGAACTCAGTCACCAATGGATGCAGATATCGGGGTCCTTCGAGGATCTCATTACACTGACGCCTCGAATGAAGGACACAATCCTGTGGTGGAGTTAGGCACGCAACCTACAAATCGGCTGTGCCTTCCTCGCAGAAGTCCCAAGATTCATATTGACCACGGATGCCTCCCTAGAAGGTTGGGGCGCTCACCTTCAAGGGATGACGATCAGCGGCAAATGGGACGCTCAACAGAAGAAATGGCACATCAATCTGCTGGAGTTACGAGCCATTTTCCTCGCCCTAAAATCCTTTCTGGCAATCCTACAAGGCTCCACAGTGTTGATTCGAACAGACAACACAACGAGCATGCATTACCTGAACAAGCAGGGGGGCACAAGATCAGCTCGGTTGTCTCAACAGGCTCAAGAGATCTGGACTTGGGCTCTGGATCACGACATCAACTTGTCAGCGGTGCATGTTCCGGGAGTAGCCAATGTACTGGCAGATTCGCTGAGCAGATCCAAGAACAGCACTCACGAATGGGAACTGCATCAGCCAGCGCTGGATCGGATCTTCCAGAGGTGGGGTCTCCCCGATCTGGACCTGTTTGCAACTTATCAGAACAAGAAATGTACTCACTTTGCGAGCTGGATTCCCCACAGGGACTCTTGCGGGGACGCTCTATCACTCAATTGGGAACGGATCTTTGCCTACGCCTTCCCGCCAATTCCGCTAATACCCAAAGTCATCAAGAAAATGAGAAAGCAACCGTGTCGAATTATCCTGATTGCTCCACGGTGGCCACGACAATATTGGTTCACGCAGCTTCTCCTTCTATCAGAGTGCGAGCCAATTCAACTGCCCCGAATTCCACACCTTCTAACAATCCAAGAAGGCAAGGTGTTTCATCCAGACCCTCAATCTCTGAAATTATCGGCTTGGCTCCTCAACACCACGAGTTTGCTCACTTGAACATTTCACAAGACTGTCAGGAAGTCCTGGCCAATGCTAGGGCGCCTTCCACAAACAAAACTTACAAACTAAAGTGGAAACGTTTCTGTGTTTGGTGCCACACTATGAATTTGCATCCAATGACTGCGGAGCCAGAAGCGATATTGCCCTTCTTTTTGCAGCTCGCTAAATCAGGTTTGGCGCACTCAACACTTAAAGTGTTCTTAGCCGCCATATCACGATACCGTCAGGACGGTAAGACTTCTCTATACTCCTCAAGGATAATACAACAATTCTTTAAAGGTTTATTTCGTATGTTTCCACCTGTACGCCGGCCACCTCCATCTTGGCATTTGAATATTGTCCTAGCACAGCTTCTTCGCCATCCCTTTGAGCCTATTCATAAGGTCGATCTCAAGTTCATCACTTGGAAGGTTGCATTACTGCTGGCACTAACATCAGCCAGACGAGTGAGTGACATGCAAGCATTCACCATTAAGCCACCATTCTTGCAATTCACACCTGACTCTGTGATACTACGCACCAACCCGAAGTACATGCCCAAAGTACCATCGGATTTTCATCTCAATGAGCCTGTGATACTTAAGACATTTTTTCCCAATCCGCAGTCACCAGCTGAGCGGACTTTACACACATTAGACATTAAGAGATGCCTTAAATTTTATCTTTCAAGAACAGCTGCCATCAGGAAGACGGATCAGCTATTTGTGGCATATGGCAGGCCAAGACAAGGCTGTGCTGTTACTAAACAGACTATCGCCAGGTGGGTCTCATCCACGATAGGGCTCTGCCATCAACAAGCAGGTAAACCCTTACAGACCTTACCTAGAGCCCATTCTACAAGAGCAGTCTCCTCTTCAACTGCGTTGTTTGCTGGTGTGCCTCTCCCGCATATTTGCAGAGCAGCAACATGGTCCAGCAGACACACATTCACGAGGCATTACTGTCTGGATTCTTCAAGCGACACCGATGCCTCGGTGGGGAGAGCAGTCCTGCGAAATCTGTTTCAGTAAGGTGAGCCTCTGGTTTTCTCTCCCACCTCCTTTACACTCTTTACGCTTTCTTATGATGTTGCATTGCTTTCTTTTTATGCATGATAACTATGTTTTGGCGTATAAGAGCGAGATATTGTATTACTGCTAACTACTCGGATTCAGGCATGTGAATCTATGAAAGACACCCCAAATACTGGAGAAGAACAATAGTTACTTACCTGTAATCTGTGGTTCTCCAGTATTGGTGTCTTTCATAGATTCACATGCACCCACCCACCTCCCCTCAGAGTCTCACCCAGACTGTTATGATATAGCTGTATATACTCTGGTACACTCCAGTGCTACAAAAATCTGACAGCCTGGGTCTCTGGGGAGAATACCTAGGTGGGAGCTGTGGCCTGATTGGCTGCAGTTTGGTCTAACATAATGACTTGGATGGTCACTAATGTGGAAGTTTTTTCATTGGTAGCTGAGGCTACTTCACTTCCTGGTTTATTGTAACTGTTATTTGCTATGTACAAATGGCTTATTACTGCTTTTTTATATACCGTGGGACTCCTACTCCGACGACGGGGAATGATTCAGGCATGTGAATCTATGAAAGACACCAATACTGGAGAACCACAGATTACAGGTAAGTAACTATTGTTCATCCAGCACACTCTGCACCCGCCAAGCCCGGCCTGTGCCTGAGTGAACAAAGACCACGAGGACGTCCCCCCAGCGACTATGACCACGAATCCAGCAACCAAGGACCCTCCTCGACGCTCCTGACGACGCCTGCAGCCTCACAACCAGGGACCCCTCCAACTGCGACCAGCCGAGGGTAAGATTTTCTGACACCAAAAGACACCTCTACACCCGGCGACCCCCTGTGCCCTCCTCTGGGGTACCTCTCGAAGTGGTGGTCACACCTGAAGAATAGTTATCCCCGAGCTTGCAGCCTTTGTTCGTCTTGTAGCTTTCCCATTGAAATACATTGGGCGGCCCAAAAGTACCCAGTCGCCCGAGTGCCACTGGAAGTGCAGCATCTGTCCTATTCTACTTCCCGACTTGCCCTGTGTAAGTGACCTGGAGCTCAGCTCCCACAACAGCGTGGCCTGCCTGCTAGCAGCCACCAACCAAAGGCCCCCTACCTGCCATAGGCTAACACTGGGCCTAATCACTCTGCACCCAGCTTCCCCTGTGCCGCTGAGGGTGTACCGACTGCACCTCCCTGAACCTGGGAGACCCCTGAGTCTACCCCTAGAACCTTAACTCTGCCAGTCGAGTACTTACCTGAAGACTGATAACTTGATTTTTTCCATAGGGTAACATTGGCTGGTTTTCACTGGGAAATTCTTCTAAGTGTCGAGTTTTGCAACTTTGAAATGTTCCTTAAAAATCGGTTGATCAACGAAAACGAAATTACTGACCTATTATCAAGAGAGATCCCAATGCTGGATCTTGGTGCCTAGCACTGACCCTAAAAAGTAATTAAAACTGTGACTTACTGTTAACTTGATTTTTCTCCATAGGATTACATTACTTGGTTTTCACCAACATTTCTTCCAAATGTCGATTTTCAAAACATACAAATATTCCTTAAAAATCACCTGTGTAACAAAAACGATCACTTTCAACTGTTACAAAAAGAGGGGTGGGGTCGCACACTACTCACACACCGGCGGTATCGCCCCTAAGGACTCTGGTTAATGTAGTTAAGTGTTCCGCGATGCGTCATCTTTCGATCTTCTGCTGTCTTCGCCATCCCTGGACACGTGTTTCGGGGTATCACCCCTAGTCAGCAGGGATAGGCCGTGTACTGGGGTTGCCGATGGCTGCCAAATATCTGCCAGGTATAGTACCACTCAGGCGCGAGGTCCCAGGCTCTTCAGCCGGCGGCTCAAGGGAGCTTAAAGTTACAAAAAGGGGGGTGGGGTCGCACACTACTCACACACCGGCGGTATCGCCCCTAAGAACTCTGGTTAATGTAGTTAAGTGTTCCGCGATGCATCATCTTTCGATCTTCTGCTGTCTTCGCCATCCCTGGACACGTGTTTCGGGGTATCACCCCTCGTCAGCAGGGATAGGCCATGTACTGGGGTTGCCGATGGCTGCCAAATATCTGCCAGGTATAGTACCACTCGGGCGCGTAGGTGCAGGGATGGCGTAAACAGCGAAGATAGCAGAAGATCGAAAGATGATGCATCGCGAACACTTTACTACATTGACCAGAGTCCTTAGGGGCGACACCGCCGGTGTGTGAGTAGTGTGCGACCCCACCCCCATTTGTAACTTTAAAGCTCCCGTGAGCAGTGGGCTGACGAGCCTGGGATCCCGCACCTACGCGCCTGAGTGGTACTATACCTGGCAGATATTGGCAGCCATCGGCAACCCCAGTACACGGCCTACAGGGATGGCGAAGACAGCGAAGATAGCAGAAGATCGAAAGATGATGCATCGCGAACACTTTACTACATTGACCAGAGTCCTTAGGGGCGACACCGCCGGTGTGTGAGTAGTGTGCGACCCCACCCCCATTTGTCACTTTCAACTGTTTACAGGAAATGCACCAGGGCTGAATCCAAGATCCAGCCCGGAGTAAGACAAAAAGTGATTTTATTGCATTTACTTAAAATTTCCCGTTGAGCTCAATGATATAATTGTGTTTAACTTGTGTTGCATATTGCAACAACTGTATCTATTGCATTCTAAAGTCTATTGCTATTTGAAAGTATTCAATTGCAACATCTCATTCCGAGAAAGTATTTTTATACCTACTTGTGGTTCTTAAATAAAACAATATATTTTTATATATAAAACAATTGGCCTAGAGTTCAGTTCTTGAGTGTGTGAGACCATTTGCTGACTGAGTGTGTACAACGGATGCTTTACACTGTTCAACCAAACTACCTTTTTTGAGAGTAAGGTTATATCTAATTTTAACCTCTGCCAAACATCTGGGGACTGTGGACTCTGTGCACACTGTACGTTACTTTGGTGCACTATATACAGAGCCACTTTCTTACAGGGTACACCTATCCATAGCCTTTTCTGATTCACTCTGAAATATTGCATATGTCTCTCCTTTTTTCTCTCCCCTTTTCTTTTGCCTCTTGTATCTTTCTTTATGGCTACCTCTACCTCACCTCTAACTCCATTCTCACTCTGTTCTACCTATATCACTGTACTCTCTTTACCTCTGTATCCTTTTCCTGTTTTCCACCCCTTCCATTTCTCCTACTCAGCCCAGTCAGAGGTCCATATCAAACCACACAAGTGTGTAAATAGGAGAAGTAGAGGAGAGTACAGCAATCAAAGTTACATAATCAAAAATATGTAAATTCAGCTAATTAAACTGCAAAAGTTCTCAGAGTTGCTTTGGTTTACGATAGCCAACAATTAAAGCTACAATTTCAAGCGCTGTGTGTGTAAGTCTTATGAGCTTAAGAACTGGATGGTTCGACCTTATATTCCATGTAAAATATCTTTGTTGCAAGTTTAAAGAGAAATCTAATTCCAAGCACTAAAAAATGGCTTTATCATAGTTTGTTCAAGCTTTCCAGCTCACCAGCCAGTGGCGCACAGTCCTGTTTTTTGCTGGGCACTGGTAGGCTTTACTGCCTTTTGTTGTGGTGAAATAAATGTTAACTATTAAGTTTAGCTTTTTAAGTTGTAGATTGGTGGATCATTATTGTTGTCTGACATTTAACAGCAGGTGTACAGATGATCCATCGTTAACCTTGCTTGCTGTTTCGCTGGCTGGCCTTAAACCGTTATTTTTGTAAATCGTTGTTGTGTAGAACAATGTTGATTTCCAGGACTCTTGAATTGCTGCTTTGAATTATAATATGTTTTTTAAATCAAAGAAAAGGAAGCTTTGTCCAACATCAGAGCATTCTGTGCACTGTTTCCAGCTTGCAACAGTCTCTTCTATGCCATGTGTAACAGTGTAAAGTTCATGGGAAACTTACACATGGATACACTGCTCCTTGTTCGAAAGTTTTATATATGTGAGGGCATCTCTTGCTTCTTTTTGCATTAGGGAGGAAGGTAATGATTGCTCATAGAAGCTGAGTTGGAGGGGAGAGGGGAAGATTCAAGAGCAATGAACCTGCTCCTGCTAATACTTTTTCCCTCTTGTCCCACTTTCTGCACAGTTTGATCTACTTGATCAGGAGTCACTTCATGAGTCCAGAGAAAACACACTAATGATCGAGGACAAGTCCAAGCCCAAGCAGTACTACAAGTACTGGGTTCTTCCTGGGCGCTGGATGAGAGTGCGCTATGACCGCCTGGCCCTTCTGGCACTGCTAGACCGGTGAGTATCCATGAATGTTGCTTTTCTCAGTTCTTAATAACAAACTAGCCTGAACAAGACTTGCAACCAATGATGGCCCATCACTGTTTGTGATCTTCACTATGCAAGTCATTCCATCAGTAAGAAAATTCCTCTAGTCACCTAAACAGAATAGCAATTTCTTTTGCAAACATTTCCCTAACAACTGCCCTAAAATTCTCTGGAGAGGTTATCACGATGGAGTTGCTATGGAGTATGAATTATTTGTGCTTTACATAACCTTTGGCTTGTGAGGAAAGTTGTGGCTGGTTGAAGGTGCCCTTATTTCATTGTATCTCTATTTTCTGAATTTGTGTTCTCTGTTTTTGACTCAAGTACATCTTCTCGTTTTTTGTTCCATTGTGTTTTGGGTTAGGAATCGACGTATTTTGGAGAACATTTTTGTGGTGTCTCTGGCCTGCTTGGTGGCCTTCCTTGGTTACCTCCTCCTGCTAGAAGGCTTCTTCCGGGACATCTGGGTATTCCAGTTCTGCTTAGTAATTGCCAGTTGCCAGTACTCCCTTCTGAAGGTAAGTCTGGCCTTTACTAAAAGAGGCAAGTAGCAAACATATTTGCTGATCTACTTTCTTTGCCTATCTACATGATCCAATTCTATGGGCTTTAGCTTCTTTTGTTTACAATATCTCCTAATTGACCTCCACTTTCATCTGACACCAATTGCCATTTCCTATTTTTTTGATCTTTGTTTGTATTTATAGAACATGAGTTTAGTATTTTATAAGAAATGTACATAGAAACAGAACCACATTACATAAGTAATAAGTGGTTTGGGTGGCAAACGGATACAATTTTGATGTAGAATATGTGATGAGTGATACATTTGGACAAAAAACGGACTAGATACTCCATTTCATTAAAATACTAAACAGACTGATACAAACATTACCTGTACCAGCTTACTTAGCTTGACCTTGTCACCAATACTCCCCACTCTTGTTTTCTTAATCTGTTTACCATTTATGTTTCATGCAGCACATTAGTTTTCCCAGTAGTTTTAGTCTCAATCTCAATCTATGCTGGGCTTTAGATTCTGTAGTCATTAGGGCACTAACCTTTTTATCAACACAGGTTTGCTCATGAGGTTGCAGGAGAGTGTTTTTCTGTTTTCTCTTTGTCCTGAACACCTGTACACATCTCATCTGCACAGGTGCAAGTTCTGCTCCAGTATCTCATGAAGATTCTGAAATCCACTTACAAATTTTGCAGATTTATGCTCCTGTATAATCCAAGTTGGGTACATTGTCACTAGCACAACCCACAGATGTTGCAGTTCAATCCTTCACCTCTCGCAACAGGACTCTGGTAGTATGTGGTGTTCTAATTGAATTCTGCATACTCAATCTGCCTGGGTATGACAATGGAGTACCGCCAAGGGTTGATTTCACCTTTTTGACATTACAAGCCACAGGTGCAGAGAACTATCCAAATTGTCATAGCCTCCCCGTTTCTATATCTTTGACTGATCTTGCTCAAGTTAATCCATTCTCAACATAGTTGTATGTCCGTTTTCACCAGCTTTGCTTCTAGCATTCCTAGTCCCTAACCTGTTATAACTGCTCATGGAAAGCTGCAGCAGTTGTCTGCACAATGCATTCTTATCCATTTCTTTTACTAAGAATGTAACCGTTCACAACACGTAGGCTCAGACTGGTACGGGCAGTGTCCAAGTAGAACCAAGTATATATGGCAATATTCAACAGTTTGACCTATTGCACAGGTACCTGATAGGATCAGTCAAAGAACTTTCTGATAATGTTCTGGTGACATTGGTGAAACCATTTTCAAAAGAAACCTGAAATCTGAGTCTCATCAGTACAAACCTCTCTCTTTTGTACTCTTGCAATTCATTTAGCATTTCTTTAGCTAAAGGAATACATTTGGATTTATTTTTGTTTTCTATGTTTCCCCCTCATTTAGAGTGTCCAACCTGATGCCGCCTCTCCGATGCATGTAAGTAATGTTGCACCTTTTTCAGGGATGAACTGAGGGTGGAATTGAGCTCGGGATTGCTCTGGCTGAAGGAGGTGATCTTCTTAAAACGGTCCTTCCTTATCCATGCAAGAGAAGGAGCAAGCAATAATGGTCCAGCATCATGGGTTCTCCAATATTTGATCTTTTATAGATTCACATGCCTGAATCATCTCCGTTGTCGAGCTGGGAGTCCTGAGGTAACATTACTATAGCAGTTCCATGTTTAACATAGCTCAAAAGCTATAACAAGGGTTGTCTGGTTGCCTAGTCACAACTTTAAGAATTAATCGAATTTCAATCAGAGACAGTCAGTCTGAAGACCACACCTGAGAGGCCACCATTCTTCCGATTTCTACTGCGTGCCATGTGAAAGGAGTCCCTTGAGCTCTGCTCACTTCTCATCAGCGAAGTCCTTTTTTTCTTCAGGTTTCTTCTCACTTATTAGTTGATGTTAGTTGTATTTACTGAAGAAGCCTTCAACCTGTATCAGATTCTATCAAAAACCTTACAGGATAGGGAGGCAAAGCTCTTGTTGCTACTTCGAAAATCATGAGAAGAAGGTGCCTTACTTGAGTATTCAAATGTTTTTTCAAATACATAAAAAAGGCCCTTAAGAACTCCAACAATTGCAAAGTTTTTGGGAAAGAGATCTGGCTCTGAGGACTCGGATAGCAGAATCCCAGTGCACTTCTGTCAAAATTGCTTCTACTTCCAGGCAAACAGTGTGGGTGACCATGTCAAAAAGGGGCACTTTCCTACATTTTAGATAATGAAGGCCCATTTTGGCCTGCATAGAGCCCCAGTCAATCATGATTTAAATGCCTTCATATGACTATGAGTTACAGTATCGTAGTAGATCCTTGTGGCGGATCACATGATGAGACATAACATCCAAGGGGTGTTGAACCCTATGGAGAAGTTACAGCCACCTTATTGGTAGTCTCACCAAGAATAAGAAAACTGCTGTGGTAATGTCATTTGTTGTAATCCTTAAAAAAAATAGCAATGGTGAGAGAATTAAGACTAACACTGGCAGACTATTGAGTGATTTCCAGGTAAGAATCTACTGCAAAGTTACTCCAAGTTAAGCTCCACAAAAAGCGACTGCTAGTCCTCTATTGACCGAACCAGTTGCATAGGCCGTATCCTAGGTATAAAGAACATGTACTGCTAGTTTTCCTCTTACAGCGACCCACACAGAGTTCACATCCAATGATGACTAAGATGAGACAACGCACTCCTCATCATGAACCCCTGAATGGAATGATTTTGTGGCTATATCATCGGATTCTCCAACACAACCCACCAACTGTGGGAATTTCCACTTGATTATGTAGCAAAATGTTAGGCCTTTATTGAAAAACCTCTGTACTATTTGATTTGCTGTTTCCAGTTAAAGATTTAGCCTGTTCTTTGTATGACTTCTAAGATGCACCTAAGAAATCATTAAGATCAATTTGGATTGTCAGTCATATATGGAATGAAGACCTTATGGTCAGGCAGAATCCAGCAACAGTATTGGGAGTCGTCCCTAGACTGGGCGACACGTACAAAGCACCAGACGCTACACCAGTATATTTAAGAAGGTCGAGGAATCTTTCCATTGCTTGCACAGCACAAGCTGAAAGAAAAGGCCTTGAAAATATTGGGAAAAGAGTGTTCGAGGCATATGAGCTGCAGGTTGTACATTTAGCAATAGATCGCCACCTGGTGTTGGGCTTGGATGATTGCAGGTTGTTGTTGTCTTCTTGGAAGAAGTCTTTGTAGTCACGAGATAGGTGACTCCTCCCTTGGACAATACTGCGCATGGTCATCGACTCCATCCTCAGATTGTTTTTTTCCGCCACTGGGTTCGGATGAAAGTTTTCCGCTCCGGCTAGAAAAGACTTTTTTGGCATTTTCGAAGCGTAAAACTCTAGGCAAACAACTTTCGACATCGAAGACACTTTTCGACATCACCAGCTACATCCCGGTGCATCGACGTGGGCCGTTGGGCCCATCGGCGCCGTACGGCCTACGCCTCATGGAAAGAACTCCATTCAAGAGATGCCCGGTATGTCGAGCAAAATTCCCTCATAGCGACCATCACAAGGTTTGCAACCTCTGTCTATCGCCAGAACACGACGAGTCGACCTGCACAGCCTGTGCCTCCTTCTGATCGAAAAAGACCATTCGGGATCGGAGGGCCCGTCGACACGAGATGAGGAGATCAGCGCCAGCACCGGACGCCATCTTTGAGGAGGAGATCGTCGAACAGGACGTCTCCGAGGACGAGAACCCACTCGAAGATATCTCCGCGGCGAGGCTCCACTCGTCGTCGAGAAAGACTCGCCTGATCTCCAGATCATATCGGGAGCAGAGGACTCGGACGACTCGATTCCATCTAGACAACCTGTGAGTACCTCTGCCCCTGCACCACAGACACTGCCCAAACAAAAGGCAACGGTCAGCACTCCGCCCATGGGGCCCAGTCGAGACCGAAATCTACCCACTAACGCCCCGCCATCCGGCTCGGCTCCGAGGGAAAAGACTACGCCTTCTGGTGCCTCGGCACCGAAAAAACAGCATATGCCAATTCCACCTCCTCCATTGGCACCGAAACATCCTTCGACACCGAAGGACTCTTCGGCACCGAAGCTCACACACCCTTCGGCGCCCAAAGACTCTTCGACACCCAAACCTAAACAAGCATCGGGGTCGAAACCAAAAACTGTAATGGAACCGAAAGCTTCGACTCCGAAACCATCCGGCTCCAAAAACAAAGACGGGAAGATAGACTCCGGCTCAACAGGACCAACAAAACCTGTCTCTACGCCGAAATCTTCGACAACGGTACCGAAGACCACAAGGCCTGATACACACAAGCCACCGAAGAAATTGCCACAGGACTCAATAACTCCTAAGGCAAAAAGCTCTAAAGAACCACTATCGACACCGAAAAAAACGGCGCCGAAGAGGACTATACAAGAGGAAGAACTATTTAGACCAGATCCAAAGCAGAAAAAGGTCTATATCAATCCAAAAACTGGACATGTGGAAGCAATTCCACACAAGAAAAGACCAGCAGAGACATCACTTCCAACTGTGGTTCCTGCCAAAAAGGATTGTGCAACATCTCCAATGCACCCTTCCTCTCCTTCACCTTCTTCCTCTCCTATCACTTCATATATTGAGCCTATAACTTCTCCTGCTCAATCTCCTGCATCATCACACCACACTGACGAAGAGTATGATTTAGGTGGGGGGGATGATGTACCAGATACACATACATATCCCTTAGATGAGGATGAAGATGTCAACCCAGATTATACCAAGGAGGATGATGCATATAATTTCCAACCAGACATACCTGATCCTCAGTATTACCCAACAAAGCCTTCCCCTCCAGAGGATAGTATTGGGTTCAATCATCTACTAAACAGAGCTGCACTTTACCACGGAGTTCCAATGCACTCTGATGCCATTGAGGAGGATTTCCTATTAGACACTTTTGAGCAATCACAGAGATCTACTCAAATACTACCTATGATCAAGGGGGTCATTAAACATGCCCCAGATATTTTTAAAGACCCAGTAAGGTGTAGGGTGCTAAACCCAAGAATAGAGAAAAAGTATAGGCCGCACCATCAGATCCTATCTACATTAAGGGACACCTACCATTGGACTCTTTAGTAGTGTCAAATGCACGTAAAAGAGCCAATTCCCAGACTTCTGGGGACACACCCCCCTTGAAAAGAATAAAAAATCATTGATGCGTCAGGGAAACGGATTGCTACACAAGCAACAAACATATGGCGTATAGCAAACACACAAGCCTTACTCTCACGCTACAACAGGGCTCACTACGACCAACTAGAAAAGTTAATGGACCATCTGCCAGATCAATACAAAGATCACACAGCAGAGCTCTTACAGGAAGGCAAACTAATATCAAATGCCTCCATTAAATGCGCACTAGATGTAGCTGACACTGCATCTAGGGCAGTTAACACCAGTGTTATCCTCAGGCGTCATGCATGGCTACGCATTTCCGGTTTCAAACCAGAGGTGCAAACTACAATCCTCAACCAGCCCTTCAATCAGAACCAATTGTTCGGGCCAGAGGTAGATAATACACTAGAAAAGATGAAAAAGGACACAGACACTGCTAAGTCTATGGGTGCATTTCAATCTACCCAGACTAGAGGTTCCTTTCGTCGCTCCTCTTATAGAGGAGGCTCCAAGCAGACCGGCGCAGATAACACGTCATCTTTTAAAGCACATACACAAACCCCCTCTAATAAGGGTTACTATAGAGGAGGATACAGAGGCAACAGCAATAAGGGCAGAGGTAGAGGTAACAACAACAACCGCTCCTCTTCCACTCCCAAACAGTGACTTCCCTCTGCCTCCCCTACAACATTCCACACCAGTAGGGGGCAGAGTATCACAGTTCCTACCAGTCTGGGATTCCATCAAAACAGACAAGTGGGTAAGACAGATTATCCAACATGGCTACTGCCTAGAACTCACAGCAACCCCCCCAAACATACCACCCAGGCAGCGTCCAATGTCCACAGAACACATAACACTGCTTCAACAGGAAGTTCTAGCACTTCTACAAAAAGATGCCATTCAAGAGGTCCCCTTACAGGAACAAGGAACAGGAGTCTACTCCCTGTATTTCCTAATACCCAAAAAGGACGGGACATTAAGACCGATCCTCGACCTCAGGCCCCTAAACCACTACATTCAATCAGATCATTTTCACATGATCACTTTACAACAAGTACTCCCATTACTACAACAGGGAGACTTTCTGACAACACTAGACCTAAAACACGCCTATTTTCATATTCCTATACATCCTGCGCACAGGAAGTATCTAAGATTTGTCATACAAGGACAACACTATCAGGTCAAAGTCCTTCCATTCGGGGTCACAACAGCACCACGAGTGTTTACAAAGTGCTTAGCAGTAGTAGCAGCACATCTCAGGAGACAACAGATACATGTCTTCCCTTACCTCAGTGACTGGCTCATAAAAGCAAAATCGTTCAACCAGTGTGTTCAACACACAAAACAAACAATTCAAACACTACACGACTTAGGGTTTACCATAAACTACACCAAGTCGCACCTAGAGCCTTCGCACGTTCACCAATATCTAGGAGCTACCATAGACACATCATTAGCTCTAGCCTATCCCAGACAAGCCAGGATTCAAAGCATTCAGAGCTTGGTCTCCCTTTTTCAATGCCAACACTCTCTTCAAGCCAGAGTGTTCATGAAACTAATAGGCATGATGGCATCTTGCATCTTCATAGTTCCTCATGCAAGACTGCAAATGCGCCCACTACAAGAATGTCTAGCACAACAGTGGAATCAGGCTCAAGGTCAGCTCACGGACCTGGTGTTGGTAGACAGCCGTACATATCGCTCTCTGCAATGGTGGAACACCAAAAACTTGACAAAGGGACGGCCGTTCCTAGAACCTGTTCTACAAATAGTGCTCACAACAGATGCATCCCTCACAGGATGGGGAGCTCATCTCCTGCACTATACAACTCCAGGCCAATGGAACAGCCAACAATAACTGCTCCACATCAATCATTTGGAACTGCTAGCAATTTACCTAGCACTCAAAACTTTTCAACTCCAAGTACAAAACAAAGCTGTTCTAATCCGGACGGACAATATGACAGCTATGTACTACATACAAAAACAGGGGGGGGGGGGGACACTCTCTGCAACTGTCCCAGCTTGCACAGAACATTTGGAAATGGGCCATCCCTCAAAACATACACCTGACTGTAGAACACCTTCCAGGAATTCACAATCAGATAGCAGATCTGTTCAGTCGTCAACCACAACAGATTCACGAATGGGAGTTGCACCCACAAGTCCTACAACCATTCTTCCAAATGTGGGGGCACCCACACATAGATCTGTTTGCCAACCACGAAAACACAAAATGCCCAACCTTCGCCGCCAGGTTCCCACACCCGCGGTCGGAGGGGAATGCAATATGAATGAATTGGTCCGGCAGATTTGCATATGCTTTTCCGCCTCTCCCACTCATTCCACTAGTAGTACGCAAGCTCAGACAACAGTCCCTCAAACTAATACTAGTGGCCCCCACATGGGCACGCCAGCCGTGGTTCACCACATTACTAGATCTCACTGGTTCCACATCAGAAATTACGGCTCACGCCATCCCTGTTAACACAGAACCATGGAGAAATAAGGCACCCAGAACCAAGCCAGCTGAATTTGGCAATCTGGCTCCTGAGGTCTTAGTTTGGCTACTTAAATTTACCACCAGAATGTATGAACATAATTAAAGTAGCTAGAAGACCCACCACTAGAGCATGTTATGCTGCTAAGTGGAAAAGATTTGCAATATACTGTAACAACAACGATATTGATCCATTGGATGTTTCCATCCAGAATATTATTTGTTTTGCGGCATGAATCTTTCTGGATTCACTATGCTGTGCATATTCCGCAATCTGGTGGTTGGGTCCGGAATCGTAGTCTTTTTTTCTTTTTTTTTGTCGTAGCCCAGGTGGGCGTCGACGTCCCACCATTTGGTGTACCTTCGGTGACGTCGGCGTGCTTCCGGCGGAAGCTACCACCCTTGGGCGCCATCTTCAGATTCTTTTTTCCGCCGTTGGGTCTGGATCGTCGCGTGAAGCTCCGGAAGTTTTGGAGGAGAAAAGGAGGAAATACAGCAACTCTTCAACGGTGAAGACCTGAGAAGATCGGGAGAAGAGGACCATCAGAAAAGAGACGACGAAGAAAGGAGAGAACTTCGAAATCTTCGACGTCCTTGGAGGAATGCGCACACAGGGGGCCCCCTGAGCGCAGGGATGTACAAGACACCCTTTAAATTCTGCAAGAACTGCCACCACAAGTTCGCCCAGAAAGACCAGCACCCGGTCTGCAACCTCTGCCTGCCAATCGACCACGAGAGCAGAGACTGCAACGCCTGCTCCGTCTTCAAGCCGAAGACACTCCGAGTTCGAGAGAGACAGAGGACAGCTCACCACACGATGCAGGGCAAGGGCCAAGCCCCGACGCTTTATGAATTGGGCCCCTCCACCGACGACGAGGACAACATCGCCGAAGGCCCAGATGACTTCACGGTCACAGAGACCGATAAGAAAACGCCTGACAGGGTAGGAGAGTCTAAGACTCCGAAAACACCCACAGAGTCTCGAAAGCCAGAGGCAGACTCGCGAAAGTCTGAGCCCAGAGCCTCGAAAGGAGCACCGGCGCCGAAAAACTCGACGTCCGAAGCTGCATCCTCCGAAAAAGAGCCCAGCGGATCCTCAGAGAAGGACTCCCGGAGGCCAAAGACCAGGAAAAAGCAAAGGTCATCGAAGCAAGCCCCCGAAAAAGGGACTTCGACTTCGAAGGAAAAGGAGCCTAGGAAAGGTTCGACGTCAACGACGCCGCCGAAAAGAGCAGCCGAGACGCTCAACGACTATCAGGCCGCAGAGATGCAGAGAAAGAAAAGAAGGCTCGAGGCCGAAATGGAGAACATCCTTCAGCGAAAGAAAGACTTCGATGAAAAGATGAGAAGTTACAAGATCCCCTCGAAGCCGGCACCGGTCGTCGTTGAGGTACAGGAGCTCGAGGAGTTCGACGTCGAAGAGACGCCGAAAACTCCGGAACCCTCGGAGCACGAAGAGGAAGAAGACCTCTACTACACAGAAGGGGATTACGGGGAACAGCAGTCCAGCTACGGCTCAGGTTCCTCGACGGCCCAAGACCAGGAATGACAGGACATCGAGGCCGAAAACCCGGAGGAGGCTGTGGAAACATACCCCTCGAGGCTTTCGCCACCGGATGACATTGGGGCATACAATGAGGTGGTCAGGAAGGCGGCAGCAACTTATGGAGTAAAGCTGGAAGAGGAGAAGCCAAAAGCAGACTTCCTGCTCGAGACATTGCTCCCCATACAGACAAGAAGCCAGTTCTTGCCCATGCTCAAGAGTATCACAGACCAGGGGAAGGAAGCCTTCAAGGGCCCGGCTACATGCAGATCAGTAACGCCGAGGACGGAGAAGAAATACAAATTCTCCTCCCAAGACCCAGCTTACATCAAGGGATCCGTCACAGCAGATTCAATAATTGCTGCAACGGCCAGGAAAAGGGCAAACGTCCCAACAACATCTGGACCTCCACCTGACAAGGAAAGCAGGAGGATGGATCTAACTGGCAGGAAAATTGAGAGGAACGCCGCAACGCACTGGCGGATGGCGAACTCCAACGCCCTCCTGAATAGACCTCAATACCAGCATTGGGATGAGATGGGCCAATTGCTCAAGCACCTCCCGGAACAATACCGTGAAAGGGCATCACACCTTGTGGAAGAGAGGAAAAGCATCGCTAACTCGTGCCTGAAGACAGCCTTGGATGGGGCAGAAACATCCAGCAGACTGATGGCTATAAGCATTACAGAGAGAAGGCAAGCCTGGCTCAGGATCTCAGGCTTCAAGGCTGAGGTGCAGAACAACATCCTGAACACACCTTTCAACGGTGAAACACTGTTCGGAGCCCCAGTTGATGAAAAGCTCACCCAACTGAAGAAGGACAACGAGACTGCAAGGTCCATGGGGGCCCTGCAATTCAGGGGGATGAGGAGGGGCACTCCTACACGGAGGCCGAACGGCAGAGGTGGAAGTCAGCGAGGAGATTCACACCAGAGTTTCCACCAGGGGCAACAGAGTGACAACCAAAGCCACCAGGGCCAGCAGAGGCAAAGCTGGAACTACCAGAGCAGGGGCCAGTCCTTTCGGTCAAGAGGAAATGGACGGGGCCAGAGAAGGAGAGGCGGTGAACAACCCCCCTCTAAGTGACTTCACACGGAAGAAGGTGCTCTCCCACTCGAACCCTCCGGGGGAGGAGCACGGGAAAACAAAGAGGAGAGGGCTACACGGACAAGACACAAAGGAACATGTGACGCCGGTAGAAGGAAGATTGAGATTTTTTCTCCAGGAGTCTAGAAAAATAACAACAGACAAGTGGATACTCAACATTATGCAGTTCGGATACTGCATAGAGTTGGAAAAGAGACCACCAAACAGAAAACCAAAGAAAAGAGAGCACTCGGGAAGAGAGCTGAAATTACTGCAAGAGGAAGCTCAAGAACTCCTCCTCAAAGCGGCCATCGAACGGGTTCCTTTCAAAGAACGGAACAAGGGAGTGTACTCAAACTACTTCCTGGTGCCAAAAGTGGACGAAAGTCTAAGACCCATCCTGGACCTACGGTTCCTAAACAAATACGTCAAAACTCAGAAATTCAAAATGACGTCCCTTCAAGAGGTCATCCCACAGATAAAGGCCGGGGACTTAATGTCCACCATAGACCTCAAAGATGCATACCTGCACATCCCCATGAACAGGCAGCACAAGCACATGCTAAGATTCACAGTGAACAAGGATCACTAACAATTCACGACCCTGGCTTTCGGACTAAAGTCCGCACCAAGGGTGTTCACCAAATGCCTCGCGGCGGTGGCCGCACATCTAAGAAGGAGGGGGATACACGTGTACCCCTACCTCGACGACTGGCTCATAAAGGCAAGCTCTTACAGGACATGCAAAGACCATGCAGAACAAGTGACAAGAACGCTAGTAAGCCTGGGGTTCTCCATACACTGGGGCAAATGCTCGATGGAACCAGAGCAAGTGAAGATCTTCCTGGGAGCCCAGATCGACACCGTCCAATGCAGGGTGTTACCCAGCGAAAAGAGAACCCTCAGCCTACTGAAGGAGAAACGTCACTACCAGAAGGGGCGAGCTCTGACAGTGAGGACTGTGAGCAAGATCTTGGGTCCCCAATGTACGCCTACGAATGAGACCACTCCAAGAGTGGCTGCAACAGCAATGGTCACAAGCTACAGGAAGTTGGAAGGATCTAGTGGTTGTAAGGCACAGGGTGCAGGAAGAGATAAGGTGGTGGACCAAGGAGAGAATAACAGAAGGGAAACCTCTAACACCACCGAACCCACAGACGCATCCCAGAAGGGGTGGGGTGCACACATGAACAGGCTCAGAGTGAGGGGTCTGTGGAGCCCTACAGATGCAGTCAGACACATCAACTACCTGGAACTGAAAACTGTGCTGCTAGCCCTCAAGTCCTTTCAGAAACACCTGTACAACCAGAAGGTGCTAATACAAACAGACAACACCACAACGATGTTTTACATAAACAAACAGGGGGGAACTCAATCGTTCCCTCTGTCAAGCTTGGCACAGGAAATCTGAAGATGGGCTATACCACTAAAAATAGACCTGCTAGCCATACACCTGCCAGGGAAGGACAATGTAGAAGCGGGTTGGCTCAGCAGGCCGACTTCAGCGTCCCACGAGTGGGAACTCAACAGTCAGGAAACAGAGAGACTATTCAGGAAATGGGGCACGCCAACAATAGACCTGTTTGCAACACGCCAGAATGCAAAATGCCAATACTTTGCATCCAGGCAACCAGAGGCACTGTCACAGGGGCATGCCCTATGGATAAGCTGGTCAAAAACATTTGCCTACGCTTTTCCCCCGATACCACTGATCCCCAGAGTTCTCAACAAATGCATGAAGAGCAACATGACGCTCATCCTTGTGGCGCCACAATGGGCCAGACAGACCTGGTATTCTCAGATAATGGAGATGGCGCAGGGGCCACCCCACAAGTTCTCAAAAAGAAGAGACCTACTCTCCATGGAAAACGGAGAAGTTCTACACCCGGAGCCGGAGAGCCTCAACCTCTCAGCCTGGCTCCTGAAGACTTAGAGTTCGCACACCTAAAACTACCAGAGAGCACCCTGCGGGTGCTGCGAGAGGCAAGAAGGCCCAGCACACGCAAGTGCTATGGGGAGAAATGGAAAAGATTCACTCAATGGTGTTGCAAGAAAAAACTCCATAGGAAACTGACCAAGGAATCCACGGTGCTAAGGTACCTCACGCACCTAATTAAGGCTAAGCTAAGCTCCTCCTCGCTGAGGGTGCACCTGGCAGCGATTGTGGCATACACAAGAGGAGAAACAGGGAGAAGCTTCTTTACGTCCCAAGTCGTAAAAAGATTCCTAGAAGGGGCTAAAAGAATAGCGCCACCAAAGAGAATGCCGCCACCGGCCTGGAACCTAAATGTGGTACTGACAGAGCTCATGAAAGCACCTTTCGAACCCATCCACAAAGCATCACTGCAAATGCTGACGATGAAGACGGCCTTTCTGGTAGCAATCACCTCGCTACGAAGGGTGAGCGAACTGCAGGCACTCACGCTGCAGGAACCCTACATCCAGATACACAGTGACAGGGTGGTGATGAGAACAGACCCACACTTCATGCCAAAGGTGGTGTCAAGGTTCCACATGAATCAGAGTATTCAGATCCCTAGCTTCTTCCAAAACCCCACCACAAGCGCTGAGAGGTCGCTCCACACCCTAGACGCAAGAAGGGCTGTGATGCACTACATTGAAAGGACGAAGGAACACAGGAAAACAAAAGAGTTCTTCGTATCCTTCGCAAACAGTTACATGGGCAAACCAGTGACTAAAAACACCATAGCTTGATTGATCGCACAGACAATACAATTCTGCCACAAACAAGCTGGCCAGGAGCTAACAGGAGAGGGGCACAGGCCCACCTGACCAGGAAGAAAGGAGCAACAATTGCCTTTCTGGCCAACACACCAATTCAGGACATATGCCTGGCGGCAACATGGGCTTCAGTGCACACTTTTACTAAGCACTATTGCGTGGATGTACAAATGAACAAAGAAGCACAAGTAGGACAAAAGGTGCTTCAACATATATTCAACAACCAACGCTCATCTTCAACCCAACCGCCACAAAAGTAACCAAAACCGCTACAAAATCTATGCACAGCATAGGGAATCCAGAAAGATTCACGCTACAAAACGAATAGTTTCTTACCTGACGGTGTAGTTTTGCAGCTTGAAGATCTTTCTGGATTCACTAGCGAACCCACCCGCCTCCGCCAGAAAGATGAGGCTGGAGAAGAAGGTGGAAACACATAGAAAAGAAAGCAAGTTGAAGCTTACAAGATGCGTGAAAAGAATTACGTTGAAAAAAAAAAGGATTAACAAACATAGCCATGGATTCACTACAAAGACAAAAAAAAAAAAAGGACAGAAAAAAAGAATCCGAAGATGGCGCCCAAGGGTGGTAGCTTCCGCCGGAAGCACGCCGACGTCACCGAAGGTACACCAAATGGTGGGACGTCGACGCCCACCTGGGCTACGACAAAAAAAAAAAATAGAGAAAAAAAGACTACGATTCCGGACCCAACCACCAGATTGTGGAATATGCACAGCATAGTGAATCCAGAAAGATCTTCAAGCTGCAAAACTACACCGACAGGTAAGAAACTATTCGTTACCTTTTACACCTACAAAGGTCCAACTTGGCTTACTCTTCCATACGACTGCATCTAGCAGCAATTGCAGCCTATTTACAAAATAGACAACACCTATCTCTTTTTAGAGTACCTGCGATAAAAGCATTTATGGGAGGATTAAAACGAATAATCCCACCTAGGTTACCACCTGCACCAGTATGGAACCTGAACATTGTCCTTACAAGACTCATGGGACACCCTTTTGAGCCTTTACACAAGTGTGAATTGCAATTCCGAACATGGAAAACTGCGTTCCTTGTTGCCATCACCTCTCTCAGAAGAGTTAGTGAAATACATGCATTCACAATAGAAGAACCATTTTTTCAGATACACCCTAACAAAGTGGTTCTTAGACCTAATCTAAAATTCCTGCCAAAGGTGATTACTCCTTTTCACCTTAACCAATCAGAGTTACCAGTGTTTTTCCAAAAACCAGACTCTGTTGCAGAAAGGGCCCTACACTCCTTAGATGTTAGAAGAGCTCTTTTATACTACACCACACAAAGGCAATCCCATATCTAAAGGAGGAATTGCCAGATGGATTGTAAAGTGTATTCAAATATGCTATCAAAAAGCAAAACGTACACTAACCGTTCCTCCTAGAGCGCACTCCACTCGCAAACTAGGAGCCTCTATGGCTTTCTTAGGAAACATACCACTAGAGGACATATGTAAGGCAGCAACATGGTCTACCATACACACCTTCACTAAACACTATTGTGTTGACGTGCAGGCTAAGCAGCAAGCTGCAGTAGGCCAAGCTGTCCTTAAAACACTTTTTCAGTATGCTGCAACAGATACAAGCGACCACCGCTAGGGGAGACACTGCTGCACAATCGTTGCTAAATGTACAACCTGCAGCTCATATGCCTCAAAACGGAATATGCTACTTACCAGTATGCATCTGTTCTTGGCATGTAGAGCTGCAGAGTTGTACATGCCCTCCCGCCTCCCCGGGACTTGTATCCGTTCCAGTACTCATCTTACTTAGATGCACACGCATGGACATCCTTTCTCTTTACTTCTCTAACTCCATCATTTCCCATCATGGCGAAAAACAATCTGAGGATGGAGTCGATGACCATGCACAGTATTGTCCAAGGGAGAAGTCACCTATCTCGTGACTACAAAGACTTCTTCCAAGAAGACAACAACAACCTGCAATCATCCGAGCCCAACACCAGGTGGCGATCTATTGCTAAATGTACAACTCTGCAGCTCTACATGCCAAGTACAGATGCATACTGGTAAGTAGCATATTCCTTCTGTTACAGTGAAGACCACTATCAGAGCTGCAAATGTATTTCCACACACTGCTAAAACTAAAACCACAGCTAGTTTCCAGGACCTGGCATTTATTCTGGCGAAATGAGAAATAACCAGTAGCTGGAAGTAACCAGGGGGCCCCAACGTCCTCAGATGGAAACGTGAGCTGGTGAAATGGGCGGGTTGTGAGGGCTGGGTCCTACTTCGGAATGCACAGCGTGGAGTGGGCAAGCCGGAACGAGTCCAAGCATGGGAGGGGCTGATGGCCGACCTAACAAGAGTTGGCAGGGAATCTGAGGCTTCCTCCCCAGAGAGGCTTCCGCATGTCGAGAACCCCCAGGGACCATATTAGGCGGAACAACTCAGTGGAGAAGGAGACTGGGAGCGTTCCGCGGCATCGACACACACGGGAGAGGAAGGGAGTCGCACCGGAAGGTCCAGGCGTAGCACCATTACTCACGCCTCGCGTGCCAGAGAGCCTACTAACCGGGCTGAGTATTAGTCGAGCGGAGACAGCAGTGCAGTGGGGGTGGGGGGGGGTGCGGGGAAGTTTTGGTTCATTGTCTTATTGTTGTGGGAAGGGGAGGGGGGTATACCTTGCATATATAGCGTACTGCTAGGAGACCGCAATGAGATCGTTATAGTTAACGTGTACAAATGGGGCCAAGCAAGGGTAGCGACAGATACAGTGATTCAGATATTTTTCTTTTCCTGTCTATTATACACTGACACCCTAAAAGGGATATGTTTCATGATGTGCAAAAGGCAATAAAAATGTGTTTAAAAATAAAATAAAAATCAGAGATGCAAATGCCCTTGCGATTTTAGGTTGCTTAGGCAGACATATGTGGTCTGATCTAACCTCTACTCTGGAACGCCTTTTGGAAGATAAAAAAGAATGAGGCGCTAACTATTCTGAGCGAGGGAGAACTAAAACTTGTTGCAATCATAGATGCATCTATTGAGGTCGCAATCACAGGATTCTGGCAGCTGGTGGCAGTGGCTGCATTAAGTAGTGAGGGCTGGCTATGTTGCATTTAATTTAGACCAGACGTGCGAAGTGGAATTTTGAACATCCTCTTTGGAAAATCACATATTCGAGGCATGTGAGCTGTAGATCACATGCTTTGCATACTCCTGCCATCTAGTGTTGGGTCCGGATGTTTGCAAGTTGTTGGATGCTTTTTTCCGCCATCTGGTTCGGACGTGAATTGCTGATCTCCGGTTTGACATTGTTTCTCTGTTTTCCCTCGGTGCGTGTTTTCGATCACATAATCCCATTCTCTGCGTATCGTATTTACAGAAAAAATCCGCTTTCGATCGGGTAGCTTGTGAAAGGCCGTTGGGCCTTCCTGCGTCGGTCTCCATTTAAGTTCTGCCCTCAGTGCTACACGAAGTTTCCGCACACCGACTAACACGAAGTGTGCAAACCTGTGCTTATGTCCAGAGCGCAGAGAATAGGACTGCGACACATATAAGGCTTGACGATAGAAAAAGACGCTTTGCGACCGTTGGGCTCTACCTTGCCACATGCAGAGCCAACACACAAGTTCCATTCTGGACCTCTTCGGCGTAAATGTGGAGCAAGAGGCCGGGGACACCATGGGAGCAGAGGTAGAACAAGACCGCCATCTCAGACTAAGGCTGTGAGGGGGATGAAGAAATCCCACAAGGGCAGCGTACCTTGAGTACAGCTCCTCCCTTGCCTCAAAGTCCACCTCCGCCCAAGAGGAATGCTTCAGTCCTACCCCCACCTCCGGGCCACGGTCGGCACCGAGAACATGTTTCCGATGCCCTGCCCTCCAGCTCAGCACCGAAATGCACCCAAAAGCCTTCCGACTCTGAACAGAGCTGTTCGAAAATGGGCACCAAGCGGAAAGCTTCGGGATCGAAGTCAAAGACCGGCTCCGCCCCACCCCCTTTAACACCGAAAACCATTTCGGATCTGAAATCCTCGGCATCCAAAACCCTGGCATCCAAAACACTGGCACCGAAACAAGCGAATGTGCCGATTCCATCTAAAGAATACAATTTCGATGCTCCGCCTTCCAAACCGGATCGGAAACAAAGGGAGCTATATAGCCACGCAACTACTGGACATATCACCACAAAAGTGACAATAAAATGCAAACCTGAGACCGAAGAGGTCTACCACGTTCCTTTAAAAAAGGAAAAATGTTAGTACTAATTTTACTCCTTCTCCCCTTCCATCACCTCCTTCTCAGTTTTAACCCTTACTAATTTCACCTGAGCACTCACCATCACATACACCTGAAGATCAGGATGATAGTGATAGTGATGGGGCTGGGGACAATGAGCCAATACCCGCAGACCCCTGGACAGACTAGAACACCAATTCCCCCACAGGGAATGATCCTGATCTGTACCCTACCAAGCCTTCTCCACCCGACGACAGTGTAGGACACGTAGAACTGTTGGGTAGAGCTGCTAACTACCATGGAGTTCAGCTGCATAAGGAATCCCTAGAAGAGGATTTCCTTTTTGAGACTCCTAGCACCACACAAAAGTCCTCGCACACACTCCCCATGCTCAAGGGTATGATAAGGCACGTAGATGATATTTTTAATGACCCCTGTCAAGGCACGTATCCTCACCCCTAGGGTAGACAATAAGTAGAAGTCGGCACAGTCAGATCCAGCCTACATAAGGAGGCAGTTACCATTGGATTCCTTGGTAGTTTCCAACGCACGCAAAAGAGCCAGTTCACAAAGAACAGGAGATGCTCCTCCCCCAGAAAAAGAATCTAAGCTGATAGACACTTCGGGGAAGAGGGTAGCCTCACAGGCTGCAAACTTTTCTCCAATACACAAGCTCTGTTAGCTAGGTACGACAGGGCACATTTGGATGAAATAGAGCAGTTGCTCCATTTTCTACCTGATGAGCACAAGTCTAAAGCGCAAAACCTAGTCTGGGAGGGACAGCTCATTCCAATAATTCTATCAGATGCCCCCTAGATGCTGCAGACACTGCTGCTAGAGCTGTCAACACCAGCGTCCTTTTAAGAAGGCATGCCTGGTTACGTATTTCAAGATGCAAACCAGAGGTTCAGACTTCTATCCTGAACACACCATTTGACAAGGAAAACCTCTTTGGCCCTCTGGCAGATTCCTCATTAGAAAAAATGAAGGACACAGAAGTGGCAAAATCTATGGAAGCCATTCAATTAATACCAGGACGTGGTTCCTTTTGGCGCTTCTTCTATTGCGGAGGGTCCAAGAATACCTCCTCAGATTCTAACAACACCACGTATAAAGGCAACAATCAACCCTCTGCCTCGAAGGGTTACTTCGGAGGGGGTTACAGAGGGCAACAATGGCAAAGGGAGAGGTAGAGGCTCAAATTCCCCAATTCCCCGACCATTTAACACCTGTCTGGACGTCTTTCACATTTTCTACCCGTCTGTAAGTCCATAACTACAGACAAATGGGTACTGGAAATTATCCGTTCTGGTTATTGCCTGGAGTTCACCAACAATCCTCCAAACATTCCTCCACAGTCACGCAATCTTTCACCAGATCACTTACACCTCCTCAAACAAGAGGTTCAGTCTCTCCTTCTAAAAGGGGCTATAGGACCAAAACCACTACAATACCACAGTTCGGGCATATACACCTTTTACTTTCTAATACCCCAAAAGGACGGTTCTCTCAGACCAATCTTAGACCTCGGAGAACTAAATCTGTCCATCCAGTCAGACCATTTTCACATGGTAACGCTTCAGTAAGTGCTACCACTTCTGCACAGGGCGACATTCTGGCTACTATAGACTTGAAGAACGCCTATTTTCATATTCCTATGCATCCCGCTCATCGCAAAATTCTCAGATTTGTGGTAGCGGGCCAACATTAACAGTTCAAGGTACTCCCGTTGGAGTCACCACTTCTCGCAGAGTATTTACTAAGTGTCTGGCAGTAGTTGCTGCTCACCTGAGGAGACAACACCTTCATGTCTTCCCCTACTTGGACGCTTGGCTCATCAAAGCCCGTAAGTATCCAAAATGTCTCCAACACACCTACAAGAAACTACAGTTACTACACCAACTGGGGTTCACCGTCAATGTGTTGGAAGGCTGAAGATGTGATTTCAACACTCAAAATTACCTAGATGCCACTTTAGATACTCAAAAGGCTCTGGCCTTTCCCACCGCAGTCAGAATTCGCAACATTCAGGCTCTAGTTCTCCAGTTTAAATTCAATCACTCACTTACAGCTCAGGTGTATATGCAACTACTGGGTATGATGGCATCTTGCATCATGATCGTTCCCCATGCCAGGCTTCACATGCGTCCCCTACAGGTATGCTTTTGAGTCGGTGGAACCAATCGCAGGGTCTTTTAACCGATCTAGTGTTGGTAAGCGGCGGTACTCCACGCTCTCTGCAGTGGTGGAACACGCAAAATATATCAAAAGGATGGCCCTTCATAGACCCAGTTCCACAGACAATGCTCACACCGGACGTGTCCTTCACTGGCTGGGGGGGGGCTCATCTTCAGCACCATATAGTGCAAGGCCTTTGGAGTCAACAGAAAAATCTCTCCACATAAACCATCTAGAGCTGCTAGCAGTCTTTCTAGCGCTCAAAGCATTTCAGAATCACCCGGTTAGCAAATCTGTCCTAGTTTGCACCAACAATATGACAGCTATGTATTACATACAGAAAACAGGGAGACACACACTCTCCAGCTGTCATACTTGGCTCAAGACATTGGGAGGTGGGCCATTCACCATAAAATCTATCTCCTAGCGGAACACCTCCCAGGAGTGAACAATCAGGTTGCTGATCTCAGTAGACAGAGACAGGAAATACACGAATGGAAACTACACCCTCAGGTTCTCCTCCCATACTTTCAAAGTTAGGGAGTCCCTCAGATAAATCTGTTTGCCACCCTCCAAAATGCCCAAACTTCGCCTCCAGGTACCCACACCCGCTCTCCAAAGGCAATGCACTATGGATGAGCTGGTTTAGGGATATTTGCCTCTGCTTTTCTGCCTCTCCCACTCGTTCCATTAGTGGTTCGGAAACTCAGGCAAACATCCCTCACACTGATCCTAGTAGCTCCCACATGGGCCCGTCAACCGTGGTCCACAACCCTGTTGGAGCCATCTCTGGTTCCACATCAAAAGCTGCACCTCACATCCAGTCTCCTCACACAGAGCCATGGAGAAATCAGACACCCAGATCCCAAACAACTGAACCCCGTGATCTGGCTCCTGAAGTCATAGAGTTGGGTTATCTAAATCTCTCACCAGACTGTATGAACTTCATCAGAGAGGCCAGAAGACCTTCTACAAGAGCCTGTTATGCAGCTAAATGGAAACGTTTTGTTATCAATTGTAATAACAACAACATTAATCCTCCTGATGCTTCAATGCAAAACATCATTTGTTACCTGTTACACTTGCAGCAGTCAGGACTGGCTTACACTTCTTTCCGACTACATCTCGCTGCGACAGCTGCGTATCTACAAAATAGGCAACATTTATTGTTTTTCTAGAGTGCCCATAATCAAAGCTTTCATGGAAGGACTTAAGCCATACCACCAAGACTTCCCCCTGCCCCAGTGTGGCATCTTAACATAGTCCTCACAAGGTTAATAGGCCGGATGCAGAGTGTTGAGGCCCAATGTTATCCAATGGGGGATAGGGTCCTCCGGTTGGTGGCTGATGGCAAGCAGGCCACTGGGCTGTGGGAGCAAAGCTCGTAGGGTTTAGGTACGGGGCAAATGGGGAAACAAAGTTGCACAAAAGGTGCACCCTCAGCTGCACTGAGATGGCCGGGTGCAGAGTGCTGTTTCGACGTCGCGCGCCCTGTTTTTTCAATGAAATGAAATGAAATTTAATTTATAAAGCGCATGGCTGCCCGAAAGCGTCCCAGCGCTAACAGGAAAGAACAAAGAGCAAACTGAAGAGGGTACCGTTACTTAGGGGTCACTGGGAAAAAAATGTTTTAAGAGACTTCCGGAATTTGAAATGGCAGGGTTCCATTTGAATCCAGCCAGGGAGGGCATTCCACAGCTTTGCCGCATTTACAGAGAAACGACGTCCCCCAGTGCGCACCTTCCTCACTCTGGGAACCTTGGCCAGATTTCCGAGGTCGGAACGGAGAGCCCGAGAAGACTTATAGGGGAAGATCAGACTCCTGAGAATAGGGGGTCCTTTACCCTGGAGAACCTTATGGGTAATACATAGCGATTTGAAGGGAATTCTTTTGCGTATTGGCAGCCAATGAAGTGCTCGCAAGGCCGGTCTGGCCGAAGATCTTATTGAGGCGCCGGTGAGCATCCTAGCTGCTGAGTTCTGAACCCGTTGGAGGGTATTGATGGTTGCTTCAGGGGCTGCTAAAAACAGGGCGTTGCTATAATCCAGTCTGGATAGTATTAGCCCCTGGATTAGTAATTTCCTGGAGTGAAGAGGCAGGAGTGTAAGAACTTTCCGCACAGACCGGAGTAGGCCAAAACATCTGCCTGCGGTTTTCTGTGCTTGAGTCCTAAAGGTCAAGTCAGGCTCAAACCACACCCCTAAGCTTTTAATTTTGTTCAGATGGATTTGGGGAGAGATGTAAGACGGTGACCCAGGAGCATAATCTCCGTTTTTGCTCCATTCAGTTTGTGCCGCGAACTGGTCATCCAGGAATATATTCCGGCAAGGCAGACAGAAAGATTGTCCCAACACCCCTCCTGTTGGGTTAGCGAGACGACTAATTGGGTGTCGTCCGCATAGGTGACTATTTTAATCCCAAAAGGAGCAACCACCTTCTCCAGTGGGGCCATATATACATTGAAAAGAGTAGGGCTCAAAGAGGAGCCCTGAGGGACTCCACACTGGAGGGGGGTAGATTTGGAGAGTGCACTGCCTTCCCAGATCTGAAAGGTTCGATTATTCAGAAAAGATGTAAGCCACTGCAAGGTCAAGCCTGCTACGCCCAGTCTCACCGTATCAAACGCTGCACTTAGATCCAGGAGGATCACGACAACGGATCCTCCTGAACTCAAGATACATCTTGCTTCTTCCGAAACCACTATCAGGGCTGTATCGGTGCCCTGCCCCGGGCGAAAGCCCGTTTGGGAGTTACGCAGCAGATTATTGTTTTCCAGAAACGAGGAGAGCTGCTGGTTGACCATTTTTTCCGCAATTTTGCTAAGGCCTGGTAGCAACGAAATCGGGCGGAAATTGGCCGGGTCGGAAGGATCAAGCCCTGGTTTTGTTAAAAGGGTTTTGACCATAGCCTGTTTCCAACTAGGTGGAACGACCCCGCAGGTGAGTGAGGCATTTAGGAGCTCAGTTGCTAAGGGGGCAATGATGTTTGAGATCCGCTTAAGAATGTACATGGGTGCGGGATCATACGGGCAGCCACTCTTCATAGATGACAAGACTTTACAGAAGTAACATGTACATGAAGAACCTCCGGATTGCAAAAGCACTGCAGGCAGGGAGATGAATGACTTTTGGGTGAGACCACCACTTCGAGAGGTAAGTTGGGAAGTTAAGGGTTGGTTAGGCACCGTTGGTTTGGGCACACAAGGCTTTGGGGCGTCAGGTGCAGGGGTGCCTTTTCGGGTCAGATCTTCTTACCAGCTCCTGGTCACGGTTAGGAGGGCCTTCTGGATCTAGACTGTAGGCATCGGCTTGAGGCAGGTCAGGGGTCGCAGGACCTCTGGTCCGGATCGCTGGGGTGACCTCTTTGTGGTGTTTCTCCACTCGGGCTGGGTTCGACGGGTGCAGAGTGGGCTGGATTTGCGGTTTCCAGCTGCTACCAGAGGTTGCAGCTGAACAAATCCGGTGCCCCCTAAATACGAGATTTAGGGGCGTTACAGGTAGGTAAAGGGCAGGGACCAATGGATCCCTTCCATGGGGTGGGTATACCCCCTTTCTCATCCAGGGGATACTCCTCAATAGTCATAATCTATATAGAAAATACACGTGTGTGTATATGTATATGTATATGTATATATATATATATATATATATATATATATATATATATATATATATATATATATATATATATATATATATATATATATATATATATATATATATATATATATATATATGAACAACGATCCCTTCAAACGAAAGAAAAAAAGAAAAAAGAAAAACAGCGACCCAGGAGGAGATGGAGGAAACACTGGTTTAATGACACCAATTGCGAATGCATTTCGGCAGGGATTCTGCCTTCTTCAGCGCCCAAAGCGTCCAACCAGCTAGATGTCATGCTGCAGGTTAGTCCCTCTTTTCAACGCCTGCTAATGTAGGTCAGCTCCACCCCTAGGGTTAGTTCCCACACCTGTGTGAGTCCCGCGTGTAGTGCAGGACTACAGGTCCCAGAATATATATATATATATATATATATATATATATGTATGTATTGCGACTTATATAGCGCACGTATCACCCGAAGGTATCAAGGCGCTTGCTTAGGGAACCCGTCCTGGTATTCCCCTGTGAGATACCCCGGCAGGGTATCCACAAGGTGAAAGCCAGGCATCCCGCCGCGAGGGGCCGTAGTGGAGATTAAGCAAGCTGTTGCCCAGAGTCGCAGAGTGTGACCCCGTGAGTCGAGTAGGCACCGGAGCGAGAATTGTCGAGTCTGTCGAATTTTTGAGCCCGAGACCCGCCGAGGCGGGGAATCGAACCCTGGTCCACGGCCGATCTCAGCTTCCGGGTCTGCCGCCTCTATCTCTCTTTCTCTTTCTCTTTCCTTCTCCCCTTCTCCCCTTCTCTCCTTCTCTCCTTCTCTCCTTCTCTCTTTCTCCCGCCCCCCCCCCCCCCCAGGCATTTGCCAGTAGGCTAGGGGTACCGTGCCTTTAAGACCTGTAGGTGACCCCGTTAGGTCAGTTCTTTTTTTCGTCTCCTTCTGAGAAGATCCTGGAGGTTGAGCTCTTCAGTTTTTTGACTAAAACTGATTTTTGGAGAGAATTTTTCAGAAAATTCTACGTTTTCTGGTTCCTAAAGGCTTCTGCTACTGGTTTTGTGGACTTCCACTGATTTTTTTTTTTTCCAGTCAGAATGCCAACTTTATTCAGGAAGTGTCCTTCCTGTAACAGGAACATGGCACTGGCAGATCCACACTCGGTGTGTATTGTGTGCCTTCCATCCACACACAATACTGAACAGTGCCAGCTTTGTCAGTAGTTCTCCAGGCGAACCTTGCGCGACAGAGAATGGATAAAACCCCATGCTTTGCTGGAAAAGGACAAGAGTCATCAGGTTTGTGGCCATGGAGGTCCCATGACATCATCTTCCAGCAAGCAAGGCCAAAAGCGGCGACGTTCCACTTCTCCTGACCCCAGGAAGAGAAAGGGGAGAAGAGATTCACCATCGTCTAGGTCACCGTCGAAGAGGCCGAGACACTCTTCAGGAACACCAACTCGACATCAAGGGTCTCCGCCGCATCCAAGTAAGTCGGCGTCGAGGTACCACACTTCGGGCTCGAAGTCTGTGGCTGCTGAGAGGACCAAGTATCCATCGACGTTGAGGCTTCCGGATGTCGAGACACTCTCCGACACCCTCGAGGGGGGTCAGCGTCGAGAGTAATGACGGCTGATATATCGCCGCCGGCTGGTGTGCCGCCGTTGAGAGGGTCGTCCAGATCCCACCACTCGACGCCAATACGGCGCCATGGAGGATCGCGGTCGACACGACGTCATGGCAGATCGCCGTGGACTCGACGTCATAGCAGATCGACGTCGAGATCACCAACTCGACGTCGAAGGTCGCCTTCGAGGTCACCTCATAGTCATGGACGATCGAAGTCAAGACCATCGAGACCTCACTCAACGCCGATGGTGACTCAGACATCATCTTCTATCGACGTCGAAGCACTCGACGTCGAGAGAAGAGGTCACGGATTGCGAAGTCCCCGAGGCAGTCACATCACGGGTCCAGTTGCATTGGCGGGAGACCGGTCATCGTCTCCAGGACTGCACATTGTGGAGATCTCGCCAGAAGTATCCCCCAAACCTGCGAAGGGCAAATCCTGCAGTTTGTCAACTCGCCGTACGCAAGGTGCTCTATCTGGTGGTCGCAGTAGTCCGGGCTCGGATTACTCCACATGTACTCACCATCTGGTCCAAGGACGAGCACTCCGGCTAGACCTTCGAAGTCTCCCCCTAGGAGACCAAGATCACCTTCCAGACCAAGGGCCCCTTCCAGGCCAAGATCGCCTACCATATGTCGGTCTAGGTACAGGGGTCGTCACAGCCGCCATCACGACAGGCCCCATAAGAGAAGGCGCACAAGATCACCTACATGGTCTTCGTCTACAAGATCGACGGTCCCGGACTAGTTTCCGACCTTCACCTCCATGCAACCATCACAGGTGTCACCCATAGATGGCATTTCTACATTTACAGATGTTCTGGGTAAAGGTGCAAAGAAACACCACTTTGCATACCCCAGTGGTTCCCATGTCTATCATCTTTGATACCCTGCATCACCGGACAGCTCCTAGACCGCTGCTAGCACTGGTGCCCGGATTGCTGGAACCGGCGAAGGCCACCTTTCTCACTCCTGCGACGGTGGGTTCTGTACCATCTAGAATCGCCAAAAAATACAAGGCTCCAGCAGAGGACCTCTTGTTTCTCAGGACTGATCCACCAGCTGATTCAGTCATCGTGGCGTCAGCCATGAAATCCCACTCCGCTTCCACCTCATCCTCGGTGCCTCCTGAGAAGAATAGCAAACAAATGGACTCGTATGGGAGGAAGTCAAGTCAAGTCAAGTCAGAATTTATATAGCGCACTACATACCCATAGGGTCTCAAGGCGCTTGAGGAAGGGGGGGGGAGGTTTACTTATCGAATATCCATGTTTTAAGTTGTTTTCTGAAGGCTAGGTGGTTTTGAGTAAGGCGGAGGTGGATGGGAAGGGAATTCCAGGTCTTGGCCGCTAAGTAGGAGAAGGATCTTCCTCCCATGGTGGCTTTGTGGATGCGCGGAACAGCGGTGAGGGCTTGGTTGGACGAACGCAGCTGGCGGGTGGGGGTGTAAAAGGAAAGGCGCGTGTTGAGACAATCAGGTCCAAGTTCGTATAGGCCTTTGTGTGCGTGGGTGAGGAGACGGAACGTTATTCTCTTGTTGACGGGGAGCCAGTGAAGGTCTTTCAGGTGAGCGGAAATGTGGTCTGTGCGGGGGATGTCTAGTATGAGTCTGGCTGAAGCATTTTGGATGCGTTGGAGTTTTTTCTGTAGTTTCGCGGTGGAACCGGCGTAAAGGGTGTTTCCGTAGTCCAGACGGCTTGTAACCAGTGCGTGGGTGACCGTTTTTCTTGTTTCGGTGGGGATCCAGTGAAATGTTTTTTTGAGCATGCGTAGGATGTTGAAGCATGAAGATGAGACGGCGTTGGCTTGTCTGGTCATCGAGAGTGAGGAGTCCAGGATGATGCCCAGGTTTCGTGCGTGGTCTGTCGGTATGGGGGCTTTTCCTAGGGCCGTTGGCCACCAAGAGTTGTCCCAGGCGGAAGGGGATGAGCCTAAGATGAGGACTTCCGTTTTGTCCGAGTTCAGTTTCAGACGGCTGTGCTTCATCCACTCGGCTACTTCTTTCATCCCTTCGTGTAGGTTGGTTTTGGCGGTGGTTGGGTCTTTGGTGAGTGAGAGGATCAGCTGAGTGTCATCAGCGTAGGAAATGATGTTGAGGTTGTGTTGACGTGCGATGGTTGCGAGGGGGCTCATGTAGACGTTGAAGAGGGTGGGGCTGAGTGATGATCCTTGCGGGACGCCGCAGATGACTTCGGTGGCCTCTGACTTAAAAGGGGGGAGGCGGACTCTCTGAGTTCTTCCAGCGAGGAACGAAATGATCCAGTCCAATGCTTTTCCTTGAATTCCGATGTTTCTGAGGCGTTGTATCAGGGTGCTATGGCAGACTGTGTCGAAGGCTGCGGAGAGGTCAAGGAGGATAAGGGCGACTGTGTCTCCGTTGTCCAGTAGTGTTCGAATGTCGTCTGTTGCTGCGATGAGGGCGGTCTCGGTGCTGTGTTTGGCTCGGAAGCCAGACTGTGAGGAGTCGAGTGATTTGTTGGTTTCGAGGAAGGCGGCGAGCTGATTGTTAATGGCTTTCTCAATGACTTTGGCAGGGAATGGGAGGAGCGAGATGGGGCGGTAGTTTTTGAGTTCGAAGATGTGCAACACTTCAGCGTAATACATGAAGGTTGCCAGTGCCTCTGCCCTTCTCGGGATATACGACAGATCTCTTTGGGACTCTCTCATGCGTTTCACAGAGAAGCTTCCCAAAGAAGACCGGCAGGATTTCACCGAAATCCTACAGGAAGGAGGGCTTGTAGCCAAACAGTAATAAGTGCTGCAGCGGATGCTTCCGATCTCGCCGCTCATGGCTACTCCCATGGAATCTGCTCACGACGCTGGGCACCGAAATCCTACAGGAAGGAGGGCTTGTAGCCAAACAAGTAATAAGTGCTGCCGCGGATGCTTCCGATCTCGCCGCTCATGGCTACTCCCATGAAATCTGCTCACGACGCTGGGCTTGGCTGCGCCTCTCAGGCCTCAAGCCTGATGCTCAGAAGAAGATGATGAACCTTCCTTTCAATGGGTCTTCTCTGTTTGGGGCTCACGCTGATGACGAGATGAACAAGATGAAGGCTGAGATGGACACTGTCAAGGCTGTGGGTCTAAAGAAACGCAAGGAGTTTAAGAAGCGCTTCCGTCAGGGCGACAAACGTTCGTACCAACAGAGGGTTCAAACCCCTCAGTGGTCCGGCCATAATCAGCAAATATCTCAGTTCCAGCAGAGACGCCCTGGTAGAGGTAGAGGCAATAACACCAAGCAACAGTCCACCTCCAAGCAGCCTCCCAAACCTTGAGTCGTTGCTTCCTCCGCAACCGTTCGCCACTCTGGTGGGAGGGAGTGTAGCATGTCACCTGGAAGAGTGGAAAACCATAAAAAAGGACAAATGGGTGCTGAGTATTGTGCAGCATGGTTACTTGCTGAGGTTCAAGTCTCCTACTCCGCAAGGGCCCCCGCAACTCAAGCGCCTTCCTCAAATTCAAAGTCAACTTTTGAAGGACGAGGTTTCTATCCTCACAAAGAAGGCTATAGAGGAGGGTCCCTCCCATTACACGAAATCAGGGAGTGTACTCCCGCTACTTTCTAGTCCAAAAGCGAGGAGTAGCCAAAGAGTGCAGACCTATCCTCGACCTACGCCTGCTGAACAGGCTTATCAGAAAAGAAAAGTTTTGTGTGCTAGCCCTGCACCAAATCTTTCCACACCTTCATCAGGGAGACTGGATGTGTGCCATCGACCTGCAGGACGCTTACTTTCATACACCTGTCTTAGTAAAGCATCGAAAATTTCTCAGGTTTCAGATAGACCATCACCACTACCAGTATCGAGTGCTACCGTTCAGCCTCAAATCCGCCCCACGGACATTCTCCAAGTGCATGGCGGTGGTGGATACCTTCCTCCGCAGGCGGAAGATCTTCGTCTATCCCTACCTAGACGACTGGCTCCTAGAAAGCTCCACACCTGTTCTGCTGCAAAATCATCTCTTACTGTCTTAAACTGATGCACTCTTTGGGGTTGCAGGTCAACTACAAAAAGTCAGTACTCAATCCCACTCAACGAATACACTATCTGGGTGCCTCCCTGGACACTGCAGAGGCAAGCGTGTGTCCTTCAGAGGAGAGGTTATCATCAATGCTTCTGAAGTGCCGCACCTTGCTAGACACCCTAAGCCCTACAGCCAGACAAGTGTCGTAACTAGTGGGATCGATGACCTCATGCATCTACATTGTGCCCAATGCACGCCTTCACATGAGGCCTCTGCAGCAGGCATTCGAGGACCAATGGTCTCAGACATCAGGCCACTGGGAAGATCAAGTCTCTCTCCACCAAAGTGCCAGAGACTCCATCAGATGGTGGATGAACCGCTCTCATCTACTGCAAGGGGTCCTGTTTCATCAGTCACTTCCATCGCAGACAGTGGTCACAGATGCCTCAATGCACGGCTGGGGGGCTCATATGGACCAGCTTCAGGTACAAGGTCTCTGGTCCGAAGTAGAAAGAAGCTACCATATCAACTTCTTGGAGCTCCGGGCTGTCTATCTGGCGCTCAAGCCCCTCTACCCGTCTCAGCACACCAACCACATTCAAGTTCAGACAAACAACACAACAACAATGTTCTATCTGAGCAAACAAGGAGGCACCAGGTCACAAGTTCTGTCTCCAGAAGCTCAATCCATTTGGTGCTGGCTTCTGGCGAGAGGTCTCTCCATCGTGGCAGTTCATCTCCCAGGAATCCTGAATGTTCAGGCGGACGGCCTAAGCAGAGACTTCATAGAAGCACACAACTGGGTGCTCAACGAAGACGTCGCTCAGGAGCTGTTTTGGCAATGGGGAGTACCAGACCTAGATCTGTTCGCTGGCTCGGCAAACGCAAAATGCCCCGTCGTCATGTCCAGATTCCCTCATCAGGGATCACCGGGGGGTGCACTTTTGATCAGCTGGTCTCAGACTTTGCTGTACGCTTTTCCTCCCCTGCCTCTGATTCCGGCGGTGATACAGAAATTCTACAGGACCCACACCGGGATGATCCTGATAGCGCCGGAGTGGTGACGGCAGTGGTGGTACCCGGATCTCCTCCAGCTGTCGGAGGTTCCTCACCGGAGACTGCCCTACCGCCCAGGCTTGCTGACCAAGGATGGGGGAGGGTGTTTCACCCCAACCTTCCTTCCCTTTAATTGACGGCATGGCTCCTGAGGTCATCCAATATGGCCACCTAGACCTGTCAGCTGACTGCATGAACATTCTTAGAGGCGAAGAGGCCCTCCACTAGAAAGTCTTATGCTTTCAAGTGGAAGAGATTTTACATTTGGTGTATGGACAATTCTCTTGATCCAATCCAAGGTCAGGAGCAGGTGATTCTGCCATACTTATTGGATTTGGCAAGGTCAGGCCTGAAGTACCCCTTCCATTAGGGTTCACTTAGCGGCAATAACAGCCTATAGGAAGTCTCCTTCTCAGACCTCTTTCTTCCTCATGCCTGTGGTCAAAGATTTCTTAGAGGGGCTTAAAGTGTTTCCACCAGTGAGGTCCCCCTCTCCTCCCTGGGAGCTTAACATTGTACTTACCAAATTGATGGGTGCTCCTTTCGAGCCTATCCATAAGGCATCTTTGAAGCACTTGACTTGAAAAGCTGCCTTTTTGGTAGCCATCACCTCAGCCCACAGGGTTAGCGAGATCCAGGCCCTGTGTTGCAAGGAACCTTACACAGTGTTTTATGCCAATAGAGTGGTGCTGAGAACACATCCAGGCTTCCTGCCCAAGGTGGTCTCGGATTTCCATATCAATCAGACCATCACTCTGCCGACTTTCTTCCCTCAACCAACCACTCCCCCAGAGAGGTCTTTACACTCTCTAGATCTCCGGAGGGTTTTGAAATTTTACCTGGCTAAAACTCTTCCACTTCGGAAGTCTGACCAGCTCTTTGTTAATTATGGGACAACTAATACCGGTCTGTCAGCTTCAAAAAGGTCCTGTATAACTCTGTCTTACCAATTAGCTAGCAAAGCTTTACAGGGCAAACCTCATGCACATTCTACTAGAGGGTAGCTTCTACTACAGTTCTCCTTCGCAACATTCCAATATCTGAGATCTGTAAGGCGGCTACATGGCGTTCAGTGCATACCTTTACCCGCCATTACTTTCTAGATTCAGATGCACAGGCCGATGCCCAAGTGGGACAGGCCTCTTTAAGGAATTTGTTTGGATAACTGCATTTTAAATGTGATGAAAATTCATGTTTTTTGCTGTATACTTGGTTTCTCGTCCGCGAGACTTTGGGTATGGGCTTGCTAATCTATTAATAGATTATGACTATTGATGAGTATCCCCTGGATGAGAAGGATTAGTTACTTACCTGTAATCCTAGTTCTCATCCAGGGGTATACTCATCAGTCATAAGCGACCCACCCACCTCCCCGGACGAGCATTACTGCAAAGTTATGATATGTTACTTACGGATTTACTCAGGTGTTTATGCACCTCCAAAAAGAACTGTCCTAATTGCCACCTGTGGTGCATCATGGGAGCAGGGGGTCGCCTACAGGTCTTAAAGGCACGGTACCCCTACTCTAATGCATTAAAGGCAAAGTGTCAGTTTTCTTCGTTTCTTTATACTCTACTGCAGCCTACTGGCAAATGCATGCAATTACAGGTTTTTCTATGGCAATAAAGCATTGTTATGTGACAAATGTTTACTGCTCTCTTTCTTCCTTAGGGGTTGGGAGAGTTTAGGTGTCACTATGCAAACCTATGTAATTTCAGCCATTTTATATATCAATTCAATCTTTATTTCGATCTATTAGATCATCAAAGAAATACAAATAATCACAGTCCTTATACTTTGCGGAAATCAATAAAAAACATTAATTATAAAATTCGACTGGCAATATATAAAACAATTCATCAACAAGAAACTAAAAATCATTAGTAAGATAAAATTATTATGAGTTCGCCTCTGCCTTCAAGATGCGGGTACGAATAAACCACATTGCTGTGAGATATTTTGCCAATGCAAAGACAATTGGAGGTGACACATCAGACTTTAGAATTCTGTACACAGGAAGGAACTGTCTGAAACCCAGGTCTTTGAGAAGGGGGACAAGCCAATATTTTCTAATGCTTTGATAGGCTTTGCAGAATAGAACAACATGTAGATCGTTTTCTTGAGAATGTGCGCATGCCGGGCATTGCTCAGTGGTTGGTGGCGATGACCAAGAGCTAGTAAAAGACCTGAAAGGTAATGTTCCGTATCTCCACTGGAGAAATAACTTCCTGGTTAGCACAGGGGTCATACCATCCAGTACACGTTCTAGGAAATGGAAGTCTTTGCTTTGAGTAAATAAGTTAGTCAGGGAACCCTTGCGCCTACTGTCCAAAGCAATGGTGAGCTTTAGATCATAGTAAGCTTTTGACAGAACTTTGCGTGATATCTTGGCAGATGCATTTGCTGGGTCAGACCACAGTTCTAGGAGCCCCAAACTCTCACATGACCTTTTTATGTAGTTTAGCCAAGGAATATGGGTGGCTTTTGGTAGGGTTAAAAACTCCTCGAGCTCAGTCCTATAGTTAGTAAGTTCTTGGCTGCTCCATAATCTTCGCCAGAATGATAGAGGTTTGAGTCCCAGTTCTTCTACGATCGGTCTAACTCCCAGATCTAGTCTCAGAGGCAGTAGCGGCGTGCTTGATGGAAGAGCAACCAATTGTCTGATGAATTTATTTTCCGTTATCATCATGTTATGGGCAGAAGTGTGACCCCACAATTCAGCCCCATAGGTGACAGCTCCCCGTGCCTGAGATTTATAGATCTGGATGACAGGACCAAGTGGACGATATGTTGATTTGTTCATCATCCTTGTAATGCCACCCACGATCTGCACCAATTTCATGTTTGCCTTGATCTGGTGTGTCCCCCATGTCATGTTCTCATTTAAGGTTACACCTAAATATTCAAATGTATATATAAAAAAGACCGTTATTTGATGCACTTTAATTTTGCACATGGTGTGTAAATAAAAATTCTTGAAACTAACCTGCTGCAGTGCTGTGACTTCATCCATGAGGTATTGTGGTGAGAAGAGACAAAGCTATATATATATATATATATACACACACACACACACACACACCTTTGGATTATTCATAGATTATGACTTTGATGAGTATACCCCTTGATGAGAACTAGGATTACAGGTAAGTAACTAATCCATCGTGCCACCCTTCAGTGGGAGGGTGGCAGGAGCCTGTCCCTGGTTGGTTGGTTGGTTCTCCCATCCTCAAGATGGTGGCAACTCAGAGTTGTGCTTCACCTCGCCGCCCCTACCTGAGGGGTGGAGTTGGCAGAGGTGGGCACACCTTTTTCCCTCACTTGTTTTTCCCGCTGGTTCTCCTGCCCAACCGGCGGCATGTCTTTGAAGCTTTCCCTTTGGGAACCCTGCCCATCCTGGGGGAGGAGGCTTGGCACCTCCTCCCAGGATGTGCATTGTTTCAGCCCCCGAGAGCTGCAGGCTCTCAACCCAGGAGTCCAGAAACAGGTCTGTTGATGGCAGCCTAAGCAGCCACTCAGTCGGTCACTAGAAGTTGGTAGAGTTTCAGGTAGCATCTCTAAGATGCCCTCTGTTGTGCATTTTACATTGAATCCCACACTGGCAGCATTGCGGTTTTAATGTGCTGAGAAGTTTGATCGCAAACTTCTCAGTTTTCAGTGTAGCCATTATGGTGCTGTGGAGTTTGTAATGACAAACTCCCAGCACCATATACTCTTAATGCCAGCACTGCACTTACAATGCCCAGGAATGGACGTGGGCACTGTCTGGGTACAGGGCTGATGCACCTGTACCCTCACCACTGGCATAGTGCACCCAACCAGAGGGGTGACTGTTCTATGCCAGGGCAGTGGTTTGTAGGCATGGCACACAGGGATGTGTGCATGTCGACTCTTAACTTTGTTCTGCACAAGACACTCAGCCTGCAAAGGCAGTGTGTGAGTGTCATGGTACATGACCTCTAAGGGTGGCACAAAAGTGCTGCAGCCCTTAGAGGCCTTCTCTGGTCACAGTGCCCTGGGTACCTGTGGTACCATTTACCAGGGGCTGACCTTTGGCTAGAGATGCCAATTGGGTTTAGGCTTCAAAGCAATTTTAGGGAAGGAACATAGGCCCTGGGTACCAGATTAGCAGGAGCACAAGGCACACTCAGTCAAAGAACATCAGCAATTCAGCAAAAGGTGGGGGCATACCATGCAGAAAGAGAGCACTTTCTTACATCTATTTTATTATACATACATGCACATGGACATCGCTATTCTTTACTACTAACTCCATTCTCACCCTCTGCGGGAAAACAATCTAACAATGGAGTCAATGCCCATCGCACTATCACCAAAAGGAGGAGTCACCTGCCTCATGACTGACTGCTTTGAAGATAAACAACTTGCAAATGCCCGGACCCAGCTCTAGATGTATGCAAAGCATGTCAATCTACAGCTGTACAAGCCAAGAACAGATGTTTACTGGGTAAGTAACATTATTCTTTGGGAAACAAGTAGATGAGGCTCCAAGGTAAAAAAATGAAATAGAAACCGCAGATAGCTGCAAGCGACAGCGCTTTTGGTTATACATTGGTAGAGCCAGCCTATAGAGGGTGGATATCAGTAGTACAGTTATCAACCATACCAAATACAGCATCAACCACGCCATACTCCATAAAGGTTTTAAACAACATCATGTTTGAGAACCCAAGACGAAGAAATGCTACTCATTCCAGATTGCAGCATACTGGAAGAAGACACTGATGAAGCGCAGGTACCGGTCACTAACAGTCACAGCCATTTTGTAAAAATATTTCCTTTCGCTTAAACGCTTTGAGCATAATCACAACAGACGGATGAGTCCTCGAAGGAGTGGAAAAGGGTGTTTTGGAGTTTTCCGAAAGACTTCCAAAAACATCACTAACCAGTTTGCAACATCTCCATCTAAAAAAAGGTTGCAAATGAAAATTCTCTCTATTATACAAAGCAGGACAATAGAAAGAAAAGGTGTTACCAAATCCCAGAAAAATTGCGGATTCTATCCTCAATCTTTTAATAAGGAAAAAGAAGGAGAAAAGATGCCAATGTCTTCCTCAAGAAACAAAAGTTAAGGATGCTAGCCCTGAAGTGCATATCACCAGTCACGGTTAATTTAAGGAAACTAAGGCCACCAAGTGTTTTTATATTCGGGCTCCAGGCTTATAAAAGGTCCAATCTACAGTTTGGTCAGAAAGACAACTCAATCATGTTTGAGCAAGTTCCGGAGTTTAGGGCTTAAAGTCAACTTGCAGAAGTCGGTGTACCAAAACTCAATTTCTGGGACCAATTTTGAATACAAGAAAAGAAAACCTGTTTCTTTCAGAGAAGAAGTTAAACGGGTTGCAAGACCGATCAACCAGAATGTATTATGATTATGGTATGATAATTCAAGGCGCGATCTCTCCAATATTCCATTGATTCCTTTCAGTCTTGCATATGTGGCCTCTCCACGAGTAACTGGACCATCAATAGTTCCGAATAGTAGGGCATTTTCAATGATAACATTGAAGTAACAATAGAGATGAGACAGGAGACCGGAGTGGGGGATGAAAAGGTCCAACATATCGAAGGGTTTCAGTTTCCTCACAGAGCCTGCAATGTTTATTGTGATGATGGATTCGTCCATGGAAAGATAGGAAGCTCATCTCCAGATTGATTAATACAACAATACCACTGCAATATTTTATATAATTGAATGAGGAAAAAACAATTTAAAGGAGTTATCAAAGGAAGCACAAGCCCACTGGAATTGGGCAATACAGCACAGAGTAGTCTTGAACAGCAGAACTCTTGCTTCAGCAGGACAACGAGTGGTGAAGATGCACTCAGTTGCAGTGCACCTGATTTGTCACAAATAAGAATTAATATCCATATGAACAAGGTTTTAGGAATTGGGGTAAACAGAAGAATGGTGTCTTTACAACACATGTAAATTGCACATGCCAATTCCATGCAAGCAGGCAGAGGTTACTAGGGTCTGGGTGGGAGGGAGGAAGTAGAGAGGAGTTGGCCTAACCAATCTGGGGAACTGGGCTTGAGTCTCAGCAATGACGCTGAACATCCTGTGGTTCTGGGAAAATCATTTAATCTCCCCGTGCCAAACAAAAATGAATGTGCCCTCATGTAACGAAACTGGTGCTATGTAAAGCGCTCTGATACCCGATTCGGGTCAAGTTTGCTCTATATAAAACTCTGTTTAAAAAAAAAAAGGGGGGGGGGAAAGGGGGCGGAATCATTTTTTCCATATCCAACAACTTCTCCTTACATTCTGTTGATATAAGAAGATGTAAAGAAGATGTATAGAATTCTATCTGGATAGAACAAATAGTTTTTGGAGGTTAGATCGGTTTTCAGTCGCATTTGGCAACCCATATAAGAGATAAGCCATTTCAAGTAGAGTATAGCTCGATGGTTTGCAGATGCAATTTTACTCTGCTACATAAAAGTGGACAAGCTACTTCAGAGCAGACGGCTCAGTTTACCAGAGTTGTCTACTACAATGGCTCTATTCGCTGGAGTGTAATTGACTGATATATGCAGAACATCAACATGAAAGAATGTACATACATATATGTGATATAACTTCTTTAGAAGTGACTGTGCAAACAAATGCAACAGGCGGCCAGGCCAGGCCATGAGTTTCAATAATTTGAGACACTGAGGTTTTTATCCTCCATCCATGATATTACTTTATTGTTATTTATTGTGTGCTGCTTGTTGTTCTGATTTAAGCATGTGAACCTATTAAAGATCCAATACTGGAGAAGAAAATAGTTACTTGCCTGTATGTAATGGTACTTCTCCAATATTGGTGTCTTTCATTGATTTATATTCGACCTACCCTCCTTCATGTGAGAAGCTAACCTATCTGTATTATTCCTTCACACAAATGCAACACAGTCACGGCTGCTGGCAATAGAAGGTTATGGGGTAACAGCGGAGGGGGGATTAATTATTTGTTTAAAAATGTACCTGATGCTGCCTTGCGCCTCACTGCTTCTATGATGGTGTCCCAGAGGCAGCAGGAAGCAGAGACTCCCCATCCAATTCATGTGCTGCTCTCATGCTGCATAAGAGCAGCGCTGGCATTGGCCTGAGTGGGCTGTTTTATCGATCGCTCAGGCACAGGGAGTGTGTGCCGTTTCTCCACCCGGCTGTGGAATACAGCTGGGTTGTAGAAACCTAACTGTGCATGTCTATTTGGCAGGCCTAAGACAATCAACCAAACTGACATGCACACTTATAAGTTCACTCCACTCACTCCAATGGCCCCGCCCCTCCCTGCGCACACTTGGCTCAGCAAGCACCTGAAAAATAAAATGATAATACAATATTCTTTTATTTTTCAGCTGCTGGCTCTGAGCCAGTGGTGTGATGCTCATTCGCAATTGCGAAGGAGCCTCCCCTGGTGCTACACAATCTAAAGGGTGGTGGCCTCTCGATGTGTGTTCTTCAGACCGATTCTCTGATTGTTTTGAAGTTTGGCTTATTTTAAATGATATTAGTAAAGAGCAATTGTTCTTGTGTTAGGGCTAACATTTAACTTGGAACAGCTATTGTAATGTTGCCATGGACTTGCAGCTTTCTGACTGGAATGACTAAAGCATGTGAATCTGTGAAATATGCCAATACTGGAGAGCTATCATCACAAGCAAAGAACTGTTTTCCTATTCAGCCCTTCACGTTCCTTTTCCTATCATGATTTTGTATTATTGTCTGGTGCCCTCCGTTTAAAATACCTTGAGCTACTGTGATTGCATTGTGAGAAGGTGCTGGTCATCCTTCTTTTCACACACTGCAGGAATGTGTGTTACGCCCCTATGAGTGAGCCAAATGGCAGTAAAATAAGGTTGGCAAAGGTCTAACAAGTGATTAAAAACATTGTACACATACAGGGCTTTTATAAATCCAAATTAAAATATATGTTGAGTTTGTAGTTCCGAAACATGATACTCCATTCCTATTTCTCTATCCATATTGGATTTGGAATCTTATTTTTTGTACTCCTAATCCCAGCCCATATTTACCTTCAGAACACCTCAATGATTCCCAACTCCGCTGCAATATTTCACGAAGTCTATGCATTAGTACCCATTTCAAGGCGAAAAGAACCCTGTTGTGCTTGATCCCTCTTACAAAGTACAAACACAAGCCCATGTGCCTCACGGCAGAGAGGTAATCCGTTTCACAAAGTTCGTTCTAGAGGACTGGCCTCTGAGATGAGACACATGACTGAGGCCTCGCTATTGGCTGGTAGAAAAATGTCTGCATTGTTGTTTTTCTTTCTTGGCTGGGTTAAATGACTGCTCAGAGGGTGCTCTTCAGTGGATTTGAATCATGTTTGGGTTAAAAAAAAAAAACAACCTCCAGGTTAACCTACAGTGTGTTTTCTGGAAATAAATTGTATTTCTGTTTGATAATGTATAAAAACTGCATGCTTGGACTGGTGTACAACGTTTCCATAACCTCTTCCTTTCTCTTGGTGGCATTCTCACTGCCTATTTGAGAGAACACCAGTAACGTTTATGGTTGTATAAACTTTTTACCAATATATAAATGTCATAATTTATTAGACAGCGGTCGGATATACTTAAAAGAACGGGTGTTTATACGAGTTAACTCTAATGTATAACTTACTGATCACCACATGTTGCAGCTACTGTTTTATGATGTGATTCTTCTTTGGAAACATTTCTTTAAATTTCTCATTTGTTTTGATGGTTAGATGGAGCTTCTCTCAGGACCCTCAGATTACATCACCATAGAAGCAGAGCTCTGTGTGTGTGTGTGTGTGTGTGTGTGTGCGTGTGTGTGTGCGTGTGTGTGTGCGTGTGTGTGTGCGTGTGTGTGTGCGTGTGTGTGTGTGTGTGCGTGTGCGTGTGCGTGTGTGTGTGCGTGTGTGTGTGCGTGTGTGTGTGTGTGTGTGTGTGTGTGTGTGTGAAATGACTTTAAGTGATTTGACATTTTGAAGATGAGGCAAGAGTGAGCTGATTTTGGTGGTAGGTTGTAACTCCCTCTTTCTTGCCATAGGGTCACAACTGGATCATTGCCTACAGCCGACCTGTCTACTTTTGCATATCCTGTGTTCTCATCTGGCTCTTCGACTTCTGTGGCCGATCCATTCCCTTCCATCCTTTCACATTCTACGGGGTTACTTTCTTCTCCTCTGACTTCTTTTTTGGTGCCCGAGACGTGGCCACTGGTGAGTAATAAGAAACTAAGTTCTATTGTTTTGCACTCTCGCTTTATTCAGTATTCTGGTTTGCATTTTCATTTATCAGAATCTCCATACGTTTAGTCAAGGGGAGCTTAGCTTCATGTTCTGATCATTCCTTCTCTGTATTCTAGCATTCTGACATTCGGTTCTATACTTCTGGTAGTGTTTTATGGCATAGCCTTTGTATAAGCTCCACTTATTAGCTTCCATCATGGAGTTGGAGAACGCTGTTCTTCTTGAGCACCTCTGCTTTTTAAGCTGATCTTAAGCACTTCGTAGTGCTACACGGAGTGCGACTTGGCTATGCTTCTGAATATTTTAACTTCCTGGCTTTCGCCTGTTTCTGTCCGATCCATAGCATAGTTTAGGAAGCAGGCTCTTTATATAGTGGACAGGTAATCAAAAGAAGAGTGACCATAAAGATAAAGTATATAAAGGAGGTGGGTGTCGCACGTGAAGTCTGAGGCCAGTTGTAAGTGGTCCGATGGTAAGACCAAATTTCAAGAAAAAATACACTGTTTTTTCAGGAAACCCTCACTCACCCTAGTGGTGACATGCTTCATCATCGGGTCCACCGGGAGAGATCGAATACCTCCCCGGTGTGCTGCGACGCCAGGAGACTGCGGAGCAGGTTTTTGTGTGAAGATGAAGTGTGAAAAAATATACTGAGGTTAAAAATGTCAAAGGTTGTACCAAACAAAACTTTATTCATTGGTCAACCTGACATATTAAAAAATGAGATATGTGAAGGGAAACTAGCCAATTACTTTATACTGGTGTTTACCCTGTAAAGAAGGTCAACATGTTTCTGCCCGTTTTTATGTTTTACTTTACTGGGCTTTCATCAGGACCGGTAAGCGAGTGTGCCAATGACAGGAGGGGCGCGCTAAGGCCCGCCCTGCCAATGGTCGTGAAAGTTAAAAATAGCACTATGTGTAAATTGGTGCAAAAAGAAAAAGAAACAAACTCATAAGTAGTGGGGTTTTACCTCTTTTGCGAGGAACCTAGGAGTTTGTAAAGAAATAGATCCACGCCCCATAGAACACAGGAGGGGGGTGGGAGCGACAATGGCACACCGCCCGCAACGCTCAGCACCCGCTCGGCACCTAGCTTCACCCTCGCTGGATCTCGTGGATTTATATAGTGGACCATACCGATGTACAGTGTGCAAAGATTCCAGGCAAACCCCAGTTGGTTTACAGAACCACAAATGATACTCAAATGTTCTCTTTTGCGGTAGCGTGGGCGAGCAGTTAGGCTTAGCAGAGGGCAGTGCTAAATATTTGTTGTACTCACAGAGACAATAAATAAAACAGACACTCAAGAATAATTTCAAAACCAATTTAGAAAAACAACTCTGATATTTATGTAAGTTTTGATACCAAGAACTTCGTTATCACGTAAGTAATTTTTTTAATGTGTATTTTTGCAGGTAAGCAAATAGTGTAATTCAGTTCTTCTTTACGCAGCAATGCTTCCCTATGGGATAAAAGGCATATGTTGCATACAGTTATTTGTGGTCGGTTTCTGGTGGTCTCCTGCCGGACTTAAAGTCTTAGGAGGCCAAGGTCCAAAGTACCACGAGCAGTTTCTCGTTATCTGCTCTGTGGCTTGTGGTATATAAATAAATAATACCGGATCTAGGTTTGACTGGACATAATAATAACAGATAGCTCAATAAATAAGAGTCAAGATTCGAGGTAGTAGGAGTTTGCAGGTTTAATACAGCATAAAGGACAGGAACAGGACAACCTGCACGGGAACAGGATGGCAGGGCCCTGCAGGGGGGACAGGGAATGAGCGCGCTAGGGGAAAAGGAATCGGCGTAACATTTAATAACCGTACACAAGCATATATACTAAAACAGTTGCATTACAGTGAATACAGTAGGCGGAGCAGTGGGTGTGGTCAATAGCAGTCGCGAAAGATAAGGGTGAAAATGGGTGTAACAGGAGGCGTATACATGGACATGTGATGTAAACGTAACAGAATATGTCATAAATGGGGCGGAAACATGGAGGGGGCTACCTAAGGAGCCGGGACCTCTGACCTGATGGTGCGCGCAAACTGACAATGACGTGTTACTAGGAGAAGCTGGGGGCTATGAACTCTGCGCTAGGAGTAGAGACTGAAGTCTGGAGAGTCAGGGCGACATGTACCTAAACCCTATCTAGTATCTAATGTTTAGAGGACATGTTGATATAAACTAAGAGTCAGGAGGGGAGAGGCTAACAGACTCTAAGACTGGAGCATGCATTATTCTACATGTAGTGCGTGATGAAGAATATTAAATGACCATTAATACAGTATTTCTCCTGCATGGAGACGTAAAGGCTAGACAATGACGGAAACTATTGATGCGATTCAGTAGCTTAGGAATGCAGAGAAGGAGGGCTGGACAGATAACTAGAATCATAACATACTCTTGGCAGACTCGTAGGCAGAGCCAGGCCAAGCCGGGCACTGCGAGGCAGGAAGTAAGTGAAGGGTCGAGGATACAGGTGGGGGCTGTATCGCTCCTCAGCGAGCGTTCAGGAGACAGGAGCTGAATCTGGTGTCCGGGCCCTTTTGAGGCCTAGAAACGGGGACTTTTACTGGAATAACGTGCACACTGAGAAACGTGGCAACGTAACTTTACATAGGCCTAATATTCGTAGTATTCACGAGAACTGGAAACTAGCATACTAGGGATGGACACAACTGTAATTGCGTCTTTAATCAAACATGGGGGATACATATGCATATTAATCATGCACACATAACATAAGATGGAGGACACGTAGGGACACAGAACATGGCAAAATTTACTTTTCCACATTCCCTCCTTGTCACTACGTTTCCATCAGGAAACATCAATATTCATGATACCATCTATCATTTCATACAGTATCATTTGCTCGCCTCGAATTTTCTTGGAACTGGATTTAGAACGGGACTCGGGACTAGGAATACAAGAGGTAGCACAAATGCCGCAAATCGCAGGGCCACATTGTAAACAGAGGCAGCAACTGAATATGATCGCTACTGCAATACCTAGAAAGGATAATACTTTCCATCCCCAGGCGGAAATTATATTCCAGAACCAACCGGACCATGTCCAGGTGCCTGGATCTTGGTGTAACATATGGGCAATATTATGGAGTCTGGTAATAGCTGAATAAACAGACGGTGCGTTATTAGGAATGAAAATGCAGCAACTAGATCCGATGACTCTACATGCCCCGCCCCTATCGGCCAGTATGACGTCAAGGACGAGACGATTCTGGAGCACGACAATTCTCATAAAGGATTGCTCTTCGGTCAAGTTACCTAGAGCAGAGGTAGTCTCAATCACTACTGCTTCGAGTGTTCTGGTTAATCTACGTATCAGTTTACTATTCACGACAGTACCTAAATAGGGGAAGACACCTTTATTGATATCTATGTATTGTTCTAGAGCAGTTTCAGTATAATCGACAATCGGGAGGTCTCTCTTGTGTCTCGTATGTACTAGGTGGGAATTCCTATGATAGTCAGGTGGGGCTAGAAAAACTGGTGGCAGTAGGAAGGCAATGTAACAGGTACCATCCCAATCGAGGGGCAGACGAACATATGCGGTCTGACCACAAACAAAATAAGAATGACGTGAAGCTTTGAAAATAGATTTCCTACTGTCACTATACTTGACAATAGTAGTACAATCACTATGGCCTACATGTACGGAACCATTCTTTCGGACACATAATTCACCTTTTACTGGTAATACTGACATAGCAGGTAAGTCTGAAGTAGTATCAGACTGAACATTCAGGACCATAAAATTCGAAGAATAATTACCCAAATTATAAACTTCATTTTCTAGATCTAGCCCTGTTCTGTGGGGAAGACCTTGCTTGTCTGGGAAACATGTACTGTTAAGAAAAGACATATCTGTTGAGGATGACGTTAACGTGGACCATGCTCCACACGAACCATTATGTGAAAATGGATAAGGAAAAAGTGGCAGAACTCCCTTCGGTGTCTGGAAAGGGGGGAGTCGACCACACACCCAACAATTAGTGGCATTGCTGGTCTGGTGTGAATAATGTAACATGCGGATAAAGGAATTATTTCGCATAGCGAGACGATATGAGAGTTCATGAGGAGGCAGATCACTAAACGTGTGCTCTACTGTAGCATTAGCAGACTTATTTACATGAGACACTGGAAAACACAAATAAAATGCATAACCTATGCAGGAAATCATAATGCTAAAATATAGCAGAAAACATAAAATAATAGTGCAACTTTTAGAGTTCTCACTAACTCTCTCTCTGTGGGGGTCTATTATATACATGTCAGAAACCGGTCTAACCGTTTCACCTAGGGGAGGACTTAGACAATCAAACTGGCTGACTTATTTTACTAGACCTTAATTTTTTCTTATACTCCTGCTGCGGAGTTTTCTCTAACAGGGAGGAATCTGTATCATTGTCTTTTGCGGGACAGTCCTTAAGAATAGTACTTTGGCAGTCTTTACAATCCTCGGAAATGTTCTTGGTAACAGGTTTTAGTCCGTAAAACCTTTTCACATGTGACAGGTGGACCCAGCCCTTCCTGCCTTCCAGCTTGACGGCAGTACGGGTGGCCAGGAGGACCTGTTTGGGTTCTTTCCAGCGAGGCTCCAGCGGACTTGAACGATCAAAGTTCCTCACAAGAACCATGCATCCGGGAACGATTTCATGCGGTGCCACCTCGGTATTGTCTGGAAATGCGGCGGCAACCTGTGAACGACAAGAGTGTAGGGCAGACATCAAGGAAGCTAGGTAATCTGTCAGCATATTACTTGAAACATCGGTAATACTTCGGGTCTAGGTGTACCCCACATGTTAGGGGGGCGGCCGAATACGACCTCGTACGGGGACAGACCTGATCTGGAATGTGCGACCATGCGCATATAAAACAAAGCGACTGGCAGAGCTACTAACCAGTCCACACCTTTCTCTTTACATATTTTGGCGATGCGGATTTTCAGGGTCTGATTATGTCTCTCTACTAGACCGGCTGCTTCAGGATGGCGTACACAATGGAACTTCCACTGGTACCCTAACAAAAGGGAAACGTGTTTCATGAGCTCAGATGAGAATGGCTGGCCGTTATCAGAATATACGACCCTTGGGAGTCCGTAACGGGGGAAGAATTCACGAACCAACTGTTTGGCAGTGGTCGCGGCTGTGTAATCTGGGACTGGATATGCTTCTGTCCACCTGGACAAAGCGCATACAGCTACAAGGACATACTTGAAACCTCGACATCGCTCCATCTGAATATAATCCATTTGGAGGACTTCAAAAGGGTGGTCAGGGGGCTGGAATCCACCTTGTTCCACCGGGACACTTTTACCTGGATTAAACTGGCAACATATCATACAGGTACGGACTTTCTGCTTGGCTGCAGCTCGTAAATGCTTGTTGGACCAAATGTTCTGGATACTATCTAACATAGCTTTTTCTCCTAAATGTGCTGGACTATGTGCGGTATTGATAATGACTTGAACCATAGAGTCAGGGAGAAACCATGTGGCTTTTCCCTTCGTCACCCATCCCTGATCTGTCTGGACCCCTCCTTGTTCGGACCATTTCTTGATTTCATCAGGAGTAGCATGTAACTGAATATCTATGACATCTTGAGTGGGGTCCTTAACTGTCATACAGGTAGTCAGATCTGGAGTATGTGTCTGTGTCGGATTAACTGAAATGTCTGGAGTCTGTGCTGTAAGCTTGGCTGTGCGATCTGCTAGATCATTACCTTGAGAAATAGTGTCAGTAACTTTCGTATGTGCTTTGCACTTCATGATAGCAATAGATGTCGGTAAGTGTATGGCATCTAACAGAGCTTGAATAAGGAGACCATGCTGAATCTTGGTTCCATGAGAAGTCATGAAACCTCTCTCCTGCCAGAGCACTCCAAAGTCGTGTTCGACTCCAAATGCGTAACGTGAATCTGTGTAAACATTGACTTTCAGGTTCTTGGCGTGTATGCAGGCTTGTGTCAGAGCAACTAGCTCTGCTGCTTGAGCGGACAGAGTGTCAATACGGTGTGTTTCTATAACTTCAGTGTCTGTAGTCACTGCATACGCGGCTACTAGTTCTCCTGTACTTGTTCTCATACATGAACCATCCACATAAAGTGTCAGGTCGGGATCTGGTAATGGAATATCTGTCAGATCTTGTCTTGGCTTAGTCATAGTATTAACTACTTCCACACAGTCATGTGTGGCAGGATTTGAAGTAACTGACGGTAACAGTGTAGCAGGATTTAGAACGTTGCAGCGCCTGATTTCTATGTGTGGCTGGAACAGTGTCAATTCATAACCTGTTAAACGTGCAATTGTCAAGTGCTGAGTCTGTGTTCGGTTTAAAAGAACTTCCACGGAGTGTGGAACTTGTACTGTCAAGGAATGTCCTAGTACTATGGAATCACTTTGTCTGATAGCTAGTGCTGTGGCTGCAACTGACTTGAGGCACGCAGGCAGAGCCTGGGCTACAGGATCTAGTGTGCTCGAAAAATAAGCACAGGGCTTGTATTGTCCTGCTTGATCTTGTGTGAGAACAGATAATGCTGTACCTTCACGTTCTGTGACAAAAAGTGTAAAAGGCTTACTGTAGTTCGGTGTAGCTAGAACTGGAGCTTGGCATAAAGCTTTCTTTAACTCATTGAAACTAAGTGTATGTTCAGATGTCCAAGGGAGGACAGTCGATACGGTTGCCTCCTGTGTCGTTAACTGTATCAGTGGCTTGGCTAGGAATGCATACTGAGGAATCCATTGTCTGCAATAAGAAGTAAGGCCGATAAAAGCACGTACCTCCTTCTGTGTCTTGGGCTGAGGAAGACTCGCTATTAGCTGGATACGGTCGGGTGTCAACTGCCTACCCCTCTTGGACAGTAAGTGGCCTAAATAGATCACTTGCTGGACACAGAATTGAAGCTTTGAAGGGGACACCTTGTGCCCCATCTCGGCAAGGAAATACAAGACTGTAAGTGATGCTCGCTCGCAAGCACGTTCAGAACGGGCTGTGATCAGTAGATCATCGACATACTGGAGCAGGGCAGTGTCAGTTGGCATGTGAATGTTGTCTAGTTGTCTCTTAAGTGCTTGACTGTAAATACTAGGACTTTCTGTGAAACCTTGAGGAGCTCGTGTAAATTTATAGCTCCTTCCATTTAAACAAAATCCGAAAAGAAACTGGCTGTCTGGATGAATGGGGACACTGAAAAACGCGTTCTTGAGGTCTATGACTGTAAAAAATGAGGCTTCGGAATCAATGGCTGTCAATAGGGAAGAGATATCTGGGACAACTGGGTACTGGGGAATAATACATTTATTAAGTTCTCGAAGATCAATCACTAATCGATATACTGGGGGTGCATTTGGATCAGTACGTTTCATGACTGGAATGATCGGAGAATTACATACATTGGAGTCAGTTTCTACAACTACTCCTTGAGCGATGAGCTCGTCAATAATTTTGGATAAGGCTGCTACAGCCTCAGGTGGCAGTCTGTACTGTCTGATTCGTGGTAACACTACACCTGGTTTGAGAGTTACACGATGGGGTGTGATTTGCATATAACCTACATCAGTTGGACCTTGCGCCCATAGATGCTGCGGAACATTAGACAATCTCGGATCAAAATCTCGTAATACATAGTGACCCTTGAAGTCACGTAAGAACAATCGTATTCCCTCTGGGGAGCAGCAAATAACTGCACCTAATTCTTTCAGTGTTTTAATACCTAACAAATTTTCTGGGCATGACTTCGTAAGTAACAGATCAGTAGTGCGGGACAATGGACCTACTTCTAGAGTAACTGGCTTAGATATCTCGTTTACAATAGGCTTTCCTGAAAATCCAAGGGAAACATTTCTAGAGCCTGAGAGCGGAGCCCCTGGAACTTCGGCGTGACTTATAGTGGTCCTACTTGCCCCTGTATCAATCAGAAACTTTCTGTCTTTCCCTAATACTTGACTATGAACATAGGGACCCTCTTGATCTACAGGTATCTCGATGAGAGGCAAGCCTACCTCCCTCTCTAGGCTGTTTCATGAATATGGCTGATACTCTGGATACTCGGACTGAGCATACTGGTACATCTGCTGTGTAACATGCTGTGTTGCAGCAATAGGCTGCGGTGCTGGAACTGTCTGTTGTGCATTCTGTGGCTGAGAAGCCTGTGAAACTTGTTCTTGTCTAGGCGGACGTGGTCTTTCTTTAGTTTTACCGGTAGCTATGTTATGTTTCAGAACTGCACACTCGTTTATAAAATGACCTGGCTGTTTACAATAATTGCAGGTCCCTTTAACGGGAACTGCAGGATGACTGGCTTGATTCGTACCCCTCTTCTGACTGTCTTGTGGAATAGATTGTGCTACTAGTACTTTCATTTTCGTGTCTTTCATACGTTTTCTTTCATGATCTTGCTCTTCTCTGATTCTATTCTGGTGATACTGAAGCATCTGTAACATCTGGGACGGGGTACTAGCTTGCCATGTACTTTCGACTTTCAAAACTCGATTCTTAACTTGTGGACTTGAATTCTCGACTAATTTAGTAACAAAAAGATGAGGGTATGACTCGCTACTTGTCTTGAGGCCACTGTTAATACTAAAGCATTTCTCAAATCTAGAATAAAAATCACTAGTGTCTTCGTCTTGTTTCTGTTTACAGGCTGAGATTGCATCCCAGTCTTCCTTTTTAGTGGCTAATAATCTTGGCAAAACTTGTATTAGCAATTCTGGTAATTCTTTACATTTCTCTCCAAGACCGGTACCTGGTACTCGTATCTTATCTTCAGCTTCTAGAACTGCCCAATCGATCTTTTTCTCTCCCACCTCCCATTCCTTTTCCTTGAGTTTTTCATATACCCCTGCGGGCAACAGGACTTTTAACATTTTAATTATATCTGGATACGTGTATTCTCCCATACGGAGCATGTTTTTTAATTCTCGGTGGAACCCTGCTGGATCTTTGTCATGACAGGGAATTAATTTCTTCATCTCTAAGAGTTCCATTTTTGTAATCGGAGTGTAAACAAATACTCGTTGCATTTCACCATCTGCTGTCCTGACTGGGTGTACTTCTCGTAACGGATTCTGTCTGTCTATGTAAAAGGGTTTACTTTCTGGGGGTGAGACATGAACAAAATGCGGGTTCAAAAACGTTCTATATTTATGGCGCTGTTCTAGAATGACACTAATTAAATCGGTACCTAGACCTTTCCATCTATACTGGAGTAACTCGTTCAGGACATCATGTAACGGACCTGGATCAGAATGTTGACCCTCATACAGAGTAATGAGGTGCTGGATCATATACATACCCACCAGTCGTTGCTCGGCTGGGGGCAGTTTCAGAAACATTTGTGCCACTATTTCGTCTGGAAAAGTGGTAGAATCAGTAATCCATCGGACTGCTGATCGGGCTAGTTCTTGTTCATGCATAGTACTTAATTCACTGTAACCGATTCGTGATTTCAGAATATGATCGGTAGCTTGAAATACTTGTTCTAGAGAACCTTGTTCTGGGGCTGGATGAGGAACAGTTTTCTTGTAGTCTAGACGTAAATGGCGGTCTGGAAATCTCGATTTTCCTACATACGCTATTCTGGCGGGATTCTCGTCCTCTACCTCTTCAGTAGAAGAGTCATTTTCTTTCTCGCTTACTTGTGCTGCTTTACGTTGTTCGTGTAACTTTATTATTTCCTTACGGATTCTCTTGTACATACTCTCTATACTACTGATAGTTCTGTGTTTACCCTCGGCTATATTATCACTCCACCTTGTCAAGATTCTCATTTCGGCCGGATCTTTAGTCGGGTAATCTTGTTCTCTTATTAAACAATTAATCAGAAACTTTAATAACATGAGCTGGATCTCAGCTTTCCTTTGAGACATGGCTTCGCCAATACTTTCTGGATCATCCCCTGTACGGATGAAACGATATATTCTGTCTAGATCTTCTTTCATATTCGGTAGGGTGTCCAAATACCCGGTCACCCGTCTTACACGTATGGAATATATAACTGTACTATCATCACCTGCAACTGGATCATAGCGGCATTCAGTAAGAGCTCGTCGGATATCTGCAACGGACTTATATTTGGGCGTACGCTGTAACGCACGTTCATGTAACTCGACTAACGTTACTCGTTGGTGTGGTGGCGGGGTACCAGGAGGACCTCCTCCTGCGGCCCCTAAACTAGAATCGTCGACTGATACTCTTCGTGCTGGCGCGGCGGGAAGTTGTACTACGGGCTGGACCGGGGGTACCGTAACAGGTACTCCGGTGACTGGAGGAGCAGGATTTACATTATTTACAGGAGCTGGCGGAACAGGATTTGCATATTCTGGGACTGTGTCGTCCAAATAGGACGAAATAAAAATATCAGCTGCGGTCGGTTTGTGACGTAGCTTGGTCGGAACTAAGGGTGGCGGAAAATTACTGGATGCCTCCGGGGTCGCTTTTGGCAAGCCCTCGGCAAGAAGAGGATACATACCCTTAATGAGGGCATGCCTCTGTCTGTCTGACTGTTCGGTTTTGACTCGTTCACCTATCTCGATTAATTCCCTTTCTTGGGCTCGTTCTAAGGATTCTCTACTTAGTTCTGACTTTCTGATTTCTTTTTCGGTTCTTTTATGAGATTCTTTGCGCCATAACTCGATGGCATCTTTCTGTGACTGTCTGGCTTTCTTTTTCCATAATGCTTCTTCTACTCGCATGATGCACTCGGCATCCCATGTGCCTGATACAGGCCATCTATACTTTTCTTCTAACTCTTTGGTGTACTCCACCCATAAATCTAGATATAATATGGCACTTATGCCATGCTTCTGATACATAAAATGACCTGGACTGTCCCTAGGCGGGACAGGAACTGCTGCTTCTAACAGACCTTTTCTGGTTTTTAACTGACGTAATTTAGAAAATAAGGGCATGACTGAACTGTAATCTAGACACAATACAATACACAATGGACACGATAACTACACCACTTTCATACCACGACATTTAAAATACATGAAGAACATTTAAAATAACAGTTCGAACAGAATACTACCTGGAATACTGAAAACAGAATACATGAATTTTCTCGAGAACAGAACTGACTAGAACAGAAACTAGATGCACTGCTAAAACAGTACGAAACTTACCGGTCTCATAAAGAGACACGTCAGGACCCGCATCCACCGAAGTGGACACTTCGTTTTGGGTCTGTGTACCACCAAAACCCACGGACCAGAGTCAATTAGATTGACCCTGTCTAGATACTACCCCAGCAACGGTACTCACCGGGCAGCAAGAACGGAAGGCCTCGGACTGGACTGGACTGCTTCGACGCCGGACGGACGAACTTCGGACTTCTGTTACGGGTGGGCCTCCGGATACCTCGGACCTTGGACTCTCGGCTTGGGCTCTGGTCGGGACTCGCCGCGTTCCTCCACCGCCTCGTCTGGATGCTGGACCGCCACCTCCGTCTCCTCCGTGGGCCTGAGGGATACTTGAAGCAGAAATATCTGCACGTGCACGGTATGGTTCCGTCACGGCTGCAGAGGGTCAGGGGGCCGGCGTGGCTTCACCGGCGCGTGGGGAAAGGGCAAGTCCCTATTCGGGCGCCATTATGTGGTATATAAATAAATAATACCGGATCTAGGTTTGACTGGACATAATAATAACAGATAGCTCAATAAATAAGAGTCAAGATTCGAGGTAGTAGGAGTTTGCAGGTTTAATACAGCATAAAGGACAGGAACAGGACAACCTGCACGGGAACAGGATGGCAGGGCCCTGCAGGGGGGACAGGGAATGAGCGCGCTAGGGGAAAAGGAATCGGCGTAACATTTAATAACAGTACACAAGCATATATACTAAAACAGTTGCATTACAGTGAATACAGTAGGCGGAGCAGTGGGTGTGGTCAATAGCAGTCGCGAAAGATAAGGGTGAAAATGGGTGTAACAGGAGGCGTATACATGGACATGTGATGTAAACGTAACAGAATATGTCATAAATGGGGCGGAAACATGGAGGGGGCTACCTAAGGAGCCGGGACCTCTGACCTGATGGTGCGCGCAAACTGACAATGACGTGTTACTAGGAGAAGCTGGGGGCTATGAACTCTGCGCTAGGAGTAGAGACTGAAGTCTGGAGAGTCAGGGCGACATGTACCTAAACCCTATCTAGTATCTAATGTTTAGAGGACATGTTGATATAAACTAAGAGTCAGGAGGGGAGAGGCTAACAGACTCTAAGACTGGAGCATGCATTATTCTACATGTAGTGCGTGATGAAGAATATTAAATGACCATTAATACAGTATTTCTCCTGCATGGAGACGTAAAGGCTAGACAATGACGGAAACTATTGATGCGATTCAGTAGCTTAGGAATGCAGAGAAGGAGGGCTGGACAGAAAACTAGAATCATAACATACTCTTGGCAGACTCGTAGGCAGAGCCAGGCCGAGCCGGGCACTGCGAGGCAGGAAGTAAGTGAAGGGTCGAGGATACAGGTGGGGGCTGTATCGCTCCTCAGCGAGCGTTCAGGAGACAGGAGCTGAATCTGGTGTCCGGGCCCTTTTGAGGCCTAGAAACGGGGACTTTTACTGGAATAACGTGCACACTGAGAAACGTGGCAACGTAACTTTACATAGGCCTAATATTCGTAGTATTCACGAGAACTGGAAACTAGCATACTAGGGATGGACACAACTGTAATTGCGTCTTTAATCAAACATGGGGGGATACATATGCATATTAATCATGCACACATAACATAAGATGGAGGACACGTAGGGACACAGAACATGGCAAAATTTACTTTTCCACAGGCTTCCGATGCAGAGGTGCTGATCAGATTGGTAGCTGTGCATGCTACACCTGTGGAAAGAAGGGGGGCCCACTAGAAACAGGCTGCAAGAGAGGGACTTCAGGACAAATCTGGGAGCCCCCAATTGGGTACTCTGGTCACAAGGGTCCTGAAGACAAGAGGGGGGGGGGCACAGCTGGTTCTCAGTACCTGAGTTTAGGCGCTTGGGTGCTGATTAGAAAGGTCGGCTGGGCTCTGAGTCCTAAGGCCTTGCGATTGTCAGTCATTTCCAGTTGAGGGTATAAAATCAGAACAGTAGGGCCACTCTGGAAGTGGGTCTTTGCGGTTCTGACGTCTGTTGATGGCTGCTCGGTCTCAGTGCCCGTGAGAGGCCAATCTGAACTCCGTCTCCACTGTTTGCTGCAATTGGTCCGGTACCCCGGATATTGGTCCTTTATGGCTTCGGTACGTCCTGGTGTCCTCATTTGTTGGGGGGACATATCTGACCTTTAGGAGCACAGGTCCTCCTCCTGGGCAGCTGCTGCGTCTGGCTGGCCGTGGAGCGGCAACTTGGTCAACCAGACTTTGCATCTTTTGTGCCTGCAGACTGCAGGGAGTAGCTCCTCTACACCAAGGGAAATTGCTGGCAATTTGCGAAGTGCTGGCGGTCTCCCGGGGTTCTTGGAAGCTGGTCATGATTGTCAGAGACTGGTTCAGGCAGTAGGGTTTCGGGCCAAAGTCCACAGCAGTCTTCAGTTCTCGCAGCTCTTCTTGGTCCTCTCTTCTTGATCTCTTGAATCTGAGTTCCTGGTGTCAGGGGAGCCACCTAAATACTCAATCTAGGTGTGTTATGGGGAGTGACTGATCGTAACCAATAGGCTACTTACCTTTAGGGTGTAGACACCCTCTATATGACCACTGCCTGTGGGAAGTGGGCATAACCCTGACCTATAGAGCAAAAACTAGGATTGTTGAATTCTAAAAGTCATGTCCACATCAGGTGTCCACCTTTGGGTGGTACTAGCCTGAGAGGGAAACAGACCTCTTGACTAGCTAATTTTCCCACCTGTCCTGGTGCCAACTTGGCGAAGGGTAGGAGGTCGCATTTCTTCCGTCTGGGCAAGCCTTGAGTCGCTTATCAAAGGCGGCAGAGGCCTGTGAAACCTATTGCTATGATATGCTGATCACTTAGCCATCTTGCTCGGAGGAGGTGAGAATACCTCTGGGCAGAGCAGGCATTGTTTTGCCCTCCGAGTGTGGTCTCTAGCCTTCAGGGGGTCAAATCTGTCTGTTGTGACATGCTGGTCTACACCAGTCAGCCAGCACACTAGTAGTTGGCAGGTTTTCAGGGGGCATCTCTAAAGTGCCCTCTGGGTGCATGTTTTGATAATCCATCATTGGAATTAGTGTGGGCTTATTAATAGATGTTTGATACCAAACATCTCTAGTTTTAGTGACGCCATCATATAGCTGGGAAACTCGTAAATACCAGTGTTCAGCCCATGGACTCACTTCCAATATATCAGAATCGACTTAGACATCACAGGGGCATATCTGCTCATGCAGATATGTCCTCACATGCAGTATAGTGCGCCTTAGGGCTCTAAGTGTAGTTGTAGGGGCGACTTACCTATACTACATCCATTGTCAGTAGGCATGGCAACCAAGAGGTGTGCCATTTTGCTTCTTCACTTTTCTCTGCACCACGGCTGCAGCATGCAATGGCAGTTTGCATGTTGGTGCTGAGGGATCCCTTAGGGTGGCACTATACAGGCTGCAGCCAGACAAAAAGTGGGGGTGACCATGTCAAAAAGGGGCACTTTCCTACACATAGCACTGAGCATTCCTACTTTGCTGGTGGGTTGTAATTTATACTTTGAGCATAAATTCTCTTTTTTCCCCTCATTATGGAGTTGGTATGTACAGTGCTCTTTGTGGGGAACTTTGTGCACTCTGCATGTCAGACTTCCCAGCACTCTAACATATTATTACTGGATACTATGACAGAGGGACTGTGAATTATACCTTGGACATGGTCCTTTTCTCAACACTACATTATGATGTATAGATAGTTGGACCCTGAAGTGCTATATGTGTTAACTGTTAAGACCCGATTGAGACAAGGAATTACTTGTCCACTCGGTGGCTGCTGACATGGCAAGGCGTTCTGAGCTGAAAAAGCAGAAGATAAATGCTACATCAGTGAAGGAGATGGATTTTTTGGAGGAGGATCAAATTTAAGCTGTGGGAGCTTAGGGCAAACAGCAGGCATACTCTGACCTCGTGGGAATTGCTCCTGCTCCAAAAGATTAGACCATAAGTCTCCGGTGCCCCAAACTAAAAAGCTTTCGAAGAGTTGACACCGAAAAAATCTTCAGTTGCAGGAGTTTGAGATACTTCCTAAAGGGGAATACCTTGATTGTTCAAGGTGATCAGCCACAGTCCACTTAATGACTTGTCGCTCTCCCTACCCACAACCTACACCTGTATGGATAGAGGATAAGGATCTTCCTAAGCATCTGGGAGTTCATAACAACATACAAGTGGGTGCTAAACCAGGTAAAACAGGTATTACATAGAATTTCTCAAAACCCCACCTACAATGCCAAAATAACAGAGGCACAGAAAAGATCACATAGTTATTGAAATACTTTCTGAACTATCTCTACAATAGAAGGATGCAATGGAAATGGTACACATAGAGGAAAAAACACAAGGGTCTGTCTAGTACCAAAATAACTATTTATTTGTGCAACCAATCTTAGACTTATGGTTTGTGCACAAATCCATCAAAACTCAAGACCGCCAACCAGGAAGTCATACATTTACTGGAAGAGATGGACTACCTGGTGACCATATATTTGCATGATGCCTATTTCAATATCCCTAAACACCCTTCACACAAGATATATCTTTGTATACCAAAAGGTAACACCTTGAATAGATAATGTATCCACCTTCATCACAAACAATCTGTGCCAAGGTTAACAGCCCACCTTAGTAGACAGGATATTTGTGTCTACCCCTACATGGACAGCTGGCTGGTGAAGAAGCCCATTTGAACAATGCCAAAGAAATATTCAAATGTCCGTGAAATAGCTGAGCTCATAATTCGACCCCGTACTCTACAACTGGGATATATTTACTCTTATAATTGGTCAGAAACTCCCTACCTGGTTTATTTCCCCATCTTACTAGAGAATCTGACGACTGCTTCAATGTATCTGTCAAATTGATGGGTTCTAGTTCTTCGAAAGCGGGCCCATTTAAATGAGTTGAGTGGCAAACCCAGAAAATAAAACGTGTTGTCTTTTTGAATAGATGCTGAATCTATATGATGGGACTTAGTTTTGGTAGACCCGAAACCACATACCACTACATATGATTCAGATAGATTAGTTTTTAAATCTAAATCCTTCCTAAAGTCAGCAAAAGTTCCTAAGACTCTGCAGACCGTTAGCAGTGGGAGATCTTAAGACTGCATCATCTGCATGAAAAAGAACCTGGACTGTAAGGGAGCCTGTCTGGGGCATGTCTTGACCCCTAGATCTGAGCTGATCCTCTAACTCATTGATATAAAGAGCGAACAGGAAAGAGACCAAACACACACTGACACACCCCTCTACCAATCCTGATATAATTAGAGCATTCACCCGAAGGGCCATAGCAAGCACAGGCAAATGTGTCTGTGTGAAGTTTTGCCAGGTAATCGAAAGGCAGGATTCAATTAGGGGCTAACATCTTATCTCACAAGTTCGATCTGTTGACAAATCAAATCCAGGTTATAAGTCTATGAATGCCAGGTGGATATTCCCTTCTTTGGCTACTATAGTTGAGGGTTAACTTCTATTGTTCCTAGACTCCTACGAAAGCCATATTGAGGTTCAGATATCGTATGCCCAACATTCCAATTTGGCCAACAGGATCCTCCTGACCACTTTTTCCACTGAGTCCAGGAGTGAAAAGAGCCGATTACAGGCTGGTTCCACTTTGTCCTCTTTTAAAAAAAAAAAAAAAAAGATTGGGACTGTAATTTAGTGACTCGAGGACCTAGAAGGTTTTGACTCTGCCATAGACTTCAGCACGTGGTTACTAAAAGGGTTCATAAATCAACCTTCTCTTTAAAAATAGCAGGACCTCCGCTGGGCTGTTGTACTTTTCTTTTAGAGTTTTTAATAAACAGATTTTGTATTTCCGCCAGTTCAGAGGGGGTGGGTTTTTCGATTGGGATTGCAGGAGATTATATCCTGGATTATTTTGTGAACAGATTTTAGTAAAATAGTCCTCTAGTTATTCGTAGGGATAGCACAAGTGGATGACGAAAGATTGTTCTCCCTGAAATAAGGAGTGTTAACCACCCGCCAACATTCACTGTGGTCCGGTAAATCACTAGCTCATTGAAGGGAGGCCTAAGTTTCGTCCCTGATAGTGTTTTTCTTAGCTTCCAGGATGCTCTAATACTCCAGCCTTCAATTTTTTCCCCTCATTTTGAAAATGAGGTTCTCTTTTTAAAAATGGCAGTAAATTATTATGAGCAGTAGTGCAAGCCTGGTCACACCATTTATGGTGTTTGTGTAACATCTGACAAGTTGCCTCATCAGTGAGATAACCGTTTGGCAGATTACCTCAAAGGCATTGCGAATAAACAAGGGATGATTCTAATCCATAAAACATGTTATCGCCTCACCTCTATCTTGGATCAAGTCACAAGTTTAGAGGGATTTCATTTGGCCTTTTTGCATAGAGCGCCTCTGTTTGACACAAACAGGTCTTGAAGAATAGCGTGATAAGTGGGTATGCTGATCACACCACAAATGCACAAAATAAGCAGATTGTGATTGTAGGAAGCTGGCTCTTTATATAGTGTACCAAAACGCGGCCCATTGTGTAACTAACGTCCTGGTGTCCCGTACTAGTGTACAGGGGCTTGCTATAACATTCTAAGGTGCTCTATTTGTGGTAGATTGTTCGAGCAGCTTTAGGCTTATCAGAGGGAAGTGTAGGCATTTGTTGCACACAAGCATTTGATAAATGAGAGACCCTCTATAAGGGAATCCAACACCAATTTAGAAAAATAACATAGATTTTTATATTAATTTAGACATCAAGATCTTCGAGGTTTGAGTATTTTTCAAGCTAGCGATTTTCAGAAACACAGAAAATACAGCTGTCAGATTTGAGGCATGAACCTCAAATGCGGTAACGTATCCTATGGTAGAAACATACACTGCATGGGGTACTAGCAATCGAGTTACAGGGTTGTTCTTCTGGTCTTAAGGGAAGTAGAAGGCCCAAGGTCCTTAGAACCACCAGCAGTTTCGGTTTACCTTTCCTGGTGTGTCCGGGTGCAGAGGCTATGGTTGCAAGGATAGCCTTGAATGCTACCACTGAAGTCAATGGGAAAACCTGTAACAAGAAAATGACTGCAAGTGGGGACTAGGGTACCAGTCCGTAGAATCCAAAGAGGGGCTCTGCTCCTGAGGGTCTCTCCACCAGTGTGCACTGTTGGTTGGGCAGACTCGGACTGTGGGACCCAGGTGCAGAGGTTTTTTGTCCGGCGGGTCGCTTGCATTGGGGTCTTTCACTTTTTAGGTCAACCTGGAGATGGGGACTAAACAGGACAACAGGGTCAGTCTCGACCATGTTCTCACTGGTGCTGACATCCCATGTCGATAGGTCCGTTTTGTGTCTTGGCGGTGTTGGTGACTGGGCTGGGCACTAAAAATGCCTTTGCTCCAGTAACCTGGATATTGGTGAAGGGCAGCTCCTGGTGGTGCTGGCATCTCCAATTTTGGTATGGAGACGAATCTGAACTCCTGGAGCACGGATACCTCCTACAGGGAATGCTGCTTCCTTGACGGACCGAGGGGGGTGTCAGCAAACCGGTGTACCTGGTTGATGCAGTCGGTGACTGTAGGGAAGTGGCTTTTCCACCGAAAGGGAGATGCTGGAGAAGTGCTGGCAGCCCTCCGAGGCTTTGGGAGGATGCACATTTGCAGGACGAGCCAGGTCTTTTTAATTGTCGGGACAGGAGCAGGCAGCCAGGGTTTGGCGCCAAGTCCACCGCTAGACCACTGGTCTTGCGTTGTGTGGCTTTTCAATCAATCAATCAATAAATCCACTTTATTCGATTTATTTAAAATCATAAAAGTACAAAAGACAAAAATACAAAAACACACCCCATAAAAACATTTGAGCAATATATATAATACAATAATTTTGTGACTAAAAAAGTGCCAAGTATCTCAAAGTTATTAAAACAAATTCCATAGAACAATAGCATTAAAAATTATACACTGTTTAGACTAGGACATCTTTTTTTCTTGATTCGAACAGCAGCAACAAGAAAACAAGCAGCATTAAAAATATCCCAGGGGTTACTCAACATTTGAAGAGAAGGTAACGCCGGTCTAACTTGTAAAAAGCCCTTTCCACTCAATAAAGATATTAGAAACGTCCTACAGCTATCATTATAATAACCGCAGAACATCATAAAATGTAAAGTGTCCTGTGCAGAAAAATTATCACAATGACAAGGATCTGCATCCTCTGGTTTACACCACCCCGGAAGATCACCCAACGAGAAGTGAATCAAATTAAAACAGAACCTAGTCAGGAGCCAGTGATGAAAAGGCTTAGTCACAGTTATCAGATAGGGTTCAATTAACAAGGTGGTCTTAGACAAAAAATGGGCTCTAGTTGTAGGTTTCTGTAGCTCCATTTCTTCCCGTTCCATCATTAGTGTGTTCAAGAAATTCATTTTGACCCACTTCACATCTTCCTTACAGATGCTTACAGGGGTTTCAAATAATTCTGGCCACCCTATTTTAAAAAGCATACACTTGACATTCGACAACCACTTGATTTTATTAGCTTTGTCCAGTTTGACACTATCACACAGGATCAGATGGTTCAGGGTCAATTCTGGATTAAGTCAGGTTTTAAGCCAACACAATAATGGAGCTAAACTCAAGATATCCGAAACATATCCCTGCCCCAATTGCTGGTGAATGGCAAAGGCAGTTGTTGATTGAGGCACAGACAGAAGACTGCGGAGAAATCTATTTTCATCTATTTGAACCCCCAACTGTTTAAAACCCCATATGGAAGAACCTTATGCTGCAATAGGCAGACATTTTGATCTATATATCTTAAGAATGGCCTCTACAGGCCTAGCCCCCAAGCGCTGGGCAAACCCTAATAAAGCTGTTGTAGATCTAGTGACTGCATTTTTTAAAATTTTATCTTGGGGGACCCATGAGCTTTATCATCAAATAGTACCCAAAAGTATGTAAAAGAGGTCACCCTGGACACTTCCACCCCGTTACAGTAAAACAATAATACGATGGAGCCATAAATTGCCTCCAAATGGGCCAACCATTGTGCCTCTGTAATGTTATTCTCCTGGGTATCATTCTCTAAAGTGGAGAAAAAAGGAGCATTAACAATAGCCCACAATCTAGAACTATCCTTTAAGATCTCTATAGATAAAAGAGCATTCCAGGCCTCTGACTTCACCTCTGATTTTCGCAGATGCACTACTGACTTGTACTGCTTCTGGAGGCTCGCTACCAGAGCCCTATCTCGGGGTAAGCTTTTCAGAGCTGAAACTAGGGAACGGTGGGCTCGTGAACACTTATCATTAAACCACCTTATTCCACGATTCCCTTTGATTTTGGTGTTAATAGTCAGATCTGGCTGTGATCTGTCTACATATACCATCAAAGGCTATACGTACCAGATCCTTTGGATTAGAGGGGTCAGCACATATTGCAAGGTTACCTTCAGCCTTCAAACAAAAATCATTGACTCCCTGGTTCCCTGCAGCCCCCGCCCCCGAGCCCATTGTCCAGTACTAAAATGACAGGGTTGTGGTCGTTGGAAGGAGACAAGCTAGCATTATAAAATATTACTTTGTCTAACAACATGGGGCACAAAAATATATAATCAATAATAGTGTCTTTACTCTTAGATTTGAACGTGGGATAAAGCTCTGATTGAGTAAGAAAACAGGTTCAAAAAGATCAGCTTCCGATAGAAGGTCCTCTAGGGCCTCCTCCCGAGGTGAGTGTTCAAAGTGTCACCGAATGACTGTGTCCTAAATGATCATCAATAAAACAATTCAATTCACACAAGTGTATATTAAATCGCCCATTAGCAATATATAATAAGAAGTGGATTGCTTCAACCTATATTCTTCTAAAAACAATTTAAGGAAACACCAGTGTTGGTTCCTGAAATCAGATTCCCCAGAGTTATACAAGTCTACCAATAATAGCTTTGGATGATTGGAGCAAGTTACTTCTACTACCAAGCAGTTTGATTAATCTACCTCTACCCTTTTTAAAGAATCATTTAGTTTGAGGGAAAGGAGGAGCACTAAACCACCTATTGCTCTACCTGCCGTGGCAGGACGAGCAGGTTGGAAAAAAGACCTAAACCCATCCAGCCAGAAATTATCCCCCGTATCCCAAGTTTCCTGTAGCGCTAGTGATTTAATTAATTCCAGACAGATCGGGTCTTCTCTTTTCCACCTAAGGCCGATATATTCCAGCTAATTATAATACAGTTCGGGGGAATTTCACCACCTGTATCAACTATGGCAGAACCCTAAGGGCATGATGCAGAGATACTACCCTCCTTCCCATTCAATCATTCCCATCCAATTGAGCTAAAAGCGAAAATCTATTTGAAAGGGGTAAGCCTCCCTCAACAGGCCAAGGCAACCAAGGTACCAAATTTAAAGGTGTTTACTACACCTCCATTTTTTTTATCAGAACCTAATGCAGAACTTTTACTGCGAGGGGGGCATGTTAGGGGGTGATAACAGCTGGTTGAGTCTGCCGCCCTTACTCTATCACAGGCTCTTGTAGTACTTGCCGGGGATAGAAGAAACCTAATGGTAGCGCCCGATAGTCGCCCCATGTAAGGTAGAGTCATCCCAGAACAGCCTGTCGACTACATCCCGTTTGTTAAAATTAACTATGATGCAGTCACCAGGTACCTGTTTGGGTCCATTACCCACCCAAGCCACCCTTCTAGCCATTATAATATGGTCAGAAATGTCAGATTGACCGATAAAATAATGGTCACACCAATGTTTCATCTTGCGTATAAAGGCCGCTGTTGATTCAATATCAGGGACCCTAAGTGGGGGAACCCCAACTAGAACCGCACCAAAGGGGTGACTTCTGGTGGGAAATTAATTCTACCGCCATTATGACTTATTTTGTTTACTTGGGGAGCACAGTTCTAGTTAATTGTCAGCGACGGGCCAGTAGATTGCAAATTGTCTAAGCTTGGAATACCTTGGCATGACTCCACCCTTAATGCTCCTAAATCTTGATTGACCACCGGGCTACCAACAGAATTAGATTTTGCCCCTCCCCCTGAAAGTTGAAATGATTGATTACCTAGGTGTTTCCCTTGAGGATTAGACCCGCTCTCTATAGATGGATTAGGTGACAACTCTGCTTTTGAAGTAACTTGCGGAGTATACTTTATATCCCTCAAAAAGGAATCCATCCTCCATCCATTTCTTCTTAAGGTCCGCAACACATGAGTTAAGAGTATCAATAACGTCTTTAGCAATGCCAGTTAATATGGATTCGAACCGCGCACTAAAAATGTCCTCGATTAGATTCCATAGTGTCAATTGGATATTTTCATCCACTTTAGGCGATATTTTGGGGATAGTTTTTTTTTACGCCTTTTTGCCGTTTACCGGCTTTTCTATTAATTCCTTTTCTCTCCGGAGATTCCCCCTTTGCACCCCGTGTAGGTCTTTCATTATCCAAAGTGGGAGCTTCCGAAATTACAACCTCTGACAATACAGTCTCATGAACCTTGGCTTCGCTCCTTGTTTTTGGGGCACTAATCAATACCACTGGTTCTAGTGGTACGGGAATGTGGTGGAAGGTCAATTGCCACAGACCCTTCTCTGCAGCTTTGACTTGTGCCCAGGCCCAGCTCTTTTTCGGCATTGGCTATCTCTTTATTTAGGGCTCCCACCCCCAAGGTCAGGTATGATGTTATTGATGGAGTCTTTCTGGGGATTTTAGCCTTTAAACCCTCCTGTTCCTGATTGGCCAAATGTTTGCGCTTATCCATTTGACGAACGTTAGAGAGGTGGCCCAGCCCAGCCTCTTCCTTGCTCTGATGGGTGCGGACGGGCCCGCCCTTGGCCTGGGCTTTGCTCAGGCAGCGCCCGGGCACTGCCCGCGCTGTGGGAGGGCCACGCTGGATTTAAGGTCCTCAGGCGCCCTGTGATGACGCCCTCCTCTGGCACCACACAATGCCTGCTGGGGAATGTAGTTGTCACCAAGCCGTTCCCCTCACGGCTGGAACCGGTGACAGAGCGGCGTAGAGGAGGATCAGCTTGCCATTCCCCTCACGGCGATGGAGAGAACAAGGTATGATGCAATCCAGAGGATGTAACCAGCCGTTGCGTGTGTGGCTATTTTTTGGTTCTTCTTTAGTCTGGTGAATCTGTCTTCCTGGTGTCATAAGTCCACCTAAATACTGAATTTAGGGGAGTGAAGTGAAGTAGCCAGTGGGCTGCTTGCCCTTAGGGTCTCTACACCCCCTATGTGGCCTCTTAATGTGGAGAGTGGGCATAATGTTGTCCCAGAGTTCCTAATTCTACACAAAAAAAAGATGGTGGAACCCTTCTTTAGTGGAGCACATCAGGTAGCCCACCTTAGGGGTGCGATTAGCCTGGAGGTGTAGCACGCCTACTTGCATAACTCGTTTCCCACCTGCCCTGGTGCCAAATGGGCCTTGGGTAGGGCATATCAATGGTGGCAGGGGCTTTGAAGACTAAATCAATAGATATCCTGCTGGAGCAGACATGTTTCTGGCCTTCGGAGGGCGTGGGCTCTCATCTGCAGGGGGTCAAACATGTCTGTGGTGGCAGGCTGCATGATACCAGTCAGGAAGCAACGAAGATAGTGGTAGGTTTTTCAGGGGGCACCTCTAAGGTGCCCTCTGTGTGCATGCCATAATAAATATCGTACTGGCAACAGTACAGATTTATCTGAAAGAAACAGGTTAGTATTAGATTCCTTAACTTAGAATACCCCCAGGCGTCAGACTGGATCCGGAAACTTTCGCATAGCAGTACCCTTGCGCGTCTGTAGGCGTCGTCTGCGGCTCCGCGTCCGTCGTCTGCGTCGTTGGCGCCGGGATGACGTCGCCGGAGTACTTTAGACGCCACCCTCGCGCGCTGACGTCCGTTCCTATTTTATCTGCGCCAGCAAGCGCCGATCCAGGAACAGTGGTACCCTTTAGTCATTTTTTTACTAACCTTTTTGATCTTTTTGATCTTTTTTATTTTAAGTCAAACGACTCCGACGGTGCCTGTAGGGATGCCCGGGTTTAAACCCTGCGTCGCCTGCAACCGACTGATGTCGGTTACCGCCCCCCATCACCGGTGTCTTCATTGCCTGAGGCCCGACCACGATGACAAGTCGTGCCCAGACTGCCGGGCCTTGACGTCGAAGGCTAGGCGGGAGCGGTCCCGCAAGCGCCTCGAGCTCCGGCAGTCTGCCCACGCCGTTCGAGGTCCCAGTCCAGGAGGAGGTCGAGGGACCGGTCGCGGGCCGGGGTCATCACGGCTCGGAGGATCGACACCACTCCTCGAGCTCCAAGTCCTCAGGTAAGAGGCACAAGAAATCGAAGAGGCGACATCGCTCTTCCGACTCCCCCCTCGACGCTCGTGCAACGCGACCGGGGGTTCGGGTGACACCGCCCATGCGGCTCCGTCGGAGCCGCAGGCGTCGCGGCCTGCTCCATACCTGCCGGTCCCTGGGCAGAAGGCGACGCCGGAAGAGATTGACGCCTTCCTCTTGGCCATGAGGTCGCTCACTCCTCCGTCGGGTTCCGCGGCGTCTTCATGCCCCGCGGCCAGACTCTGAGAGCCCAAGCGGGCCGGGTGCCGTAGGACACGACCTCACCGGCGCCGGCTGCTAGGGTGTCGCCCCCGGCGCCAACCACGGTCGACGCCGTCCCCAGTCTCCCCTCGGTCCGGTTCCTGCGCCGGAGCAGCGTTGATAGACACCGCTTTCGACGCCGATGGTAGATTTTTACTTCTATGATCCAGCCCCATCTTTTGACCCTGAATACCAGGAGATGGGTGGCGAGGCGGATTGGGAGGGGTCTGAGGACCCTCTGGCACGTGAGTGTCAGCCTTATCAGGACTGGACAGGCGAGCCAGGGGACGCCAGGTCTGGACACCTCGCCAGACACTAGTTTTGTCTCCCCTCCTACCGTGGCTACGGAGGAGGGGGCAGCCTATAGTGTGGTGTTGACGCGGGTGGCCAAGGCCTTGGCCCTTGAGCTCCCCGTCGCGGCCGTGAGGACTAACCTCCTCACTGAGGTCCTTAAACCGCAGGCAAGCTCTTCGGAGCCTCTGTTGCCGTTTAATGAGGCCTGTTGATGTTCTTCTGGTCACCTGGTCCAGGCCCGCTACAGGTCCCCCTGTAGATAGGAACGTGGCCAGACGCCACCGCCCGGCTCTGGGCGACCCTTGCTTCCTGTTCACCCACCACACCACCGAGAGCCTGGTTATCCAGGCCTCTAACTCCTAGACCGCATTCCCGACGGCTCCCCCCGATCGGGAATCCAAGAGGTACGAGCAATATGTCAAAAAGATGTTCTCCTCCCTGAGTTTGGGATTGCGGTCAGTTAACACTGCGTGCCTCTTGGGCCGTTATACCCACTCTCTGTGAGACAGGGTCGCGGACGTGCTGCCACAATGTCCGGAGGAGGCCCGAACTAAACTCGCCCAAGCCCTTGCGGAGGGTCGAGATGCGGCACGGTACTCCATCAGATGTGGACTGGATACCACGGACTCGCTAGGTAGAGCGATGGTAACGACGGTGGCGATTCGTCGCCACGCCTTGCTGAGGTCCGCCAACTTTTCGGCTGATGTCCAAAACACCCTTATGGACATGCCGTTTGATGGCCGTCGCCTCTTTGGCGACAAGGCAGACAGTGCGCTTGAGTGCTTTAAGGACTCCAGGGCTACGGCCAAGTCCTTCGGCCGGTCGGCCCCGCGGCAGCAATCTGCTGCCTTTCGTCCCTTTCGTGGCCAAGGAAGGGGCGCCCCTACACGTCCTGCCAGCCACGGCCGCAGACTAACATCCAGCGCGGTGGCAGACGTGGTAACCGCTGTGGCGGTGCCTGGGGACAACGGCGCGGCCAGTCCACATCCACCCCGCAGCATCCGCCTCAAAGCCCTCCTAGTCCGAGCTTTCAGGCCCACGAGACGCCAGTGGGGGGCAGGGTTCGCCATCACTTCCACTGGCACGACATCACATCGGACAGGTGGGTGCTGCAAATCGTCCGAAGGGGCTACTCCCTCCCCTTCGAGGTGACCCCTCCAGCCATGCCACCGCAGTACCACAGCGTATCTGGGGATTACTTGAATATTCTGCGAGAGGAAGTTGCGGCCCTCTTGGCCAAGGGGGCCTTCGAGCACGTTCCTGGGCCAGAAGTAGGGTGTGGTTGCTACCCCCCCTACTTTCTGGTTCCCAAGAAGGGCAAAGGGGGCCTACGCCCTATCTTGGACCTGCGGAACGTCAAAGGTTTCTTCCAGAAGGAGAGGTTCAAGATGCTGTCACTGGCTCAGGTCTTAGCTGCCCTGGACCCAGGAGACTGGATGGTAGCGTTGGACTTGCAGGACGCTTATTTCCACATCCCCGTCCTGCCGGCCCACCGGCGCTACCTGCGGTTCACGGTAGGCCATGAGCACTTTCAGTTTACCGTGCTCCCCTTCGGCCTTACCAGCACCCTACGGGTGTTCACGAAAGTGATGCGGTGGTCGCAGCTCATCTGCGCAAGTTAGAGGTTTCAGTCTTCCCCTACCTCGACGACTGGTTGTTGAAGGCGGGCTCGCCCCAGACAGTAGTCAGCCACCTCCATACTACGGCCGACCTCCTGCACCTGCTGGGGTTCTCCATCAATGTGCCGAAGTCACACCTGTGCCCCTCTCAGAAGCTCCTCTTCATCGGAGCGGTTCTAGACTCGGCGCAGTTTCTGGTTTATCCTCCGGAACAGCGGGTTTGGGATATTCAGGCTCTGATTCCGATCTTTCAGCCTTTATTCCGAGTCTCGGTCAGGTTGACGCTGCGGCTTCTAGGGCTGATGGCCTCCTGCATCCTTCTAGTGCATCTCGCCAGGTGGCGGATGCAGGCTCTGCAGTGGGACCTGAAGTTTCAGTGGGCCCAGCATCAGGGCAACTTGTCCGAACATGTCTTGATCTCGGAGGGCACTGCAAGACCGTTGCAGTGGTGGCTCACGAGACCGCGATTGGGTCAGCGGCAGATCCCTCTCCCTACCCCAACCGAAGCACGTAGTTGTGACGGACGCGTCCCTCCAGGGCTGGGGAGGCCCCATGGGAGAGGCGGAGATCAGAGACCCCTGGTCTCCGGTGGAGTCCCAGCTCCATATCAACCTTCTGGAGCTGCGGGCGATCTGACTTGCACTGAAGGCATTCCTCCCCTCTGTCCGGGGGAGTGTAGTGCAGGTGTTCACGGACAACACCACCGCCATGTGGTACTGCAACAAACAGGGCGGGGTGGGGTCGTGGACCCTGTGCCAGGAGGCTCTGCGTCTCTGGCAGTGGCTGGAACATCAGGGCGTGACCCTGGTGGTTCAACACCTGGCAGGTTCCCTGAACGCCAGGGCGGACTAACTCAGCCGTCGGTGCATGATGGATCACGAATGGCGTCTGAACTCGGACATGGCACAAGGCCTCTTTCAGCAGTGGGGAGAGCCTTGGTTAGATCTATTCTCCACAGAAGAGAACGCGCAATGTCATCAGTTCTGTGCCTTGGAATTTCCAAGGCGGCACTCGCTCGGAGACGCTTTTCATCGCGAGTGGAGTTGCGGTCTATTGTACGCCTTTCCGCCTATACCACTTCTGCCCAGAGTGCTGAAGATCAGGCGCGACCGGGCCCAAGTCATCCTTGTGGCTCCGGACTGGGCACGGAGGTTCTGGTATCCCGAGCTACTCAGCCTGTCTGTCGATCCCCCGATTTGTCTGCCTCTTCAGGAGGACCTTCTGTCGCAGCAGCAGGGGACGGTCCTCCACCCGAACCTGTCCAGTCTCCACTTACATGCTTGGAGATTGAGCGGCGGCAGTTGAGGCCATTTGACTTGCCTCCTGAAGTCTGTAATGACATTCTGGCAGCCAGGCGTCCCTCCACAAAATCAGTATACGCCTGCAGATGGAACATGTTTGTGGCATGGTGCACAGCAAAGGCTGTGGATCCCCTTTCTGCCCCTCTTTCAGAGGTTCTCGTCTTTCTTCTTTCTCTTGCCCAGCAGGGCTCTGCTCTGGGCACTCTGAAGGGCTACCTCTCGGCCATTTCCGCCTTCTTAAGGCTACCTGATCAGCCCTCTTTCTTCAAGTCCCCCATTGTAAATACGTTCTTAAAGGGCATCACCCGTATGTTTCCTCTAGTCCCTTTCGTGATGCCTCAGTGGGACTTGAACCTTGTTCTTACCTTTCTGATGTGCGCTCCCTTTGAGCCATCTCATAACTGTCCTGGACCGCTTTCCTGGTTGCCATCACCTCTGCCAGGAGAGTGAGTAAGCTCCAGGCCCTTTCCTCTAAGCCTCCTTTCCTTTCAATCCATCCGGACAAAGTTGTGTTGCGGACGTGACCCTCTTTCCTGCCCAAGGTAGTCACAGCCTTCCACACCGGGCAGTCCATCACTTTGCCCACCCTTCTTTCCGCCTCTGCATCCCTCGAAAGAGGAAGAGAGGCTCCACCGTCTGAACCCAAAACGTGCGCTCTCATTCTATCTGGATCGCACACGCCAGTTCCGGGTGGATGACCAACTCTTCCTTGATTATGTGGGCGCTAAGAAGGGACGGGCAGTGCACAAGCGAACCATTTCTCGATGGGTCGTCTTGTGCATCAAGGCTTGTTACTCTTTGGCTCGAAAGGAGCCTCCTGTAGGGCTTCGTGCCCATTCCACACGTGCCTTAGCCGCTACTACTGCCCTGGGCTGGGGAGTCCCCTTGCAGAACATCTGTCAGGCAGCTACGTGGGCCTCGCTGCACACGTTCACAAGACAATACTGCCTGGACAGCCAAGTCCAGCGAGATGGCTTTTTCGGCCGTTCCGTTCTCCAGGACTTTCTGGTGTGATCATTGGTTCGCAGACCCACCACCGGGGTTGGTATTGCTGGGGTATCTATTCTAAGGTAAGGAATCTAATACTAACCTGTTTCTTTCAGATGCACAAGTTACTTACCTTCGGTAACGATATATCTGTAAGAAACAGTAGTTAGTATTTGATTCCTTACCGCCCCACCCATCCTTCCCGTTCTGCGAACCGATACCTAGGGTTAATGTCATCCCCTTTCAGGGCCCTAGTTTTTATGGCACCAGGGTTGGTTTTTATCATGGCTCTGCGTTTTCTGGCGCGGAAAAGCTGTGTATAAGAACTGACATCAGTGCGCGAGGGCGGCGTCTAAGTACTCCGGTGACGTCATCCCGGCGCCAACGACGGACGCGGAGCCGCAGACGACGCCTACCGACGCGCAAGGGTACTGCTACGCAAAAGTTTCCGGATCCAGTCTGACGCCTGGGGGTATTCTAAGGTAAGGAATCTAATACGAACTACTGTTTCTTACAGATATATCGCTACCGAAGGTAAGTAACTTGTGCATTAGGACTTGGTGTTTGATACCGAACACTATAGGCTTCAGTAAAGCCATCTTGTTGCTGGGAAACTTGTAGTGCCCAGTACATATACTTAAGATGGCTTTCCGGATCCTTTGCACCATCTAGTAATTGGTCTAGAAAGCACAGGGGCAAATCTGCTGATGCAGATATGCCCTTGCATGTAATATAATGCTCCCTCCCTCCCTGTTGTGGGGGTGACTTACATATATTACATGCAGTAACTTTGGCATGGCACACAGTGAGTGTGCCATGTCGTTTTGTCACTCATGGTTTGCACATTGACACAGTCTGCAATGGAAGGCTCATTCAAGTTATATGGTGGTTACTTAGAGTGGCATAATACATGCTGCAGCCATTGGGGACCCGCTTTGGTATCCATATCCTAGGTATCAGGGTTACTACTTTCTATGGACCTACATGGGTGCCAAAGTGTGTCAATTGATTTACAATTATACCATTTTACCTTGTTTTTAGGGAACAGGACCTGGGGCCTGGTTAGCAGGAACACAGTGCACATCAGTCGAAAAACATCAGTGGCAAAGAAAGTGGATGTGACCATAACAAAAAGGGGCACTTTCCTACAGTGATCACTTGTGCAATGGGGTATACCTTGATGCCATGATTTTATCAAATGGCAAACAAAACACTAATAGCATGGCCACACTACAGTTCATGGTCAATGTCTGACTATAGAACATCTAGAAGTCAGAAACATGGATTTAAAAATACACATTCAAGATACACACTGTGTTGGTCTAGAAACGCACAAGGAGATGGTGCTATGACAATCAATATTAAGACACTTGTTCTCATTCACTCCCTCTTTAGGCCCTTGAACCCCACCAACTCCCACAGGGGAGGTAATCCCATTACATAGTCGAAGTACAGCATGTGTATCTAAAAGAGATTTTGTGTTGCAAATAAAGCCAGTTACTTATCTGTTATAATGGTGTTTTTTTAGCTGTAGCTCTCCTGAATTCGCACATGACCCTTCCACCTCTTCATTGAAAGAGGGTAGGGAAAGAGATATACATTTTCAAAAGGACCGAAGATGGAGGTCATGTCAGGGGGTTTTGTGGACGTGCAGTTGACATTCTATTCAGGGTCTGCCTATTTCGGTGCCCACCGAGAGTAGAAAAAAGTTTGTAAATCAGCACTTCTTTGCACAACCACCAGATAGCAAAATAATTATCTGCCTGTGATCTAAGAAATTCTTCAGGCTACAAAACCATTATTACAGGTATTTAAACTTTCTTCTTATGGGCAGTGCGTATGTCCCCATATCATTACATCTTTTTCTTAAGTGTCATTGTTGCTTCTGCATTCAATGTGCCCAATTCCTTATACCCCAGCACAATTCTAGTGAGATCTTTCGTTCAGTCTTTGTATGTTGTAAAAAAAATGTTTAAACTTCCCTTGTGGACAATAACTTTGTTTTCTTTTTTTTCATTCAGTTTTTACTCTTTGCTTCCCTGCTATCTTTCTCTTCGGTCTTCTGCCTCAAGTGAATACCTGTGTGATGTATCTTCTTGAGCAGCTGGACATGCATGTTCTTGGGGGCACAGGTAAGAATGGTGATTTCTTTTCTTCGGTACCATCCTTTCATTTTACCAAAAGACCATTGATGCAACTTTTGATTTGATTTAATTTCTCAGACTGTGTCTAATAAACTGAATTCAAGTACTTGTAGTGGTACAGAACAGGCAGAGCGGCAATCGTTCCATAGTGCAAAGCTATGCAACGCAGTGCAGCACCCGTAGAACACTCACTGCAAAAAGTGACAGATGCTAAAAGTGACAATAAAAGTCCTACCTATGGCAATAGGCTATGCGGACATTAGCACTGGGTATTGATATTTTCTCACTCAATCCGTGGTCGTAATGGTATCATGTATGTGACAGAGGTATTGTAGAGTTTGGGAAAGCTTTAGCAAGCTTCATGGAAGATCACACACATTAGAAGAGGCCACAGCATAGCTCAAAAGGACCCCAAAGAAAAATGTGTTTCACTATTACTTTTAGGGAATGTAAACCTGGTGCAATCACCCAGAAGAAATAACCCATTGAAGTGCTGCAATGAGCATGCATTGAAAAACATCATTGATCTTGACACTAGGCCATACCTAACGTAGCAAATGTTTGTAAAATCGAACTGTGAAGTGATCTTGAAAATAGTCAACAGGTATAGTATAAGGGCAAGTGGGCGGTGCAAAGCAATCAGTTCATGCCAGTAGAAACCCTCTGACGGACCCCGACTACTCAATGTGTGGACTGTACTGTTAACAGTCGGCAAATAACAAATATTTTATTTTTTATATTGATTTTCTGAAAAATCCATTTGTTCAAGAATATTCATTACATTTTATCAGATATCACAACTGTAGAGCTGAACTAAATATTGCTAACTGTCTACTTACTGGCACATTTTTATCAGGATGTTTGGTTTTCTCATCTACGATTCGTCACTGTTTTGCTGCTGTACACAAATGCTGAAACTGCACATAGGTATTTAGCTAGACTGCTGTAACAGTGCATTGATTTCACTCCTTCCATTAAGCTAGTTCCCGTCTGGAGTGCAGGCGAGGATTTCCTTTCCATGGCGATCTGTTGCTTGTTCATTAATCGTGCTAAATCTAGAACTAGTTTTGCCTTTTTTGATCTGACCAGTCCCAAGAATACAAATGTCAGCCTTTTTAATGCCAGGCTTCCCAAGAAATTCTGACAGCAAATCCGTAGCCACTATTTAGAGCTAGATAGTTGCAGAACATTCATTAAGTCGGCGTCTTCATCCAACCATCTTAGACTTATGCCCGCCACACCTGGATATAGATTGCGCAATTTATGGTATGGTAGCTATGTTCTGCTCAGTGTTTAATTCAATTGAACCTTGCGTTTCTAGAGAAACTTGAGCAATATTCAAGGACTGATACCCGTTATTGGTCTGTGAATTACATATGCATATCAGCGTCCCACTTTTCCTTCAACATTTTGAAGGTAGTCTTGGTTTGCTCAGTGATAGTGCAGAAAAACATGGTTATTGCCTTTTGGCCCTTTCCATTTGTCCGCTTCAGTTGCAATGTTTTGTGCGTTATCTGTTCTAAATTGCCGTATTTTTAGTTGTTTTTATTAAATGTGGTAGGGCATAATGGCTTAGAAATTGTCATTGAAGGTTGCCATCTCCACTCCACTTACTATGTTTGAAATATGTATTTGATCACGCGGAATATGGAGTTTGTCCACAGAGGTTTTTCCAGGGAGTATGTCTGCTTTCATCAATACGTCTATAAATTTGGGTTCCTCTGCGTTACGATCACAGCGGCATCAAGCCTACTATATTGTGATGCAATAGAGTAGTTCACATAACCTAGGAATTGAGGCCTCCTTCCTAAGTAGGCAACTGTAATTTCGGAAGTGCAATTCTATTTCTACCTCCTCCATTCAAGTTCTAGCAATATTAAATTCAATGATTTAAATGTTTTTTACCAGCTGATTTGATCAAATTAAAGGAGACCGGACAGAAGAATAAACTATGATAGAGCAACCTTTCCTATTTTGGATAATGGTAATTTATTCCAGAATTGTATGATTACCATAATGGCTCTTATGATTACACCCACATTGCCATCTGTAGTAACTTCATATTTGTGAAACACCTGGATTCCTAATTATTTAAAGGTTCCGTGAGCCTCCTGCAGGGGTGCCTTACCTGTTGGTTTTGTTTGTACTCCATTATGGAGAGGAAACTGACAAAATGTATCCTTGTTAAATTTAAACCTACAGAGTGATCTAAAATGGTTCAATTGGCAAAGCAGAAGGGACAGCTCCTCCTATGTATGTTTTAGATACAAAAGGATATCATCCGCTTATAATGAGACGATGTGCCTATGGTCATATGGCAAAACACTCCTAACTATTTCTTCCCTTTTGATTGTAGCAGCCAAACGTTTCATGATCAGTGCAAACAGCAGGGCGATACAGTGGACTAATTGGCACACAATGTGCACACCCTTTGGCACCTCTGTAGGTCCCTAGTAAGAAGTAGTACTGGTACCTAGGGCATGGGTGCCTATGGTCATATGGCAAAACACTCCTAACTATTTCTTCCCTTTTCGGTTTTATCCACACTATGTGTGGGAGGGTATGCTCAGACGTGAGTCCCTTGCTCATTGCACCATCAGGATTCAAGCAAGCCGGGCCGAAGAAGGCTGTGATGCCAGAAACCGGTCCCCGGATGCTTTTTTCCTTCCCAGTATAAGAATTGGCTTGGTAGTTTGGTTTGCCCTGTTCCCAGCATGCTCTGGGACAGGAACAGACTAATTTGCATATAGCCAGGTTCTGAGCTGGGATGGTGCATTGAGCTAAAAAACGGTGATGGATTAAAACCATGATCTCTTGACTTGGTAAGAGTATTCTGCATCATTCAGAAACTCTGTCCATCACCACCCCCCTTTTCCAAAATCGGTTTTATCCACACTATGTGTGGGAGGGTATGCTCAGACGTGAGTCCCTTGCTCATTGCACCATCAGGATTCAAGCAAGCCGGGCCGAAGAAGGCTGTGATGCCAGAAACCGGTCCCCGGATGCTTGTTTCCTTCCCAGTATAAGAATTGGCTTGGTAGTTTGGTTTGCCCTGTTCCCAGCATGCTCTGGGACAGGAACAGACTAATTTGCATATAGCCAGGTTCTGAGCTGGGATGGTGCATTGAGCTAAAAAACGGTGATGGATTAAAACCATGATCTCTTGACTTGGTAAGAGTATTCTGCATCATTCAGAAACTCTGTCCATCACCACCCCCCTTTTCCAAAATCGGTTTTATCCACACTATGTGTGGGAGGGTATGCTCAGACGTGAGTCCCTTGCTCATTGCACCATCAGGATTCAAGCAAGCCGGGCCGAAGAAGGCTGTGATGCCAGAAACCGGTCCCCGGATGCTTGTTTCCTTCCCAGTATAAGAATTGGCTTGGTAGTTTGGTTTGCCCTGTTCCCAGCATGCTCTGGGACAGGAACAGACTAATTTGCATATAGCCAGGTTCTGAGCTGGGATGGTGCATTGAGCTAAAAAACGGTGATGGATTAAAACCATGATCTCTTGACTTGGTAAGAGTATTCTGCATCATTCAGAAACTCTGTCCATCACCACCCCCCTTTTCCAAAATTGGTTTTGTTTGTACTCCATTATGGAGAGGAAACTGACAAAATGTATCCTTGTTAAATTTAAACCTACAGAGTGATCTAAAATGGTTCAATTGGCAAAGCAGAAGGGACAGCTCCTCCTATGTATGTTTTAGATACAAAAGGATATCATCCGCTTATAATGAGACGATGTGCCTATGGTCATATGGCAAAACACTCCTAACTATTTCTTCCCTTTTGATTGTAGCAGCCAAACGTTTCATGATCAGTGCAAACAGCAGGGCGATACAGTGGACTAATTGGCACACAATGTGCACACCCTTTGGCACCTCTGTAGGTCCCTAGTAAGAAGTAGTACTGGTACCTAGGGCATGGGTGCCTATGGTCATATGGCAAAACACTCCTAACTATTTCTTCCCTTTTGATTGTAGCAGCCAAACGTTTCATGATCAGTGCAAACAGCAGGGCGATACAGTGGACTAATTGGCACACAATGTGCACACCCTTTGGCACCTCTGTAGGTCCCTAGTAAGAAGTAGTACTGGTACCTAGGGCATGGGTACCAAAGAGGGTCCCTAAGAAAATCAGCATGCATTATGCCAGCTTAAGGGACTCCCATACAAATTGCTTGCATCACAGACTGCGTGTCATAGTAAAAACCATGAGTGAAAACACGACATGGCACACTGTGTGCCATGTCATAGTCACTGCATGCAATGTATGTAAGTCACCCCACAGCAGGTCTTGTAGCCCTAAGGCAGGGTGCATTATATTACATGTGTCTAATTCAATTACTAGATGGTACAAGTGAACGGGGAAGCCAACTTAAGTATATGTACTGGGCTCTGGTCATTACGAATTCCCCAGCTTAATGATGTCTTTCCTGAAACCTGTGGTGTTTGGTTTCAAAGACCTTGTCTTAATAAATCTATACTGTTGCCAGTACAAGATTTATTATGACTTGCACCCAGAGGGCACCTTATAGGTTTCCCCTGTAAAACCTACCAACGTCTAGTGTGTTGGCTGACTGGTATCTTCCAGCCGTCCATCACAGATGAGTTTCAGACCCCCTGCAGGTGAGAGCCTACGCTCTGAGGCGAGGAACAATGCCTGCTCCAGAGGAAGGTCTTCACACCTCCTCCAGCTGGATGGCTAGTGATTTAGCATATCCAGGCTAGGGACTTAAAAGCACCTGCCGCATTTGATATGTGACCTTGGCTTCCCCCAGACCTAGGGGATGCCATCCACCGTCCCAAAGGTCTATTTGACTTCAGGACGGGCGGGAAATTATATATGCAGTTGGCGTGGTAGTCCACCAGACTAGTCACACCCCTAAGGGGGGACTGCCTGATGTGCTCCACAAAAGAAGGATTCCTCCATCTTGTTTTTGGTGGAATTAGGAACTCTGGGACAGGGTTATGCCTGTCCCCAGATGAAGTGGTGATATAGAAGTTGTGGCCCCAAGGGTAAGTAGCTAATAGGCTACTAGGCCTCACTTCCATTAATGCCCCTAAATTCAGTATTTGGGTGGCCCCCTGACACCAGGGACTCTGATTTGCCCGACTAAAGAAGGACAAAAAAGGAACTGTGTACTAGCTGTGGACTTGGCACAAAACCCTGCCTCCCTGCCTGCTCCGGTCTCGACAGTTGCTAAGACCAGACTCATCCTGCCGTTGTGCATCCTCCATAAACCTCAGATGGCTGCCAGCATTTAGCAAACCAGCCATCATCTCCCTTGAAGTGGAGGATCCACTTGCTAGCAGGCACTGACTGCATTGGCCTGGTACACCGTTCTGGTGTGCAACAAATGCCTAACAATCCGCTCTGATAAGCCTAAGGCTGCTCAACCACACTACCACAAATAGAGCACCTTGGGATTGTGTTTGGGAGCCCCTGTACACTAATAGGGATACCTGGACCCTCTGCACAGTGCACCTAATTTTGGTACACTACATAGAGTCCGCTCCCTACAGTGGGCACCTCTGCCTGGTTTCACTTTCCACCGTCCATACCTTGACTATTATTGAGCCATTACAGACATACACCATCGGACTAACGTAAAGCAGCTTAATCTGTGATCTGATTTTGTTCCCAAATCTCATCCCTTTAATTACTGAAAACAGAGCATTCCATTTCATATTGTCAAAGCCCTGCTCTGTGTCTCTGGATTCCTCAGCCTCATTTTTCCGTCCTCAAACGTGGTTTAGTAAATGACCTAACTATCTAATGAAAGGTCAAGTATTTCTGCGAGGTACAAATGCTAACTGATCAGGGTGATTTAGATCAAGTAGAACATTTGAGATTCTCATCACCGGGACCTTAGGTAAGATTTTTTTAATCTCACTCTAGCATGGATAACTGGTGAAAATAGGCCATTTCTAATAGATCCTTATAGGGTTATAGAAGCATGGCAATTAAAGCCTTCCTAGAGGTCCAAGCAATGAATCCCTCTTCCCTTGCTGTTACATAGAACTCCAGCAAGTGTGGTGCCTAATGCTTTTATGTGTCTAAAATTTCAAGTCTCGGGCCATCACTACCAGGTGTTTTATCTCTGCCCAAAACCCCTATTCCTTTTATTTCTTCCAGGCTCAATGGTGTATCCAATGGTTCTTTCTGGTCATCTGTGGTCTTGAAAAAGAATGGCCATTACATACATAGTCTTTTGGGGTTCCACTGTGACAATTGTGTTCTCAGAGTACAGTTTTATAAAATTCTGTGAATCTGGCATGGAGTTTGTACTATTGTGCAACTTAGTTTCCCAAATTTCCAATTGCTGTTATCGGGGTGTGGGCTTATCGCTGTTTACCAACAATGCCAGTAGACAGCCAGCCTTATCTCCTTTATGTAAGTGCTCTAACAGGGCAGCCTTTGTCTCCGAGTTCCTTTCTGATCCTTTGTTGCTGGTGTCTAGTGTGTCTGTATTTCCCTTTAGGTAATAGCTTCTATTTCTAGTTTTTTCATTTTAATCGCTAGCAGTATCTGTTTAAAATGCTGTACCCGCATGTACCATTCCTAAACATATGCCTCTTATGGTGAACTTGAAGGCCTCCCAGAATATAATGGTGTTGTCAGTGGTTTCCAGGTTAAGCAGGTGTCCTCCTTTGCTGAGGAATGCACTCTGGAACCTCTGGGCTTTTGGTTGCTGGTACATGAACGACATTTCCCAACAAGGCAACAACAACATGGTTTTTCAAACAGTGGCAGCTGCAGACTTACCTGGGAGCTCTTCCATGTTCTAGGCATCCTGGTCAGAATTATTTTTGCAGATAACGCAGCCTTCAAATAAACTGCTTGATGTGGGTGAATTTTGCCTGAGGGTTTCTCGAGCTTCCATCATGACGTCCCAAATTCCCATGCTGCCTACATAGGAAGTTGGCTAGTGAGCCATTATTTACTTGCCCAATTCACGATACATAACTGAGTTTTTCGCCTGCCTTTTCCCAATACAAGATGGCGGACGTTTTAAATTCTGGGATAGCTTACTGTTTGAGGGTATAAAAACCATGTAGAAGGAAACTCCTTTATGCTGCAACGCAGGTGAAGATCTTTTAGACTGGTTCATTGCCCCCTGTCCTATATTCTGATTATTACTTAGTGGAGTTATCTGTTAATCAGTATTCCTGGCTCTTCAATTCTTCGTAAGTCATCACTCTGGCAAACACCTATCAAGTAGGAGTTTTTTTTGCTTTTGGCTTTATGGGCCACTTTTCTGGCTCCTTCTAGAAGGCTAAGAGCCAAATGGACTGTGGTTTATCGCACTCCGTGTAATTGTTAAATTAGAATTTCTCCAGGTGGTGGGTGCCACGTCGGTGAACCCTCCTGGGCGTAAGGGTGATTTACAATATTTTACAACACACGTTTCCTTTCTTGTAACAAGAATATGGACACTGGCGTTTGGACTTATATACCGAAGTGACAGTGCTTGCAACATTCAAGAAAAATTAGAATGTACCAAGAGGTTTGATTTGACTACATTCAACATTTGAATTCAAGTCCCCAGACGAAGGGCTTCTGCCCAAAATGCATTGGGCACACTAATATGAAATGTAAAAAATTATACTATGAATGAAATAGTATGGATAAGAAACTAAAATTAACCTATGGATAAATCAATAACAAGATGTCTATGAAACTTTATTGAAATTTTCAAACAAGGAGTGCCGGTTTGGAGACGTTACGTCCACGGACGGAAACGCGTGTTGTAAAATCTTTCTAGAAGGCACCATTTTCCTGTTATTTTTTTCAGCATAGGATGGTGCTGTGGCCCCGACTTCTAGCAGAACCGATTGGAAAAGAGATCTGGTCCAGTGCATCTATACCTTGGCAACAGATTATGGTCGGATAGAGTTTTGCTTAATTTTTTATTGTCAATAATTACTTCCTGTGGGTTACTGAGGAATAATGATGTGTAGGGTGTGGACATGGGAGTAAAATGAGCATTCTCTAATTTGTGGATGCATGCCACACCAAGTGTCAAGCAATCCCTGTGGTTAGGCAGTTTTATGCTTGACCAGCTGCAGTTCCTTATAGTGATGGGAACGATCAATCCTGTTCCATATCTAGGACATAGTTGAAGTCGCCCACGCCCATCTCTCAGATTTTGAGGACATCCTGGCTACTGGCAAACTGAGCAGTGTTGGGTACATCTATGTTTACCATTCTCAAAGAAGCACCCTCCCAACTTGCCTGTTTGACATGCCTAAGTATTTAATGTCTTTCCCTTTGGCCATTAGTGCGTTATCTCCCTTCACATGCTGGGGTTGATCCAAATAAATATTCCTCTTGAGTAGGTGGAGTGAGAAGTGTAATGTAGTTAACTCCTCCAGTAGTTTTTCAGTTTCTCCCTTTCTTCTTTTACCAGTGTTATTTCCTGGAGCAAAATCTATCCCTCTCCTCTGTGTATATGTATACATTTTGCACATCTAGGCAGATTACCTAAACCTCGATGTTCAATTCTACTATACTGTGGTTGATGTGATTCAACCTTTCTTAATGTGTAAAATGTGAATGGATTCCTTTGTGTACTAAGTCCAACTATCCTCAGTGATTGTATACTGCCTTACCAAACAGTCTCGATGCTTGTCCTAGTAGTTTCAATGTGTTTAGCTTCAAGTCTGTGACTGGCAAATAACTATCCTCAACTATTCCCCACCCGGCGACCAAATTTCTGAACTTCTACACCCATTGAAGTTATCCACTTCCCGTAAGAGATCTCAAATGTGGTGTGTGTCCATGTTGGAAATGTTGACTGTCTAGACAGTACAGAGTCTTTGCGGCTCAGTTGACCTTTTCAGATATTGTTTTCACCTCCTGCTCAGATTACATCCTCACATGCATTATTAACCCAGACTTTGCCCTTTAGTGGTGCTTCGCTTAATAATTAACTCATGCCCTTCTTTAGTGAATACATTTGTGACATGCTCCGTTTACAGCAGTTTCCCCTCCCCAATATAGTATTCTGTGTATTAACTTTATTGAGTTAAGTAATAATGTAATCAGCTGTCATTGGTGTGACCACAGGAACTTGATTCTTACTGTTTGCTTACCTGCCATCCTACAATCCAGAGTTCACCAATTCTTGATTGGAGTTTGAGCTTTGCGTTGATTTTTTTTAAAATCCCACTTGCCTGCCACCTTGAACACCTTCTTTGGCTGTGGCTTTTTGCTCCTGGGAGGGTTTGCTAATTTTTTCAAGCCCCTTTACCTTTTGTGTACTGTTCTTTCTTCCTACTGTGGCAGGAAAGATGAGCGTATACTTTACTCCAGTTGTCTGAGGTTGTTCTTTACAAACCATTAACAAGCATCATCTGATAGACTTGTAGCTGCAGATTCCTTACCCTAGAATTTCCCCAGGTGTCATACTGGATCCAGAAGATATTTCATGAGCAGTACCCCTGTCAGCTGGTAGGTTGCGTCGATTGGCTCTACATCCGTTGTTGGTGTCATCCACACCTGAAATGATGTCGCGGTACCTATATAGGCTCCACCCAGATGTGCTGACGTCCATTCTTTTTTTTTTTTCCACACCAGCCAGCTCTGATACGGAGAAGAGCTTCCCCTCTGTCACTTTTTGACAACTTCTTTTGAGGTTTACCTCCTGTTGCATCAAGGATGCACTTGCATAAGTAGGGTTTTAAGCCCCACGGTGCCTGCCACCGACTGATGTGGGCGAGGGACCCGCACCTCGTGCGCCTTTGTTGTTTGGAGCGCCAGGCCATGCCCTGCCATAACTCAGACGGCTTTCAGGGAGCAATCGATGTAACTGCTAGAGGCCTAGCATGCACCTCCACGGTGGTCAAGATTCGGGTCGAGGGGAAGGTCCTGGGATTGTTGATGGAGCCCGAAGTCCTCTTTGTCCTGCTCAAAGTGGTCTGGGCATTCAGGTAGGAAATTTAGGAAGAAAAGCAAGAAGTCTACGTGTTCTTCAACTTCTCCTGGTCCGTCTGCTAATGAGACGAGGGAACCTCGGCATTTTAACCTGGTTTTCCGGAACCTGCAACTGGGCTGACTCTGCGCCTTCCCTAATTTGAAGGCCGGAGCGAACCCCGCCGAGATAAAAGTTCAGTGAGACCATACACCTCATTTAGGTTCCATGCTGGCAGCTTTGACCCCAGTGGGCCCCATGTATCATTTCCTGGATTATGACTGGCACTGGTCGAGCTCTTTTGAACTTTTCTGGTGCCGATACTGATGCAGATGCTCCCGACTCTGACTGTATTCCCTGGTGGGGCCATCCCCATCGTCATCCCCGACTTCGACACGGAGCTGGAGGGGCGTCACCCGCCTATGATGCTGATGGAAGTCCTGCCTCCCAGATGGGAGCTAGAGCCTTATTTTTATTTGAGTCCTCTATTTAGCATAGGTTCCTCAAGGGTCTTACTCATTTATTCCCTCCTTAACCATTCATTATGCCTAGGCAATCCGGTTTTAGGTTTAAACCTATAATAATTGATAAATCACACCGAAAGGGAAATAGCCCTCACCACAAACTAAATGTCATTCCTAGAAAGGAAAAGGAGAGTGAAAGAGTCATATTTATTTCTACCTGGAGGGGCTTATATGATGTAACTTTGTTATACAAGGTAGCAGCAAGAAAGACTGGGCTAAGAATATTCTGCTTGAGTTTTGTGGTTTAGAGATGTCACTAAATATACTTTTGCTATTTTTCAGTTTTGTGGTCTTTGGTCTAAAGATGGAGGGTTTAGAAGCATGTTTCAATTCTTATTTAATTATTTTATAAACTGTAGAGAATCAGGAAATATCATATTCGATATTTTGGTTATGTTTGATACTTTCACTGATAGGTAAAATAGACTGTTTCAAAGGAATCTTTCCCAATATGTACCATCAAATTTACCCACAGACAGAGAATGGGTGAACACCTCTGATACATCAGCACCCTTTCCTAACGGGTCAGTATTGATAATAGGTGAATTGCCAAACTCCCCAGGCTTTAAACATTCAATGCAAGGCGTAGTGACAGGTATATGTGAAAAGAGTCTGGTCATCAAGCATCTAGGATAGTGGTGAAAACATGAAACCAGACTTTTGGAAAACACGTAACGGAGTGTTACTTGGAATGCTGCTGCATAACGTTTTTACCAAGTTCAACAAAGACTAGTGTGACATTGTTTGTATTTGCATTGATTCAGCTATGTATATGACAAATGTGTGTGATGACCTGTGAAAAACGATACCTGAGCTTAAGTGCTTCCCTGTAAGAGATCCTTGCAACTTGGTAGATGGTATGCTGAAAGCATCTTTACAATCTTAAGAGTTAACGAAGAATGCTATTGACTTTATAGTCCATTCTGGTGCACTGTTTAGTTATGTCCTGGAACTAAAACACAAATATTTCTCATTTTGTACTTTGCGTGGCATCAAAGAAAGAGTCATCCCAACAATGTCATTTAGATGGTGATTCTCAGTCTTACAGGCTGTGAATACTATATTATCCATATGGTGACCATTTACAGAATTTCTGCTTCGTGATGATGCCAAAGGCAAGAAATGTGAGGATCTTCGTTCGCATATTGATTGTGATGTGAAAAAAAGTACACTCTACTGCATTCTTAGATTTTTACAGGAAAACATAACTGCTGTAGAGGACATAATCATAAAACTAGATTCTCGAAACATCCTTGTCTACCGAGTGTTCAACGTAATTGGTATAGATATGAAACATCTCCATGAAAGTAGGCTAGGAGACACTTTTAGTGACTTTGGCACTGCAACATTTTCCATGATAGAATGCTCATCACTTGGCAAGCAAAGAAATGTTGAGGAGCAATTCAGGAAATTTTATTTTACAATGCAAGAGAAATGGCTTGCAATGATGCATAGAAATGTCCCTTTTCCAACCATGGCCTTTGAAGTCAATGAATCCTCACTGTGGTACTCTGCACAGGTTCTAGATCCCTTCCGTAGGGGGGAATTTTCTCCATACTTTGAAAAGTACTGCTTCATTTTTGACCTTTTCAATTACTGTGCGGGCATATGCACCAGTTCAAAGCATATGTTGCAGAACCTGTCCCAGAGACTCATAATCTTCAGGTGCACCAGTATTGGTATGGAAAGCTATGTCAGTGGCCAGAGTTTGCAAATTGTGTACGTGCTGTTTTGGATTTGCCTGCCTGAAGTGCCAGTGTTGAGAAGGCCTTTTCACACATAAATGTTTATATTGGAAGGAAAGAGCAAGTGCGCATGACCAAAGACTAACTGAAGAAGTATTGTATAGTGTACCACAATAAGTTTGATTTGAAAAAATGTATTTACTCATATACACTGTATGTACACTGTCTGTATGCCAAGAACTATCAGTGCAGAAAGTAAGGAACAATAAAAGCAAAACATTCCATGAACACCGGAAAAACACTGTTTCTGTTGTTTTTTTGGCGTGAAAATGTGTAATCACCCAAAACACTGGTGTTTTTTTAAAGGTATTGAAAACACTGAATAAACCCCACCAGAATTTGCTAAAAATAGAAACTTAAAACAGGAAAGCCTAATTATGCCTCAATGGGACCTTATTTTGTTTTTAACTTTTTTGGTATGCGCTCCTTTCAACCCTCTACACAATTGTCCCCTCAGGCTTCTGACCTTGAAAACAGCCTTCCTTGTGTCAATTACATCTGCCTTCAGAGTAAGTGAGCTGCAGGCCTTATCATCTAAGCCGCCTTACCACTCAGTCTACCCTTACAAAGTGGTGCTTTGCACCAGGCTCCTTTACCAAAGGTGGTCAACCCTTTTCATTTAGGCCGATCTACCAACTTGCCTACCTTTTATACTCCACCACATCCCTCTAAGGAAGAGGTTTGACTCCACCATCTGAACCCAAGGATTCCGGGTGGACGACCACCTCTTTGTGGGGTATATTAGCGTAAAGAAAGGTCAGGCTGTGCAGAAGCGGATCATCTCAAAATGGGTCATGCTGTGCATCAGAATCTGCTACTCACTGGCCAAGAAGCGACCTCCTGAAAGTTTGTGGGCTCATTCCACTAGACCGAAACGGCCACCACTGCATTAGCACGCGGAGTTCCGGCAGCGGCGGCTACTCCGCTAAGGAGGAGCGTTGCCCCTCTGCTCTAAGAGCAGTGTAGAGGGAAAATAAATTGATAATAACAGAACATTATCATTTTATTTTTAGTATGGCGCTTGCAGCCAGGTTAGGTTAGGGTGGGTCTGGGCTGGGCTCGCATGACGTTAGAGGGAGGAGATGTGGTTGCTCAGTCAATCAATCAGGGTTGGTAAAGCGCAACTGCTCACCCGGCAGGTGTAGGAAAGTGGGTTTCTGTTGCAGTAACTCCCCCCACTTTTTGCCAGACTACTGATGCACTTTTACTTGGTGTGCCCTGGGTCCCTACCAATCAGGTTCCCAGGGCCTGTCTTCTTTCCCCAAAACAAACCCAATTGGCATCTCTGGCCACAGGTCAGCCCCTGGTAAATAGTACCACAGATACCCAGGGCACTGTGACTAGAGATGGCCTCTAAGGGCTGCAGCACCTATTGCGCCACCCTTCGAGGTCCTGTACCACTATACTTACACACTGCCTTTGCAGGCCTCGTGTTTTGGCACAAAACAAAGTGAAGAGTCGACATGGCACACATCCCTGTGTGCCATGCACACAACCTAGTGCCCTGGCATAGATCAGTCACCCCCCTAGATGGCTGCACTATACCAGTGGTGAGGGTACAGGTGCACGGGCCCTGTACCCCTACAGTGTCTAAGTCCATTCTTAGACATTGTAAGTGCAGTGCTGCCATTAAGAGTATATGGTGCTGGGAGTTTGTCATTATCAACTCCACAGCACCATAATGGCTACCCTGAAAACTGAGAAGTTTGGTATCCAACTTCTCAGCACATTAAACCCACACTGATGCCAGTGTAGGATTTAACGTAAAATGCACACAGAGGGCATCTCAGAGATGCCCCCTGAAAACTAACCAACCTCTAGTGTCCCGACTGAGTGGCTGCTTGGGCTGCCATCAACAGACATGTTTTTGGACCCCTGGGTGGGGAGCTTGCTGCTCTCGGGGGCCTGAAACAATGCACATCCTGGGACGAGGTGCCAAGTCTACTCCCCCAGGATGGGCAGGGTTCACAAAGGGGAAACTTCAAAGGCATGCCGCCTTTGTGAGCTTCCCCAGACCACTTGCTGCTTTCAGCAACCGGTCCCCACTGGTTCTGTCCCCCCACTTTGGGGGGGAGAACCGGTGGGAGAAACAAGTGAGGAAGAGAGGCATGCACACCTCTGCCAACTCCACCCCTTAGGTGGGGGAGGCAAGGTGAAGCACAACTCCTAGTCCCCGCCATCTTGAGGATGGGGCACCCAACCAACAAGGGACAGGCTTGTGCCCCCCTCCCACTGCAGGGTGACACAATAGGGGGTGTACCCACCCCAGGGAAGGGACCCATTGGTCTCTACCTACCTGTAACACCCCTAAATCTAGTATTTAGGTGGCACCCTGAACCTTGCTTCCTCCGCTCCAGAACCAAGAAAAAGACAAGAAGGACTGAACAGCCGTGCAGCCAGCTAACAAGAAGAAGACGGCCACTGACTTGGCCCCAGCCCTACAGGCCTGTCTCCCCTCGACCTGCCCCTTGCGAAATCCCGGTGTGTCCTGCAGCCAGCAACCTCGAAATCCCCAGAGGACCTGCCTGCCTGCCTTCACTTCCAAAGACTGCTTCTCTCGTGTACACTGGATTTGTTCAACTGCAAACTCTGGCAGCATCCGGAGACTGCGTATCTGATAGCGACATCTAGCCGCAGATTCCTTAACTTAGAATATCCCCAGGCGTCAGACTGGATCCAGAATTTTTTTGCAGCAGCTCCTCTGTGCGCCGGGGGACGGCACCACACGACCCCGCCCTGACGTCGTCCACATTGGGACCATAACAGACGAGGGTCACCGAGTGTGACCTCAGCTGTCCCCAAGCCATGCAACTTCACCTCTGTGAATCATGCTCCATCCCACCAAGTAAGAAAGGGACATTTTTTCTAACGAGAATAGCAGTACCCCTGGAATATGTTGAATATGAAGAGAATACTCTGTGTTCCACCCATTTACTAGCAAAGGCGGGAGGGTGATGTGGGACAAAGTGTGTCTCTTGTATCGGAGCAATATGAATATGATGTCTCTCTAGGTACGCTAAAATCTGGTGACACTTACGGGGATCACCCAGGCCTCTGGCATTCCATGTAAGTAAATTGATTTTTTGCACTTCAGAGGTAGGAGCCATGAAAACGTGTTTGAGCTGATGTCTGATGGATGATTGATGTAGCAATATACGTGTCAACAAAGTCCAGTATCCAAATGTATATAAGCTGAGCAGGTGTTGTTGAGAAGAAAAAAAACCTCCACAAAGTGCCACCCTGCTGAACATTGGAAAAGAAATTTTGTTTTCCTTGATGTGACACGGAGGCTAGGAGGGTATAGTAGGGCAAAGTCGATCTGTGCCTTGTGTAGTTTGTTTTGCAGGGAGGAAATTCCGGCGGGCTTCCTGGACAGCGACCGTGAAATCTGGATATATGGTGAATGAAGCCTGCACCCTCGAACTGTAAATCCCTATGTTCCCTTGCCAATTGCAGGGCAGCATCGCGGTCTCGAAAGTTAAGGAGGCGAGCTATGATGGGATGTGGGTTACTACCCGGAGGAGGGCGTGGGCCCAGGGAGCGGTGCACGCGCTCCACTATCAGATGTGATCAAAAAGCAGCAGCCCCAAATGTGGTTGTCAGGAGATGCTCGACGAACTCCTCAGTACGCCCCGTGTTGGCATTCTCCAGAATTCCCACGACGCGGATGTTATTGCGCCTGCTGCGGACCTCCAAATCCTCATTTTTGGCAGCAATTACTTTAAGAAGCTTGTCCATCTGTGTGACTTGCTACTTCATCTGCGTAGTGGTGTCTTCAGTGTCCGAAATGCGTCTTTCTGCCTCTTTGATCTTCTCATCGTGCTTATCTAGCTTTTGGACTATGAAGTCCATGCGCCTGTTTATAATGTCCATTTTACTAGAGAGGGCAGAGAGGCTTTGCTGCATGGACAATAGCAGATTCTTCATCTCTGCGTCCTGTGACACAAGTGGGGAGGATGCTCTTTCCGCAGCAGGCAGGTCCCGCTCCTCCAATCTGGCGTGCTGTGTGGTTTTCTTTGCCTCAAAGGGCAGTTTAGCCTGTTTACCATCCGCTCTGCCCATCTTGAGAGGATTGTGGATGGTTGCCGTACAATGAAATCCCGCCGAGTCTTGAGACTGTGTGCCTGTTCAGCAAGGCCAGCAGCAGAACATACGACCAGGTGCGACGTGGGCCACCTCACCTACAGAAGTGTCTGTTGTTGTTTATGATCGAGTTCCAGGCATAAGCCCCCAGCAAGAGGAGTCTGTATTCAGCACAGCAGCAGGGTTCAAGGGTGCACACGACAGGCTCACTGTCGGCAGAGTGATGGGCTAATCAGGAGTGTGGCAGCAAGGTAGAAGATTTCTAAGCCCCTCAGTGTTGGCAGCTTGAAGAGGGGGAAAAGTCAAAAACAACGCAGCTCTGCGGTCAATCGAAATGGGTCTCTAGGGCCTAGGCCCCTATGAGGCGAGACAGGACGCTAGAGGTCAAGCTCCGCTCCGCTGAATAAGCAGCTGGGGTACCTTTGCTGCAGGGCAGTTGTGCCTCCCGCCTATACCAGCCACTACAAGTCTGCAGGGTAACAGGGTCGGCGCCTCAATGCCAGCACGGTGATAGGAAGCAGTAGGTGGCAGGTCTGTCCCTCAGAAGTAGTGCCAATAAGGGAGAAAGCCGTGCCCCAGGCCCCGGGAGAAGATGTTTGGAGGTCAGAAGTCTCCGTGCAGCGTAAGGCCACTAAGGACGCAGGGCGAGAGGGCGATCGTTCGGGCAGAGGGCATGGCCGCACACATGCATGCACCTGAAAATGTGACCGTCCGCCGCGAGAGGACCGAGCGATGTCATTGCTACGATGGTGGCATCGAAGACAGAAGGCACTCCTGAAATCACAGGGCATAGGAACGCCCGGCCGCCTGCCGTCCGGCCACAGCCGCGCCCGCCTCCCGCGATACACGTGGGAACCACGAGCCTCGCCTAGAATCGCCGGCCGGGCGACCCCTCCGCACCGAACAGCTCAGCAGGAGGCCCAGTCATCCAGAAGTGCCCGATCACGCTGCAAATTGCCTCGGGGCTGGAGAAAAGTTACGGGAGCAGGCGGCAGGCATTTATGTGAAGATAAGCCGGCTGTAAACAGGATAAATGGAAGGTTAATGCCAGCAAGTGTCAAGAGCCTCACAGGTGTGCGGCCATCTTGATCATGCACCACATAGGGCCCCCCACCTTCGTATTTTGACTGGACAGCATGTCCCATCTCACCAAAAAAGGATTATTCAGTTTATGTGAAAAAGATGCTCCATGTGGATGACCCACATAAGAAGTGTATATCTTGCATCTATCCGGAATATAAGGTGAGACTGCAAAATCTGTTACACTTTTTCTCAGCAGACCCGATCCACCCAGGACACTGCAATATCCTGCACTTCAAGGTAGCCGGCACCCACTAACAATTCAAAGTTATTTCATTCGTACTAATATCAGCACAGCACTTTTTCATCAAGATGCTGAACCTAGTGAAATCCCGTCTCAGACAAAGGGAGTTCGAGTCTTTCCATACTTTGAGGACTGGCTCATAAAAGCTCCCACACATTAACATGTACCTCATTGATCACCAAACTAGGTCTCCGAGTCAACTATCAAATCTCACTTAAATTCCACATTGTTGACATTCTTGGTAGCATTCCTTGTCACTGTACAAAACAAAGTATTTCCCTTCCAAGACAGGCAAATAAAGATTCGACAACCAGCACACAGATTGTCTACAAAAAAGTCTGTGTCTGTCCGGATCTACAAATCGTACCTTGGATTAATTTCTTTCTCCATCCCTCTTATTTCAAAATGCAGACTACAAATGCATCCCCTTCATGGGGAATTGGACAAACAATGGCTCCAGGCACAGGGGTCATTCTATGTCATTCGCAAAACTCCAGCAATGAGGAAAGCCAGACTTGGTGGACACGAACATCAAACCTGCCCAGAGGTCTTTCATATCTAGCACAAATTCCAGAGTATGTCATAACTGGTGCCTCCCTGGAAGGTTGGGGTGCTCACCTAAGACTTACAAATATGCGGCAGATGGAGTCGAGACGAAACAAAAGTACACCTCAATCTGCTGGAGCTCAAGGCTGTCTCCTTAACATTAAAATCTTTTCTCCTCAAGATGGCAAAGTTATCAGTGTTTATATGCACAGACAATACCACCAGCATGTTTTATCTCAGCAAGCAGTTCACCAGCGATCTCTCTTCAAGTGCAAGAGATCTGGAACTGGACTCTTCAACATCAGATAATGCTCAAAGCAGAACATGTGCCAGTAATTACCAATATCTTTACAGACTTGCTAAGCAGGGCCAGTACCCTTGCCAGAAGTGGAAGCTTAAACAACTCATTCTGGACAACTTTTCCGCCGTTAGGGCAAGCCAAACTTAGATGTGGTTGCAATGAAAGAGAACAGGAAATGCCTGTTCTTCGCAAGTTAGCGCTCCCGAAAGAGTTTGTAGGGGAATGCGTTTTTGATGCGATGGTCTGGAATCTATGCTTATGCTTTTGCCCCGATCCCACTGGTCCCAGGAGTGCTCAACAAGCTCAAAAGAGCATTGCCGAATTCTCCTCATTGCTCCCAAGTGGTCCAGACAGTTCTGGTTCATGGAACAATCTCCCATTCAGTTCAAACCAATACTAACGCTGCTGACCATGAACCAGGGTCTGGTCCATCATCCCAACCGGACATCGCTACATTTATTGGCCTGGCTCCTGAGTTTGCCATTTTAGACATTCCTTCAGACTGCAGGTAAATCCTTGCCAAAGCAAGGGCGGACACCACAGAACTTAAAACTCAAATGGAAATGCTTCTGCCTTTGGTGTGCTGAATCTAAGGTCCACCCTTTCACATCACCCCAGGAGTGAATTCTCCCTTATCTACTTCACTTGTCAAGATCTGGCTTGAGTCACTCTTCCATTAGAGTGTGCCTTGGCAGCAATATTCAGGTTTAGACGATTCAGTAATGCATTTTCTTTATCATCCAGTCGAATTATAAAACAATTCCTCAAGGACCTATTCAGGACTTTTCCCCCCAATAAGGAGAGCTCCACCATCGTGGTACCTGAATGTGGTGCTGGGAAATTCATGAAAACCCCATTTGAGCCCATTCACCAAGCAGAATTGAAGTACTTTACTTGGAAAACTGCACTTCTCGTGGCTCTCACATCTGCCAAAAGAGTAAGTGACTTTCAGGCATTTTACATTAAGGAACAAACCTTTCCTTCAATTCAAGTCAGACAGTGTAATACTTCAGACCAATCCTAAGTTTATCCCTAAGGTCCCGCCAGACTGCCACTTGAATGAGCCAGTGATTCTACAAAAATGTTTCCCAAATCCTCAAACAGTTGCAGAATAATTACTACATTCTCTAGATATCAAATGATTCCTCAAATTTTATTTACACCGGACCCATCAAATATGCAATGCAGATCAGTTATTTGTGGCATATGGTGGTATCAGAACAGGTCTTCCAGTTTCTAAGCAAACCATTGCTAGATGGATTACATCCACCACCCAATTTTGTCACTCGGAAGCCGGTAATCCTTTGCGAGACAAGGTCAAAGCCTACTCCATCAAAGCGGTCACCACCTCTACAGCTCTTTTTGCTGGTGTGCACATCCAGCACATGTGCTGAGCAGCAACATGGTCCAGCAGGCACACCTTTCCAAAGCGTTATTGTCTGGATGAGACTAATAAAACTGATGCGGCTGTGGGGTGAGCAGTGTTGGGACGTTTGTTTTAGTTAGGTGAGCCTTTCATGCTTTTCTTTCTCACTGTCCGCTATGTATGATAATTTTGTTCTTGACTTTGTTTACTGCTTACTATTCTTATTCAAGCATGTGAATCTGTGGAAGATCCATTACTGGAGAAGAAAATGAGTTACTTACATGTAACTGTAGTTCTACGGTATTGGTATCTTTTTATAGATTTGCACGTGAACCACCCTCCTCCCCTGAGAGAGACTTTATTATCCAATGTTAAAATATTACACCTGTTCTTGAAAATCTGAGGGATTCAGCCTCTCTTGGGATTATTCTAGAGGTTGCTGTTTGCTGATTGGCTAAAGTTTGTAGTTTGGCCCTTTTTTAAGAAGGATATGGATATGCTATAAAACCTAAGTGTTTTGCTATTCTATCTATTGTAATAATGCACATTGCTTCATTATAATACTGTGTGACTCCCACTTCGCCGATGGGGAACGATTCAAGCATGTGAATCTATGAAAGATACCAATATTGGAGACTACAGTTACAGGTAACTAATTTCCTTTTCCCACCAGTACTGCTAATCACTGAGACAATTCAGAAGTTTCACCAAGCATTATGATGATAATTGCCTCCGCTTTATTGACAGAGGTCTGGTACTCTAGTATTGGTACTAGATTAGGTCTGTGAATTGGTGAATTTAGGCCAGGAGACCATCCACAGGAACGTGTAATGCTGCAAAGCGAAGGATATTATCTTCTCTGGCATGCAAAGAGAGATGATACTTCAATGCTTGTATCATCCTACTTAATCTGTGCTTCATTATAACTCCGTGCGAGCACAGTTTTTTTAGGTTTCGCCTATTATCATTCGCTTGCGAATGTAATAGGCGAAAATTCAAGTGCTCAATCGACTAGTGAAACCACTGCAGTTTCTTCACAGTGCATGTGAGTCACAGCGGGTCACGTGGTGAGTCACAGCGGGTCACGTGACCACACAAGCACGCGCATTTCCCTAATCCGCCTGCCGCCTGCCACACTTCTCCTCCCCTCGCTTGCATTCCCGCCCCCGCTTATATAGTAGATACTATGGCTGTATTAATTAAGATCTGTGATGGTGTATCGGTCGTTTCTGTGGACCAAAGGCCTGTGCTTGAAAGCACCAGAGCGCTTTTTAGATGTGCCAGTTAAGGCCTGTCTTTGATTCTTTAGAGCGCTTTTTAGACGTGCATGTTAATGGCATGTGTTTGAGTCTATAACGCATTTAACCTGTTAATACATGTACTTGAAAGTTCCAGAGCGCTTTTTAGACGTACCTGTTGAAGTCGGTCTTTGAGTCCATGCAGCGCTTTTCAGACATGCCTGTTAAAGCCTGTTTTTGAATCTGCAGGACGCTTTTTAAAAGGGCATGTTAAAGGCGTGTGTTTGAGTCTATACAGCGCTTTTTAGACATACCTGTTAAGCTAGTGTTTCTATAATACCATATTTTAAATATTATAGAACACTTATTTCGTCGAGTTATTAAATGCTGTATTTTACCGCATATGGAGCACTTCTATACTCTGCCTGGTAAAGACATTTAAAAACCAGCACTGGCGTTGCCAATAGGTTTCGCATTTGGAAAGTTGGAGCTATTGGTTTTGTAAATGACATTTTATATTTATATATCGTTATTGGCATTGCCAATAACAATATATAAATATAAAATGTCATTTACAAAACCAATAGCTCCAACTTTCCAAATGCGAAACCTATTGGCAACGCCAGTGCTTGTTATTGTATTGTAAACTATATTGTATGTGATAAACTACATTTCAATAATTATTAACTAATACAATTGCATCTTATGTACCTCACACCATTTAAAGCAATATTAAGCATAGTCAGAAATAGTGTCCCAGAGCTCTAGCCTTTGTCCTATGACAGGAAGCTCACAGCAGGTGGCTTTGGCCACTGAGTCGCTGTGTCTTGTCACTCCAGATCTTGATGCGTAATTAGTGGTACAATTGGATTTGGGTTTCAGTTAGCGTGGGCTACCCAGTTTTTTCGTCACTCTTTCCAAACCCTCCTTACATTACTGATTAAACGTTTGGTTTTGCCAAAGAAGCAAAATGCTACAAATGATTATATTTTTCTGTGGGATTGTTGGCTAACAACCGGCTAAGCAGGTCCAGTAATGCTGGACAAATAGAAGTACCAGCTCTTTCTTGTTATATATTTCTTTAAGATTATAGTAATACTTTGGGATACTACCATGGAGTCAAAGTTCACACACGGCAGATGACCTATTAAACTAAATATATGCCATTCCAATTAATTGAGGCAAATATGATGCAGTATATCTAGATGTGAAACTAAATACATTGTTTAAGAAAAAAACCTTAGTGGTTATTACTTTAGCATCAATGGTGTGTCGAATACAAGCTTTCTTTACAGATGAATAGTTTTTGGATTTCTGTTTGATTAAGACGGTCTTAAGGACTCCCAACAAAAACTCCACGTAGATTTTTTTCAGGTTTTCATGTGAGTTCGACATTTATTTTCAGTTTCCAAGCTGAAGGCACAGCTTTACTAATTCAATAAAACAAAAAATATAGATGTGCAAAACAACTGTTTGTGGCTTTTGTTGGCAACTGTTGGGCCAAACTGTATTTAGATCATTTTCCTTTTTTCTGTAATGGAAAAGCACATAATGCACTTCCTAAATTTTCTATGTTGCATTTGGTGATGGGTAAATCAGCAGCATAGCTGAAATTGATTAAATTGACTCTTGGAACGCTGTTCATACTTTTTGCAGTCATTATGGTATGGACTTTCCAGATCAGACTCCGTGTTGGGAATAGCAGTCCTCTGAAACATGTTTAAATAGAATGTGGAGTATATCTCGCAAAAGCCTTATGATGATCACCTCTTGACTTCCATTGTGAGAAGTGTGGCTCAACGGTTAGAGGCGGGAGACCCGGAGGCTGAGGTCGGCCCAGGACCAGGGTTCAATTCCCCACGCGGCCGAGTGCAGGACCAATGTCAGTGGGCCCGATAATTCTCGCCTCGGTGCCACTCTAACCATGGGGTCCCACGCTGCAACTCTGGGCAATAGCTTGCTTAATCTCCACTCCGGCCCCACCACCGCCGGGGATGCCTGGCTTCACCTTGGGGATGCCCAGTAAAGGGACCAGCTCACAGGGAAAGCCAGGACGGGTTCCCCAGTGGCAAGCGCTGGGACGCTCCAGGGTAACCACGCGCTCTATAAATCCAACATTCATTGTAAGGCGTATTAATGTTAGAATGCTCCAGTGATAAAGTAAATGTTAATTACCGCTACCATTGGTTGGAAGACTTTTTTGTGAAGGGAATGTCTCCTGTGTAATGTATATTTGTATTCCCCTGCCCTGAGTGCCATCAATGAGTGCATCTGGAACTTGCATGGGATATTGGTTTGGCCCTATCCTCACAACTAGTGTGTGCAAGAGGCCTAGGCCTGTCCCTTGACATGAGGGATGTCTTAGACCTGTCCTGAGGTCTAGAGGGGGGCACCAGTCATGCTCACATTGCACAGACAGTGGACTACAGTCCCTGCCAAAGATGTAATACATACGGTGGTGGTGGCCGTGCAGTGTTTCTAAATCCATAGTAATTATCAGACTTTATCTATGTCACTCAAGTGGAGGCCTGGGGGCCCACTCATGTAATGTTCCGCTTCTTTGTGCTAGCCCAGATCCTAGTACTAACATCCGAAGTCTATGCTGTGCGTATTTGTATATGTGACCTGAATGGTACATGCATTGTTTGTATAGCTAACCAGAATAACCCGTTCAGCGCGGCGCGAATTCTCGCGCTGTGCTGAACGTTCTTAAAAACTGGTGTGGTCATGACGGAACGGTTCCGTCATGAGCACAGCTCAACCGACGCTCATGACGGAACCGTTCCGTCATGAGCATGGAAGGGGTTAATGGATGCTTGCAGGATCCCTTTTGAATGATAATTACCTGGCCTTTATTCAGAAGATTGAGATGGGTTTGTTTTTCCAGATAGTGGAAAGATATTGCTGACATTCTTGTATCTGGAGGATGGAGACACAGACAAGAGTGAGGAGGGAGACGACCAGCCTCCATTTGTAATTTGATTATGCCGTTTGCTGAGAGGGATTGCTGAATAGTCTTCCTGGAGCACTACCATTTGCAGTCTCACCCTTCACCCCTCCATCTACCAGTCTCCTGTTAAAGTGGAAAAGTACCTCTTTTGAGGGGCTAGACTTTTATCCATTGCTGGTGAGGCCTGCCAGAGAAAGGAAGAGAGCAGTTTGCACACCCCGGATGTCAGCAGGTGACAAACTCTTCTATTTGTGGTTCCAGACAGGAACTACAGAATTACAGCTGCCAGGCGCTGCTTCAATGAAGATTATGAGCCCAACTGACCTGTGTTCCTGGCACCCCAAAGAACTGTGTCAGAAGCTGATTCTGTGTCACTTTGACCCTCAAACTATTGCGGCAGCCTTATGCCTCTACACTGTATCTGAAGACTGAAGCTGAGCTGAGCGAAGAGACAAATACCGAGTCCAAATCACTTTTTGCAAAGTGCCTGTGTGTAGCTGTGACAAGATAGGCTCATGTTGGCCCTTTACGACTCCAAATGACCTGTTTTGCTGACTCCGAGGGCTCCTTGTCATCTTCTCCTGTCGGTGCTGTTGTGGCATGACCTCATTGCCACTGTAGGAGGCTGCATCTGAACCGTAGTATGTTCATACTCCTAGAAGCAGATGAAATGGCGCATGCTGCCACCTGAGAGCTAAACACCTTCAGAACATATTGTGCTGTGAGAGCCTATATGAACTGTAAAAGATTGAGCACATTGACAATTCGACTTGAGTCTAAATTCAGGATGCTACCATCATTCCTGCAAAGAAGGGAACGATTTGAAGGAAAGGGTTGAAGGATAGGATAGCACATTGAGGCACATCTAGATCCAGTGCCCAGCTCACTAAATTGTACCCACCATTATTGCATCTTGCATTCATTTTTGCTATTAATCCACTTCTGTTTTTAAACGTAAAGTGCTTGTTTGGACAGTCCCATATTGCTTTGCTGTGTGATTAAGATCTGAGCTGTGTCCCCCCCCCCCACCCCCCCCACCCACACACACACACACCTTCTCAGAAACCTTTTTTTACTCACTATTTACTCCAGTATTGGAACTTTCATAGATTCACATGCCTGAATCATTCCCCGTCGTAGAGACTGGAGTCTCCGGTATATAAAAAAGCAGTGCTTAGTCGTATAGCAAATTGAAAAGAGGCCTAGGCCCATTTCCCTTTTGCAACCCATAGCCTTTGTTATGTAAAAAAGGCCCAAACTTTTCCCTGAACCAATCGGAGCTCCTCACCCTCTAGAACACTCCTGAGAGAACCTTCTGCCCCTCAGATTTTTCTACGGCACGTTGTGCTAGGGAGTCTCCTTTGAGCTCTGCTCAAATTCTTTACTACTACAGTATTTTGACTTATATTTGAGGTTTTTCATCTACCATGTCTGAGAAGGAGAAAAAAGGATTATTTAAAGCTTATTCCACCTACTCTAAGAGGCTTTATACAGATGACCCTCACAAGGACTGCATCTACTGTCTCTATCCAGACCACAAGGCAGCAGATTGTAAGGTATGTCGTACCTTTTCAAATAAGACCTTGAGAGATCGTGAGGGAAGGCTACTGATCTGGCTTCAGAAGGTCAAAGCCAGGAAGGAAATCCTCTCAAGTGAGAGTGAGGAGGAATCTGTGGCGTCTTAGATTTCAGAAGAGAAGTAGATCTCCTCAGACACATTCCTCAGGGGAAAGACCTGAGAAGGCCCCAAAAAAGACCACTCCAGGGTCTTCAGGGCGCAGTCCCTCAAAATCCCCTTCAGTCTCAACTAAGGGGAAGAACGGTTCTGCTGGTGAGGTGAAAGGAGGAAAATCCACCTCAGACCCACCACAGTCACCTCAGAAGATCAAGATTACCATCAAACGATCTTCTTCTACGCCTTCTGAGGAGAAGGGTACTGTTTCAGCTCCGTCGACGAGACCGTCGACAAAAAAGGGACCATCGACGACGACAAAAACACCTCCGTCGTCGACGAAGAAGGATATTGTTAAGGCTAGTGAGAAAACAGCGTCGACGATTTCACCGTCGACGGCGATATAGTCGACAGTTTCACCGTCGACGAGGACGTCGACGAATGTGTCAGCGGTGGCGTCGACGACTGCGGCGTCGACGAGGACTGTGTCGACGACGGCAGCGTCGACGGCGGCATAAACGAGGACAACTATGTCGACGAGGACAGTGTCGACGGTAACTACAACGTCGACGGTGGCGTAGACGACGATGACTTGGGTCGACGACAGTGATGGGTATCTCGTCGACTGGCTCGTCGACGAGGGAAAAAACACCAGAAAAAAGGTTGGTGCCTTGGAAAAAACCTATAACACTGGAGGTTACATCTCCGAGCAAGGTCTCCCCATTGCTGCCATCTCACCTGCTGGAAGAGGAAGATTCGGAAGAAGATGATGAGTATGGAATTGCCAGTAGTCCTTCGCAATTGCAGGTCAAGTACCAGGAGGAGGATTCTGAGGAAGAATATAGGGGTTATCTAGAACAACCCCAGGAACAGCGCCGGTATCGCCAACAGCATCGTGAGGAGATGACAAGTGTGCCATCCTCTTTGTTGAAGGATCTCCAGGGAATGTTGGAGGATTATAGGAAGAGATACCCAGTGACTCCAGTCGCTCAACAGGCCCTAGAGGCTACTCCACGTCCACAACCGATTCCAGGGACACCGGTTCGGAGGAGAGAGATTGTGCCGGAACCTACTGCTAGGTCTCCACCGCCGACGACACACCATGATACCTCGGATGATGATCATGAGGATGGGGAGATTGCGGACACAAGTGCAGAATGGCATGACTATATCGCCCCATCACCTTCAACTCCTCCGCAGAGACCAGTAGATTCTCCACCGGAGGATATTGGTGGATTTCATAATCTGATGGAAAGAGCCACTAAGAGGTTTACACTGACCATGACAGAAGAGAAAACTGAATGTTTTTTATACGACTTCAAAGACTCGTATCGAAAATCCGTACGATCCCTGCCTATAGTATCTCATATTTGGAAGGAAGGATTAAAGGTCATGGAGGCGCCAGCGACAGTAACGCCGGTTCTGGCCAGACTGGATAGAAAATATAAGGCGCCTGTTGATGCTCAATCTTGCCTTTTGGGTCATCCCAAACCGGATTCTGTTATCACTCAGGCGGCACAACAGAAATCCAGGAACCCATCTGCTCCGATTGCAACACCTCCAAACAAAGAAGGCAGGAGGTTGGATAATGCGGTAAAACGGTTTTCATTAATGTCGGCTCTGCTTGTGAGAGCTGCTAATGCCCTCGCTATCTTGGGAAGGTATGACAGGCAGATGTGGTGTGACCCGTCTCCATACGTTAACTTGGTACCAGAACCAGAGAAGCAAGAGGCGAAGAAAATTCTCATGGAGGGAGAAAGGACTTCGGCTGAAGTCATAGACTGCGCTATGGATATAGCTACCACGGCATTCAGATCCTTGGGAGGAGCTGCGGTCCTGCGCAGGCAAGGATGGCTGAGAGCAACAGCGTTCAGGCCGGAGGTGCAAAACAAGATTTTAGACCTCCCTTTCAATGGAGAAGAGTTATTTGGAAAACATATTGATGATACTCTAGAGAGTATCAAGAAGGATACTGGTATGGCAAAGGCTCTGGGAACACTGCAATACAGAACAAGCATTGAAAATGCAATAGGTCTCGCAATAGAAAAGTTTGACCTTTTGGTGTTGCAAATGTAATTTTTTTTTTTTTGTTTATATTTTTTCAAATTATAAAAGTATTAATATTGTTTTTTGTAAAGTGAATAGTTATAAATCTACCAAATGTTACATTTATAGCATTAGTAAAGTTACATGTTTAGTTTTGTCCTTTTTTAAATGTATTGATGTGCAAACTCACCATTTTGTGTAAAATGTTATAAATAAAGGATAGTGATCTAATGTTTTTAATTTTTAATGGTAAAAGTTTTTACATGTAAAAAAGGACAAAACTAAACATGTAACTTTACTAATGCTATAAACAACTACAGGCAATGCCATAATGAAGAAATTAGGGGTGAAAAAGAACCTTCAAAACTGAGATTTGAAATGTAGAGTGGAGGAAAAAAAAGAGGCTCCTGGTGGAATCACTGTTAAGGCAGCCTTGGTATTATGTAATTCTGGCTTAACTGGCTCCCTAGAAAAACTGCATGTATTTATTTATAATAAACTAAGGACTGAACAGTACACATGCCGCAGCTGGGTAACAATCTGTGCAAATTCCAGGAAGCACCAGGGACTGATGCTTGTGGCCAGTCAGCAGGGAACGATGCTGGTAATGGAGGGTGGGTGTGTATTGGAATGAGCGCGAGGTGTGCGTCTTGTCTGTGCTGATAAGCAGCGAGCGTGGGGAGGAGGGAAGGGTTGTGAAAAGCAGCAGCGAGGAGAGAGGGCTGTAGTTGCCAGGAGATGCGGATGTCACCTTGCATGATTTCCAAGACAAGCATCAGCCTGCTGTCAGTTTAGTTTCGTCGCTCGCCCAACAGGGCAAGAAAACCGGCTCAGATGCCTTATGACTTCCCGGCCATATCACTACAGGAACACTAAGAAAAAAATGATCAAGGCTAGCTGCTTTCAAGCAATGTGTCAGGTATGGGCTGAGCACACTTTACACGAAAACTCACTGTGATTTCAAATGAAAGATAAAACACCCCCCCCCCCCCAAAGTTTTTAGGATCTGAAAGAAATTCACGCGGCAGACACACCAGGCTTCAATTAAAATTCTGCGCAGCAGCTCATGCTAATAGGAGGTGAAATGTTTAGGAAATTTAAAACACACGCACATAAAACAAGCAAACAAAAAATAAAACGAGACACGGTCTGCCGGCCGTGAAAGTGAAAGTACGGCCGGCCGGCCGTGAATAATTAGGGGAGGAGCAGCCAGGAGAGAGCAGGAGCGGAGGCGCCAAGCTGGGGATCAGATGGCTGGCGATATGATGATGTGCACGCGCATTTTAGCTCAATGCACTTGCGCATTGACCTAAAAGCGCACGGGCACAGCATCAAATCGCCAGTCTAGTTAAACTCTGTTTAAGCCCCTATAGTCTCGCTCCGCTCAATGCGCATGCACATTGACAGGCGAGACCTAAAAACCCCTTTTCGTGGCTCCAGGGGTAGAGGACAGTCCTTGTATAGAGGAGGATACCAACAGGGGAGATATTCTTCTTCTTATCAGTCCTCATCGCAGCCTTACCGTCAACAATACAGCCAGCGTCAGTCAGGAGGATATACAAAATCAACTCCAAGAGGACGTGGTGGCCGGAGAAAGGACAACACCCGTCGACAATGATAACCTCCATCTTCCGGCTCTGTCAGATGCTCCCCTGGGTGGAAAGAGTGCTCACTATCTTCACAATTGGCGGAAAATAACAACGGACCAATGGGTCCTCAAAATAGTTCAATTCGGTCACACCCTAGAATTTCTTCAAGCACCCCCTTGTACGCCACCGATGCACCAGAGAGCCAACCATCTGCATCAACTCCGACAGGAGATTCAGACAATGCTCTGAAAGAGAGCAATAGAACCGGTACCGAAATCCCAGGAAAACAAGGGGTTTTACTCCCGTTTTTTTCTTATCAAGAAAAACAAGCTCCAGTTGCGCCCCATTCTGGATCTCAGATCCTTAAACACCTATCTCAAGAAACAATCTTTCAGGATGCTTTCTCTGCAGGACATCCTTCCGTTATTAAACCCAGGAGATCATATGACCACGTTGGACCTACAAGACTCATATTTCCACGTGCCGATACATCCTACACACAGGCAGTACCTTCGGTTCTGGGTAGCTGGAAGACATTACCAATTCAGGGTACTGTCATTCGGCTTGAAGTCAGCTCCAAGAGTTTTCACGAAATGCCTGGCTCCCGTGGCAGCTGTGAGGAAGCAAAAACATCAAATATTTCCTTACCTCGACGACTGGTTAGTCAAGGCACCATCAAAGGTACAGGCGAGAGCGTCAACACAGGCCTGCATAGACTTATTCGCCGATCTAGGATTGACTCTTGACGAGGGAAAGTCAAACCTCCACCCAACAAAAGTGATCACATTTCTGGGGGCAATATTGGACACGGACTGCAACAAAGCATTTCCCTCTGAGGAAAGACAACTGAGAATTGTGTCCCTCTTCCAAGACTTGGTAAAAAGAAAGTCTCTTTCAGTCCGAAGGGACAAATCCTTGCTGGACACGATGTCCTCTTGTATTCCTCTGGTACCTTGCTGCAGGCTAAGGATGAGGCCATGGCAGGAACAGATCGATCTCCAATGGCGTCAGGCGGAGGGATACTTCGACGATACAATAAGGGTGACACCAGTGATGATACAGGCAGCAAAGTGGTGGACACAAAAAGCAAATGTGTCTCATGGACTGACGTTTCTGGCAAGAGCGGCTCCGCTAGTGGTAACGACGGATACGTCGTTAGAAGGATGGGGAGCTTTCCTTCAGGACCTTCAAGTCAGTGGTCGTTGGAAGGCACAGGAGCAGCAATTACACATAAATCTGCTGGAGCTCAGAGCGATCCGCTTGGCATTACTGGCTTTTCTGCCAAGGATAAGAGGTTCGCCGGTGTTGGTAAGAACAGACAACACTACGGCGATGCATTATGTGAACAAGCAAGGGGGAACGAGATCTCTCTCCCTGTCTCAGGAAGCCCAGGAGATATGGGAACGGGCTCTTCAGCAAGGAATATCATTGGCAGCAGAACACCTCCCGGGGGATCAAAACATCAAGGCGGATACTCTCAGCAGGCTAAAATCGTCCTGCCACGAATGGGAGCTAGACCAGGGGATCCTGGACAGCGTCTTTCGAAGATGGGGAACATCGATAGTGGACCTCTTCGCTACAAGGGAAAACAGAAAATGCCAGTACTTCGCAAGCTGGCTTCCCCAGAAGGGATCTTGGGGGAATGTGTTTTCCATGGCATGGTCCGGCATCTTTGCCCACGGTTTTCCTCCAATTCCTCTTCTCCCCCGCGTACTGGTGAAGATCAAGAAAGAGCCGTGCAGGCTGATCCTAGTAGCCCCGTGGTGGCCCAGACAACACTGGTTCAGGGAACTGCTGCTGCTGTCGGAGGACCGTCCAATTCGGTTGCTCCTAATTCCATCGCTTCTGACAATGTCCAAGGGGCAGATGCTCCATCCGGACCCGAAATCCTTGCGATTAGCAGCCTTTTTCCTGAACACTGTGAGTTTAGCCATCTGAACATCTCACACGAATGGAGGGAGATCCTATCCAAGGCCAGAGCGGAGAGTACCAACAAAACCTACAGGATGAAATGGAGGAGGTTTTGTCTGTGGTGTAAGAGACATGATGTTCACCCTCTTACTGCTGCACCTCATCAAATTATACCTTACATTCTGCTGTTAGCAAAGTCAGGATTAGCACACGCCTCCATCAAGGTGCATTTGGCTGCGTTATCCCGCTACAGGAGGTCATCGTCAGGCCCATCTTTATGGTCTTCAAGGATTATCAAACAATTTATGAAGGGGATATTCAGGATCTTTCCTCCAGTAAAGCCTCCACCACCATTATGGAATCTGAATGTTGTACTCTCTCAATTGATGAAGCCACCGTTTGAACCGATACACAGGGCAGACCTGAAGTTCTTGTCCTGGAAAGTGGATCTTCTCATTGCATTGACTTCTGCGAGAAGAGTAGGTGAACTACAAGCGCTCACGATTCAGGAGCCTTTCTTACAGTTTCAGGAGGATAGAATGATTCTCAGGACAAACCCGAAGTTCATTCCGAAGTTGCCAACTGATTTTCATGTGAACGAACCATTGGTGTTGAAACATTTCTTTCCTCATCCATCAACAGCGGCAGAACGAGTATTGCACTCGCTGGACGTTCAGAGATGTATAACATTTTACTTGAAAGAAACTAAGGCGTTTCGCAAGTCTTCTCAGTTATTCGTCGCCTTCTGCGCACCCAGGAAAGGTTCCCCACTGTCAAAGAGGGGAATTGCCAGATGGATTTCCAGTGCAATTGTCTACTGTCAACAAGCTGCTGGAAAGCCTTTGAATGCACAAGTCCATGCCCATTCCACGAGGCGGTGGCCACATCCACTGCACTGTTTGGAGGAGTGCCAATCCAGGATATCTGCTGAGCAGCAACCTGGGCATCTACGCACAGCTTCACCATGCACTACTGCTTGGAGGCAATCGCAGAATCGGATGCGGCGGTGGGAGAGGCGGTACTGCGGAATATCATCCAGTAACGGTGAGCCTTTCTTGCATCCCTCCATCCATAATTTCTCTTGTTTACAAAGTAACATTTTATATAAGTATGGATATATGTATATAAGATTATGCTTCATTTTCTAATGGTATTGCATGATTATGTAATGTATCAGGAAAATGTGCTTTGTTTTTTCACTGCTCGCTATTCTGATTCAGGCATGTGAATCTATGAAAGTTCCAATACTGGAGTAAGAAAACAAGTTACTTACCTGTAACTTTAGTTCTACAGTATTGGAATCTTTCATAGATTCACATGCACCCACCCTCCTCCCCTGAGAGACTCACCTCGGATTTAGCACTAGAAGTGTGTTATATGCACAAGTGCGCGAAAAATCTGAGGGGCAGAAGGTTCTCTCAGAAGTGTTCTAGAGGGTGAGGAGCTCTGATTGGTTCAGGGAAAAGTTTGGGCCTTTTCTACATAACAAAGGCTATGGGTTGCAAAAGGGAAATGGGCCTAGGCCTCTTCAGTTTGCTATACTACTAAGCACTGCTTTTTTATATACCGGAGACTCCCGTCTCGACGACTGGGAATGTTTCAGGCATGTGAATCTGTGAAAGATTCCAGTACTGGAGAACTGAAGTTACAGGTAAGTAACTGGTTTTCATACTCACTATTGACACCAGTGAGCCATGTGCTGAAGGTTTTTAAGTTGCCCAGTTTGCCGGATGGACCCTGAGATATCAGAGGCAAACTACCCCAAAGTTGAGACCCTATAGATTCTGCTTGACCCATGCCCTACCCCCAAAACAATCTTCCAATTTAACATATTCAGCATAAGTCATGTCAGATGTTTTGGGATACTCCTCCACCCACCACTCTCACCCCCCCCCCCAGCACCCAGCACACCCACACTGACACACACACACACGCAAACACATTCACACTCACACTCCCACACACACACACACACACACACTCACTCACACACACACACGGACACACACTAATAAACACACACACTAACACACATTAACAAATTAATATGAGAGATCTCCATTCTTGAGAGTTGTGAGTAAGTAACTTTCCCTTCATTGTACCTCATATATCCTGGCTGTGTCATTGTGTTATGCAGGTACTGTGACTTAATGTGGTCCATGCTTGGCAAGTGATTAGCGTTTTAAAACAGACTTGCAATGAATAAATTACCTCTACACATTTGTTTCTGTCACCTTTTATTACCGCACACCACCTGTGCCACATTACTATTTTTTTAAACGCAAGCTGTAACCAAAAGCACCATACATGCTAAACAATCTATGTTCCAAAGAGCTGCTTAGGTCTGTTAGGTATACTGTATTGCTTAGTGCTTTGCGCTTCACAGGTCTACCATGTCACCTGTACATCAGTGAATCTCAAATCCATTGTGTATATTGGATCCCAAAGTTAACCTGGTCTTGAATGATTTTCCTGCAGCAACCACCAGTCCCATTACAGCAGTGTACAGTCTTGTGCGGAGCCTGTTTGTGGCTGCTCTACTCTACGGATTCTGCCTGGGAGCCATCAAGGTACTTGATAGCTCTATTGAAAACACCTAATTTTAATAATTCAATGGGCTTATGAGATGAAAAGTGAAATAATGCTGATTGCTTCATGTGAAGGAAGTTATGGGCCTACTTTTGATAGCCATAGTTGTTGACAAAGAGCCTTGCTGGAGATGTTTGATGGTACTTCTGAAATTGAAGTTTGGAAGACAGTGAATTGGCTTGTTGCATGATCAAAAGTAGAGAGTGAGTCATTGCTATATATGTAGGGAATATATTCTCCCTGAGGCTTTTCCATCTCTGACAGCATCTGCATGCCTGTCTGTTAACCTGGGCTTGAGATTTTGCTGTTTGTTACACCCACTCTGTGCCTGTTGTCCAGTCAGTCTGTGTCCCGTTAAATCTTGCCAAATATTGTTGTGAATATTCCCTGATAAGGATAACCTATGCTCCGTTGACATATCTTTTCCTTCTCCCCCTCCTACCATTTTGTTTTCTTTCTTCTTTCTCTACATGTCTGTTCCCATCTCACTTTACACCTCTCGTCTGTGCCTTTAATCTGACCCTTCCTCTCTTCTTCTGTAACATATCCCTCTCCTACTTGTTCCCCTTCTGGCTACACTTGCTCTCTCTTCTTCCCTTTGTGTCTCTTTTCTCTTCTTTCTTGCCCTTCCTTTTTTTCCAGGCCCCATGGATCGACCAGCAGGTTCCTGTCCTCTTCTCTGTGTTTTGTGGCCTCCTGGTTGCCTTATCATACCACCTCAGCCGTCAAAGCAGCGATCCCACAGTTCTATGGTCTGTATTTATTTCTGTGTACATACTCCATCTCCACCCTTTACATTTAGGCCCAACCCATATGATATAAATATTATTTCATCTCTGTCCAGCTACAACACCTAGAGATCGTTGACCACATCATGAGTTGCTGGTTAATGCCTTTCTCAAACTATATCTGTTGATGCCACCTCCCTGTGAGGTATTTTTATTGCTTCAGAGTATTTATTCAAAATCTACAGCTCTCACTGTTCCCATGCTGGTGTTTGGCATCTCTGCACCACTGCAGTCTCCAATGCCCCGCCCTCTTGACTGCCCCACCCCTGTCACTGAGGCATACTTCACCATTGTTGTGTCTCATCTCTCCATTGGCTGTTTTGCAGGTCTCTTATTCATGCCAAACTATTCCAGGACATGGAAGACCACAATGTTGAAGGGGCAGTGGTAGAAATCAAGGATCCACTGCCTGAGAAGCTCCAGTGCTCTGTGGTAAGAAATCGTGGGATAGTGGGGGAAGAAGGGTGAAAGGTGGGTGGTTTAAGGAGAGTGGTGCAAATGTGAAGTAGACGAGTAAGGAAATTAGCAGACATGGGTGTTATATCAAGGTTGTTTTGTCTCAGGATTTCTTCATTTTATTTTGATTCCAATCGCTTCTCTCTGATCAATCATGAGCTGTTCAGCTGCAGTGAACACTTCAGGCCAAGGTCTCTCAGCCCACTTGGCGATGCACCAAGCAGCCCTCCGGTGTATTGTTGAAGGTAGATTGTCTTCTCCACTGTATCCCACGTTCTGTTCTTCATCTACGTGAACTCTGATGGGCCTAAAGGCTCAGTGATACAGCCTGATAAACAGTGGTAGAGGAACAGTTTTGTTTTCCCTGCCATCTGTGCTTCCAAACCAAAGTGCAATTTAACCTTGAGCTCTTCTCCACCCCCCTCCTCTTCCCCGGTCACCATAATTCAGATTTATAAATGCACATCATCCCTACAGGGGCGTCTCAACTGAGCACTGTTCTTTTTGTTCCTATTGGTCCTTTAGCAATCGGGGCCACCTAAACCCCTTAGGCAGCTTTTCGTGTGCAGTTGTTCTCGGAGTATATTTTTGAGGGAGATTTGAATTTTTTCTGTCATGGCCGAGACACTCCGAAAGGTAAGGTAAGGTGACTCCTCATTTCGGTGATAGTGCGCATGGGCATCGACTCCATTGATTGTTTTCTTTTCGCCATCAGGTTTGGACATGGTTTGCGGCGCTATGGTTCAAGATCGTTCTTTCGGAGCCCTCAGTACGCAACCCACTGTACCCTCGTCTGTATTGTTTTGTACGTGTCCCCTTATGCCGGGTGTCGAAAAAATAAGAAACTTCCCATCTTCAATCAAGAAGACTTCGTTGGTGGCCTTCAGGCCTAGCCATGTCGGTTGACTTTCACTCCGTCATAATCATCAAGGCTTCTGCCGATGGAACGGACTCCCTTTCAATTCTGTTCTCTGTGATACTCCAAGTATCAGTGCACTGACCTGCATAAAGTTTACAACTTGTACCTCTCACCGGAGTACAAGGAAGAAGATTGCAACGCTTGCCGATCATTCCAATCGAAAAAGACTTTGCAGGACCGTTGAGCTCGACATAGGGACATGTAGCGGCAGAACATTGACTACACACCGGATATCTTCGGGGAAGATACCGAACAGGAAGAAATGGAAGCGTCTGCAGCAGAAGAGGAGGAGGCCTTCTCTAGCCAAGAATTTGGCCCAGAACTGTAGATCTCCCAGCTGGATAGGGTGCCATGAGTAACAAAGCCCCTTTGCCCACCAAAAGTATTTTCACCAAACGAAAGACTTCTGGGTCACCACTGCCTTCGGGACAGGGTTTGCACCAAGAGACTGTTTCGAACGCCCTGCCTTCGGGCTCGGCACTGAAACAGCATTCTAAGCCTTCTGGCTCGAATCGAGACAAAATACCCCTCATAACCGAAATCTTTGGCTCCAAAGAATAAGAAAGACAAGTCCAGCTCGGCACTGAAACCAAAAGACCCTTCAAAAACCTCCGCAACCTATCCTGGAACTTATGAAGGAAAAACTGGAGCCTAAACAAAAGAACATTTACATTATTCCAGACACTGGACCTATTCTGGATGCAGTACCGTCCTAAAGAAAGACTGTTCTAGAAGATGCAAACTATAAAATTCTTCTAAAAAAGGACATGGCTACAAGTCCCTCTACTCTATCCCTCAGTCCCCTACAATACCTGCACCACTACCAGGCTCAGACCCGTTCGATATCACACCACAGGGTTTTCCACATACACAGCCTGATAAATAGGAGGGGAATGACAATAGTCCACCACCAATAGATCCATGGAATGATTATATTATTGATCAACCTATGAATAATGATCCTAATTTATACCCTGCTAAACCATCTCCTCCTGATGACAACAGCATTCTAGAAGTTAATCTCAAGATCAGCATCATACCATGGATCTACAATATACAAGGAATCTTTAGAAGAGGATTTTCTATTTGAAACGCTAGGTTCTACACATAGAAGAACTCAAAGTTAACCCATGCTAAAAGGCCTAATGAGACATGCCGATGATATTAAGACCCCGTACGTGTCCTGTTAAAAATGGGGGTCTCTAGTTGGTAATGGTTTGCAGCCTTGTCCAAGTAGGGACCCTTCTTCCTAGTCAGGGTGAGTGGGATACACTTCTAAAATAACCCCTGCTCACCCCCTTGGTATCTTAGCATGAGCAGACCGGCTTACTCAGAGGCAGTGTGTAAAGCATTTGTGCACACAGACATTGATATAGTGAAAACACTACAAGTGAACACCACACCAGTTTAGAAAAATAAGTAATCTTTATCTAAACCAAACAAAACCAAAACGACAAAAATCCACAATACAGTAATAGAAAAATATGACTGTTAAAAGGTAGAAACAGTTCTTTTCAAAGCAAATTGCATATGCAACACTCTTCACACAAAGTACCTTGGATATGTTGCGCATACAAACAATAACTGCTGCAGGGAAGGTGATGCGTTGGTTCCTTATGCCCAGGGAAGGTGATGCGTTGGTTCCTTACTTCAGGGGAGGTGATGCGTCGGTGCCTTACTGCCACTCAGTCTGTGTTGCGTCTGTTCCTTACTGTTCAGGGAGGTGATGCATCGGTTTCTTACTGTGCGGGGAGGTGATACATCAGTATCTTACTGCGGTCCCGGCGTTCTTGCAGGCATGGTGCCCAGATGCGATGCAAGAGGATTGGGGATGTGTCAGTATCTCCAGCCGCGGTCCCACGATGCGTTGGTTCGTGCAGCCACTCGGCCAGGCCTGCATCGGAATCAGTTTGGTGATCTCAGACTTCGTAGACAGGTGCACTTGGTGCGTGAATTTCTTGAGCCGCGGGCTCCCAACAGCAGGAACAACCTCCAGAGGCCCAGAACAGCACCAGGCACCTCCTGGCAGGTCCAAACTCCTAGCAAGGAAGTTCAGGGGAGCTGAGGGTGAAGTCTTTGTATTCCTGAGCGTTCAAAAACAGGATGCAAGCTCTACTTCAAGCCCTTGGAGATCTTCGTCAAGCAGAAGACTCCGCACAGTCCTTGTCCTTTCCTTGGTAGACACAGCCACTGCTGGCCATCCCCAGACAGCACACAGCAGCAAAGTAGCAGTACTTCTCAGTGTCTCCAGCTCTTCTCCTTGGCAATGGTTCCGCTTGAATCCCAGAATTAATCTAATAGTCTGAGCCCCACTTTTATAACACAAAATCCTTTGTTCTTTGGTGTTAGAGAAGCTCTTTGCCCATTTAAAACCAGTGCTGTCCTCTCTGGTGCAGGTTCCTGGGAGGCGGTGAAAACAGCATTGTCCAAGGAAGACCAGGCCTATTCGGGTGTGAACGAAATCTCCTCCCCCCTACTCTGAATGCAGCCCAGGTCTATTCCCCCCAGCCCGGACTCACCCAAGAAAGGCAGGACACCACCACCACCACCCTCCCTCCCGAATTGGCGTCTGATCAGAATAGAATGCACATCCCCAGCCCCTGTCACTCCAAAGCCAAATACCTACTGTTATTTTCAAACACAGGATGTAAAAATCCCCCTCACTAAAACATGCATCTTTATATTCAGGCATACTAAACTTTTCCTTCCAATCTTGTCCTAGTAGACAGTTATATTTATAAGATGTTGTAAATAAACTCCCATTCTATCTCATGGTACAGATAGCCTTCCAATAGTGAAAAACGAAAATGCTAATATTTGACTATCAGGACATGCCACACAAATCAGGGCATGTCCCACCGTTCCCATACACTGGCCGCTGCCCACAGGGGTACCCTGGGCCTACCTTAGGGGTGACTCGCGTAAAAAAAGGGAAGGTTAGGGCCTGCCATGTGGGTGCACTTGCCAGGTCGACATGCGTACAGAAACTGCTGTGGCAGGTCTTGAGTTACATTTACCGGCTGCTTATGTGGGTGGGACAGCCACTGCTGCAGGCCCACTAGCAGCATTTGATTTACAGGCCCTGGACACCCACGGTGCACTGTACTAGGGACTGACTAGTAAATCGGATGTGCCAATCATGGAATCACCAATCCATAACAATTTACAGAGGGAGCACTTCCACACTGAACAGCAGTGGCAAAGTGCCCAAAGCATCTAGACAAGCATAAATGACGTCCAACACACAGTAAAAACACAGGTGGCAAAAGCAAAAGTACAGGGGAAACCCACACCAATGATGCCAGGTCTAACATGCCCGAATATTAACACCTAGGGTCGACACAAAATACAAGCCTCCACCATCTGACCCAATTTTTTTAAAGGGGCAGTTGTCTTTAGATTCCCTAGTGTTATCCAATGCTCAAAAGAGAGCAAACTCACAAACTATAGCATATGCACCTTCTCTAGACAAAGAGTCTAAGTTAATTGATGCATCAGGCAAAAGAATAGCTGTCCAATTTTCCAACCATTTGGCGCATTGCCAACACACAAGGACTATTGGCGAGATATGATGGATCCCACTGGGACGAAATGGAGGAGTTACTCCAACACCAGTATAACAAAAGGACAGAACTAGTGCAGAAGGGAAAATTGATATCTACTTCTTCCATTAGATGTACCCTAGACGTTGCTGCCACTGCAGCAAGGGGAATTAACACCAGCATTCTCCTTAGAAGACATGCATGGCTCAGATCTGTGGGTTTAACCCAGAGGTTCAACAGTCTATTTTAAATGTTCCATTCGACAAAGAACACCTATCTGACAGACATCTAGCTGCAGATTCCTTTCCTTTGAACTTCTAGGCGTCCGGGTGGAACTGGAAGATTTTTCTTAGCAGTACCCCTGTGCGCCGATAGGTGGCGTCAGTTGACTCTGGGTGACCTTGTCGGCGTCGTAATCGTCGTCATTATGACGTCCGCGTCGTCAATATAACCGGCACTCCGGTGCTTTGATGTCAGTACTTTTCTTTCAATGCCAGCCAGCGCTGATTCATTGAAGAGATCTACCCAGTCATTTTTTTTTAAGACTTTTTGCGACTTTTGTCGACTTCTTTGGTGTGTAGGATTCATGGTAAGCAAGAAGACGTCGAGATTCACTGAGCCATGTTTGTCACGGACCCCTACTAAGCGTGTCTTTGAAGTCTGGAGCGCGACCATGACTTGAAGGCATGCTCCAACTACCGAGCCATGACACCAAAGACTTTGTGGGAGCGGCCCCTAAAGCTGCTCGCGACCTGGCACTGTGGAGATCGCCTCGTGGGTCTCGGTCCAGGTCCAGGTTTCGGGTGAGAGGAAGATCCGAGCATCGCTCGGGTGAATCATATTCCTCTTCGTCAAAGTCCTCTGTCAGTCAGGTAAGAGGTTCCACAAAAAGCACTTCACCCCGCCCGTCTCATGACCCAGCGGAGGAACCTCCGAGTTCGAGGCCCTGCTCCGCAGAGTGGGTGCCTGGGTTGGCTCCACTCATCCCTGCCTTCCCGGTTGCGACCCCTGCCCAGCTTAAAGAGTTTTTATGACCCCGTGTGTGCCATATTTGGGCTGTCTGACCCTGCTGGCTCGCCTTCAGGCCCCGCAGGCTCAAATATTTATTTATTTATTTTGAAAGTTTTATATAGCGCGAACAAGATCTTTGCAGATATCGGAGCGCTTTACAAAAAACAAAAACGGGGTAGGACAAACAAGAGAGCGATTAACAAGCTTTTGGGCAAAGAATAGTTAAAGGTAAAAGATGAGTAGCAAAATAGGGTAGATACATGAGGGAGCATAGTCAATCAGCTAAACCAATAATACTAATAGATAGTCAGATAAACGAATATTACAAAAAGGTGAGGAGTCTCAAATAGTTCCAAAGTGAAGTACAAGTTCAGATGAATTTAGCCATGAGGATAGCTTTCACTTCTTTCTTAAAAAATGTAGTGGAGGTGATAAGTCTGGTTTCTGGAGGGAGTGAATTCCAGATCCTTGGTGCCATTCCTGAAAAGGAGCGCTTATATGTTTTTTCCTTCCGGAATCTACGAGGTTTCAGAAGAAGATTCTTTGTACTTCCTGTGGTTCTTGAGCCACCAGAAATTGTCAGCTTCTGAGTGAGGTAGCCGGGTGAGCTGTGGTGTATAGCCCTTTGAGTCTTGCACGCAATTTTCAGGTGTATTCTGGCCTCAAAAGGCAGCCAGTTTAAGGATTTTAGGTCCGGGGAAATATGCGAGTGTTTTTTTGATAAGTGATCAGTCTCGCTGCAGCATTCAAAGAGGCACTCGGGTGCAGTTGTAGATAGGGGGAGTCCGCAGAGGGCGACGCTACCGTAGTCTAAGCGCGGCATGACTAGGGCTTGTACTGCAGTTTGGAAGTCCTTGGCTGGGAGGAAGGGTTTAAGTTTCCTCAAGGTATTGATTTGGAAATTAGCTCCCTTAGTTGCCTTGCTGATATGCTGTTGCATGTTGAGATTGGTGTCAAGTGTTATGCCTAAAGATTTCGCGGAGTCCACGATGGTAGGTTGGACATTGAGTGCAGTTAGGTGCTTAAGCCAGGTTTGAGTGGTGGAGCTTTTCACGGGAGGTGAGATCAGAAGGAACTCCGTTTTCAGAGCATTGAGTTTGAGGTGATTATCGGCAAGCCATGATTGATAATGGAGATAATGATAAAAGAAAACGGAGGAATCCCCGTGGGTCCCGCATTGGTGGCCCCGGTGCCACGTCCTCCAAGTGGACCTGTTCCTGGGTCCGGATCGATGCCGGTCGCACCGCCACAGTGACCTTCCCTGGCGCGGCATCCAGCGCAAAGGTCCTCGGCATCGCTGGTGTCCACCGGCGGCACCTCCCCTATCCTCATACTTGATGACAAGAAGCCGATTGGGCGTCCTCCGACGCAGAGACCTGAGCTGTACGGAGGCCATGTTGTTCAACCTGCCCTATTCTGCAGGGTTAGTGATTGATGAAGAAGATTAAGAGGGGGAGCAGGATCCCTTAGAAATCCAGCACCCACAAGAGATGCACTGGTATGAGTAACGGGGTGATGCTAGTGGTTTGGACACCTCCCCAGACTCTGGCATGCTGTCTCCACCTACCCTGGCTACGGAGGAGGGGCGTCATTTGCTATGGTGATGCTTAGGCCCTCAGAGGACCTGCAGCTCCCTATGGTGACAGTCAAGACTAACATCTTGACAGAGGTCCTACAGCCTGGGGTCTCCAGCTCTGTACCTTTGCTGCCGTTTAATGAGGCCTTAACTGATATCATTCTGGGCACCTGGTCCAAACCCAGCACCGGGGATCCTGTGAATAGGATGATTGCCTGCCGCCATCGCCCTGCGTCGGGCGACCCACTTTTCCACACCACCCACCCCACCCCAACCCACAAAGCTGGGTGGTCCAAGCTTCCATTTCCTGTGATGCGTTCCCTTCCGCACCCCCGGACAGGGAATCCAAGTGACTGGAGAATTTTGAAAAGAAAATCTTTCCTTTCTCTAGTCTGCATTGCGGTCGGTGAACACCTCTTGCCATTTGGGCCGTTATTCCCATTCTATACAGGACATGGTTGCGCAGGTGCTGCCCAGGAAATTGCTCGACTCTCCCGAGCAATTTCTGATGGGAGAGACGCAGCAAAGTTTGCCATCAGATGTGGCTTGGACACGACCGACTCACTGGGTAGAGCAATTTCCATGACGGTGGCAATCTGTTGCCATGCCTGACTGAGAATGTCTGGATTTTCGGGCGATGTCCAAGCTAACCTCATCGACATGCCCTTCAATGGCTTCCGCCTCTTCGGTGACTAGGAAGATGCCGCCCTCGAGCGTTTCAAGGACTCGCGGTCTACGGCCAAGTACTTGGGCCTCACCACAACTCCCCGGGCCGCATCTGTTTTTTGCTCCTTTCGTGGGTGCCACAGACTGTATCAACCGCTCCAACCCTATTCAGGCCAGAGGGCCCACAAGCTCAGCAGCCTCTGCGAGGCCATTGACTCGGTTCACCCCGACCTCGCAGGTTGGGATGCCAGAAGTCAAGCCAAGCCACGATCCCCTCTTCCACTGTAAAACCTTCCTAGTCCGATCCTGCAGGATCATTTACAGCCAGTTGGTGGCAGAGTACGCAATCCTCGCCACAACTGGAGGGCCATCACGTCCAACCGGTGTGTGTCGCAAATTGTCCGTTGGGCTTACGCCCTTCCCTTCGAGGCAACCCCCCCATCCATGCCTCCAGTATATGATTGGCTGATAGAGGATCACCTTGTCAAGACTCTCTTGGCCAAGGTAGCTTTATATTTCCGTTATTTTCTGGTCTCAAAGAAGGACGGAGGCCTTTTTTCTATCCTAGACCTCAGAGCCCTCAACTACTTCCTCCAAAAAGGAGAAGTCTAAGTTGCTCACCCTAGCTCAGGTCCTGTCTGCCCTGGACCCGTGAGACTGGATGGTAGCGTAGGACTTGCAGGATGCCTATTTTCACACCCCTGTCCTTCTTGCCCATCGTCGCTACCTGCGGTTTATGGTGGGACACAAGCACTTCCAATTTGCACTGCTCCACTTCGGCCTGACCAGCGCCCCTCGGGTGTTCACAAAGGTGATGGCGGTGGTCGCAGCCCATCAGCGGAGATCAGGGGTTCCAGTCTTCCCCCTATCTCGACGACTGGTTGTTGAAGGTGGGCTTGTCCCAAACAGTTGTCTCCCACCTCCAGACTACAGCGAGACTTCTGCATTCGATGAGGTTCACTGTCAACGTACCAAAGTCACACCAGACTCTCTCTCAGATGCTCCCTTTTATTGGAGCAGTTCTGGACACAGTTCAGTTTCGGGCTTATCCTCCCGACGGCGAGTCCAGGATATTCAGGCTATGATACTGGTGTTTCAGCTTCTATCCTGGATTTCGGTGAGAATGACTCTGAGGCTGTTGGGCCTCAGGGCCTCCTGCATCCTGCTAGTGACTCATGCACGATGGCACATGTGGCATGCGGGCCCTGTAGTAGAACCTGAAGTTCCAATGGGCACAGCATTGAGGAAATCTTACCGACCTGGTTCAGATTTCAGAAGGCACTGCGAGAGACCTGCAGTGGTGGCTAACCGCGATTGGTTCAAGGGCATACCCCTCTCCCTTCCCCACCCAGAGCTCACAGTAGTGCATGATGCGTCCCTTCTGGGATGGTGTTGCCATCTGGTGGAGGTGGAGATCAGAGGACTCTGGTCTCTGGCAGAAGCCAAGCTTCATATCTATCTGTTGGAGCGTCTGGCAGTCCGACTGGCACTGAAAGTCTTTTTGCTGTCAATAAAGAGGAAGGCAAGTACAAGTATTCACGGACAACACTACTGCCATGTGGTACTGCAACAAACATGGCGAAGTGGGGTTGTGGACTCTGTCAAAAGGTCTTGAGTCTCTGGAGTTGGCTGGAACAAAAGGCCGTTTCCCTGGTGGTTGAACACCTGGCCAGTTATCTAAATGCCAGGCGGACAAGCTCAGCTGAAGGTGCCTTGCGGATTACGAGTGGCGCCTCCATTCGAAGGTGGCACAAGATCTCTTTCAGCGGTGGGGAGAGCCTTGGTTAGATCTGTTCGCCTCCGAAGAGAATGTGCAATGTCAGCGTTTCCAAAGCAGCTCACGCTCGGCTACGCTTTTCGCAGCGAGTGGAGCTCAGGCCTCCTATACACCTTTCCACCTATACCACTCCTGCCCAGAGTGCTCAAGAAGATCAGGAGCGACAGGGCACAAGTTATTCTTGTGGCTCCATACTAGACACGGAGAGTTTGGTATCTCATGCTTCGAGGCATGAGCACCGATTCTCCAGAAAAAGTGGTACTGGGAACTAGGGCATCCTTTTTGCCCCAGGTTGGGACTCCCCTTTATCTGGGACAGTCCGTTACCCTGCCGACTTTCTATGCACCTCCGCATCCTCCCAAGGAAGATGAGTGTCTCCACTGCCTGGACCCAAAAAGGACACAATCATTCTATCTCAATCGCATTAAAGAGTTCAGGGTGGATGACCAACTCTTTGTAGGATACGTGGGAGCAAAGAAGGGGCGTACGGTTCAAAAGAGGATCTCCCGTATAAAATCTCTTACGCCTTGGCCAAGAAGCAGCCTCCTGAGGGCCTTAGGGCTTATTCCACCAGGACAAAGGCAGGTACCTCAGCCCTCCAGCGTGGAATTCCGATCACTGATATCTGTCAAGCTGCCACGTGGGCGTCTCTGCACACGTTTGCCAAACACTACTGCCTGGATTCTCCGGTTCGCAGAGAAGGCCTATTTGGCCGCTCTGTCCTGCAGGATTTTTTGGTCTAAAGCTTTCCTGTGGTCCCTCCTCTGGGGAAGTTCTTGCTTGGGTATCTGTTCAAAGGTAAGGAATCTGCAGCTAGATGTCTCTATCAGATGGACAAGTTACTTACCTTCGGTAATGCCTTATATGGTAGCGACATGATCCAGCCCAAATTCCTTACCGATCCACCCATCCTCCCCGCACTGCTGAATTGTTTTTTGTGTCAGGGCTGATCCTCTTGAGGGCCCTAGCTTCTTTTTTACACACCATGGCCTGTCACTTCATGGCTCCGCTCTTCTGGCGTGGAAAGTCGTGAAATGTACTGATGTCAGCGTGCCACAGTGGCGGTTAAATTGATGACACGGACGTCACAACGACTATCATAAAGCCGACTTCACGTGGAGTCGACCGACGCCACCTACAGGCGCGCAGGGGTACTGCTAAGAAAAATCTTCTGTATCCAGCCTTATGCCTGGAAGTACAAATGTAAGGTATCTGCAACTAGATCATGTCTCTACCAGATAAGTCGTTACCGAAGGTAAGTAATTTGTCCTTTTGGGCCTCAAGTGGTGTGTCACTCTGGAAAATAAAACAAGCATTGAAAATGCAATAGCTCTCGCCTTTGATTAAGTTAAAGCCATTTGCTTTGCTAATGGTATTGTATAGCAAAGCAAATGGCTTTAACTTAATGAAAGACGAGACCTATTGCATTTTTAATGCTTATTTAAATGGCGACTTCACTCACTGGGGTGGCCGGGGGTCCCCGCTGATTCTGGTATGTGTGAGTGAACATTCTGGGCTACTGAGCAAGCCACCCGAGAGGGAACATTCTTTGGAAATGCTGGTCAGTCACCCTGCCGCCTCATAAAGCAGCAACGGGGCAGCGCATGGGTGAGGCCCCCGCAGAAGGATGGCTGGACGCCCTGACTGGCTGAGGGGCTACATGCAGCTTCCCATCTCAAGAATCCGGGGCAGAAGAATGTGAGGTGGGGCGACCAGGGCGCCTGCCACGGCACGGCGGGAGGAGAGGGCTGACTGACTGCAGGTCTTGTTTCAGGATGAATTTCACTTCTAGATACAAAGGGTGGGGGCGGAGCTGGAGCTGTGTACCGTGTGGGCAGTGATTCCCAAAGCTTCATTCCCACTGCGGCTTACGATACAAATATATTGTTTCTTAAAAGCATCACATCTGGTGAACTGTGTATGTAAAAAATAAAACACATGGCTGAATCAAAAACACACAGTAGTGCAAAACGTACAATTTACAGGAAAACACTGCACTGCACGTTCATTTTCGTTTGTAATCCTGCCGTTAAAAGGGGCCAGGTGTGACTGTGCCGTCGACGGAGACCACGCTGCGGCGTGCAAAACTAAAGAAAGGAGTTCCAATAAGGAGAGTGGCACCGGAGGAGGTTGGCAATCCGGAGGTAAAGAAAACAAGTAAGCCTTTCGTGACCGCAATCAACAAATTTCAGTGGGTTACAAAGAAAATGTTCAAAACAAGGCGAAAGCAACCGAGCCTTAGTCACACTGCAAGGGGATGAGCGCAAAGCCAATAGTAAAGAAAAAGTGCCGAAACGAAATATTAAACCCACGGTCTCACACCACCAGTAAAACATCCAATCCTGGTGGGCGGGCCCTAAAGAGGACAGGGTGGCAACCAGGAGGAACTAAACGCCCTCCGGTCCAAACAAAGAACTCTGTTGGGCATAATGAATTATGATAAACGACGCACGCCAATCAAAAGGACGGTTGGAGCAGAGACACAACTTCTGGAACCGTATTGATTCCAAGAAGCCCTCGCATGGCGAGAGCAGTGCATGCGCACTGCTAACGCCAGGCGAACCCTAAAAAGACAGAGTTGGCAAAATCAATGTGAGCACTTCAGTCACCATCCAATAGAGGTTCTTCTCGCTGCTCATTCTATAGAGGAGGCTCCAAAAGTACTCTCTCAGATTCAAATGTATCCTCATACCAATCAAACACGCAACCCTCTTCATCTAGGGGTTTCTATAAGGGTGGTTACAGAAGTAACAATTTCAAAGGAAAAGGCACACCAACACATACCTCTCCATCTCCCAATAAACAGTGACTTGCCTATAATTCCCCCGACCACCTTACACCTATGGGGGGAAGACTACAACACTTTCTTCCCATTTGGCAAGCAATAACCTACAAATGGGTACTAGACATTATCCAACATAGCTATTGCCTAGAACTCACCAGCAATCCTCCCAATGTTCCACCTCACAATCACAAGCTTTCATCACAACACCAACAGCTTCTCAAACAAGAAGTATAAGCTCTTCTAACAAAAGGAGCTATAGATCCAGTTCCATTAATACACCAGGGATTAGGATTTTACTCACTTTACTTCCTAATCCACAAAATGGACAGATCTCTACTACCAATCTTAGATCTCAGGCCCTTGAACCTATACATACGGTCAGAACACTTTAATATGGTTACTCTTCAACAAGTGCTTCCACTTCTACAGCAAGGCGACTTTATGTCGACACTAAACTTAAAGGATGCATACTTCTATATTCCTATCCACCCAGCACACCGCATATATCCCACTTGCCAGGCAAACTACTAGCACGCACATTGTCACCATGTGTTTCATTACTACGGTTATGTAATATTACTTTCGTGATCAGACTTGCTAACTAATACCGGAGTTTCACTGACATAGTAACACTGCCACTTACTGGATTTCGAAGTTTCAAAATAGCAGATTTCCAAAAATATCCGCAACAACAATATTGCTGTAAGTTAAATTTATTGAGCAGAATTGCATAAATTCACTAGTCTTCACCCATAGGATTGACATTGCTGGGCCATAGTGGTAATAGTAGGATTTTACCCTAGTCACACGTTCACTAGGATTTAAGGAGGCAACTAATTGTACTACATAATTTCCACCTGTAATCAAATCTATTTTATGAGCCGAAACGCGTAAGTAAAGGACATGCTGCCAGCACTGGAGAATAAAATGCCATTGAGGTGGGCTTCAATATGTTCTTTCCTGCTGGGGAATGTTATGCGTGGAAAATGTCCCAAAAATGCATTTGTGATAAATGCCTACATTTTATAATGCTAATTAAATTAATATTCAGGTATTTAAAAATAATACCAGATTGTCAACAGCTTCCTGAATGTCGCCAAAACAGTCCCCCGAAACGTCCTGCAATATGAATATTTTCGATGCCCATGCTGCGCTTCACACGCATCACCATTAGCTGTGACGACATCATAACCACAGAGCGGATTGACAGTCCTCATTCTCTTCAGAATCACCTCTATTATATATGCTGCCAATATGTGTACAATCTATAAGTACCAAAAATGTCAACATAGAAACTTCTTCCTGGTGGTAAAAAATATTTTATGCTAACTTCACCAATATAATTCACGGAAAGTTGTTTCTCTTTTTTTGAAGTTTTAAGTTATTGCCATGTGTTTCCACTATTGCGTGTTTGACATCTTCAAATGAAATAAAACAAGACGCAGGGGGGAAAACAACAAAAGGGAAGCACATTTTATTCATTTTCTTCTTTGAAACGGTAATTATGGGAATTGCGGGCTAAAAACTTACCTTGTAATGACATGCGTTGAAAAAGTAATTACGATGTAAAAAATGCATGGTAATTGTAGCTCGTACTAAAAACTTAGTGAAAAAGGCTGTTTCCCAAACTAAACGAACTTTTAACTATGCCTCCTAGACTCTAGAGCACACTCTACTTGCAAAATCGGAGCATCTATGGGCTTTTTAGGTAACGTTCCTATAGCTGACATATGTAAGGCAGCTACATGGTCTACACCACACACATTTACCAAACATTGTGTGGATGTTTTAGCACGTCAAAAGCTAATGTAGGACAAGCAGCGCTAAAACCACTTTTTTTTTTAAAACTGCAACCCCCACTGGTTAGCCACCGCTTTGGGAGAATACTGCTATACAATCTATGCAAAGCATGTGTATCTACAGCACACATGCCTCAAACGGATTATGTTACATACCCTGTAAGCATCTGTTCTTGGCATGTAGAGCTGTAGATTCACATGTACCCTCCCTCCTCCCTGGACACCTATGGTTGTTGCAGTTCTTATTTACATTGCATACACGTGGACATCTCTGTACAACAATTACTCCATTCTCACCCTCTTGCGGGAAAACAATCTAAGAATGGTGTTGATGCCTATGCGCACTATCACTATGACTGGAAAAGACTTCTTCTAAGAAGAACAACTTGCAAACATCGTGACTCAACACCAGATGGCAGGAGTATGCAAAGCATGTGAAGCTACAGGTCTACATGCCAAGAACAGATGCTTACAGGGTAAGTAACATAATCCATTCCTTACTTCCCTTTGGTAACTCTCTTTCTAGCGGATACTCTATCTAACTCAGATTTCTCACCGACTCTCTCCGCTCCCCATGCTGTCGAAAGGGTTCTTTTCCCATCAAAAACAGTCCCTACCCAGAGATCTGTGCAATGGTCAAGCCAATTTGCTGTTTGACTCTACATCTGAGTGCGCTGACAAGCCTTAGATAGCAACTGAAGTCAGTGCTTCTCGATGGCGCCTATATGCAGTTCTGCTCGTCCCTATCCGAGCTGAACACCCTCAGTACGGAACCACTCAATGCCACCTACGGGTGCCCGGCAGTACTACTTTTGAGTTTCCAGATTCAGTCTGACATGTGGGGGATATCACAAGGTGAGGAATCTGTGGTAAATAGAACATTTTTCACAGAGTATTGCCAAAGGTATTTAACTTGTTCTTACTTAAGCATTACCACCAGGGGGCTCCAGGGACTAGTCTGGGCCATCTTTAGGGTAGGTAGTAAACCTGCAGGAACTGCTGCAGAAACCGATTAATTGCACATTGTTTAACTTTGATGGGCAAGCCAATGAAAGGGAAGTATCTGTAATAAATGTGTAGGAAAATATATTCCCTGATTTGACTGAAGAAAATAATGGTATACCAACAGCGAAATTCAGGTTATTTGACCCACACTCCCCTGAAGGGGACATTACAGGCCAGTCTCTTCAGCATCAGCTTACTAGACCAGACGTAAATTCCTTCTCTCATCTTGACTTACTGTCTGAGTGTGGAATGATATTTCTTTTCAGTGACAATAGCTGTAACATGCGAAACAGGATGCAGCAGTGACTGTGCCTATGCCTGAACAGGTGCATCTATATGTTGCTTAGTAAAGCAAAAACATTTGCTCATGTTCTACTGAGATATATTGAATTTCTCGCTTGCTGACAGTGAGGGCAAACTTCACCAGTTTGATGTTCCACTCTCAAAGGCTAAACTCTTCAAACTGCTTTATTAGCATATAGAAAATATATCAGTTATCACCCCTCCATCATTTGGCCAATAGACCTAGGTCTTCACCCCTTATTTGCCTCAACACAAGTAAGAAATTTGGGATTGGCACAAGGGAATCCGGTTACCAAAGAAACAAGCACTATAAATCATCAGCATCATACACTGCCTGTACATTTGTGTTGATGGGCTCGGATATGGTTGTAAGACAGGCCCTGTCTCTAGTTGTTGGCAGGCCTGCTTTGATTTCCTCTGCAAGAGTATGTACAATATAAAAAAGAACCTCTCGCATGCCATTAAACACAACTAGGTGTTGTGTGAATGACCACAAGTCTATTTAGCTGTGCTGCCCCTGGATTGATGCAAGGCCACTTAGATCTGCCTGTCTTTCCGATAGAACTGCCTAGACTTCCAGAGTCTGAAATGTCAGACTTTAGTCGACGTCCGAGATGTGCCTGAAATCAATCAATCAATTAATCAATCTCTCTCTCTCTCTCTCTCTCTCTCTCTCTCTCTCGCTCTCTCTCTCTTTCATTCTTTTTTTTATGCTAATACGAGTTTAAGGTAAACGCCGTGTTCAGTAAGTCACCCCGTTCACATTTAGCCCCTTGAACTTATGTTGGTCCGGATAGTGTGAAAAGTTGGATTTTCAGTGTTTTGCACAGAGATACCAGGAGCATGTTCTACAGTTGGGCTCCTGTGAAGAATGTCATGCCTTCCTTTGTATGTGTCAGTGCCATTTATAACCACTGCTAAATGGAGATGTTAGTCTCTTCAGTTTGCTGAACTTGGGCCCTGTTGAACTCACTAGTTATGTCCTGTCCCTTTTCCAGCGTGAAATTCTGCACTCTGACCTGGTAATGTGCTTCGTAGTGGCTGTGATCACTTTCGCCATCAGCGCCAGTACCGTCTTCATTGCTCTGAAGGTGAGACTTTAGGAACTACAGAAGGGGATTTTATGTCCAGGTGGAAGCCAGGTTTGAGGTCAACAAGTAGCAATTTTGGAGTTGTATACCTAGTTCTCGTAGGTGGATACCCTGTTTAATATTGATAGAAAATCAAGATGAGAGCCACTATTGTTAAGTAAGTGCATCTCCAAAGTTTATCAAGGTATGCACATACATGGTGCAATTTACCTGGAGCAGGTGTGGATACACACCGTGGCAGTCAATGGATTAAGAATGAAATAGGTGTAATCAATGTTTTTTCTTTTTCTTATGCATCTATTTATCTGTATTTTCTTTTTTTCTACTTCATTCATATTTTATTTCAAGTACAGTTCTTGTTTTCCCAATCATACTTTTTATTTGCTCTTTTTATACTTTTTTCAGGTTTTTTATTGTTCTAAAAAATTGTTTTTTTTTACCCTTTGTCTACTTGTTTTTATTCATTTGCTCTCTGAAGTTTTTCAGTAATGTTACTTTGTGGCCTTTGCCTTCTTTCCTCTTCTTCTCTTTATCTCAACATTGAAAGCTCCTGTGTTAATGTGCCAAGAATATTGGAAAGTAATCCCTAATGGAGTGTTTAACAATAGAATTATCTTGGAATTAAACTACGTAAAAGCAAAATTAAGACACTGTGCTATTAACTGGTTCTTCCGGTTTTCATTTATCTTTATCATGCAGACGCCTTTTCCTCATTGTCTGCCTGCACTAATCTGCCTTCCCTGTTGAATATTTGTTACTCTACATACTTCTTGTCTAAGCTACTGTCCTTCACAACTCCAAATATGTGTATTGATAGTTATTCTATTGCTGCCACCTGTGCCACCTTCAATATTTCTTCCTTTCTAGTCTGTTCTAGGTTATGTTCTGTATGCATTAGCAGGACTGATAGGATTCTTGGCCCACTACCTCCTGCCACAGCTCAGAAAACAGCTTCCCTGGTTCTGCTTCTCCCAGCCTGTTTTGAAATCTGGAGAATACAGCCATTTTGAAGTCAGGAGTAAGTACTTTGTTAGCATATACTTTCAGAAGAAAAGGTAAATGGAGCTTCCTAAATTCATAACCTCTCGGATATTTTTCAAAAACTTTTATGACTGCAAGGTACAAACTCCAAAGATTAGAATTTTGAGCACGCTCTCATTAGGGGCAAAGAAACCTACACATAAGCCACCTTCCTCCAGCAGGCATTTGGCACTTCTGAAACCTTTCTTGTGATCCATGGTGCTGTAGATTACGTGATGTTTATACTGTGGTTGCCACAGGTGTCCTAGAACCACTAATACTGTTGCTCTCCAATTGCATAGCAAAGTTGTTCTTTTTTTATTGGCCCACTTGCACTAAGGACTTGGTCCAGGATGAGATGGACTGCCGCCACTGCACAAACCACTGAGTAGTGCTTGCGTAGGATATACGTATGTCTGTTAGCATCCAGTCCCATGAGATTAGACAGGGACTCATTGTGGAAACCCAAATCCTTTTTCGTAAATGAATCATGCACTCAAGGGGCACTAAGATATTGAATGTGCTTTTTGAAACATTTATTTTAAAAGCCCAATCTAATACATACAATATGAATTGTAGCCCCATTGAATATAAACAAAACGGCAAAGAAATTACACATTACAGTAACAGCAGTAAATACTTGCATATTGTTATTGTATTTCTAGCCATTAACACCCTTGTTTGCTACTTCTGGGCAGTATGCTAGCTATAGCAGATTAGAAAATAACTAGTCTACCTTGAGTTTTAAAGGTAATGCTCATTAAATACCGGATTCCGAACAACAGGACTTATTGTTCTCCCTGAATAGCAGCCCTTCTGCTTCTGTCAATGCGGTAATGTGAATCAAAGAACAAACACCATCACTCTGGCAGCCAGTGAAGATCATTTGTCGCTGCAAAGCAACCTTCCATTTACGTGGGTGCGAAAGTTGTGCCCGTCCTGTCTTCATAGATCTGGTGCAAAGCAAAGATCTCCTCTTTAACGTCTAACCCTTTACACTGACTTGTAGAATACTTTAACAGAGGCCTGCTGGTTGAGCTTAGATTACATAATCAATAAGCAGTATCGTAATGCCCTTTTAGATATTTCAAATTAATAAACGATGTTCTTGAAGGGAAATAAAACATAGCATGCAATCACTAATCTTCTAGAACCTCTGTTTGTTTCTAATGGGTAACAATGATAAACATCAGCAGAAGTGTTTAAATTCCATGAGTGTATTTGCATAAGCGTGATTATCATATTTGCATGTAACGGTTGAAGGACTAAGTAGCATGTTACTGAATATGCATTCCATAAATACACAGTTGTACCTTTCTTGATTATTTAACTAACATACATATAATATCAAAATAAAAGATCCTCAGAGTGAAAATTGAGTGTTTACGACAGCATACTTGATTCTCCCAGGTTAGCAAAATTGAGCAGTCAGGACTTACTTAAGCGGTAAGTGGAAGGAGTTAGACACTCGAGTACAGTGTGGCACAAAGAAAAAAAAAACAAAGTCCACACAGCACTACCAATTCTTCATTTACTGTTCAGAGTTTGCAACAAGGGCACTTAAAATTCTTATGCAGGAAGAAAATCAGACTGTACGAACTCTTTCTGGAGGTAGATAGAACCATAAATATTTGTTATATCGTTTTTCACAGGGCATTAGGTTTTCAAATCGCACTGAGCAATGTTATCAGCTTATGCTATGTTTAGTGAGTGGTATTTCTGAGTTCTCAGATACATTTGTAATTAATCTAGTTTTCTCTGATGGTTGTGAACAAAGTCTCATTCAGTGTATCATTGGTACCTACAACAGGTACTCTACATTGGTGTTTGCTGTTATATAACTGGCCTTTTGGCTTCAGTTACTCATGCTTCTGATGGATTAATCTGTGAATCGATTTCTCACCTTTAGAATATTCCCTAGGCTCCAGAATGGAGCCAGATGTTTTCACATTAGTGCTCCGTACATCGTAAGCTGGTACTGTATAGCTCCGTTTTGACCTCATTCTGCCCTGGAAGTGATGGGATGCATAAAAATAGGCAGCTGCGCCTGTTTCTTTCTTTCTGTGCTTTCGTAAGCAGATCCAAACATCCACTCCCTCTTTCATTGGTTGACAATTTTCTCCAGGCACAATGTCCACTTCGAAGGCTGCAGGGTTGAGATCATGCCATGTGTTCAGAAACAGATGTTGGTAAGGGACCAGCTTGAGGTTTGCCTTTGATATTTGGGCTCAGGGCACTGCTCCAAGCATGTGAAGAATGTGCTGTCATACACCCAGAGGAGATCCGGGACCATGAAGCTGTAAGTTGCCGAATATCGATGTCCTGGGCACGAACCTGCTCCTGCTAAAGGTCTTATTTGCAATAAAAGTTGTATGCTAACTTGAGGTCCAGGTTGAAACAGATTGTACCCCATCCTGCCATTCTGTGAAAAGAAAAGTTGCAGGAGTGTCAAAAGTGGAAATTAATCTTGTGTTCCCCAATTGGAAGTTGATCTCTCAACTGATCCAGATGCATCACAAATTTCACAAGCCATCTGTGACAACACAGCAGGTTGAAGCCTTTAAGGAGGCCATGCTGCCTATTTTTGGCGTTCTTCCGGCTGTATCTGGCATGTTTTCAGGCCCCAGGGATCTGCAGGGGCCTCCAGTTGGCTTACTGCCAACAGATTTGTTCTGGTCTCTGTCTGAGCCCCTTGAAACTATGTCTGGTTCCGCACCGAATCGGATGTGACTATTCTGGCTTGGATGCCTATGCTGGTACTGCCGGATTGGTATCCCATTCTGACCCCGATGTCGGTCGGACCCAAGCCGAATCTGTCTCGAACTTGACCAAGATCTCTCTCGGGGTTTCACTCCAGCGCACCCAATCTCCATACAGTCTGGCTCAGTAATACACTCCCGCTATAGTGGAGCAATCCTCAGAGGCTCCTTCATCTTTTGCTTCTGATTCTGCCCAGAGTTTGCCACCAACTGGAGATAACTATGGTAATGATGGGGATGATTTGCTCCTACGTTATGATAATGACAGTTTATAAATTGACTTACAGAATGTCAGTGGGCTTGATACTTATCATGAGACAAGCTTTATTTTACCCCGTGATTCTGCAATGGAAGCAAGTGCTTCATTTGCTGTTATAATTGGATGAGCAGCTAAGGTTCTGGATCTACAACTGCCTTCTGTTAAAGTCCAGACAAATGTTCTTTCTGAGGTTTTGCGCCCTGGGGCAGCCTTATCTGAGCCCTTCCTTCTATTTTATGACGCCCCAACAGCAGTGCTGAATTGTATAACGTTAAGCTGAGTGCTGAATGTCAGGTTTGCTGAATACCAATGATGGCTATTGTTTATTTTACTTCATCCCTCTATCATTTTCCACCTTAAACTCCCTCCCCTTTGTCTTGCATGGCCTTTTTCATCCGTTCTTTCTTCCTTTGTTACTGTGATTCCTTGATCTTCCTCGCCCTTCTCTATTTTGTTTTTTTTCTCTTGTTTTCATTCAAAATCTAGTGATGAAAAATAAATCCCAGTACTCAAAAATGAGTGCCAGTGACCCCCATCTGCAACCACCAGCTCCGATTGAGCCTGCCTAACTGATACCCTTATGGGTATGTGGTCTTAATCCTTGCTCGTCTTTAAGGGTGAGCAGGCAGATGGCCAGACATCCTCAGAATTTCTTACCCAACACCCTGCTCCTGAGAGCTTGCTGGTCCAGGCTTACACCAGCAAAGTGAATCCTAATGAATTCCTCATAACCCGTGCGGACAGGGAGTCTGAAAAGATTGCAGTGTTCGGGATACAAATGTTCTCTCCGACCAGCCTCAAGCTGGGGTTGGTCACTGCTGTCTATTAGTCATTTTGTGCACGCCTTCTGGGACATGGCCAGCAAGATCTTGCCGGCTGTTTCCGAGGAGATTAGATCCTACTTTGCTCAGGATGTCCAGCATGCAGCCAAATATGCGATTCAGGCATGCATACTAATAAATGCGCGGGCGGTTGACACTAGTGTGGTGCTCTGTCCTCATGCATGGATGCAATTCACAGGCTTTTCTAGTGATGTACATGTATCCTTAATGGATATGCCTTTAGATAAATTCATCCCCTTTTTTGGCAAAAAGGCTGATTTCAAACTCAAATTTGTTTAAGGAAAGAGGAGCCTTTAGTTTGCCCTTAGGGACGCAGAATCCCCCTGTGTGAGACAGGATCAAACATGTTCTCTATGGGTGACAATCTATCACATCCAACATATAGGTCCTCCAGATCATTCAACGGCGCTGTACACTTCTGTACCTTTCTGATCATTTGCAGCTTCCGCCTACATCAGAGTGGCTTTTATAGGAGTACATATTGATCTGATCTTATTTCAAGAGGTGTGAACTTACTGTCCAAAGGGCCCATTGGAAAGGCTCTACTAGACTTCTAAATAGGGACGGGATGTTACTCCCGCTATTTTCTTGTGCTGATGAAGTATGGAGTCCTTCGTTCTATTCTAGATGTTTGCCTTCTGACCGCCTTGCTGAGGAAAGACCAATTCAAATTGCTCACATCTGCCCAGGTTCCGTCTACCCCGGATGCAAGCTACTAGATGGTAGCCTAGGACCTGCTTTCATGTGCCTGTCCTGCAGTCCCACAGACACCTGCAGTTCAAGGTCGACCAGGAGCATTTTTAGTTTGCCATGCTCTCTTTCAACCTTACCTGTGCCCCTTGGTTGCTTATGAAAAAGATGGCAGTGGTTGTCGTACATCTTCAAAGGATGGGGAATACCAGTTTTCGCCCTAACTCAATAACTTGCTGTTGAAGGTGGTCTTGGCAGTCAGTCGTAGACCACCGACATACGAGGGGGAACCTCCTATCCTGACATTGTTGTGGTACTTTATCAGCGAGCCATAGTCACACCTGTTTTGTTTGTAAAGACTTAATTTTATAAGATCTGCCTTGGACACTGTGCAGATCAGAGTCTTTACTCTGGTGCAGCTACCCCACAGCATTTTGTCTATAACAATTTTTTATTCTCAGTTTTAGATTTGAGACAGGAGTTCTGAGACTTGTTGGCCTCATGCATCTTGCTTATCCACTTCGCCAAATGTCATGTGCGAGACCTTCAGTGGAATCTGAAGTTGTAGTGGTCCCAGCACTAAGGAAATCTTCAGATGTCATGCAGGTTTTGGAGAACACTTCCCAAGAGCTGCAGTGGTGGCTGCTTGATCGCAGCCTGATCAGCAGCAGACTCCTTTTCCTTCCGCACCCAGAGCTGATGATGGTGACGGATGCATCACTGCTGGGTTGGGGAGGTCATCTGAGAGAGGTGGAGATCAAAGTCTTTGGTCTTTGATGGGAACCTGATGTTAAATCAATCTGTCAGAGTTGTTTGCCATATACATTGTGTTGAAGGCCTTCCAGTCCTCCATCAAGGGGAGGCTGGTGCATATTCTCACCCACAACATCGCCGCCATGTGTTACTGCAACAAGCAGAGTAGGGTCCTTTGCCAAGAGGCGCTGCGACTCTGGAGTTAGCTAGAGAATCGTGGCATGTCCCTGATCATAAACTACCTGATGCATTCTTTGATCAACTGGGGAGATGAGCTCAGCTGACGAGTCGATCAAGAATGGTGGTCGCCCCCTGAGGTGTTTCAAGGCATCTTCTGGCAATGGATAGAAACCTGACTGGATTTTTTTGACACTGTTGAGTACGCTTTGTCAAAACGTTTTCACGTTGAGGTTTCCAATCTACAGACTTTAAAAAAAGATACCACTCAGCTATCAAATCAGCAAAAAAAGAATACTTTCATAATCAAATAAACCAGGCAAAGCATAATTCAAAATAGATTTTTACAATAGTAAAGTCCTTCATTGATCCGAAGGGCGTCCATGTAGAAATCCCTCCCTCCCAGAAGCTATGCGATGAAATCGCAAGGTACTGCGAAGATAAGATCAAGGCCCTTCAAAAGAACTTTGTGACTAAGGATTACTCTGAGCTCTCTGAAGGACAGGGGTCTGATAAGGAGATGATAGACCTGGCCTTCAAGCCTTACAACTGGCCACTCTCGCCCAGATCAAGGAGGCAATATTGGCCTGTAAATCGGGCTCTCCATTGGATGCCTGCCCTCCGATGTTATTACACCACATCATTTTACACTCTGAACCTGGTGATCAACGATATTGTGAATTCATCACTTGCCACGGGGGGATAGTACCAGATGAATGGAAATTTTCTTTAGTAAAACCCTTGAAGAAAAAATGTATTATTGATCCTTTAATTCTCACTAATTATAAGCCCATATCTCTCCTACCGATTCTAGGCAAAATTACAGAGAAAATAGTTTACAAGGAACTCTCTAGTTACGCAGAGGTAGCACAGATTTTTCATCCCCGACAATCTGGTTTTTGGCCAAAACATTCAACCGAGTCGGCGTTACTCGAAATATCAGACACCATTACATTTATAATGGATGATGGAAAGAAGGCAGTCCTAATCCTTTTAGACTTACCAACAGCGTTTGATTCTATTTCACATAACATCCTGCTAGCCGAATTGAGATCTTGCGGGATATCGGATTCCGCATTGGCATGGATTACATCTTTTCTGTCAAATAGGAAGCAGGTGATTTCGCTAGTATCCTTCTCGTCACCAGTACAAGCCATCTCCACAGGTGTGCCACAGGGGGCTTATTTGAGTCCTCTGTTGTTCAACATATATATGGCCCCTCTAATTTCGTTGATTTCAAACTATGGGATCGAAATCACGTCGTACGCCGACGATACTCAGTTGCCTGCCTGTTCTCACCCCTCAGTGGAAATTCCAAAGCCACTAGGCATCCCGCCGCCGGCCCGAAAGATCCCTGTAACCACGAAAAGAAAAAGGATGGCTAGCCCGCATAGAAGAAGCTCCCTGAAATTGTGCAAGAAGCCAAGGAAACAGGGGACCAAGGGGATAGGTACTAATATGGGTGAGGGTTTGGGTGGCAAACATTCCTCTTCCTCTACCAAGAGGAGTGGTCCCTACCTAGAAAAAGCAGGTACAGCTCCCCCTTTTAGCTACCCGCCACCTGCACCCTGTGTCCCATTTTCTATTGCACAAATCGAGGAATTGCTGAAAACCCTGTTGTCCCCGATTATCGACAGAGTAACAGGGCTGGGTGACAGGATAGACAGGTTTGAACAGTCAACCTTAGATAGTTTTTTTTCATTGAAAGCACTGATCAAACTGCACTCTAGGATAAGGGAAGAGGGACAAGGAGGGTCTACTGGAAACGGGAAAACCACAGAGCACCAGCAGGCTTAGAGTGTTGTACCCTCTGTGGCTGTCTCAGAAACCCCCCAGTTGACTGACAACACTCCCTCAGTGCCATTTGTGGCTACCTCTGGGAGTACAGGCAAAAAACGCAAGCCCATCCAAATATTCCCAAGCCCTCTAAAGTCCCGGGTACGAAGACAGGCCGGGTTGAGTTGGCGAGTGTGAGTGGTCACGCTAAACCGAAGGGAACTCCAAAGGGGATGGGTAAAGGTAAAGCTAATAGCCAGGCCTGTTTAGCCATAACTACGAATAATAATCCTGCTCCTATCCACCCACAGACACTACCAACAAAAGCTGTCCCAAAAGTCCCTCTACCTAAAGCAGCCCCAAAATCTCCTCCTATGGACCTACCCCCAGACTGCCACCCTTATGTTGTCGTCCTTACAAATGTACCCACCCTGAAGGCTGAACAAAATGAACCCCCTCAAGACTTAACAAATAAAACGTTACACTGGCTAGAGTCCAACAGACCCCTTCCTAGGGGTTTTGACGGATCAATTATAGGAGCCAGAAGGGTGGGTTGGGTGGGTCATGGCCACAAGCATTTAGAAGGAGACTGCGTGGTGGTCAATTTCAGGGATAGTAGAGTAGCTCAAACTATTTGCAAATACAAACCTAATCCCGGGGGTCCGGGTATTGGCACAGTGGACCTAACCTTTTTTTTATCCAAGACCAGCCACCCCCCCGGTTTAGCCGAGAATTCGGCATGGGTTGGAGCAACACCCCCGCCTATTCTGAATTCCCCGCTAACCCTCAATTCTATCCACAGACAGTCTGGGCATCGCCAAGGTGGAGACCACCGGGTTTTTGAACCGACGGCATCGCTGAGGAGGTCCCAAGAGTTGGTAGTTTAGGCGAAGCCAACGAGCTAGGAGGGCTGAGCATTGACCACGGTATTCCCCCCCTGAGTATGGCAGTCCCCACTCTCATACAAGAGAGTAATCAGCTTCCCGGGAGGCAAGGCGGGGCTGGTGGTCAAATGACCCAGGACCCGCTGAAGGTGGGAGGAGACCCCGATTCTGGCGGTGACCCAGCTGTGACAGATCCAGTCCTTAGGATTTTCAGCTGGAACATCGCGGGAATCGATAGGAAGTTGGGGTTGCCTGACTGGAACACGCTTGTGGAGGGATACTCCATCTGTATATTCCAGGAGACGTGGGGTAAGGACCCCTGTCATAAGGTGGGATATTCATCCCACTTTGTTCCAGCTGTCTCCCCCTTGTCAGGGAGGGGTCGCCCTTCGGGCGGTCTCCTCATTTGGGTTGCTGTCTCCCTAGATTGTAGGGTGGAAGAGCACCCTACAAACTCACCAGACATCCTCAACATCACGCTAAAGGATTCACGGGGATGTCTGCTTCTAGACATTTTTAACATCTATGCTAGAGGCACTAGGGGAGGCGTACAATCACCCACCATTGCTCTTCTGGAAGATCTCCTTAGGCAGCGGCCAAGAAAATCGTGCACCGTGGTGGCGGGTGACCTAAATTGCACGTTCGAGCCCCTAGGCACTGATGACATGCTAGGCATAGAAGAGGAGGATTCGAGAAGGGGGATCCCGGCCCTGGCCCTGCCCCCCATCAAAAGGTGGACACAAGCGGCGTTGCAAATCAACGCCCTTAATATGGAATTTGACCTGAGGGCCGTCAATGGGAGGTCCAAATCCGATCTGATTGGTGCACACACCTACAATAGGCCCAATCATGCGTCTAGAATAGACTATATTCTTCTTGACGTATGCTTATGGAGTACTCTGAGTGATATGGAGATTATCCAGACCATTGAGAGCGATCATAATCTTCTCTCTCTTGCGTTATCTCCTGAGTGGCTCAGGGGCAAGGCTGGATTACTTCCTCTGTCGGCTTCCAACTCCCAGATGGTCAGTGTATCCAACTGTGGGAGGCGACTGAAGTGGGCTAAGCTTGTCTTGTCTCCTGAGAAAGTCTCAGCCATAGGGGCACTGTTGGCTGCAGCCCAGAGTAATCTGGGCTCATTGTCACATGTGCCTGAAGTGGCTACGTAGATTTTTTGCGATCTAACCAGGGCCCTAAGCAAGCTTTTCATTTTACCCTCAAGCTCTTCGGGCACTTCTAACAGGACCAAACCCACGAATAGACAGGGTTGGTATACAACAAAATGCAGGACCCTGAAAAAAGCCTTGTTAGGGGCAGTCAAATCTAAGTCCCAACTAGCTATCAGGGCAGTGAGGAAGGACTACTCCCACACATTAAGGGCAGCGAAAAAGGAGTGGGAGGAGAAGTTCTGGGAAAAACTGTTGGCAGCAAGTAAGGGAAAGGACGCAAGGTGCTTTTGGAGCCTGGTTAGAACCAGGAATAGGCCTGACGCATCGCTGGTTACGTGGACCATCCCCGCCCAGATCTGGTATAACCACTTTGAAGCCCTGTATTCCCAACCTGAAGGGGTCCTTAGTGAGTCCTTCTCCCTGGAGGATGATGTTTTTGTCGGGGGTGGTGACGACTTTACCGCGAGGGAGGTGGAGGCCGTAACCAAGTCCCTGGTCCCTTTGAAAGCAGCTGGGCCGGACGGGTTACCTGGCGACTTGTTACGAGCCGCTCCGAAGGAATGGGGCCACTTGGTCGCTAATTTACTAAATGCAATCATGAGGGGCGCACTAGTGCCAGATTCCTGGAAGGGGGCGGAGGTTGTTCCGATATTTAAAAAGGGGTGTCGGGACAGCCCCGCCAATTACAGGCCCATTGGCCTTATTGACTTTTCCCAAAAGGTGGCTGGGAAGGTGATTTTGGGGAGGGTCCTTCAATGGGCAGACGACCACAAGATACTGTCTGACTTTCAGGCGGGGTTCCGTTCAGGCACTGGGACGATCGAACAGGCCTTCAGATTGATGCTCCTATACTGGAAGGTGGTGGTGCTGGGCAAAGGCAGTCTTTACTTGGCCTTCATTGACCTGAAGACTGCCTTTGACCTAGTACCTAGGGAGGAGTTATGGAGGGTTCTGCAGGGGCTGGGGCTGCCCCCTTACATCCTGTCGCTTTTGATCAAACTTCATATAGACAATTATGCACAGGTGCGGTGGGGCACGAATGGAGAGAAAACCAATAGGATCCCGGTGTGTAGGGGTGTCCGCCAGGGTTGCGTGCTTGCTCCCACACTATTTTCACTTAACGTGAATGGTGTGGTAGAGCACCTGCTTAAAGAACCAGCAGATGCCCCGTCCCTGGCGGGCACTCGGATCCCCACCCTGCTCTTTGCCGACGACACCCTTCTCATCTCAAAGACACCTTGGGGTCTCCAAAAGCTCCTCAACCGCTTCCAGGAGTTCTGTTCTCTCAGGGGCTTGACGATTAATGTAGACAAGACCAAGTTTCTGACCATGAACCCTCCTAAAAAGTCAGGAGCCCCCCCCAGTCTTAAACTCTGTTCCCCTGGAGAGGGTCTGTGAGTTCGATTACTTGGGGATCCGCCTTAACTCCATGAGCTGGTCCCCACACATTCAAAAGATGCTGCTCAGCCACAAAAGGGTTACCAGTGTCCTACTCAGGGAATATTGCTTATCTGCTAAACATTGCATTTCCCCGGTTATAGACATTTGTAAAGCCAGAGGGGTCACTGCCGCCCTGTATGGGGCGGAGTTGTGGGGCACCACAAATCTTGAGGTTTTAGCTAAAGCGGAAAGCAAATTCCTGAAAGAACTTATGGCACTCCCACTTAGTACTCCCACAGTCCCGGTGCTTCTTGACTTGGGCTGCAGATCAATTGCGGACCAGGCGCGCCTCCGGCCCTTGCTTCTGTGGGCTCACCTGTGGAGGGTTCCTGAGCTAGCTTCATATGCAGCAGGCTTGTCGGAGGTGATTGCCATGGAGGGTTGGCATCGAATTAAATGGCTAAGGGATGTCAAGAGCATATTGGGGGAGCTGGGTTTGGATGACGCTTGGGCAACCCGTTCTGCTCCTCCCAAAGCAATCCTGAAGAAACTATACTGGGAGTGGGTATCGTCCAAACTTATTGGCAATCCTTGTCACTGCAACTCGACAACAGCATTTCTAAGAATTAAAGACGTGGTTGCATTTGAGCCCTATCTGGACCTTATTTCTATTCCATTGGACAGGGCTCTCTATTTCAAGCTCAGAGTGGGTACTCTACCTCTAGGCAACCTGGTGTGTAGGTGGAAATCTGCTCCCCAATCCTCACCCTTCTGTGCTTTGTGCTCAACTCGGGTCGAGACGGTGGCACACATACTTTTTGAATGCCCGGACTATTGTGCCCCAAGGAGGCGTTGGCTTACACCAGTGTGCAGACTCTTAGGTACACAACAGCATTTGGTGGCCCTCCGTATTTTACTGACTGATACATCGTCCCCCATTGTTTGTGGTGTTACTAAATTTTTAAAGTGGGTGTGGGTGATCCGTTCTAAAAAGCTTTCCTTTTCAATTTAATTCTGTTTTAAACTATTTATTAGTACTGTTGATCGTTTTATTCTTTTTATATTTCTAATGTATTTTATCATAGCCTCAAGAAATGTAAACTGTAATGTATGTACTGCTTTTAAGATATCTATGTATCGAAATAAAGCTTATATCACACACTCACTCAGTTGATCTTGTCTTTAGACAAGAACTCTACCGATGTGGAAGAAAACTTCAAATTCTGTTTTACAGCAATAAAAAAATGGATGAAGGACAATCATCTATGCTGTAATACTGATGAAACAGAAATTCTGCCCATCGGTAAAAACAACCTTTTTCAGCCAAACGACTGGTGGCCAGACAATACCACAGCCCCTCTATTGACGGTGGAGGTTGCAAAGTACTTAGGCGTGTGGTTCGACTCTGCCCTTTCATTTAAACCTCATGTTCTGAAAACTACTGGGACCTACTTTGCATTTATAAAAACATTGAGAACGTTTTTTAATTTGATCCCTCTGGCCGCTAGGACAACCGTGGCCGTGGCTCTTATATTATCGCAGCTGGACTACTGTAATAGTCTCCTTGCAGGAATCAATAAAACCATCCTAAGGAGACTACAGGTGGTCCAGCACGCGGCAGCCAGACTGGTGTTAGGATTACCGCGTAGGGCGTCCGCCTCGGCTGCATTTTTTTTTGTTTGAATATCTTTTATTAGTTTTTGTTACATATTACTTTCAAACTGTAAATAGATGTAAAACAGTTTCATGATACCAGCACAGTGACTTCATTACGTATATTACCAACTGTACGGGCTCATTTCTGATCACAAGTCAAAGGTGTTAAATTGAAAGCGAATCAACATACATATCATCACTGTGTCATTGGGACCCATTACATCTTATACATGTGATAAATCGCAAATCAACAACAGCTGTTTGCTGAAAGTGTCAAGTGGTCCCCAGCCCTGCTTCGGAGGAATGAGTAGGTAGTGGTATCAGTAGTGTTATCTCCATGGTGCTGAGTAAAAGTACTCGGCTGCATTGAAGACCCTTCATTGGCTCCCAGTCCATAGAAGAATCCTGTTTAAACTTTTACTGATGACATTTAGAGCACGTCGTCACTTGGGCCCAGGATATCTTTCAGTGAGATTTAAGCCATACACCACAGTAAGGACACTGAGGTCCAGTACTGCAAGCCTGCTCAAGGTCCCGGCATTTAAACTATCTACCAGAGGCGGAAGATCGGCCACTGTTCTGGGAGCAAAGGCCTGGAACACTATGCCTAAGGAACTTAGAGTAATTGAACCGGAGGGACAGTTCAGGAAACTATTAAAGACGTGGATATTTGGAATATCGGATGCTTGCTGTCTAGACCTCATTTAGGTGTCGCTCTACATAGCTGATTCTCGTCACTTACAGAGGCTGCGAGTTGTGGCACAAGCTACACATGGGTGGGATAAATAGACCCTCTGAAGTGTGGCCTAAAATCTGTTAGTTGTCATTGGGTAGTCGTGTTCTCACCCACCTGTGTTCCCCTATTTAGTGTCTTACTTTAATCTCAAGTGGGAGGTCCTTCACTCATCTCTGGGCCGGGCGTAGATGAGGTACAGCTCTGTGGCCGGGTTGGGGCAGCCTCCCTTTCTGTCTGACCTGTCGCTGTCTTCAATCCCTTCAGCATGTACCCCCACTCTTCTAGATCTTCCTCAGCGTTCTCGTCCATTCGCACTGCCTTTAAGTGGTACTGCTCTACCGCACCCCACCCTTGCACGTCAGCCTTCCACCTGTCTAGATTGGGGTGACGGTGTGACCACCAATATATTGCAATGCGGCATTTGGCCAGAACTAGACCTGGCAACAAGAACCTGTGACACATGTTGGTGCCCTTTTTTGGGTATCGGTAAGACCCCTAGTATGCACTATTTGATTTCTGCATTTATGCGCACTGCCGTTACAGTACGGAGGGTCTGTATCACTTGTTACCAGTATGTTTGTAGCCGCACACAGCTCCATGTCATATGCAGAAATGTCGCAGAAGCTGTACCGCATCTTGGGCAAACTGAGGAGTGTACTGGAGCGAAGCGGGCCATCCTCTGAGAAGTCGAGTATGTGTGGTGTAAGTTGTGAAATTGAGTGAGTTTGAACCTAGCATTACTAGTCCCCTCGTGCACATGCGCCACTGCTTTCATCCATTCCCTCTCTGTGGGTGGGGAGGTTAAATCTGAGTCCCATCTGTCTCTTACGCGGGATAGGTCAACCACGCGGTCGTCTTTCAGAGCTTTGTATATGCGGATTATGAGCCCTCTGGTGGACCTGGGTTAAGCAACAGTGCCAGGGTGTGGGGCACTTTCGGCTCCTCCGGGAACGACATCCATATCTTGCCAGCGATACGCGACACTTTTGCATGATGTAAAAAGTGGCCGTCCGGCACATGAAACCATTCCTTCACCTCGTTGAATATTAAGGTCACATTTAGGTACAGATTTCCTGCCTTCGAAAATCTCCCTTCATGCCATTTCGTGAAATCCATGACTGATTGGATTCTGCGAAAACCCTGTATCCACTGGAGCGGGAGTGCATTAGCGTATGAGGCCCTGCGCAGAAACCAGTGTGACTGCCTGTTCCCACGCCTCTGCCCCTTGCGGTATTGTATGTCGGCAGTCCCTGGGGATCTGCGATCCCATCGTAAGGTATTTAGGCAATCGCATCTCACTGCTCCAGTCCCCCAATAATTCTTTTTCGACAGTGCGGTCCTCCATGCACCATTGGGCCGCGTATTGCAGCAATCCTGCAAGATAGTAAAGTCTAAAGTCCGGGACTTTTGTTCTTATTTTTGGGCCTCTCTCAAATGCCTCAATGCTGCATTCTTTGAGGTTTTATTTTAGTGCCCTGCTGGGATGATCCAGAAAAGCACCTTGGCACTTGTCATATTTAATTTTTTGGCCAATCCTCCTTGAAACTGTAAATAAAGGGCCACATCATCTCACATTTATTTTTTTGCTGATGCTGCATACCAGTGGCAAACAGAATTGGCAAAGCCAATAGGTCAAAAGGCGAGACCTATTGGCTTTGCAAATCCTTGTTAAGGCTTTGCAGGGATACTGGTAAAGACAATAGATCTTGTATTCCTCATCTGGAATTGAAGTAGGTTACTCATACGAGTATAACTTGCTATGCAAGCGTTGGTGCTAGAGTCAATCCACACTCAGTTGGCCATAAATATTATGATTACTGGAGCCATGATTCATTATCTTATACATGCATTGGGTTATTACTGGTCTGGAAGACCATGTTTTGCATTTGCACCTATTAGCAATTACCTTTACCCACACAAACCTAATAAGACCTTTTCACCAGAATTCCTTTGAAATTTGAAATATCTCACCCAAGAGGTTCCCAACATTGGTGGGGGGGGGGGAGAAACTTCGCTTTATTTCACGAGGACTCCCTGTGTTCTGCAACATATCTTTTACTGTTGATAGTCACCTCTGAAGTGGAGCTGTGAAAATGTATGCTCCATTCACTGAGGTTTGAGAAATTGTTATTAAATCAATATTGATTGTTTAATTATCTTCCGTTCCCCTTTTTCTCACAGTTCCTTACTCCCCTCCAGTCATTCTCAGGCTCCTAGAGCTTTTTGTAATACGTGTGCCATGGAATTGTCCAAAATAAAAGAACATTCATCCTGTATAGCTAAATTGATTCTTGTATACATTTCAATGTGGGTTTGATCTTTCTTTCCTAATCATTCTGAAGAATAGACGTTGCCCTCATTTCATGCTGGAAGGTTTTTTATATAGTGACTTGAGGCAATTAACGTGTATTAATTTATTCTGTGGACTTCTTCCAGATGGTCTCAGTGCTCATCCAGCAAGAGTAAAGCAGCTGCATAATAACTCTTGTGTAAAATTCTGTGACCTGGGCAAAGCTGCCACAAGTATAGTTAAAACTGTATGTGATAATTCTGCTCAACTTTAAATTGCAGATCAAATGCCAAATGGGTCAATCTAGCTCAAATGCCTTTTTGATCAAGTTTGTTCCTTTCCAACATTTAACAGGTTGTTTGCAACGTAACTCTATTCTAAGCTTGCGAGACTAGGTGATCAATGCTTAGATTAAATGTTGGATCCTAGTTCGGTAGTGCTCCAGTGATTTGTCCTCTATAGGTTTGCATAGTTATCCCTTCCCTATTCTTGGAATGACTTGTTGTTTCCTACTACTGGGCCCAAAAGGAAGCCAAGGTGATACCTTTAAAAAAATCTTCACATACCCTATGGAGTTATACCTTTGACATGAGGGTTCTTCTGATCCGAAGCATGAAATATTTTGAGATTCGTCATGTAGCTGTTGTTTCTGTTACACAAGCCATTTAATATAGTTTGACTGTTCTCAAGAACCACTGCTACAGCTAAGTTGTCTTCTTGCCTCTGATAACTTAATACTTTTATTCATGGTTTTAGATGCAGCCCAGCTGATGTGGTTTGAGAAGCTGTACGTTTGGCTACAGTGTGTGGAGAAGTACTTTGTCTATCCAGCAGTGGTCCTAAACGCTATAACGGTGGATGCAGCCACAGTCAGTACACAACAAGATAAGCTCTGTATCTAGTAAGTTTCTGCTCTTTGCAAGTCTTGTTCACACTCCAATAGTGTTCCGATACAAAGTTGCAAGTTTTCATTCTGCTTGTGCAGGTCACAGGTATTAGGAGATGCTGACAGTGGACCCAGGGACCACTGCCTACACTCCCCTCTTTCAGAAACACTATGCTACTTGTAGCATTGGGGCCCATTTCCCTTTAAGGGACAGAGATCGTAGAGCTGGCATCTTGCTCTTTTGAGTGTTAGAATGGGGGTGTGCTATCCCATATAGACCCCATCATGGCATAAGCAAGAGGTCACAGTGAGTTACAAGCCCATTTCCAGTTTAATGAAAAGTAAGTTGTTTTTGTGAGTTGTCCCTTCATGGTGTTTGGGATTTGAGCTTATCTCTCACAGCAAAAGGAGAGCCTAGTTGAAACAAAGGACAAGGATCATCCTCCACCGTCCACTTTTAGTAATCCGGCCCATGTTCCATTCTGATGCATTGTTGAAAATAAATTAGGCCTGCAATTCAGATTACAGTAGAACTGCATTTAGACTGATAACTGTTTAGTGTTCAGCAGCAGCAAGGCCACATTTTGGTATCATGTATATCACAATTTTCCTGATTTGTTTCAGGCAGAGCTTCCAGTGTCCAGGCTTTGACAAATAAATGTGATTTATTTTTTTTGTCTTCATTTTGGAAATCTAGGTACAATTGTTGTTTTACTCTCAATTTTCTATCTATTAATGGAAAGCTCCTTTTTAGAGGAAAGAAACTGTCCGTTCTTTGAAATAGCAGAACAGTACACTAGATGTAATTAATTTCCAGATAATCTGTGTAAGAAAATAAAATGCCATTCACCAAAATAGATGTCAAGCCTTCATTCTGTTTTCTTATGCATTGGCTCCACAAGCGAAGCATTACACTGTCACTGTAAGCGCCTGGAGGCACTAGGCAGGTGCATGTAAGTTGCTGGCTCAACCTGAATCATCTGAGCATATGTGGTGTCAATCTTAACAGGTAATTGTAATATACAGTTTGAAAAAGTTTTGTTTTACGTTATTTTGAAATTGGCAACAGTGGGTTCTGGTATTCTGGTTGGTTTAAATTGTGCTATACTATTGAGTCGAGTGGATCTGTTGGAGGCTGGAAATACTGGCTGACCTTGTTTGAGTGAAACCTGTAGTACTCATTGCCAAGCTGTGTTTGCACCGTGTTGGACAGAGTTCATACTGGTGTGAAGGAGCAAAAAGTCTGAGTGGTATGGCTATAAAAAAAAGTTAACTTTGTCTTGCTAATGTAGATTTTTCTGTGGTCCTGTCTGAACAAGTCAACTGTTTGCTTCTTCCCTTTCCAGTTGTCGGGCCTTTCTCATCACCGTGGCAGGGTTGAAGCTCTTGCGTTCCTCCTTCTGCTGCCCACCTCAGCAATATGTGACCCTCAGCTTCACAGTTCTCTTCTTCCATTTCGACTACCAGAAATACTCTGAGGGATTCCTGCTAGACTACTTCTTCATGTCCGTAGTATTCAGCAAGGTAACAAAATAGACTCTCCATTAGGAGGAAAAGTATGGAGTAGTCAATTTGCCAGAATAGAGAATGAACTACCCCTGTATGCTCCCTAATTTCTTTCTTTTAAACACCAGACAATTATCCGAATCCTTGAGCTGCTGTGTGTACATGCACATATAGTGTTTTCTGTGTTTACAATGATGATCTGAATATTATATTTTGTTACACAAAATTCTCTCCTCTTTAAAAGAAAATGACTTTTATCCCACCAAAGATTTGCACATTCCAAATCTAGATGATTAACTTTAATTCCACAATGTGTAGAAAAGAAATGCAAAGTAGTTACAGGCAAATACCATTCTTTTTAAAAGTGTTTGTGAAATACTGATGAATAATGTTAATAGAAAAGCTGCTCTATTTGCATCTTAGCTGCTAGTTTGAAAATTCGGAGGGAGTCTGGATGAGCCGAATACAGCAACAGTTAGATCTACAGACAAAAGATTTTGAATGGAAAAAAATTGGACAATAATTGGTTTACCCTAGTTTTGTTTTTTAATGCATTTTCAAACTGAGTTATCTATTGATAAAACTGGATGCAGCCAGTCTTAAATATAGTGCACCTGTTTTTTTTTTGTTTTTTTTTACCAGCAGCCAGGGTAGTTTCCTCATCAGGGGGGGGGACATGTGGCATTTTCTAGGTTTTTGATAGATCAGCCTGGCTGCCTTATTTTGTGCCAGTTTTAACCTTCAATTGAGACCCTTGGGAAGACCCAGGTAAAGAGAGTTTGCATAGTCTATATTGGATATAGACTATGCTATGTTAGATATGGAGAGATTGGTAGACCACACCTCTTCTAATGTATAGCCCTTGTTATGGGTGGGGTAAGAACATGTGTTGTTCAAAGTTCAAACTACTTAGCATGTTGGTTAGATCCATGAACGATTGCTCGTCGGTTTCCTCATTTGCCCAGTATTTGAGGTCCCCAGTTATCAATATTTTTGCACAATCAATTACTAAAGGGGAAATGTGTTCTTCCAGGGTATTGTGGGAAGTGGGGCATATCACCCCGGAGTCTGTATACCACACCACAACACAAGTTAGAGAGGAGGTTGTGGAGTTGAGGTTAAGAGACTTTTGACTCCTGGGATCTCAAAAGACTCCTGACTAGTAAATCTCAGGTTTTTCCTCAATAATTGATGCTACATATCCACGTGTTTTACCCACTGGTCGATTAGCATGAAGGGCATAATAATTTCCTGGAAGAGCAGCTAAGATTTCAGGGGAGGGTTAATCTGTTAGCCAGGTTTCTGATGGAAGTAAAATATCTGGCATTTCAGACATTGGCATCTTCTGTGTTAGAAGTGAATTGGCGGAGCCCATATAAGCTCCACCCAGGGCGATGACATGAATTCCTTTCTTTCTGTGCCAGCAGCGGCGATCCAGAGCTACCTTAGTCACTTTTTGATAACTTAAACTTTTGTCGTCCCCTATTTTTGGGCTTTGCTCTTAGTGCGTTTAGGGCATGTCCTCTCCAAAAAAATAAACAACAAAAGTGGCTCCCAAGGGTCGAAAGCTAATGGTACTTTGTGCAGAAAGTTAGGCGGAAAACTCCAACATAGAGGAAAACTAAAGAGGGTTTCAGGGATAGAAATAAAACCTCTAAACCCTTACAGGTATTCAAGGATACCCATCAGTAGCCGTCCTGTACCGCCCTATTCATCATTTGGGCTTCCTCAACTTCTCTATCATAGATTTTTACCCACAGGGAAAAGATGTACATATCCCGTAAGTAAGCTAATATGGGCGAGATAGAGAGCCAAACAAGACAGGGTATGAGTGTTATGGCTACTAAGTTTTGCAGTGCAAATAATCTTGTGAAAAAGGAAATGTCTAATGTGCAGAAAAAGAGTAAAATTGGAGAGAATGGGAGAAGAAATAATTTTAATGGTATCTCTCTTCCGTCCAAACTTTAAAAACAGTGTGAAGTAGTATGTAACAAATATCTGCTATATCTAAAGAGTGGTGGACTTGTTTCAGCAGGTCAGTGGACACCGGTGTCCTCTGCTTTCATCAGGACCTGTAGATAGGTGTTGTAAAAGACACTGCAATGTTTAGGTGAATAAATCGAAATAAAGGATGAATCAAAACCATATCACCTGAATCACTAGGTGTAGTTTCTTGTCACCTCCTGATGTGGGATTTTTCTATTATGTAGGAGGGATTTACCTCACCTCACCTGGCTGCGGCTCAGGTAGAAGGAGCACCGCGCTCTCCGTCGGTACTCCCGGCTTGCATCCAAGCCGACTCGGGAGGTGCCAAAAACCTACAGGTATTAAACCTTGTGGGGACTGCCATAGACCAATGACAGTGGTGGATCTATGCTAGGTTTGTCTCTGGTGCCTCTGAATGGGCCACGACCCCAATGCCTGTGTCGAGGGGCAGTCCATGCACCCCAAAGCGATCCGCGAGTGGTCGATGTAGCTACTGGCAGCCCGGGGGAGATCTCGGTGATGTTCTTGGAGCTGTTCCCGCTGTTACTAGTCTTCTCACTCCTACACATCCTCTTTGATATCTGGTGAGCAGAAGAAGCATTAAAAAAGTTGAACCATTCTTCTGCTTTTACCTCTTGACTTGATGCTTCAAGGGCCCACTCCTGTACTCCACCTGCGGAGCTGGTTTCTGGCCCTGCTCGTGCTGGAGTTTCCTAGAACTGGGGCAACACCTGCTCAGTTGAAAAAGTTCTATAGCACAGTGCATGCCATTTTTGGGCCACTGACTCCCTCTGGTGTGCCTTCGGGCCCCTCCGAACCAAGAGATGCTCCAACTGGGTTACCGCTGGCGGTCTGCCCCCAATGCTGGCTAGGCACTATGGATCCGGATCTGGATTGGCGGTGCCATAGGTGCGATCTTTCACCCTGGCTTCTTTCCGGCGACGCTTGACATCGAGCCCATCATCATTCCTGACTCCAAGCCAGCACTGTTTGACGTTGATGCTGACTCTGTCCAGACCCTACCATTCCCTGGACTTAACTGCCCACAGATAGACCCTTTTTCCTGAAAAGGGGTGAAGGGTTTGCCCCCCTAGGGGAGGACTCTGAACCAGAGGAATATTGGTATGAGGAGCTGGGTGACACCATTGGCTTCGACACTTCTTTGGACTGTAGCTTGCTTTCTCCTCCAAGCCCTGTTTCGGAGGTATTCCTACTTTTTTGCCCTGAGTAGCACCCTCAAGGCAGCACTTTCTGCTATTCAAAATGACTACTTTTCATCCATCTTAAAAATACTTGGGGGATTTAGAACTTTCCCCAAAATATTCCAAGACTGGAGTTGGAGTATTAAATAAGCCTCCTGGAATATTTGGCAGAAAGTTGCTCTTTCTCCAAATATTCTAGGACTAGAGTAAGAATCGTAATTTTGACCTTCGAGTGTCTGCTATGCCCACTGCTTCCCTGAGGGCACAGTTCATGGTAAGAAACAAGAACAAGGAGAGTGCATCCTCTGCCTCCCTGGCCTCAGAGTTGGCAAAACCAGTGTCAAGAACACAGGTGTGTCTCGCATCATCAGGCTCCAAACTTGTTTTCTGCTAATTTTTATTACAATAATAGTGAATTATAGTCTATTATTTACTATTAGTGTAATTAAAAAGTGGGGCAGCAGGATCTGGAACAGGACCCTCACTGGCATTTCAGGTAAGAGAAATAAAATGGCTTTAAATGTATGTTGTATGTATGCATGCGGGTGAGAGTGTGTGAATTTAAGAGCATATGTGTTTGTATCTGTTGTGTGTGTGAGCGAGTAAGTATAAATAAGTCAGTGTGAGTGAGTGTGAATGAGTGAGTCAAGGTAAGAGTGAGTGCAAGAGATGGATTGAAACTGAATGAGTGCAAGCGAATGCTAATAAAAGAGTGAGACTGAGCGCGAGTGGATGAAAATGAATGTAAGTGAATGCAAGTGAGCATGAGTGATAATGTGCTGTTATGCTTGCATAAGTCTGCTGTTGTACCTGGCATGCTTCTTGTCTTCTAGAAGCACCCTCGACAAAATGCTGGCTCCAGCATACTGGGATAGCCACTCCAAAATGTTAGGCACACTGTAGGTACATTTTGGCATTAGGCACCCATAGAAAAATACCAATACTGGCATACTGGAGGAAAAACGTGGCATCTGTGGGAAATTGCTGGCACATTGGAGGAAATTCTTGCTAAAGGAGGAAAACTGTGGCATATGTCGGGAGGCCATCCATGACAAACTACGGCCCTTGAGCTTTTATACATAACTTTTTATGTAAGGGTTCCCCAAGGTAGCTGGACAGCGGCCTTAGCAAAATTCTGGCAGTGGCATATTGTATGCAGTGTTTTGGCAAAAGGGGCCCCCATGACAAAATGCTGTCTCTAGCAACAGAGATAATATTTGAAATATGTGGTACCAATAGGGCTTTTTGAAAACCTATTTGGGTCACCTCATGGGGACTGTCCGATTTAATTTGCTTGGCACACCATGAAAAGACTTTAATATTTAATGAGTGCTCTTTTAGAGCCTATGGCTTTTGAGCAAATTTGTGAAAATTGTGCGTTAAAATGCGCTATTATAGGACATATTTTCAAAAATGTCCTCAGGGGAGAGAAACCCTCCCTCTCCTATCTTCTCTAGAAAACGTCAGACTTACTTTGCTTGCTTACTGAAATTGTCGTAACTGTTGCCTTGACATATCATGTCTGCACCTTCATATAGATGATATCTAAAATAGATTTTTTTTGTGTTGTGTTATATTAATCATGCAATTATTATGGAGCTTCAGCATTTTTAATTATTGTGATGTCCTCGGGATTAAGGCCTTGTGACTTTACTTCCTGGGAAGATTCAAAGACAAAGGTCATATGATGTTACTTCCTGTTAAATTATTAGAATTCTTAGTAAGATTGCCCCCTACCTGTCCCCGGCAGCTCGGAAACAAGCAACAGTTGCCTTGGTACTATCGAGGCTAGATTATTGCAATGCCCTTTATTGTGGCATTAGCAAAGCCTCTATCTACCGTCTCCAAATGGTACAGAATTCCGCGGCCAGAATGGTCTTAATTCTCCCTAGGCGAGCTTCTGTAACAATGGCCAGAAAGGACCTCCACTGGCTTCTGATTCCCTCTAGGATCTCCTTTAAACTTCTCTGCCTGGCTCACAGTGCTATTCACGGCTCAGGATCAGAAGGTATCAGGGCTCTTCTGTGTGCATATACTCCTAGCAGAACCCTCCGGTCATCATCAAAGAACAGGCTTGTGGTTCCCAGGTTTGCGAAGGTAAGGTGGGGAGGCAGGCCTTTTCTGTCTTGGAACTCCCTCCCGCTAGAGCTCACTAGTCAATCTTCCTTGGTGGTCTTCAGGAAACACCTGAAGACCTGACTTTTTTCTCAGGCATATTAGGGGCTGCGCTCCTAGTGGCTCCCTGGTTTAGTTATCTGGTATTTTGGACTTCTATGTTTGTTTGTTCTGCGCCTTGATGCCCCTTGGGTATAAAAATGTTATTCATTCATTCATTCAAATCATGAAGGTCAAAAGGTATATGATGTCACTTCCTCAACTCCTGACATTTTGGTGAAACGATGTTCATAATGAGATATAGACTGGCAGAAATTGTTAATTGATAATAAACACAAGTATTTCTACATTTTTGTATACCCAAAATAAGTACCAGATTCTGCAGATAGGGGACAATAGCTGCAGAATACAGAAAGTGGTAGGGAGGGATCAATCTCTAAATTTTAGAAAAGAAGGGAGTACCAATTCCCTTATACTAGGAACAAAGTTCTATACATTAGTTCTTTATATACAAATTGATCACACACCTAATCGTAACAAGATTACCCATTTTATTTATAGTAATTCTGGATGCGAAGTCATCTTCTTATATAATGCTATTAACAAACATACAATGTACACACACATATATATATATATATATATATATATATATATACACATATATCTACAACAATTATATACAAATGACACAAAGAACAAACAATATTCCTATGCAAAATCTATCTTTTTCACCCAGACGGTCAAAATAATCAATGAAGTGTCCCCCTATTCATTCAGGGAGTACACTATGAGGTAGTCCTATTGAGACACAATCGGTTCTATTAGATCCTGAACCTCAATTTCAAGATTGTGTGAAACATAACTGGATATTGTACAGATGGTATCATCAGACTCCTATTATATTGATGGAGCGGTAATTTCTTCTGGTAGTTTCTCAATGCAAAACCCTCATGCTACCTCTAATGTACCGCTCAAAAGGTGTTGGGCCCTTCACACCATGCATTACCTTCAGGAGATTTTAAATAAAGATGAACAGTCAAAATACAATTATTATTGTAAGCCAATAAAGAGAGTTGGTGAGTATTTTAAAGGGTTTTATTTTCTAGTCAAAAGTTAAGTTTTTCTCTGACCCTTTATTCATTAGTAAAATATCAATCAGGTTACAGAATTTGGAAAACAGGAAAAATATCAATAATACAGAACACATTACAGTCTGCATATAAGCATTACATGTGGTTATGAAAATGTGGCGCAAAAGTCTTAGAGTTTCTAAGAAAAATAGTCTTGCAGGGCTAATTAATAATTAAATAGTTGGCAAAAATCTCCCATTAAGAGAAATAAATGCATAAAACAAATACATCTTTTAGACCTAATTAATTAGTTAAAACATAAACTTAAAGTTTAGCATCTAATTCTATCCTGATCCACTGCACTCTCTGTCTGTCTGTGTCTAAAAGAGGAAAGCAGCCCCTCCTTCACAGGCCTCAAAGGAATGTGGCCTGAAGTGCCAAGATATGACGTGGAAGCAAGAAACCTCCCCCTGAATCTCCTCGGACGCACCTCCCCTTCAGCAATCTCCCGGGACGTTTCTCGTACCTAACCCATAGAAGCCAGCTGAGCTGAGAAAAAAAGTAGTGCCAGCCCCCATCCAGAGAGGACAGTATTTATACCCTAATTATTGGCAGAGTACACAAAGATGTAGCATTTTTCAGTAAAACCTGTACGTGATTGGTCAGTTATGATGGCATGAGGTCACACTTCCCCGACTCATTCTAAAAACCTGACTTCACTAGTCTTAACAAAAGAAGCATACATGAATAACTACATTTATAAACATTTGCAACATTTACTAGGAAAAATGTTTCATTCTAATTCATCCTTCCTTCCACAGCGTAGTCAGAACGGATACTTTTAACTAACTGGTACATTGACACAGTTACAAAAATTTACAGTTCAGGTTGTCCTTGACTTTTTGTCATGAGGAAAGCTGCCACAGTCTGCGCATGCTCCCTTCTCATTAAATTGCAAGTCATAGCCTTGATGGATTCACAGGCAGCCATGTTTTGTGTAGGCCCCAAAAATAAAACAAACACAAAGATAATATTAATTTCATGTAAATCAGTCCATTATGTTTCCCAAGTGCATTATTAATTCACACACATTATAAAAAGAGGTGTTATTAACTGAAAATGTTTATCAAAATAGGCAACAAGTCAAAGTCTATTAAGACAGGAATAGTTGATTTTAGATTGCATGGGATGAGCTGGGAAGAGAGAAACACATTCAATGAATCTTCAAAGGTAAAAAGGCCACTTTTCTCTACATTGCAAAAAGACAGGTTAATTCAGCAAAAGCATTTCAGACTTACTAGGCCTCACTTTCATGTTTTTCATGTGCCATGTTTTAACTTGCACCAAAATGTGCAATGGCAATTTAAATGCAGCCTGTCTGAAGCACAAAAAATAAAACAATGCATGACTGCAGATGAAATCTGCTCCATCAATCCACCCTTCTGATAATTCAAATCATAATAAAATGATTTATAATTCATCACACAATTTTCATTTCACAAGTGACAATATCTTTTTTTTTTTTTTTTTTTTTAAATTGCAAAAGCTGAGCATATAACAATGTTACTTCTATTTCTAAGGCAAACACAAATTTGGTCTGTAATCAGATCATATATAGCCAAGCTCAAATGTTTTAGTGCAGAGATCTGTAAGTAGCTTCTTGGAACAGTTAGTCTTCTTTAAAACAAGTAACTAAAATAACAAGCATTTACAATGCAATAGGTCTCGCAGCATTAAAGTTTGAGCTATTGGCATTGTATATTACAATGTGTTGCATTAATTTGTTATCAAACTCTGAATTGTTTTATAAAGATTGATTGCAAACTGTCAAATGTTGCTGAATAGTAAGCAACGTTGTGAATAATATTGTTTGCTAGTCATCCTTGGGTACCAGAGTACTTCACTTGAGGCAGAGGTATTATCTTTAGACTACAGGTGCCGGTGCCGCTTAAGCTAGAAACAGGGCCAGCCACTCACTACTCTGCACTCACTACTCACCACTCACTACTCTACTCACTACTCACTACTCTACTCACTACGCACTACTCTACTCACTACTCTACTCACTACTCACTACTCTGCACTCACCACTCTGCACTCACCACTCTGCACTCACCACTCTGCACTCACCACTCTGCACTCACCACTCTGCACTCACCACTCTGCACTCACCACTCTGCACTCACCACTCTGCACTCACCACTCTGCACTCACCACTCTGCACTCACCACTCTGCACTCACCACTCTGCACTCACCACTCTGCACTCTGCACTCACTACTCTGCACTCTGCACTCACTACTCTGCACTCTGCACTCACTACTCTGCACTCTGCACTCACTACTCTGCACTCTGCACTCACTACTCTGCACTCTGCACTCACTACTCTGCACTCTGCACTCACTACTCTGCACTCTGCACTCACTACTCTGCACTCTGCACTCACTACTCTGCACTCACTACTCTGCACTCTGCACTCACTACTCTGCACTCACCACTCTGCACTCACCACTCTGCACTCACCACTCTGCACTCACCACTCTGCACTCACCACTCTGCACTCACCACTCTGCACTCACCACTCTGCACTCACCACTCTGCACTCACCACTCTGCACTCACCACTCTGCACACTCACTCTGCACTCACTACTCTGCACACTCACTCTGCACTCACTACTCTGCACACTCACTCTGCACTCACTACTCTGCACACTCACTCTGCACTCACTACTCTGCACTCACTACTCTGCACACTCACTCTGCACTCACTACTCTGCACACTCACTACTCTGCACAAGGGTAAGAACACCGCCTTCATTCTTTGAGTCAGGCTAGCCTTAAAACTTTAAGAGCCAGAGCTCCTAACATATCTTCACTAAAGGGTCGTGTGTTTATATCACAAGCTGAGGTGTTGTACTTTTCTAGCTCGATCTTTTTCAAAAGACACTCAATGTATTTTTTTTATTGAATCTGACCCTCCCCCACTCCCCATTTATTCTTTACGAAATCTGTTTTGAGGAATGGTCCTGTTCACTACCTCTTCAGAAAAGTGGTCAAAGAGTTCACAAATGTAGTCATGACTACTTAAATACAGAGGTATGATTCTTGGCACACTGGAACCCACTGTTCTCTTGTTGTTATCCTCATTAAGGGTTAGCATCGACTGTGCTCCGAGGTATGAATAATCACTACTGCCTGGTTCAATACTCCCAGTACATGCACTACGATTCCTATTGATTGTACCCTCTACAGCAGATCAATTATTGAGGTTGAGTTCGCAAGTATACAGGCTAATCTGGACATGTGCAATCACTACTTGAGGGGTCATTATCCCTTCCCTTGCATTAAGTGTGGAAGCATTTTCGCCACATTCTAGGTTCCAATGGTCAGCTGCATTCTCAGCCCGAAGAAGGTTTTTTTGTGTGTATCTGCGTCTATATTGTGGAACACCTTACCGGCATGCATTTGCAGAGAATCAAATCTACTTCAGTTCAGAAAACAGGTAAAGACATGTCTCATTAATTGCATCAGAGTTAGCATTCATTATTGTAATCTCACGGCGTCATGTTGTCCCTGGGCAACGTTTTATTAACTTACGAGAGTAGCGTCACCAAGTTTTAAAACGTTAATACCCCCAGGGCGAGACGTTTCTACTCCTTCACGCCGACAACTCTTTGGTACCCCGGGGGTGTCAACTACAGCTCACTTCTGTTTTTCGTGAGAAGTCCTGCCTCCTCGTGCTTCTGTCTCGAGCGCGCTCTCGTTTCTCCTCCCTCCTCTCCTTACCTCCTCCCGCAAGCTCGGCCCTGCCTCCCACCGCTTTCCAAGGCAAGCCGCTCGGTGACGCCCCCCTGCAGTCGGTGGAAGCGCACTTCAGCTGCCCCACTCCCCGTGATGTCAGCCTCCCGGCGGAGCTCTCCTGGTTACATTTCCGTTGCTTCAGATCTGAGCGCGTAAAGGTAAAGCCGCAGCCGGAGCTTGGGAGGCAGCTGGGCTGGTGTTCGGGGAGCAGGGAGAGAAGGGTGCTTGGGACCGACCAATGAATGTAGCTTGTATGCGCGTGTGGGTATGTGGGGGGGGGGGAGTCTCTCTGTATGTATGTGGCCGCTTGTGTGTGTTTGCACATGCGTGTGTGCTTCACAGGAGACAGCGCCTGGCCGCAGCGCTCATTCGCGTGCGCGTGTCACTTTCAAATCGCCTCCATGCGCGCGGCCAGGACTGTCTCCTGGGAAGCACACATGCCGACAATAGGGGCTCGGCGGAGACGCGCTTCGCGCGGCTAGCCGAGACCTAATAAAAAAGAATTCAACAGGACAGTTTCAGCATTTCTTTGCTCTGTGTCATCAGCTTGCCATCAGAATGGCTCATACAGTGTGGCATTCTGTACCTTTTTCCATGCAAATTAGACTACTTAGGTGCTGAGAAACTCTGACAGAGCACAATCAATCCTTTGCACTTTTTCAACCAAGGCCTTTCACTCTTATTTTCACTTTGATCAGATTCAGATGTGTCACCACAGCATCTCTCAGATCAAAACCGTTGCACCAGCCATTATGCAGATCTTGTGTAGCAGCTGCAATCTGGTGAGAAACTGCACACTGAACATCAACCAGACCTACACAGCAATGGCTAGTGTTCTCCTCAGTGTTTTCCACAGGTGCATTTGCATATGCATTTTCAAGCCACTTTAGTGTTGCTGAAACACAGTCTTTTGCAAAAGGTAACTCAGTGCTGCCATTGTGTTGCTTTATTATGCTTGACACTTCAGGCAGATAGCTACAATCCATTCCTTGTCCAATCTGTTGTTCTGCACTCATTATCTTTGAGACCACATTAGGATCTGATTTCAGAGAAACTGGCAATCTATACCTGGGCATCAGTCTTTGCAATAACACATTTGCCACTTTGCAGTTGTCATTTTTCTCAAAAATAGTTCTGATACAACCCTGTTGTGCTGCTTCAAAAACATTTTCTTGAGCCTCTTTTAATTCAACTGTGAAGATTCCATTGAATGCATATGCCATTAGAACACAAATTTGTGCAACTGAATTAGCATTTCTCTCTCCCATGACTACAGTGACTCCCAATTGAGCAGATATACTGCATGTTATGGTAAGGGCAATCAATTTCGAATTTTGGGCTGGGGTAATTACTAAAAGCCATGAAGCTTTGACAACATCATGTATAAGGAGCACAGCATGTGCTGCTTTTGATGTGTCACCTTTCAAACTTGGGCCATCTACAAAATGGACATTGTTGGGCTGACTCAGACATTCATCCTTAAAGTCTGAATTTGGCTTTATGCATATTTGCATGATATTTAGACACTCATATTCAGTTTCACCACAATCCAATCCATTTGCTGCCATTTCTGTGAAGTTAGGGTCAAAGGTCATTGGGCAATACATCACAGACCCTTGAAAACATTCATCTTTTTGAATAAGCAATGAGAGAGCGCAGCCCTCCCTCTCACTGCAAATTAGTGTATTTTCTTTCAAATAAACTTTCATTCCTAGTGCTGGGGCGCGCCATTTTTTCTCTTTCAACTCTAGGAATGCTTTTGTGCAGTTGTTGTCCAATGGAAGCGGATCAGACACACCTGAGTGTGTCAGCCTCAGTAAAGGCTTAGCCAGTAGGGAAAGGTTTAGTAACCACTCTCTACAGCAGCTAACCATTCCCAAAAAGTTCCGGACTTCTTTCTGAATCTGAGGTGTATTCATCTTGGAAATTATTTCCACCTTCTCTGGTGACACCTTTCTACCTCCCTTTCCAACTTTGTGTCCCAGACATTCATCTTCTTTTTGACAGTACTCCTGACTATTCTCATGCAATGGCACTGTGACATGAGCTTTGCAAAAATCAATAAAAATAAGCCATTCTTCACCACATGGAATGTGAAAAAATATATAGGCTGGATTCGGTACCACAGGACAACATGAAAAAAATATGCTTTTAATCTTCTGCCCTATTCTGTTCTTTTTATTTGGTTTCTGTGAACCTGTGATCAGAAAGTTACATAAACTTCCAATCAATTCCATCAAAAATCCTTTTACTGGTAAAATTCCTGCAACTGATTGTGTTCCTGAATACATGTCATCTGGTTCAAATTTTAATAAGACATGTTCTGCACATGTTATTAACCTGGCATCCTTCTCTGTGAACTCTCTTATTTCTGTGTTTATTATTTTTCCCAAAGCAGAAGGTAATTTTTCAACTGTCTTTTCTGAAAATAATGCTACAGCTGTCTCTTGTTGGGCCATTTTAAAATGTACATCCTCATCAGGAATCTGGAAAATAACATTATCTGATGTACAGTAATCTGTGCTGCTTAATTTGCAAAATAATTGTTTTCCTGCTAGGCCTGAGTCACAAACAGCAGTTTTGCAATCTTCCACAAATGGGCCTAATTTTGGGGCAAATTCTTCTAAAACTTTGTTTGTAATTTCTTTGTTTAAAACTCCTGCAACTAAATCTGGACTTTCCACTGCCTTCACAATGGACTTGGTAAATTCTGAATTGTGAGTGTTAAAACTCTCATTTGCAAACACAGCAACCTGTTGGACTGGATTCTGATTTTTTTCTCAGGAAATAATTCCCATTTGCTCTGGACAACCTATTTAAATTAATGTTAGCATTTTCCATATTTTGTGGGACCATCTGTGCTTGAAACATTCCTGCCATAGGTACCTGTTTCTGAACTGACATTTGCATTTGCTTAGCTGGCATATTTTGCATCTGCAATTCTCCATGTTTTTGTGCATCATGTTTAAATTTAGTTTTCTTCTTCCAATGCTCAAATCTGTTATAAAGATGGCAAATGGACATGTTTTCCAGCAGTACAACATCCATACCTGAATTTGCACTAACCAAAACACCTTTACTTCCATCCTGTGTTCTTTTAATCTGTACCCAATCAACATCCTTCGCTGGCACTCTGCCCTTCAGGAAAGTAATCACTGCTATGTTTTTCTCCATTACAACAGAAAATGATGGCGCATTCATGCAAACCCTTTTCACTGTCTCCTCACCTGGCCCTTGAACAACAACTTTAGATTCAAACCACAATTTAGTCAGCATGGCAATATAAAAGAACATTTCCAAATTAATGCACAACTCTTTCAATATTTCATCAAATCCATCAACTTGTGGGTACCACAGCATAAATGTGTCTCTCAATTGTGGTATTGTGTTCAGAAATGCTGCAAGTTCACTTTTATTCTGTGGCATATGAACATGCACTTCTCCCACCATTTCTCTCAATGAGTAAGCAAAAGCTTCTCCCTCATTCTGCTTATTATTTTTCTCAACTAAACCTGGTGGCTTCTTTTCCTTATCCATTTTCCTTGCTAGGTCTGGTGGTTTCTTTTTCTTCTCATGTTTTCTTGCCCACTTGTCTCCTAATTTCTCAAACCCATTGCATTTGAAAATATATTTTATTTCTGCAATGTGCAATTGCATTCCTGAAGAATACATTTTCTCATCTGCTTCATCATCCATGTGTACCCTGAAACTTTTCTGAAATGGAAAACTTCCTGAAACATCAGTTTCATATTTTTGAGCCAAATCTGTCAGTCCATTATGTGTAGTTAATGAACATGTAGCTGTTTCCATATTCAGGGAAATTAATTCTTTTTCTTGACACTGGTTCACATTTTCATGATTTAAACAGCAGGGACAGTTAATTTCTTCATGTTCAAATGTTATTAAAACACTGAGCTGTTTCACTTTTTCAGGGCCTGTGTTATGTTCTCCCATGTTCTCTATATTTTTAATCACTGCTGCTTCCTCTGAGCAGGTTTGAGAAATCGCATTTTCAAATACATTTATTTTATCCTGGGCTGCAGATGTTGTAAATACCATTTTTCTCTCACCTTTCAGTGCTTGGTGTACTTTCTGTTCAATAATCTGCGTGTTCTGAGTTTCTGAACTAAACCCTGCCATAATCACTCCTTCTGCAGCCCTTTGCACCTTTTCAGTAGGGCCCATATTAATTGGGACAGTCATAATTTTCCTAGGCATTATCTGTGCATCTGCAGTTTGCAATTTTTGGACTGAATCAGGCACACTTGAAGCAGTAACACCTGGAGGTATCACTGTCAGTACTGAATCAACAGGTAATGGTTCAATATAAAATGTCTGCACATTTCTCTCAGTCTGTATTTCTCTCTGTTCAACAGAAGCAGTAACCCCTGTAGTATTTACTGGTGCACTATTTTCAGTCTTTTTCATGGGAACCACATAAAGTGGTAGACACTCAGTTAACAATTCATCCATTATTTCATCCCCTGAATCATTATTTATTTGAAGCGCTTTTTCATCACTAATTTTCTTCTCCTACATCTGGTGCTTTACCTTTTCATCCTCACTTGCTTTCTCTCTTGCTGTCTTTTCCCACAGGCTTAAGGCCTCAAATTGTGCAGCTTTAGATGGTGTCTTTATTTCACATAAGACTTCCCTTAATTTGTCAATTATTTGCAATTCAAAAGTACCATCTTTTGGAAACCTCAAAGCACCTTCTTTTTCAGTAATCTTGCACCATTGGTGAACCCACATACATGTATTTTGTCCCAAATTGGTAGACATAAAATGCACAGGTGTTCCTTCAGGAGCATCACCAATAAAAAACACATTTTTCACTCTACCTCCTAACAGCTTCTTTAAACCTTCAAACAGTTTCATTTTTGCAATAGTTCAATGCAATTTCTTTTCTCCAAAGCTGTCAGTCTCAATTTTAGTCAGTTTTACTCCTACCACTGACCCTCCACAAAATAATACTGCAATATTTTTCTTAATCAATAACTCTGTTAGTAACAACATAAATACATTCGCTACTCTGTCTGTTGTGCTAAATAAAGGATAGGTTTATATTCACTGCGAGTAACACATTCCGCTTACCGTTCACAAAGTAAGACCTTCCGTTTACTCTTCAAACACTACAGGTAAATCCCTTCCGCTTACCTTTCACTCAAGCTCAGAAGAACCTGCTACTCCTTTGGACTTATCCTTCAGGATATATCTTAGGCCAAAGTTTCACCAGCGAACCCTTTTGCTGTCAATCAAGCTCAGAAGAACCTGCTACTCCTTTAGTGTGACCCTTTCTAGGTGATATCAGACCAAAGTTTCACCAGCGAACTCTTTGCTATCAATCATTCACACAGAAAATAGTCCCTAATTTAACACTGCCAGCCCTCCTTAGCTTCTCAGTGTTATTCCAACAGACGAGTAACCTCAGTGCAGTGTGGCTTCCATTTACCACCCGCTATTCTTTCCCGGGATTCCACAGGTGTGCATACCTGCGTGTTCCAGACAACATAGAACAAGACACTAACTTAACATGAAGAGTTAAAACATGTAATCAATAACCAAAAAAGTATGTCCTATGAAATTACCAATATAATCAATAACACCATCAATTCAAATGAGCAAAATGTCACCAACAGTGAAAAAAACCTTATATTTTCAACACTTCAAAAAATACATCCTAGCACATTAACAACATTTCACAACCCTATTGATACTCACACCACTTCTTGCATCACCTGCCAGTACTGCTTTGCCAGTCTTCAGGTTCTGAGCATTGGAGTCAGGAATCAGGACTTGGACATTTATCTAACTTGGGCAATTATTTTATTTCCCTCTTAAGGTCAATGATCCATTAGTTGAGTAGTTGATGGTGAAATCAATATTCATTAATCACCAAACTAATCAATAATGACCATCCTCTGCTTACCAAAAACTGATGGAGCGGTAATTTCTTCTGGTAGTTTCTCAATGCAAAACCCTCATGCTACCTCTAATGTACCGCTCAAAAGGTGTTGGGCCCTTCACACCATGCATTACCTTCAGGAGATTTTAAATAAAGATGAACAGTCAAAATACAATTATTATTGTAAGCCAATAAAGAGTTGGTGAGTATTTTAAAGGGTTTTATTTTCTAGTCAAAAGTTAAGTTTTTCTCTGACCCTTTATTCATTAGTAAAATATCAATCAGGTTACAGAATTTGGAAAACAGGAAAAATATCAATAATACAGAACACATTACAGTCTGCATATAAGCATTACATGTGGTTATGAAAATGTGGCGCAAAAGTCTTAAAGAGTTTCTAAGAAAAATAGTCTTGCAAAGCTAATTAATAATTAAATAGTTGGCAAAAATCTCCCATTAAGAGAAATAAATGCATAAAACAAATAAATCTTTTAGACCTAATTAATTAGTTAAAACAAACTTAAAGTTTAGCATCTAATTCTATCCTGATCCACTGCACTCTCTGTCTGTCTGTCTGTGTCTAAAAGAGGAAAGCAGCCCCTCCTTCACAGGCCTCAAAGGAATGTGGCCTGAAGTGCCAAGATATGACGTGGAAGCAAGAAACCTCCCCCTGAATCTCCTCGGACGCACCTCCCCTTCAGCAATCTCCCGGGACGTTTCTCGTACCTAACCCATAGAAGCCAGCTGAGCTGAGAAAAAAAGTAGTGCCAGCCCCCATCCAGAGAGGACAGTATTTATACCCTAATTATTGGCAGAGTACACAAAGATGTAGCATTTTTCAGTAAAACCTGTACGTGATTGGTCAGTTATGATGGCATGAGGTCACACTTCCCTGACTCATTCTAAAAACCTGACTTCACTAGTCTTAACAAAAGAAGCATACATGAATAACTACATTTATAAACATTTGCAACATTTACTAGGAAAAATGTTTCATTCTAATTCATCCTTCCTTCCACAGCGTAGTCAGAACGGATACTTTTAACTAACTGGTACATTGGCACAGTTACAAAACTTTACAGTTCAGGTTGTCCTTGACTTTTTGTCATGAGGAAAGCTGCCACAGTCTGCGCATGCTCCCTTCTCATTAAATTGCAAGTCATAGCCTTGATGGATTCACAGGCAGCCATGTTTTGTGTAGGCCCCAAAAATAAAACAAACACAAAGATAATATTAATTTCATGTAAATCAGTCCATTATGTTTCCCAAGTGCATTATTATTTCACACACATTATAAAAAGAGGTGTTATTAACTGAAAATGTTTATCAAAATATGCAACAAGTCAAAGTCTATTAAGACAGGAATAGTTGATTTTAGATTGCATGGGATGAGCTGGGAAGAGAGAAACACATTCAATGAATCTTCAAAGGTAAAAAGGCCACTTTTCTCTACATTGCAAAAACACAGGTTAATTCAGCAAAAGCATTTCAGACTTACTAGGCCTCACTTTCATGTTTTTCATGTGCCATGTTTTAACTTGCACCAAAATGTGCAATGGCAATTTAAATGCAGCCTGTCTGAAGCACAAAAAATAAAACAATGCATGACTGCAGATGAAATCTGCTCCATCAATATAATAAGGCATGTCGACGCGGACGCGTTTCGGCCTCCAGAACTCCTGACCTCCTCAGGACAAGGGTGAATAAACGTCTGACGTCCCACGGTTCACGGTGCGTAAAACTCGCACCTGGGGAACTTTCGTGAGTAACACTTAAACAGACTAAACTAAGCAAATAATCTTGTAATGCAGTAAGAGTTGAAATTGAGTGGAGGAGACCAGAGAGCTAAGACAATGATTGGGTGAAAAAGACTCACAGCCAAGGAGAAGACCACATCAAAGACAGCCCTGAGAACAGGCTTTTTTGAGGAGCTTCAGCTGTAGGAGGGTCAGAGACTGAACCTTTAAGGAGTTTTGTTTGTGTTGAAGTCTCCCTCCATGCATTCACTTTAATAGACCTGGAAAATGGCCAAGGCTAAACAGCTGAGTTTGGCACAATACAGCTTATGCGATGAGAAAGACTGCAAAACCTGACCGGGGAAAGAGGAGGCATGCACACAGGGAACAAATGCCTGATTCGGACGTCGAAGACACAACACCATTAGACATTAGAAACTACTGAAAGATCTACTTTGAACTCTGAAAATGTCTAGCCAAGCAGCATCTCATGAGCTGAAAGTGTGGGACTCCAGTAGTAAGCTAACGCCATTGACGTTCAAAACAATTATCGAAAAGCAAAAATATATTCAAAACATGATTCCAAAGCAAAAGATACTAATTTGTCCAAAAAAAACCTTTGGCATAGACAGAGGTTCAAGACTGGAGGAAGGCTAAGTACCGAGTCAGACTCCATTACATAAAGTTAAGGTTCATAGAACTGTCAATGACCACAGGGTTCTTTAATTAAAAAAACAAAAAAGCAGGCTCATCACAGCAAAAATGGCAGACATTTTTTTTAAAGAAGGAATTCAGCGCTATTAGGGCCTCTTACAAGACAGAACTAACAAGTATTGGTAAAGCCAATAGTTCTCGCCTATACAAGAGCTATTGGCTTTAGCAGTGTGTTTTTGCCATGCTGTACACTCCATGTCATACACTCGGCTTATGGTCGACACCCAAAAAGAAAGCGCTTTACTAAGTCGGGTTTTCTGGACTCAACCACTAGATGTCGCATAATACAGTGAATCTGAAACACTTCCACATTGGAAAAGGTCTGTTACAGGTATGTATTTATTTTCTTACTGCCACAGGCACTACTAATACTGATTGCACCACCACACTACCAGTGCCACATCGCCACCAGTAGCACTAAGAATACCACTAGGACCACCAGTACCACACACCTCCAATACCAACCAAACACTGCCAATGCCACTACCAACACCATTGTTACCAAACCAGTACCTTTAATGCCAATATCACACTGACACTACTAATAACCAAATCAGTGCCACACGACAGTCAATACCACATCACAACCAATGTCACCTACATCAGTACCCTCCCCAATGCCATCAGCAACAATACAGCACCACCACTACCAATATACTCACCACTAATCCCATCACCAATACCATTACTTATATTGCCACTGGTTCCAGTATCTGTACCACCACAATACCACCAACAAAACATGAATCCTAGACTACTGCTATCACCAGTACCGCCACTAGCACCATCAACAGCAATGCCAAGTGGCCACCAGTACTGCACACAACTCATTAAGCACCTTTTTGTTGCATTCAGCTATTTATCTCAACGTGCGTTACACAGAAAGCCACATTTGTCACTGCCAATTGTACTACCAGTACCTTCAATACCATTTCTATCTGATCGAGACATCAAGCCGCAGATTCCTTTTCTTGGAATCCTCACTAGGTGCCAGACTGGATCCGGAATTTTTTCCAGCAGTATATCTCCGCTTCAGTAGAGGGCATTGAATGACTGTATAGCAACGTAGTCTCCCGATTGTGTTGTCAATGTAGTCCATATAAGCCCTTCCCCGATGCGCTGACCTAAGTCCCTTGTTTTCCGCACTAGCGAAGCGGGTCTGTAATGCAGTTCCTCCAGCCACTTTTTCAGCTTTCTTAATTTTTATTTTTTGTCGACGGAGCAGTGTGCCCTTTTTCTACTTTTCTTCCATGTCCTCGGGGTTCAAGCCTTGAGTCCTGTGGTCAACAAATGTTCGCCAAGGACTCTCACTCGGTTTACATATGGTGCCTGGGTGAGCACCATGATTCCGAAGAGTGTGACTGTCACCAGCTCCGACCAAAAGCACGCAGGGAAAGTCACAAGAAGCTCCTTGCGGCACGGGTGTCAGAGTTATTGAAATCTTCTTGTCGCCCTCGGTCCCCTATGCACTATATAGACTGACCGCGTGTCCGCACTAGGAGCTGTTCTAGTGGACATCATTCTCCTCTGACGTCCGTAGAGAAGATTTGGCTTTGGCGTTCAAAGTCGCGGCGCATCCAGCCTTCATCACCTACCGCTTGTACCGCTCTTCTCTTGAAGTGTCAGGGCCTGAGTCTGCCTGCTTCTCCCCACATATCTTGGGGCAGGGGCATCTTTGACCCAGATGAGACAATATTCTCAATCTCTTCATTCTATTCTTGGGTTGCCAACTCCCTCTGAAGTGCCCTTGGGCCACACAGAAGTGCATGAGGTCATGCCTATGACCCCGCCAGCGAGTTCACCCCCGACTTCTGGTCAGCCTCCTGTGTATGACACCTTAGTGACACCGGTGCACAGCCTTTGGAGGCTCCTACCTTTGGCTCGTACTTCTGGTCTGCCGACTACAATGTCATCGTCAAGCTCTTCTCTGCTAGCTCCCATAGTGGTGACCGCGATTGACACTCCTTCTGACGAGGCGATGACCAGCTTCAGTTACGGCGTTGGATGCGGCACCAATGGAGCCGACACTCTCAGACTCCCTTCCTCTGGTTTTCCTTCTGAAGACCATGGTTGTAGAAGTACTACAGATGGTGTGGTGTGTCCCCCTCCCATTTCGGATATGGTTCCACACCCTATGTAGTCTAGTTGGTTACTTGACTTGGATGACGCCAGTGGCTTAGAATCTTCTCCAGCCTCCTGGTTTGGCTACGGAGGCGAGTTGTGCTCTGGTGGACATGCTCATTTGTGATTCAGTCATACTTGATTTACAACTTCCTTCAGTGGAATTGTCAATAGACCCTTTAATTGGCGTTCTGCATCCTAACCAGTCTAATGTTGAGCCTGTACTTCCTTATAGTGACAGTCTTTCTGATATCCTGCTGGGTGCTTGGGTTAAACCTGAAACAGGGCTCCCGGTGGATTTCTCTTATTTCTCACAGACATTGCCTGGCCCCAGGGGATCTCCTGTCTCCTTAGACATTCCTGTACTAGGACTTTTGTGGTTCAATCTGTTTTACCCTTGCAAAATAATGATTTTCGTCCTCCTGTCCCTCCGGAAAGGGAGGCCAGGAAATTTGACGCTTGTGGTAGGTAAATTTTCTCTTCTTCTAGTTCTGCCCTGTGCTTCTCTCATGACTTGTGGGACTCAGTGGAACTCCTCTTGCCCTTCCTTCCGGAATAATCCCGTAATGCTCGTGTTCCCCTGGTACGAGGTGGGCAACAAGCTGCCACTCTTAGCATCCGCTACGGTGTGGATACCACTGATTCTGTTGGTCGGGCTACGGTCTCTTCCATAGCTCTACATCGGCATGCATGGTTATGTACTTCCAGTTTCTCGGAGGCCATGGAAACTACTTAAATTGGCATGCCTTTTGATGGCACCTCCCTTTTTGGTGCTCATGCAGACTCTGCTTTATGCCGGTTCAGAGATAGTCATGGTGGTATGGAGTCTTAACTCTGTTGTTGTTCTGAGGTTGTTGGGGACAGTTTTTTTGCCCTAGTTTTGACTCTTGTCTGCCTTCATAGGGCAGAGTACTCTCTCCCTTCCAGGGTTACACTCGGTGTGGTGTTCCTGCTGTCTGCAGGTACTTTTCTTCTCATTTGTGCAGTCAGTGACAGATTTGGTTTCCAGCCATCTGGAATATATCTTGCTTTGCGGTCTCGTGGGAGTCTGTTCTTACGGCTTCTTTTTGCCGCTGGATTTTTCCTACCCGAATAATCACTGTGTGGCGGGTATTTAGTTATGTGGTGCAGGTGCACTATAGCCTGGTTCCCCGTTTTCGGGGACCTTCTTTTGTATCACTTAGAGGCATTTTGTGAACTATCTGTGCACTTAATATTCCTTATAGGGACTTCACCTTCACCCTTTCTATGCCCCCTCGATTTGGACGGCACTTATACCAAAGGCAGGCACACTCTTGACCTGGTCAACTTTCGTTTCGGTCTTCGACCCTCTTCGGTGTGGACCTTCTCTTTTTTCTATTTTACTCTGTGGAACATATGGATTTAATCCTACTCCTATTGTGTTCCTATTGGTTTGGACCGGAGGTCCTGGACTCCACCTCCCTAATGCACTTGTGGTATCTGCATCTTTTAGGCATACTGTTATGAATTGTGCCTGAGCACTGCTTTCTTGTCTAGGTCCTTTTCTACTATATCGTGCTCCTGGCGCTGTTTATCTTGAGCAGTCTGGTGTTCTTGTAGTGTTTTTACACTTTAGGTGGTCTACCTACCTACTTGGGGTACAGCCGCTGCTGTTGCCTCCTGAGGGTTTTTGTCTACAATCTACCATCGCACCATGGGGTAGCTGTTGTGTCTGTTCTTTCAGTTCACTTCACCTGGGACACCAGTCCCCTTGATTGTTTGAATCCTTGTCTGGTATTCTTCTTTCACAGATGCCTGAATTTCCCTTTCTTTCCTGTATCTTCCTCCCTCCACTCCCACCTTTGTGGCGTTTATTTATCTATGGGAGCGGTTTCATTTAACCCCCTTCTTTGGTGAGGGTATTTCATTACTTTTCTTGGGGCATATCCTATCTTTCCTCAAGTTTTAATTAAGAGTTGGTCAAGTTTCTTGCCTGTTTCTCCTGCTTCCATAAGTTGGACACTTTGTGATTGTCATAATCAACTATCTGTTGCCTTTAGTTTCCTCCAGCCCTTTGTTTCCCCTGGCAGTCTACTTCGCTTTCATGGTGGACTTTGCATTCACTGTTTATTCTTTGGTTCTTTATCTACCACCTGCTGGCACCCTTCCTCAGTCAATGGCTTTGGTTCTTGGACGGTTGCCCTTATTTTCCTGTAGTGGTGCGATGCCTTAAATCATTAAATCAATCATGGAATTGTGAAGTACGCTACTCACCTGTGAGGGTCTCAAGGCACTGGGGGCGAGGAGTGCAGCTCTGAGCTAGCCAAAAACCCAGGTCTTGAGGTTCTTCATGAAGATGTGCAGAGTAAAGGAGCATCTGATGTTGATCGGGAGCTTGTTCTAGGCCTTGGCCGCGATGTAGGAGAAGGCTCTTCCACCCGCTTTGGTTCTACGGATGCGCAAAGTTTCTGCTAGGGCGAGGTCGACGGAGCGGTTTCTTTTGGGTACGTGGAAGGAGACTCTCGTTGAGGTATTTGGGTCCAGTGTTGTGGAGAGCTTTGTAGCCGTGGGTGATTAGCTTGAAGGTTACTCTTCTCTCGACAGGTAGCCAGTAGAGATCTTGCAGGTGTTGGGTGATGTGTTCATGTCTTGGGATGCCGAGAACGAGTCTGGCTGCGGTTTTCTGGATGGTCTGGAGTTTGTGTAGTAGGGATCTGTAAATTCCAGCATAGAGGGTGTTTCAGTAGTCCAGTCCGCTTGTTATGAAAGCATAGGTTACGGTCTTTCTGGCTTCGGAGGGGATCCTATTGAAAGTCTTGCGGAGGGTGTGGAAGCAGGTGGGGGCGATGGCGTTGATCTGGCAGGTCATGGTGAGGGAGGAGTCCACTTCCTACTCTTAAGTGGCATTGTGTTGCGGTTTCTTAGCTTTGTCTTTCGGTCTCTACCTCAATTATGGTCATCACCTCTTATTTAACGAAGGTAGGATGTTTAATTTTGTCGTTCCTTGGTTACCTCTGTTCTTAGTGTTTCTCGTTTCCCTACTTCTTGTCCTCCCGCTCACTGGCAGAGGGCGTGGGTTACCTTTGGAAGAGTAGATATACTTATTCTGTACCCTTTATGACTTGGGTGTCTACAGGAATTTCTGTGATTTTTATATGCATGTTTATCCTTCTATACATTTATATTTGGATCGCTGCAAGTATATTCCTATTACTTGCATGGATCTCTTGTAGATGTCTTTTACTTCAGGTATATATATATAGGTGTGTGTTTGCACATAATCTTTTGGCCTTCTATATGGTGTACATTGCTGCATTTTACCTACACCTTCTTAGTAACCTGGTTCAACCTTCTTGGTTGTACTTGTCTGTTTTCTTCCGTCCCTTCAATGAGCATCTGTTACATTATTTCGGAGGATGCCCTATATATCTATCAAGGTTTCTAGCGATGCTCTTGAGCATTCATTGTTCTCTCTTTCTCTTTTCCTCATCTTTCTGGGATTGGAGGTCCCCCTAAAAATATAATATGTAGAAGAATGAATAATTGTGGAGAAGTGTGGCTCACTGGTTAGAGGAGGCAGACCCTGAAGCAGAGGTCAGACCCGGGACCAGGGTTCAATTCCAGACGCGGCAGGGTCTTGAGCCCAAATATCCACGGATTCGATAATTCTCGTTTCGGTGCCTATTCGAATCATGGGTTCACACTCTGCAGCTCTGGGCATTAGCCTGCTTAATCTCCACTACGGCCCCCCTGCGGCGGGATGCCTGGCTTTCACCTTGGGGGAAGCCAGGACGGGTTCCCAAGGCAAGCGCCGAGATGCCTACGGGTAATCGAGCGCTATATAAGAACGCATAATAATAATAATAATAATAAGGTCACGGCTACGGACTGGAAGGCTGCCCTGATTTCAGTCTCGGCTGACAGCCCTCCTGCTTACCCTCCCACGAAAGAGGGCTTCTGTCATTGGATTACCAACGTATTGGACACTGTTGCTCCAATCATAAGCTGTGCCATTAATAGAGCCAAACCTTCAGCTCTGTGGTTTTAAGATGAACTTATGACTCTTAGACGACTTTGTCGCAGGCAAGAACGGAGGTGGCGGGCGGACCCCTGCCTTCGGCAAAAAGTTGCGGAACTATAAGCGCTCCATTTTCCAGGGAAAATCCCAGTATTTCACGGACTAGATTGAGTCAGCTGATAATTCCTCCACCATGCTCTTCAAAGTCATCAAAGAAATTGCTGAACCTCCAGGAGCACCGCTCCTGAAACCTACCCAAGACTTTTGTGATGATATAGCCCTCTATTTCCAGGAGAAAAGTCTTGAAAATCTTTCACACTCTCTCCTCTCCGGAGGAAACTGACCCTGCTGCTGAATCGGCTCTGCCACCTCTACCTCATATGCCTGCTTTGGCATCTTTCTCTTCTATCACAGTCCCTCGCATAAAGGAGCTCTTACTGGGCCTCAAATCTGGTGCCCCCACGGATCCTTGCAGGGTGTCTACACTCAGACTTGCTCCCTAACTTACAGCTGATTTCCTATGCAAGGTCTTTAATAGTAATCTTTTTTTCTGGGCAATATCCGAATATCTGGAAGGAAGCAACTGTCTTGCCTCGCCTTAAGAAGCCCAATGCCAACCCCTCAGAGTTTAAGAACTATAGGCCTATCTCCCTCCTCCCGACCCCGCCAAAATGCTGGAAAAATTTATCAACACCAAGCTTATGAAATATTTTGAAGCTCAAGACATCTTGGACAGCACTCAGAACTGATTTCAGGCAGGTCATAGCACTGAATCTGCTTTGGTAGCAGCTTCAGACTGTTTTCGCAAGCAGGTCGACCAGGGCGGATCAGCGGTATTAATTCTGCTCGACCTCTCGGGGCATTTGACACCATCTCCCCAGCTTGCATGCTTCAGTGACTGTGGGAAGCAGGAATCACCGGGAGGGCCCTGTAGCTTTTACAATCTTTTATGCACGACAGAACCAATGTCGTCAGTTATGGCGGGTTCAAAGCCTTCCGTATGGGGTCCCTCAGGGCTCCTCGCTCGGCCCCACTCTTTTTAATCTTTGTGACCCCCCTGGCTTCGTTGGTGAGATCTTTCGGCTTTCAAGTCCTCGCCTATGCGGATGACGCGCAAATCATAATTTCCATCTCCAATGATTTTCAGCTGATTGCCCAAAAGTTCAATCACTGTATGACCAGCATAATACAATGGATGAAGGACAACTCTTAAAATCAACACGGATAAAACCGAAGTGTTGGTTTTTGGTCCTCAAACTTCGATTTGGTCTGCCGCTTGGTGGCCCGAGATCTGCGGTCCCCTTCCTGTTCCAGTGACAATGACCAAAAATCTGGGAGTCATTTTTGATGAGGGCCTGTCTTTTGACGCCCAGGTGAACCGCACAGTTGGTATACAACCTTTACCACGCATTTTTTACCACGCACTACCATTACAACGCGGTTTTTACCACGCATACCATTACAACGCATTGCGCTGGGGGGCGCTCTAGGATAGGGAATAGGTTAATTTACTATCCAATAACCTTCCCTAGTGTCCACGGGGACTGGAGTTGGAATAGTAAATTAAACTATTCACTATCCAGCACCCCAAAGCGCTATGCGTTGTAATGGTATGCGTGGTAAAAACCGCGTTGTAATGGTATGCGTGGTAAAAGTATGCGTTGTAACGTCATACATCCGCACAGTTAGTACCTGCTTCTATATTCTTAAAAGTGCTGCTGTACATTACCTCGGAGCTACACCCGCCCATCATCATTGCACTAGTGACCTCTCTTAGACTATTGCAATGCATTATACCCTAATGTTAGCATAGGCTCTCTGAATAAGCTTCAGGTGATGCAAAATGCTGCAGCTAGGCTTATTCTTAACATCCCTAAACACCAGTCCGCCAGGAAAGGAATTTGTGCCTTGCATTGGCTTCTGATCAGGAAGCACATCACCTTCAAGGCTTTGAACTTGGTTTACAAAGTTAAGCATGGTACAGGCGCATCACATCTCAAAACCTTGTTCCATTGGTACACTCCAGGCAGAACCTTGAGATCTTCTTCCCAGAATAAGCTTGTCTCTCCTAGATTTCATAGGTCCAAATGGGGTGACTGCTCATTTTCTGCGGTGACCGCTAAACTCTTGAATTGTTTGCCCCCCCCCCCCCTTTATCTCCGCGGCAAATTTACTTGAGTCCTTAAGGAAGATGTTAAAGACCTGACTCTTAGCTGGTTGGTGCTAGTCTCTCTTTCGTCTCGCCCAGCCCCTTGATACCGTTTGGTTTTAGTGCGCTATATAAATATTCATCCTATCCTATCCTTTTTTTTAGATCTGGTCCTCAGGATAGTTTCCTTGACGATCGGTGGGTGCTTTTCATTCATTGTATGTGATTGCTGCAGCTGAGCTCGCTGTGTATGCTTCTTCTATTGATTTTTTGAGCCTGGACTCTATGGACTATTGGCCTTGGTCCAATTGCATTCCCCGATTGTAGGTTGCATCCCCTTTTGGGGCTGCCTCTTTTACTGGTTGTATACTGTGTATCTCATGGTCTTGTAGCTTTCTACTCCCTACGGGCTTTCCATTGTCCTTCTTGGAGATCAGCGCTTCGATGAACATCTTACTTCACCTATCATTTTTCAGATAGTCTGGTCCCTTCTGTCTTTTGAACCGGCTTATCATATTTGGGGATCTTTGGTGAGGTCGGTTTGCAATCCTTCCTCCGATGATCGTATTGCTTGTGTATCTGATTCTAAAATTAGGAATCTGCGGCTAGATGTCTTTATCAGATGGACAAGTTACTTACCTTTGGTAACATCTTATCTGGGAGAGACAGGATCTAGCTGCAGAGTACTTATCGACCCACCCGTTCTTCCCCACTCTGCGAACTGAGAGCCCTGTGGTCTCCTAGATCCCCTCTTTACATTCTACTGCGGTTCTTTCTATCTGTACTTGTTGATACAATATTTATCCTTTTTGGTCACACTGTTTCCTGAGATTTTCTCGACATAGCCCTGCGTTGTTGGCACGGAAATGGTAACAAAGAAACAGACAGCGCATTGGGGAGTGCTTATATGGACTCCGTTGACATCACATTCTGGAGACGACATCGCTGCAGAGTTGCTCAATGCCCTCTACCGCGAAGGTACTGCTGAAAAAAATTACTCATCTATTCTGGCGCCTGGGAAGGATTCTAATGGAATCTGCTGCTAGATCCTCTCTACCAGATGAGGTCCGTCACACCAATACAGCATCACTACTAATACCACACACAGACACTACTACCTACACAAACATCAGTTTCCCCTTTACCACAAGTACCATAACAGTGGCACCGAAAGGAACCAGTACTGCTACCAGTGCCATCACAACAGTACCCTGTAGTACCACAACCACCAGCTCCGGCATCATTATATCAACAGTACCAACACCATGTCTACTAATAGAAATACCCTTGTCAATACTACCATGCCATTGCCAATATCAACATCGGCGGGAATCCAACCCTACCACCTCCAATGATGTCCCACAATACCACATTGTAGGAAGCTGACTCTGTATATACTATATCAAAGTGAGGTATAGTGCTCCCAGCCAGAGGGGTGACTGATCTATGCCAGGGCAGTGAGTTGTATGCATGGCACACAGGGATGTGTGCCATGTCGACTTTTCACTTTGTTCCACACCAAGACATGCAGCCTGCAAAGGCAGTGTGTGAATGTAAAGGTACAGGGCCTCTAAGGGTGGCACAATAAGTGCTGCAGCCCTTAGAAGTCTTCCCTGGTCACAGTGCCCTGGGTACCTGTGGTACCATTTACCAGGGGCTGACCTGTGGCCAGAGATTCCAATTGGGTACAGTTTTGGGGAAAGAACACAGGTCCTGGGAACCTGATTGGCAGGGACCCAGGGCACATCAAGTCAAAGTGAATCAGTAGCCTTGTAAAAAGTGTGTGGGGGGGGGGGTTACTGCAACAGAAACCCAGCTTCTCACTCACATCCCTTCGTACATATAATACCACTGCCAGTTTCAACTCCACCAATAGCAGTAATATCACTGCCAATACCACACACTGCCATCCCCCCAATACCATCACCACTTTCACTACTAAAATCAGAGCAGTACCACCAACATACCATTATCAGCATCTCCAGTTGCATGCTACCACCACTAACACCAATCACCCAGACCACCAATACCACAACACCATATTCACAAAAAGAATGCCAATAAAAAACCAGTATGATCACAAATGCCAAATATATCTATACCATCCTCATAAGTACCACCAAGAACTCACTACCAAAGCTATGAATGCCACCATGGTAATTGATACCAACACTACCAGTACCACCACCACAATAGCTATACCACTCATCCCACACTAACACCACCACTAGTAACGCCACAAATCCAACATACCACTCAATCATCACACCTCTGTAGCATTCATTTCAGTACAGAAAGCACTCTTTTCGGCAAATGGAGTACTAATACCCCTGAATAATTCCACTGCCACAATTCTAGTCCCACACCACCAAAAAAATCAAACCGCCATCAGTATATCTACCAATGCATTCTACTCCACTGCCAATTCCTTGACTATAACCAATATCACCAGCACTACAACAAGTACAACCATCGCAACACCACAACCACTCTTAACACTTCATTAGCATAATGACACCACCAATAACTCCACAACAAGTGTGTCACCACTGCCGATTCAATCACTAATAGCACCACCAATAGCAATATCCCTCTAGTAACACAGCCAGTAACACAATGAATACCATCACTACCATCAGAAAGACATCCAATACCACCAGTCCCACATTACTACCTGCCCCAGTAATGCTGTCATTAAAGCCTCCACAAATTCCAATAACTCAAGTACCACCAGCTGTCACCAATACCACAGCTCCAGTACCACCTCCAATACCAAAATCATTAATAAACCCTAATAACGGTACCACCATGACTAATGACATCACCAAAATCCCCTTCACCAATTCATTACTGCCTCAACCATTGATACTCCAGTAACAATAAAAACAATACCATTACCACCAATAGCACACCACCATCACCAACAATACCTTCTCCACTAATGGCACCACTGCTACCAGTATCACCAGTAGAATTACGCCCAATGTCACCATCATCAATACCGTCACTACCTTTTCCCCAAACAACTAATACCACAAACACAAATACATATCGACCATTACTACCAGCAATAACCCCAAAACCAATACCACACCGTCGGTACTATCCCCAATTTCATAAGCACAATATCATCACCAATACCACAACCACTAGTCCCTTACTACCATCACCCCAATGCTGCTCACCACCAATACCACCATGAATACACAACCCCATACCAATAAAACAAATGCCTCCACTTATATGCCCATTAACTACACACAACTACAAATATTGCCATCACCGATACTACCACTATTTCCACGGGTTCCACCATTGTCAATGCCACCACTACCAGGATCACATATGACTACCGCAATACCAGTACCACCACTAATACCACTCATATAACCACACCACCAGTACTGCCTACATCACAGCCACTGCCATCAATACCACCTAAACCAAGAACTCCAATAATGCTACCATTGCACAGTATCGCTAATAATATCTTTAATATCACCATACTCGCCAGTACCATCACCGATGGTTGCCTCCAATATCAGTAATACAAGAACAGTTTGACTACTGCTATCACTGATAGAGCGGTAATTTCTTCTGGTAATTTCTCAATGCAAAACCCTCATGCTACCTCTAATTTACCGCTGAAAAAGGTGTTGGGCCCTTCACACTCTATGTATTACCTTCAGGAGATTTAAATAAACCTGAACAGTCAAAAATGCAATTATTATTTAAGCCAATAAAGAGAGTTGTTGAGTATTTTAAAGGGTTTATTTTCTAGTCAAAAGTTACGTTTTTCTCTGACCCTTTATTCATTAGTAAAATATCAACCAGGTTACAGAATTTGGAAAACAGGAAAAATAGCATTAATACAGAACACATTACATTCTGCATACAAGCATTACATGTAGGAAAGAAAATGTGGCTCGAAATATCAGTCAAAGTCTTGCAAGGCTAATCAATAATTAAATAGTTTACAAAAATCTCCCATTAAGAGAACTAAATGCATAAGTAAAATCTTTTCAGAACTAAATAATTAGTCAAAGCATAAACTTAAAGTTTAGCATATAATTCTATCCTAATCAGCTGCACTCTCTGTTCTGTCTGTCTCTAAAGAGCAAGCAGCCCCTCCTTCACCAGACCTCAAAGGAATGTGGCCTGCAGTGCCAAAATATGACGTGCAAGGACTTTGGAAAAAAATTACCAGGGAACCCCCCACCTGACTCTCCTCGGACGCCCCAGCCTGCACCCGTGATGATCTCGTCCCTAACCCATTGAATGTCTGGTCTAATCTGTTCCTTCTCTCTAGAACTCACACGCCCCCCTGAAGCCTAATGAGCCTGGTAGCCAACCACGCCTCCAGGGAGGTCATTATTTATACTCTAATTCTTGGCAGACTACACAAAGATGTTGCATCTTCAGGAAAACTTGTACGTGATTGGTCAGCCATGATGGCATGAGGTCTCACTATCCTGACTCATTTTAAAATCCTGATTATACCAGTTTTAACAAAAGAAGCATACATGAGTAAATACATTTTATAAGTTTGCAACATTTGCTAGGAAAAATGTTTCATTCTAATTCTCTTCCTTCCACAGTACAGGCTAGAAGTATACTTTAGTTAACTGGTACATTGGCACAATCACAAGAATGTACAGTTCACAGTGGCCTTGACTCTTCCGCAGTTTGATTCAAGCTGGTGTTTGCGCATGCTCTCTTCTCTTTAATGCAAGTCATAGCCTTGCTGGATTCACAGGCAGCCATTTAATTGTAGGCCCAAAAACAAAACAGACACAAAGAGAATATTAATTTCATGTAAATAAGCCCATTAGGTTTCCCTCCCTCATACTAATACCCCTTATAAATGTTTACCTAGCCAAGCTATTAGTTTAAAGCAGCTTTTATGATTGGTTATGTACAACATGCAAAAATGTGCAATGTACAGCATAGCATTATTATGCATTAGTGTAAATTTTAAAATCGCACACAGTTAATACAGCGCACACAGCTAATACAGCGCACCCAGTTAATACAGCGCACACAGCAACATGCTTTAGTGTTTTAGATAGCTTTTCATGCAAAAAGCATTTAGCCCAGTGTAGTGTTTGGTACATTTGTTAATTCACACACTTTATAAAAAGAGGTGTTATTAACTGAAATATTTATCAAAATATGCAACAAGCCAAAGTCTTTTAAGACAGGAATAGTGAATTTAGATTACAAGGATGAGCTGGGAAAAGAGAAACACTTTCGATTAATCTTCAAAGCTAAAAAGGCCACTTTTCTCTACACTGCAAAAACACATGTTAATTCACCAAAAGCATTTCAGACTGAATAGGCCTCATTTCATGTCTTATGTGCCATGTGTTTTCACTTGCACCAAAATGTGTGTGGCAATTTAAATGCAGTCTGTCTGAAGCACAAAAATAAACAATGCCTGACTCCAGGTGAAATCTGCTCCATCATCACCACCAAGCTTTGTTAAAGTCCATAGGTCTGCATGCTATCTAAAAGATGGGAAATGGGAAAATCTTTCTGAATACATGTTTGCATGCACTGTCGCATTTAACTCAGACCTATTGGTTTTGCAATTGCTTGCTTTTTCTTGATAACAAGCGGTTCCTATGAAGTAGCGAGGAAGATGGCACAACTCAGTTAGCCACTGGTATTTAACATTGGTTATTTAGGGTTCCCAGCCATAGAATATTTTCAAGCATGTGAATCTAAAACTTACCAATGCTGAAGTACTGTAATTGCAAGTGAGTAACTTTTTTTATCCCTTTCAACATAAGCGTTTTATTACTTACCTTAATAACTGAGATTTCTATTGTGAAAAGGGCCAGGATAAACACTATTGGTCCCAATTCTGTGAATTCATGTATGTATTTTCTTCTTCCTACAGCTCTGGGACTTACTATACAAGTTGCGCTTCGTCCTTACCTATATTGCACCCTGGCAAATCACCTGGGGTTCAGCGTTTCATGCCTTCGCTCAGCCCTTTGCTGTCCCTCGTATCCTTTTGTGTCAGTTTACAGCACATGTGATATATTGTCTTGTTGTCATTGGTATTTTGATCTCCTGGGAAGGGGGAGCTGAAGGTGCGGTTTGCATGAGTAATGGGCCTGGGGTGAGGGGACTGTTTGATACCTTGTGGCGGATGTAGATACTAAGTAATCATCACTAATGCAATGAATGTTGATCTTGCATTAGACGATGAGGATCTTACAAAATTAATGATTAGCACTGTGAATCATGGACATGCACACCATGTGTTCTGATCTCACTATTACAACATTTAGTAAGGCAGTGACTAAGTTTATATGTACTAGATGAAACAAAGTAGAACCCTACATTCCTTTCGAAGACACTACCTCCAACAGAACATTGCCAGGACGTGCAAGTAGCTGTGGCATGGCCCTTAAACATGCATTCCTCTCTTCCATGACCAGAGTTTTGACTGGAAACGTGAGGCACAGAGTACCCTGTATCTAGTTGGACATGTAGGCTGGGCAGTTGAAGGACCCTGGTTGTGGATGCCCTGCCTTAGAAGAAATAGAGGATGGAGAGAGAAGAGAATGAAAGGTTAAGCGATGACAAATGAAAGTGGAAACAAAAAACAGACATGAAGGAAAGAGTGGAAGCACGATAGACAGTTGGTACGATCAAGGAAGAGGGTAAAGTGGCATGTTCGAGTGAAAAGATTGACTGAAGAGGGGAGTGACTATAGTAGGAGAGGCACAGTGTGGAATAATTGTAGTGCATTAAAAGCAGTGAGATGTGTAGTGTTACAGAAAGCAGAAATGATAGAGGTTAGTCGGGAATGTGATTATCATTTTGCTTAAGAACAATCACAATTGGTTGGCCTCTCAGAACTCCTGTGATGGAGGTTAAACTCCCAAATTGCCTTCTAGCGGAGTATTGATGAACACATGAGACCATGTGTAGTGCAGGATGGTGCATGTGTGAGATTTTAGTACTGGTGGACAGTAAAAGGAGCTTTCATTGGTGGGTGGTTTGAATCCTCTTCATGAGTGGACATTACAAGGAGCTTGGATTGTTGGAAACTGTGAGGATCTACCGGGGACAGTGTATGGAAGAGGCTCTACCAAAGAAGTGGTATATTCTTGTACTGTGAAGCGTTGGGGACAGATGTCACTGTTGTGGCATGCAACAAACTGTTGGTGGTCAGTGAGGATCTGACGCTAGTGGCCAGTGTGAGTAGTTTGCACTGATGTAAGGACTTTGTCCCAGTGCTGTCAATTTTGCACTAAACAAATGCTGTGTTGTACAACGTGGAATGATTTAAAAGAGGAATGGAAAACGAAAGTCTGTCTGGTCTTTTAGGGAAGCTTTACATCATTTTCAGGTTTTTTTTTAGGCTTTAGCCTTCTGACATTGACTGCAATAAATTCCTGTTACCACATACATTTGGTTGCTTCTTTAGCCTCAGTTGTTTAACTGCTTAAACCTAGCCAGCTCTGCTCTTTTGCTTTTGAGTGTATGATTTTTAGGTCGAAGTATTCAGACAGCACAGATGTCTGGTTTGCGAACAACATCTTGGGGACATTCAGAAAGCTTCCCTGGGAATGCGTACTGCCCATTGCCTACCAATGGCTTTGTGGTTTGTAACTAACATTTGCTTGCATTCTATTTGGTGTGTTTATGTTACACTGTCCAGCTTGAGTTAAATTCTTCCCTTGCCCAAACTTTATTTATTGTATTTTTCCACCAGTATTGGATTTCTTTAAACAAGCTTTTAAATCTTTTTCTTATCTTGTCACATTTGCTGTGCAGTCAAAGACCGAGACCAAATGTCAGGCTTTGTCTTCCAGGGAGCCCTATATTTAGTTTTAGTTCTCTGACTTCAAAGTGAGAGGATTTACGTGACAATCATGCTGGCTACTGAAGATGTGCTCGTCAGAAGGCTGTGCAATGTTATTTTGTTTTCTAATACACAAAAAATGTGAAGGTCCGTAAATGAACTGTGCAGATATGAATCACGTGTTTCGGTAATTTAGATGTGTGGCGGAAACAAAAAATTGTATATGATAAATATACTCTGAAACAATCTACTCTATGCCACTGCACTCTATGCGTTCTAGTTCACTCTGCTCCAACCCACTCTATGCCATTGAACTCTACACCAATGCAATCTACTGTGCACTATTCTACATTACTGCACTCTACTCCATGCAGTTTACACTACTTTACTCAAAACCAATGCACTCTACACCAATCTACTCTGCACCACTGTACTTTACGCCCCTGTTGTCTAGGCACTCTACTCCACAGCTGTTGTCTAGGCACTCTACTCCACAGCTCTACACTCTGACTCTCTACTCCAATAAACTCTACTCCACTCCATGTCACACCACTCTACAAGTCTCTACTCCACTCTATGCCCCTCTAGGACACTACAGCACCCTACAACGCTCTACACAACTCTCTTTATGCCACTCTACGCCATTCTATTCTACGACACACTGCTCCAATCCATTACTCCACTCTTTGACACTATGCCACTCAACTCGGCCCTGCAATAATTCTCCATTCTGCCATTATCCTTCACTACTCGACTCTATGCCACTCCACTGTACGATGATCTACTCTGCTCTACACCACACCCTCCAGCCCACTCAGCTGTATACCACTCCACGACACTATGCCACACCATTCTACAATACTCAACTCTGACACTTTACACTTCTGTGTCATTCAAAACGACTCCATCTACACCCTTCCACTCTACAACATACTACTCCCTCCACATCACTTCACTCTATGCCACTCCATGACACTCATCTTCATTCCGCTCCATGCCACTCAACTCTACGCCACTCCACGACTCTTTACTCCACTCTGTAACACTGTTCTAGTCCACTTTACGCCACTCCATGCCACTCTTCTTTACCCCACTAACTTTTAGACATGCTGTACAGGTGTACAACATGGCTAAAACATATTGACAAAGCCAATAGCTTTTGCATAGGTGAGACCTATTGGCTTGCCAATGCCCGTTTACTTTTTCTGTTCATACTTGTACAAGTTTTTATGTTTATGGAAAGTAAAGTACTTTTGCAGTACCTTTCCTGAAAGGTCAATACTAATGGCTGTTTCTTTTTTTTGTTACGCACTGAATGACAGAAAAACAAATGCTCCATACTTACACAGTTGTGCCCTGCGGCATGATGCATAGCAATCTAAGAGCCTTACAGATTCAAAATATGTATTTTGATATTTATTACTAGTGTAGTAGCACGACATTATTTTCCACCCTCTACTGCAAAAGAGCCACAGTACCAAAACTATAGAGATGTGATAGATACAACAGAGAACAATTGTTGAAGCAGAAGGGTAGATTCTTTTATTCAGCCTTTACGTGAAGAATTGTCAATTAAATTGCCAGTTTATTGGGTATGACCGGCTTTTTATGAAATCATGTTTCTTTCTGGTTCGGGTTTGTGGACTGTATTCCTTGACTTTTTCTCCCCATCAGACTCAGCCATGCTGTTTGTGCAAGCGGTGCTGTCCGCCCTCTTCTCCACCCCTCTGAACCCACTCCTGGGCAGTGCTGTGTTCATCACCTCATATGCTCGACCTGTCAAATTTTGGGAGCGAGACTACAAGTAAGTGTCCAGTGTTGGACCTGCAAGTGCTGTATTTGGAAAGTGGGATATGTTTTACAAAACAAACTGTAAATGTAAAATAGACATTGTCTGCCTGCTCATACTAGCCATCTGTCAGCCAGCCAAAGGCCTAAAGTTTGGCTTTGGTCCACTGTGGGTGATGCAGATTTTCATTGAAGTGTGGCTTTATCTGAGTTTGCATCTGTTCTTCATGTCTTGAATACTACTAATTTGTTCTGAGAAGCACACAAGGTAACACAGGTGGAGAGTTATACTGTTAAACACAATGGGAAGCCAGAATGTTCTAGTACAAACACATCTGCTGAATCCACTATCTAACCAAATATTAATCTTTTTCCTTCTGGCAGCACTAAAAGGGTTGATCACTCCAATACTAGGCTCGCTACTCAACTGGACCGTAACCCAGGTATGTATTCCACTCTGCCTAAGTGCCATGGCATATCCTCTCCCCTCCAGGGTTTTTGAAGCATTCTGGAATCTCTTGTAAAACATGGACCATTCGTAATCCCTTCCAGTGCATTGATGCAGATCTTGCTACGGCAATGCAAAGTTGTAAAGATTTTCCCCGTAAAATGTCATAGTTGATTTTCAAAACTTTGCAAGCTCTGCAATATTTGCGAATGTTCAGATTAAAAAAATTCAGCAAAAATATTTTGTGGAGGAAACTAATCTTAGCAAAAGCCCTCTCTTATTGGGAGAGTTTGCTTGGATTTATACATTTTTTTGCGAGTGTTGTGGATCTTCTGAAAAACCTTTTTTGGAAGACAAAACTTTGTCAGAGCTTTACGAAGTGTAAAGTTTGTACATTAGGCAAAACGTAGGTGATTTGAAATTCACCTAATTGTAGGGCCAGCGACATTTTTGCTGAAGATTTTGTGATTTCCAAGAATTAGCATCTCCCTTTGTTCATGGTTATAAAATGGATTTACTCACTAACAATCATTTTAAAAAAAATCTCATTTGATCCCAGTGATTTATTTGATATAGTTTAAGAATGTGTTGCACGTTTTTCCTAAGCTTCAAAAAAATTTTAAAGTAAGCTGCAGGTCAAGTTAGGTGTAGGAGTCTTATTAGACAAAACAGCATTTGTAAAGTTAAGTATTCTGTTTCCTGAAAGAGTAGTTAGCGGGGAGTGCGATTTTGAGAAAGTGTTTCAGAGGACCATTTATTCAGTCTGCAATGGGAGATGATTAGTGAACTGGATGATCAATCAAGTTAATGGAGGAAGTTCAGATTGGTTGTGCTTTCTTGTGTGATGGTGATGAGATCAGTCTGCCATTTAGATGCTTTGCCGTTTATAGATTTGTGGATCAGAACAAGTATTCAATTTACAAGTGCCTTTTCATGCAATTAACACTGGGAATTGATTTGGCAGGAAATGTTTGGGGTATATCAAGTATTTATGTAGTTGAGGAGTTCCTTAATGTAGGACATTACAGTAGTCCAGTGCAGGTGTAATTGAATCGTGGTTTAATGTCCTAATGTCATATTTATACCGATTGTATATTCTTTTGATGGTGAAGTTGCATGAGGATGTAGTTACATAATTGTAACACTGCATTGACGGTTTCAGGTATGTGGAGGGATTGAGTCACAAACACCAAGGATGAACATTCTAGCTATTTGAGCTTGTGATATTCACATTCCATTGTGATTGCAGACTTCATATTTCTGTATTCTGAAGAACTAATGTCCCTCATCAAACATGAACAAGCATCCCAGCTTGCCTGTCACTGTTGAGAAATCTTTCAGTAATGTTTCTCTGATCTTCAGATATTTATCTGAGAATCTTATAATGATCAATCAAACTGCCCTTATTGTTTGCCTGTCTTTGAATAAAGAGGTGCAGGTTTTGCCACCCAGTTGCAGAATGACTTGTCAGTACTCCGTAGTGTAGTGTTGTGTAGGGGCATCAGCAAAACTTGAGTTAGGTTCCAGTTCTGAAAATGCAGTGTAGTTGAAGTGCATTGACAAAGCAACTGTTATGTTCCCCGTGTCTGGGATAAATGAAAACACAGCAAATTAGGTCTGCGGTACTGCTAGTCTCATTATTGGATTAGCAGTATATGCATGTTGTTGGTCAGAAGTGATTTGGGCTGCAATAGCTGTTTGCCCTATCAGTGACAGAGAAACACATGGCCTATCCTATCCTGCTTGGGGTATGTTTTAACACTTTTAATAGGAACACACGGGCCCATCTGTTTACCAGTAAGGCGTATCGACAGCTGCATGAAGGTCTTGAAATTGAAAACCAACGTGTTGCAAGTTACATTGTAACATTCCTGAATATCTCTTTTGCACTTGAATAGATGGACAGATTTTGATAGCTGCATACACATCATGAACTATGTCCCCCCTTTGTCAGAGTTGGTCTGTGACACGAAAGGTTCCTTTTGTTAATTCCAACAGTTGGATTTGCTCCACTTCTCTTCTTTACTAAGGTTGTTATAATGTTTGAACTTGAGTCTTGTTAATGCAGTAGGAAAACTTGTGTCTTGACCAGGCAGTATGTATGTATGTATGATGTATATTTTTCCTGCAGCCAAGGATAGGAGCGAATCTTGTTAAGTGTCCAAGCATTAAGATTACATAGTAACCTCAATCATAAAAGTTAATTAGTAATGCTGTCCGTGATTTCGGCGGAAGACCTTCTTCCACATTCATTTTGCTGATTTTCATGGAAATTATTGTACAGCAACTTCTGATGCTGTTTGAACAGCAATCCTAGAATTGTATCTAAGCAAGCTTAATACCATGTAATGGTTTTTCAAGATTACAAACTTCAAAAATGCCAGATTTGACACAGACATCAGGAGGCAGTGCAAGTTAATTCTAAAACGAAATATTAAAGCAGGGTGTCCTTTCAGCTGAGGGTACCTTACAAGGGTGCAAGTCTAAAGTTGTGGCTTACTGTGCTTGGCAGATAGTAATCCTTAAGTCTTATTAATAGCTAAGTTTCTCTTGGTGATATCCCGATTTTAGTTACTTGAAATCCAAAAGAGAATTTTGCTCAGTATACACATTTTTGAATGACCCCAAAATGTCCAAATCCATTATTGCTCTAGAGACCTGGTTGTATGACTAAACAACTACCACTTAAACAGCGTATGCCTAAACCACGAAGGCTAAACCACTACCAAAGGCAAACCGCTACGTTCTGTATAACGAATCACTAATCCACGCAAATTAATCATTTTTGATATTACTGGAATCTACCACTTCGTTTAAAAAAAAACGCATGTTTGAAACACAAAAATAAATGTAATTAAAGTAAACAATACTTTTAAATTAATCAATTTTATTTCAATAATCTTTAAATTATCAATCGAATAATTGTTTATTACAAGTGCTGTTCGAGCATGCGTGTCCCCACAATAACGATTATTAGTCATGTGGCCCAGAGACTCGCACCCAGTTATGTTACGTCAGAAGCGTTTATAAACTGGTTTAAGTTTTTAAACGTCAGATCCAGGGGACGCTATATAATCACAGTTAAGAAAGAAACGGGTCTAAACTCCTAATTGAACTTCGGTGGGGACATGTATTGTTAGGAGCAACAGAAATGAATATGCTACTTACCAGTATGCATCTGTTCTTGGCATGTAGGGCTGCTAACATTCATATCTTAGCATTAGATCGCCGCCTAGTGTTGGGTCCGGATGATCGCACATTGTTGTCCTGGAAGAGTCTTCGAAGTATCCTGAGATAGGTGGCTCCTCCCCTGGACTACAGTGCGCATGGGCATCGGCTCCATCCCCAGATTGTTTTTCGCCATTGTGGCAGAAGATGGAGTGAAAAGTGTAAAGGATGTCCATGCTAATGATTGAATACAATAGTATATCTGCAGCTGCGACAGGCACCGGGGAGGAGGGTGGGCGATATGAATGTTAGCAGCCCTACATGCCAAGAACAGATGCATACTGGTAAGTAGCATATTCAGTTCGAGGCATGTGGGCTGCTAAATTCATATCTTAGCATAGAATACATAGCAGTCCCTCCATCAGCGGCGGTTGCCCGTGCCAGCTGCAGAAACCTGAAAAAGTGTCTTGAGAACAGCCTGTCCTACAGCAGCTTGCTGCTTGGAATGTACATCAACACAGTAGTGTTTTGTAAAGGTATGTGGTGTAACCCACGTGGCTGCTCTGCAAATATCCTCTAAAGGAATGTTCCCTAGGAAAGCCATGGATGCCCCCAATTTGCGTGTGGAGTGCGCCCTTGGGGGTATTGTTAAAGTGCGCTTGGCTTTTTGATAACATATTTGGATGCACTTAACGATCCACCTGGCTATTCCTGCTTTGGAAATAGGGTTGCCTTTGTGTTGTGGTGAGAAGGCAACAAAAAGTTGTTTTGTTTTCCTAAAGTGTTGTGTTCTGTCAATGTAGTACATCAACGCCCTCCGTACGTCTAACGTATGGAGCATCCTTTCCGCCACCGTTTGTGGGTTTTGGAAGAATGCTGGTAAGTCAATAGTTTGGTTGAGATGAAACTGTGACACCACCTTCGGAAGGAATTTGGGGTTAGTACGTAGCACTACCCTATTTGGATGAATCTGAATGAATGGCTCTTGGATTGTGAGCGCTTGCAGCTCACTAACACGCCTTAGCGACGTAATAGCGATTAGGAAAGCCACTTTCCACGTTAGGAACTGGAGTTCACACGAGTGCAGTGGTTCAAATGGTGGTCCCATCAGTCTGGTGAGGACCACATTGAGATTCCACACCGGAGCTGGCGGTGTTCTTGGGGGAATGACTCGTTTCAGACCTTCAAGGAAAGCTTTAATGGCAGGCACCCTGAAGACAGAGAGATGCTGCCTATTCTGAAGATATGCTGCGATGGCGGATAGGTGTATCCGAATAGAAGTGAACGCTAGATTGCACTTGTACAGATGTAGCAGATAACAAATGATGTTAGGGATAGATGCATCTAGCGGGTTGATGTCATTGGCTGTACAGTAAATGACAAAACGCTTCCATTTTGCAGCATAGCATGCTCTGGTAGTTGGCTTCCTTGCCTCCTTGATGATGTTCATGCATTCTGGAGGTAGGTTAAGGTATCCGAACTCTAGGACTTCAGGAGCCAGATCGCCAGGTTGAGCTGTTGCGGATCTGGATGCTGAATTTCTCCATGGTTCTGCGTCAAAAGTCTGGGCGTGAGGCGCAGTCTTTGATGCGGCACCACTGAGAGTTCGAGGAACGTGGTGTACCATGCTTGGCGCGCCCATGTTGGAGCAACCAGGATGAAAGTCATCGCGTGCTGCCTTAGCTTTCTTGCCACCAACGGTATCAGAGGGGCTGGCGGAAAAGCGTACGCAAATTTGCCTGACCAGTTCATCCATATCGCATTCCCCTGCGACTGTGGGTGAGGGAACCTGGCGGCAAAGTGTTGGCATTTTGCATTTTCCTTTGTTGCAAACAGGTCTATCTCCGGATGACCCCACTGCTGGAAGTACGGGTGGAGTACCGATGGGTGTAACTCCCACTCGTGCATTTGATGGCTGTGTCTGCTGAGCAGATCCGCCATTAGATTGTCCTTGCCCGGGAGGTGTTCTGCCATGAGGAAGATGTTCCTCTGAATGGCCCACCGCCACATGCCCTGAGCCAGATGAGACAGCTGTGGCGAGTGGGTGCCCCCCTGCTTTTGAATGTAGTACATCGCGGTCATGTTGTCCGTCCGGACTAACACTACCTTGTTGCACAGATGTACAATGAAGGACTTGAGTGCCATGAAGATCGCCATCAGTTCCAGATAGTTGATGTGCATCTTCTGTTGCTGCGTCGTCCATAGTCCCTGCACAGTGTAATCGAGCAGATGAGCTCCCCATCCCTGGAGAGATGCGTCCGTTGTCAGGGTAATCTGTGGCACTGGCTCCTGGAACAGTCGGCCCTTGCAAAGGTTGTGTGGAGTCCACCAATGCAGAGAGTCGTATGCCCGACTGGTAACCAACACTAGGTCTGTTAATTGTCCCTGAGCCTGTGTCCACTGATTTGCTAAGCACTCCTGGAGCGGGCGCATATGTAGCCGTGCGTGAGGGACTATGAAGATGCAGGAGGCCATCATGCCTATCAACTGCATGAACACTCTTGCTGGAAGTGAGTGTTGTGGTCTGAATTTCTGGATTAGAGACTGCATGCTGTCTATCCTGACTCGGTTTGGTTGAGCCACTGCCGTCAGGGTATTGATCGTCGCGCCTAGAAACTGCCGGACATGTGCCGGCTGAAGGTGCGACTTTGGGTAGTTCAGCGAGAAACCTAGATCGTGAAGGAGGTGAATGGTAGGCGACATGTCCGCGGCGCACTGTTGTTCTGACTTGGCTTGAACGAGCCAGTCGTCCAGGTAGGGGTAGACATGGATGCCGTGCCTCCTGAGGTGCGCCGCTACTGTCGCCAGACACTTGGTAAACACTCTTGGGGCTGTGGTGACTCCGAAGGGTAGGACTTTGAACTGATAATGTTTGCCTTGGATAGTGAACCTGAGGTATTTTCTGTGGGATGGGTGTAGTGGTATGTGGAAATAAGCATCCTTGAAGTCCAAGGTTCCTAAGAAGTCCCCCTGGTTTAACAAGGAAAGAATCTGTTGCAGTGTGAGCATATGGAAATGTTCTGACAGTATATACAGGTTGAGGGGACGTAGATCCAGAATGGGTCTGAGAGATCCGTCCTTTTTTGGAATAAGGAAGTACAGGGAATACACCCCTGTGCCTTCCTCCTCCACTGGCACGAGCTCGATTGCGCCTTTTTGCAGCATCACCACTACCTCTTGCTGCAATAAGTGCAAGTGCTCTGCGGACATAGGCCGTTGCCTTGGTGGAATGTTGGGTGGAGTGGATGTTAACTCTAGACAATAACCGTACTGTACAAGTTGTAGCACCCACCTGTCTGTGGTGATGTTTCTCCAGACGGGCAGGAACTGCTGCAGTCTCCCCCCGACAGGTGTTAAGTGGTCGGGGGGCAGTGACAGAGAGTCACTGTTTGCTTGGGGCAGAGGAGCGGGAGTTGTTGTTCCCTCTGCCGCGTCCTCTGGTGCTGTTTCCTCGGTAACCCCCCTTGTTCTGTTTGGGGTACGAGGATTGTGCTCCACCTCTAGAGAACTGTGACTGTTGACCCATCTGTCCTCTGGTGACTCCACGTGCACCTGAGCGACGAAAATTATTGCCCCGAAACTGTTGTGACTGCAGTGCCCCCATAGACTTAGCAGTTTCGGTGTCTTTTTTAATCTTTTCAAGGGTGGTGTCAACATCTGGACCAAACAGTCTATCAGGATTGACGGGCTGATTTAGTATGGTTGTTTGTATGTCAGGCTTAAACCCCGATATGCGGAGCCACGCCTGTCGCCTCAGCATGACGCTAGTGTTAATGGCCCTAGCTGCTGTGTCTGCTGCATCAAGTGCGCACTTTATGGCCGCATTGGAGATCAGTTTTCCCTCTTCTATAAGCAGTTTGGTGCCCTCTTGAAACTGCGAAGGTAGGTGTTCTAAAACTCGCTCTAGGGTGTCGTAATGCGCCCTATCATAACGTGCCAAGAGTGCCTGTGTATTTGCAATACGCCAAAAGTTGGCAGCCTGTGCAGCAACTCTTTTGCCCCCTGCCTCTAGCACTTTGGACTCCTTATCCGGGGGAGGAGCTTCACCCGTTGTTTGGGAGTTGGCCCTTTTGCGGGCATTTGCGACCACCAGGGAGTCCAGCGGCAACTGTCCCCGAATGTATGCAGGGTCCGCAGGTGCTGGTCTGTACTTTTTTTCAATACGTGGATTGACCACTCTCGCCCTGGTAGGTTCTTTGAAGATGTCCGCAGCATGTTTGAGGACCCCCTTGAGCATAGGCAGTGTCTTTACAGTCCTTTCAGAAACTGAAAAAGTGTCAAATAGAAAGTCCTCTTCCACTGGGTCAGCATGCATGTCTACATCATGATTAGCAGCTGCCCTTTCCAGGAGTGCATGAAAACCTGCTGAATCTTCAGTCGGGGAAGCACGTGCACTGAAAGGCTGTGGGTCAGGCTGTGGGTCTTGCCCCACATCCTGTGTGCCTTGGTCCCCAACGTCATCATATGAATCCGACTGTGCATCTGGTTCATTGATGGGGAAAGTGTACTGGTCATCCTCATTATATCCCTCACCCTCAGATTGTTCTGGGGAAGGAGTTGGGCTCCTTCTTGGAGGAGGTTGGATGGTTCCATGAGGCCTGAAGCGTCCTGAGGAAGCCTTTTCTTCTTGAGGGGGATGACATAGGAGTCCACTGGCTGTGAAGTGATCCTCCTCTTGTAAAGGGTCAATTTGCCCGTGTCTGCGTCGATAAAACGCTCTGAATCCTCTTCTGAGTCGAGTACCCGACTTGAAAGTGCCCCCGCCGTGGAAGAATCCGACTTTTTTGGCGTCGATTTCGTTGAAAAGGCCTTCGGCGCCTCTTTTGGCGGCAGAAGGAAGAGAAGCTTACTTGCGGGCTTCACCGGAATGTCCATCGGCTTCTGTGGCGATGGCATCGGAGCCGACGTAGCCGAGGCTTTCTCACTGATCCTCTGCAGCGAAGAGGCGATGGGGGACATGTCACTTGCAGTGGGCTTTGGCACCGACGAGGAGGCCTTGACCTTGCCCTCGGATCCGACGTCCTGGTGTCCCTTCTGAGTCTTTGACGATGATGCCGCAGCCGCCGACCCAGAGTCTTTGGACCGATGCGCAGATGTACCAGCCTTCGATCCGTGCGACTTTGTCGGCTCCGTCTCCACCACGCGTCCGACTAACGGAGTCCCAGTCGGAACCGGAGCCGCTTCTCTGGCTTTTGCGGGCTTTGACGGCGCCGCAGCGGTTGAGCCATGACGACCACCCTTCTTAGAGGATCCCTCCTCCGGCGTCGATTTTGACACAGTGGAATCGACAGATTTCTTCGACTTCTGAGGACCGGAGGTCGACGGAGTCGATGGAACAGCGGTTTTGGTCGTTTTCTGTGGTACGGCCGCCATCTTAGGTGTGCTCGACTCCATAAGTTTCGGTTTCGATTTTGGGTCGGCCATTTTAGGTGTAGTCGATACCGTTGGTTTCGGTTTCGGTTTCGATACGGCCTGCCCAGCAAGTTTGTCCGTGGCCGGGCCGGAAGGCGGGGCCGTGGCTTGCGGTACGGGGTCTAGGGTAAGGCCGACAGGCGATCCCGTGACCCGATCTTGATCTTCGTAAACTTCGGGGCATAGCTCGTCTGCTGAGCTATCTTCCGCGGCCCCATAAACCTCTTCGTCGTCCCCTACCTCTTCGACGTATTCAAGGCCTTGACCCCCGACTCCATCGTCGTGTTCCGGATCTGCCTCGACCTCCGTCTCGGGCGGGGAGATTTGAAGATGATGGCTCTGGTCCTCTTCTTCTTGGTCGCCGAAGATGTTTTCTGGATCCGGGGCCGCTTGTCTGGCCTCAAGGCGCACCGCGCGCCGAAGCTTGAGTGTCTTCTTGGACCTGAATCTTGCGCAGGCCATGCAGTTGTCCTCGTTATGGTCTGGTGAAAGACATTTGTTACAGACCGGGTGGACGTCTATATGTGGGTATTTGGACCCACAGAGCGGGCAGTACTTAAACGGACTCCGCTCCATGCTGGAAAGTTGCGGTCGTGTCGCGATGAGAAGGCCTCGATGTCCGAAGAGTGAAAATACACCGCTGATTCCGACTCAAAGAGACGGAAGAACTCGAGACCGTGCGCAAACAATACCGACGCTATGAAAACAAGGCCTTTTGGCCTGAAAAAGTTAGTTATTCTCGGTTCCGACAGAGAGACGTCGAGACCGCATCCGAACCCAATGGCGGAAAAAAACAATCTGGGGATGGAGCCGATGCCCATGCGCACTGAAGTCCAGGGGAGGAGCCACCTATCTCAGGATACTTCGAAGACTCTTCCAGGACAACAATGTGCGATCATCCGGACCCAACACTAGGCGGCGATCTAATGCTAAGATATGAATTTAGCAGCCCACATGCCTCGAACACATGTATTGTTTGGAGCAACATCGGAATAGAAAAATATTTTAATAACTCCAACGGTCATTCCACAAAAGTCTCTTACAAAATTAAGTAAAAAAAATATATTGCAGTACATATTTCTTTTATGTAAAAATAATTCACTTACATAAAAATGGAAAAACGTCCATCCACTGTTTTGTAACTATTTCAACTTTTACAACCAGAGATAACAGTCGCATTGAGCACTGATCTTAATCACATCACTGTAAAACAAACCAGCACTGCCATCTACTGGCCTAACACGCCAAGTTAAAACAAACTAATGTTTCTATATCGTAATTAAAATTAGGAAATGTACAAATGAATATTACACATTCCTAAATTAATAAAAAATGTACACAAATCAACATCCTGTTCCAAAGTATTTTATTATAATTGCACTTGCATTTAAGATTAATTATTACATTTTGACACTTTCCTCTGGTTTAGTAAGTCGTGGTTCAGGTTGTTGTTGTTCGTGTACAGTAGTGGTTAATGAGGTCGTGGTTTGGGTAAAGGTCGTGGTTAAGGATTCGTTGTTTAATACACTCGTTGTTAAGGATACGTTGTTCAGGCTGTTTCCCGTACACCTTATCCATCATGTGTAATGTGATCTACCACTTAAATTTAGCTTAGCTAATTTCAATCTTTGTTCTGGTTCTTTTTCTGTAATCCAATACCCTTAACTCCTTATTCCCTTTATTTTATGGTATGCTTAGCACAAAGATAATGTGCCTATATCTTGCATCTATTCATTCAATATTACATTTTAATCGGTTTTCTGCTTTAATCCCTGAAACTGTCTTGGGTTTGGCGGAGGTAGACAAAGCACATTGATTTTTCAAGCCATGGCCTGCTTCTGTTTTTCTGGCTCTGCACCTGGCTGTGTGTTTTTCAGACAAGTGCTTCTACATAAATTGATTTATGGCTTTGAAGGACAGGTTGAGGGGAGAGGGCCAGGATGTAACAGTTGTCCGTTGGCGAGTTTGAAGGAGTAGGTGGTTACCTGGGGTTGGAGCTTTACTGTAGGCTGTTACTGCAAAATATGAGGATGCACTAATATGTTGTCTTTTCATTTCACCTGCAGGTGCGGATGACAACAACCTAAACTCTATCTTCTATGAGCACCTAACACGATCTCTGCAGCACACACTTTGCGGGGATCTGCTGCTCGGTCGCTGGGGCAATTATGCAACTGGTGACTGTTTTATCTTGGCCTCTGACTACTTAAATGCCTTGGTGCACATCATTGAGATAGGCAATGGCCTGGTCACGTTTCAACTTCGTGGATTGGAATTCAGAGGTCAGACTTATTCCTTATTTAGAGAATTCTGTTATGGTGCTATCCGTATTGGGCTCTGATTATTCTTGCAGCTTAAGTGTTTCTCTGCTCCTGAATTTGACCTTTTGTAGCACACTACCCTGGTAGTGGGGAGTGACTGACCCACTAGATTATTGTCAGTTTGTAAGACGTTGACTTGCACCTCTGTAGACTCCACAGTCTGATCCTGCTTTGAGGAACATGTAAGTTCCTTATAGGGGATATGAAATCGATCTTATATTGGTGCAGCAGTGTAAGAAATTGGGTTATTCATTAACGGAGGTAAGTATCCACCTCAGGTAATAATCAGTCCTTATCAGGGTGACCACCCAAAGTCACTAAGTAAATCTGAGGTCACTATTGTATGAAGCTGAAAGGCTTAACTTGGAGGCAATGTGTAAAGTATTTATACAGTAACAGAACAGCAATAAGGCCAAAACTACGAAAACTAAAAATCCGAAAACAATTAGAAACAAATCCAATTAAATAAATAAAAAGACACAAAAATGACGAAAAGCCAATAAGGAACCGTAGACATGAATTTTTTAAGTTTTAAGTAAAAAATAATGCCAAAATGCCAATGACACTCAGTGGTCATAGTAGAACAGGACTAGGGCGCAAATGATTCTGACTGCGATGTAGTGCAGTTCAGATACACTAACCAGGTTTTTACTAGGCAAAAGATTTTTACCTTATGACTTAAGTCTTTTAGTCACAATCCATCTCAGGGGTATTCTTCTAAAGCCCCAAAGGACCGCAGGCGAGTAACTTAGAGACTCGCAAAGTTTCAGGCAGAGTCCAGTCTAGATCCGGTTGCCACTGATAAGCTGTGTGGTCGTAGAAAAGACCAGTTGTAGCTTGCTTGAACAGGAAATAAGCCTTATGACCATTGAAGTCCCCTTCTTTGTTCTGGGTACAATACAAGGGGGTGCCTGGAGATGACACATTTATGCCTGGCACAAACTAGTGGGCGGGAATGACCACTGGGCATGCCGTAAGCAATGGTGTAAAAGTTTCAGTTGGCTACCCCTAACCACTTTGGGCATTTTCAAGATAGAAAACTTCTTCAACTACACTAAACGTGGGCTCTGAGTGATGGGAGTGTGTGTAGGCAGTGTACTATGTTAATCCCATTGTACTCTCACTTCTATCACTAAAATCCAGTTTAAAGAAGTTCCTGTACCTACAAAAAACTCAGAGACTGACGACATCTGGTAGAACAAAGCTGAGTTTTCCAGCAACCAGACAATGGATACACGAGAATTGTTTTAACATCCTATCCTTGCCTTTTGAAGTGTGCCCTACGTGTTATATGTAAAACCCAAATGCAAAAACAAGGTGATGGACGGAATGTTTGAAATAATCTTAGCCACATGCAGTTGCATGGGCCTCATCCGAATACATCATTTTTTGCCTTCCTTGCCAGCTCAATTTGGACTCAGCCATATGCAGATCAGTCTTTACCCTGTTCCTCATGGGAACAGTCCAGCCCAAACTACCAGGCCAGGTCCTTCCTGAACCAGAACACAAGCAACCCAGGTCCTTGCCTGGCAGTTTGGGCAACACTTTTTCCATGAGGAGCAGGATCAAGACTGATTTGCAAATGGCTGGGTCTAAACTGAGGTGGCGCGATGAGCAAAAACCAATCGGTTGGGAAGTTTCCCCAAGCGATTGCCAGTGGCTTACATTAATTCAAGCATTTCATCCATCACCTTGTTGTTTTTCCATTTGATGCCCTGAGTGGGCCATGTATGCCCAGATGTGGTTCCCGGGCTCACTGTGCCACTGAAACCAAGCTATACCTGGCTGAAAAGCCCTCACTAGGGCAAAACTGGTCCGAGGTTGCTTGTGTTCCAGTTCAGGGAGGCCCCTAGCCTGGCAGTTCGGCCTGGACTGTTCTCATGAGGAGTTGGCTCAAAACTGATTTGCAAATGGCTGGGTCCAAATGAGCTGGCATGGTGGGCAAAAAAACAATGGATTGGACTGGCCTGCCGATTGCCAGTGGCTGAGATTGATTTGAGCGTTCTATCCATCACTTTGTTGTTTTGCATATGTAAAACCCAAGCAAATGTGTCAAACAGGTTTTGACACTCAAGTAGGATTTGACACTTATGTCAAAAAGACGCCTACTGTGTTTGGAGCCTGCCTAGCTAGGACGGGACAAAATAGAGGGGTAAGCCTTGGTGTTAGCTACATCTGCTTGTTACAGGGTCAGCCTTTGTGAAGTTACTCAAGTTCCTGGGCCCAACCCACAGGCTAGCCTGTCAAGGGAGCAGAAATCCTCCCTCCAACCTAGGCATTATGTCCCTGTGCTGGGAGCCACTTCACACTGGTGTCAGTTGGTGCTCATGCACATAAACCTCCAGAGGCTTTAAGCAGGGAAAAGGTAACTTTCTAAATTTATCTTTTTCTTAATAGATAGATATACTGAATTAATCTGCTAGAGACATCTAGCTACAGATTGCTTACCTTTAAATTTCCCAAGCGTCGGACTGGATTCCGAAGATTTATTTGTGCGCAGTACCCCTGCATGCCGGTAGGTGGTGTAGATTGGCATGGCTTCGATTGGCTCCGCATGGCATTGTCCACACTGGAAGTGACGTCCGCATCACCTACATAGGTGCCACCTTAACGTTTTGTTGAAACTTTTTTGAGGAAATACTTTCTCCTGGTGTGTTGAGGGATGTCTTCGATGAAGATAGTGTGAGAAAGTGCCCTTTTTCTTTCATGGTATGCCCCCACTTTTTTCTGAATTGCTGATGTACTTTGACTGAGTGTGCCCTGGGCTCCTGCCAATCAGGTACCCAGGGCCTGTGTTCCTTCCCTAAAACTGCATTGGAGCCTAAACCCAATTGGCATCTCTGGCCACATGTGAGTCCCTGGTAAATGGTACCCTAGGTACCCAGGGCACTGTGACCAGAGAAGGCACCTAAGGGCTGCAGCACTTATTGTGCCACCCTTAGAGGCCCTGTACCCTGACACACACACACACACACTGCCTTGGCAGGCTGCGTGTCTTGGTGCAGAACAAACCAAAGAGTCGACATGGCGCACATCCCTGTGTGCCATGCCCACAAAACACTGCCCTGGCATACATCAGTCACCCTTCTAGCTGGGCGCCCTGTGCCAGTGGTGAGGGTACAGGTGCATGAGCCCTGTACACCCTACAGTGCCCAGGTCCATTCCTGAGCAAGGTAAGTGCAGTGCTGTCATTAAGAGTTTATGGTGCTGGGAGGTTGTCATTACAAACCAGTGGTCTGGACATTGGTATGCTTTCTCTCCCTACCATGGCTACAGAGGAGGAAGTGTTTTATTCCATGGTGGTGAAGAGCGCAGCATAGGTCCTGAATGTTTAATTGCCCTCTGTGGCAGTCAAGACTAACATCTTGACCGAAGTACTGCAGCCTGGAGCTTCCTCTTCAGAACCCTTGCTTCCTTTTAATGAAGCACAGACTGAAGTCCTATTGAGAACACAGTTCAAGCCTGTACAGGTACTCCTGTAAAGAGCATAATTACCCGCCGCCACTTCCAAGCACTTGGGGACATGGGTTTCCTTACTCATCACTCCATCCCTGAGAGTTTGGTAGTCCCAGCCTCTATATCCCATGACACATTCTCTGCTGCACCCCTGGACACGGAATCCAAGAGGCTTGACAGCTTGGGGAAGATGTTTTCTTCCATTAGCCTTGCTTTGTGGTTTGTAAACACTGCATGCTTAATAGGCCGCTACTCCCACACTCTGTGGAACACTTTGCGCAAGTGCAGACACATGTCCCGGAGGAGGCCCGAGCCATGCTCTCCCAAGCAGTGAAAGATGGTAGAGATGCAGCAAGGTTTACCATTATGTATGGTTTGGCAGAACTGTTTCAATGACTGTGACGCTTCAATACCACACCTTGCTGAGAACATCTGGTTTTTCAGGGGAAGTCCAGACTTACCTCATGGACATGCCCTTTAATGGCAAGCGTCTCTTCGGCGACAAGGCAGAGAGTGCTGGCGCGCTTTAAGGACTCCCGGTCCACAGCCAAGTCATAGGGCCTCTCAGTTGCCCCCTGTCAGCCTATTGCCCCTTTTGTGTCTGTGGAGTTGGTGTTCAACTGCATCCACCCTACTCCATCCATTGCCCCATGCCAGTTGCCCAGTCTGTGAGGGAGGCGGGTCATACCGGCTCGTGGGTTGGGTAGCCAAAGGTCTGCCACAACCACCAATCCTGCTGCAGCCTTTAAGCTCCTAATGTTGTCCTAGAAGATTATGGGCAGCAAATTGGTGCCAGAATCCCCCATCATCTCCACCACTGGCAGTCCATAACAGCAGACAGGTGGGTGTTACATATTATTTGAAGGGGCTAGTCCCTTCCGTTCAAATCCTAGCCTTTCCCTATGCCTCCCATTCCCGGTCAGCTGACAGAGGATCATTTGTCCTTGCTCTGTGAGGAAGTCGCATTTCTCTTGGCCAAGGAAGCCATAGAGAGGGTTCCGGTATCAGTAAGACAGTGGTTGCCATTCTCACTGCTTTCTGATTCCCAAACAGAACGAAGGACTCTGTCATATCTTATATCCGAGAACCCTTAACCTCTTCCTCCAAAAGGAGAAGTTCAAGATGCTTACTTTGGCTCAGGTATTGTCTGCCCTGGATCCAGGAGACTGGATGGTAGTGTTGGACTTGCAGGATTACTATTTCCATAGCCCTGTCCTGCCTACCCATCGGCGTTACCTGCGGTTTACGGTAGGCTACTGTAAGAAGCTGGCTCTGTGTATATACTATACCAAAGTAAGGTATAGTGTGCACTGTCCAATGGATCCCCAAAGTCTTACAGAGGTAAGAGTAGATAATACCCTACTCACTATTTGTGGTGGTGTATGCGAGCAATGGGGCTTTATCAAAGGGTAGAGTTAAGCATTTATTGTACACACTCAGGCAAGAAATTATATCACACACTCAAAGACTGACCTCGGACCAATTGTATGTATCACAAATATCTCTTTGTTGTATTTTTATTTATAGAACCAAGCAGGACTTGGTACAGGTAAATATGATTGTACTTTTCAAGACAGATTGTTTAAAAGCAAGCGGGCTGATATAATTTTGTTTCTTACAGGTTTGCAAAAATGTGCAAATACAGTTGTAATTACTTTTGATTACTTTTCGGGATTACTTTTTCTTCTCAGTGTGATATGCCTAGATATCACACTGGGACATTTCCTGGATAAAAGGTAATTAAGTCAGTTTTTCTCAAAACACAGTTTCTTAGGTTTTCATGCAATTTTCAACTCCACACTTCGAACTTTTGCCACAGAAAAAAAGTCAATGCTGTCCTATGGGTGAAAATCAGGTTATCAGTTTAGACGTAAGTAATTGGTCTTGGGAGGTGGGTTTCTGCGGTTAGAACCATGGTTCCCCCAGGGTCAAGGATGCACTCAAAGCGCAGCACCCTCAGCGGCACTAGGGCAGCCGGGTGCAGAGTCCTAAGGCCCAATGTTATCCAATGGGCGATAGGAAGCCTCCGGTTGGTGGCTGCTCACAGATACGCCACTTGGATGTGGGAGCAAAGCTCCTAGGGTTTCGCTCAGGGCAAAGGGGGTATCAAAGATAGACCACAACGGAACAGGGGCGGCCGGATGCAGAATGCTGGATTGACTTTAGGAGACATGTTGGTTTCAATGTGGAACCTCCGGTCAGAACAAACGCTGCAGTCTCGGGCACAAAGATCTTCTGGAGGCCACAACTGGTTGGAGAGGTAAGTTGGGATGTCGAAGGATGCCGAGACACCGCCTGTTGGGCCACTCAAGGCCGTGGGGCATCAGGTGCAGGGGTATCTTTTGGTGTCTGGTTTTCCTTACTGGCTTCGGTTGCAGTCAGGGGGATCCTCCAGATAGGGGCTACAGGCATCGTCGGGAGACTTGAGGTAGGTCCGGGATCACCGGATCCCAGGTCAGGATTACTGGGAAGATCTCCTCGTGATGTTTGACCACCCTAACTCAGGCCATGGGCATCGGATGCAGAGTGGTGCAGACTCGCCAATTTAGACAGAGCCAGAGTCTGTTGGTGAACAAACCCGGTCCTCCTCCTCCTCCTTTCTTCCTACTCCTCCTCCTTTCTTCCTACTCCTCCTCCTCCTTTCTTCCTACTCCTCCTTCTCCTTTCTTCCTACTCCTCTTCCTCTCTTCCTGCTCATCCTCCTCCTCCTCCTCTCTTCCTCCTCCTCCTCTCTTCCTCCTTCATCCTTTTTTTACTCCTCCTCCTCCCTTCCTCCTCCTCCTCCCTTCCTCCTCCTCCTCCCTTCCTCCTCCTCCTACCTTCCTCCTCCTCTTTTCTTCCTTCTCTTTTCCTTCTCCTCCTCCTCCTCCTCCTCCAAGATAACCCTTTGAGTTCCTTTGGCATTAAATACAACATTGGCATCAGTGTGGGTTTAATTTGCTTAAAAGTTTGATATCAAACTTCCCAGATTTCAGTAAAGCCATTATAGGTCTGTGGAGTTCATAATGACAAACTCCCGGACCATGTACTCTTCATGGCTTTACTGCACTTGCAATGTCGAAGAATGTACTTAGACACTGTACAGGTACAGGGCTCATGTACCTGTACCCTCAGCAGTGGCATAGTGCACCCAGCTAGAGGGGTGGCTCACCTATGCCATAGGCAGTGGAATGTAGCCATGGCACACAGGGATGTGTGCCATGTCGACTCTTCACTTTGCTCTGCACCAAAACACACACCCTGCAAGGGCAGTGTGTGCGCGTTAAGGTACAGGGCCTCTAAGGGTGGCATAATATGTGCTGTAGTCCTAAGAGGCCTTCCCTTGTCACAGTGCCCTTCGTACCCATGGTACGTTTTAGAAGGGACTTGCATGTGACCAGTGAGTTGCCAATTGGGGTTGCAACAGTAGGTACAGTTTTAGTGAAATAACATAGGTCCTGAGCACCTAGTTGGCAGGAAACGAGGGCACACTTAGTCAAAGAGCATCAACATCAGGCAAACAGTGGGGGGCAACCATGCAAAAAGGGGCACTTTCCTACAGGCACAAGCACTTTTAATTCATCATCCTCCCTTTTGGTCATGCCAGTGCCCCTCGGGTGTTCACCAAGGTGATGGCGGTGGTTGCAGCTCATCTGCGCAGATCAGGGTTTCCAGTCTCTCACTATCCCAATGACTGTCTGCTGAAGGCGGGATCGCCCCAGGGTGTCATCCCTCACCTCCAGACTGTTGCAAACTTCCTGTATTCGCTGTGGTTCACTATCAACATGTCAAAGGCACACCTGACTCCTTCTCAGATGCTCCCTTTCATCGGGGCACTACTCCACACAGTGTAGTTTTGGGCTTATCCTCCCAAGCAGGATATTCAGGCTATGATACCGATGTATCAGCCTGTATCCTGGATTTTGCTGAGCATGACCGAGTCTGCTAGGCCTCATGGCCTCTTGCATCGTGCTAGTGACATGTCAAATGACCTATGCAGAGTCTGCTGTGGGACCTGAAGTTCCAGTGGGTGCAGCACCAGGATCATCTCTCCGACATGATCAGATCTCGGAGGAAACTACAAAGGATCTGCAATGGTAGATAACAAACCGCAGAGGCAGAACTCTCTCTCCCTTTCCCAACCAAATCTCACATTAGTGCCCGATGTCACTCCTGGGATGGGGCAGCCATCTGGTAGAGGTAGAGATCAGATCATTCTGGTCTCCGACGGAATCTGGACTGAACATAAACATGCTGGAGCTCCAAGCGATCCAGCTTCCATTGAAAGCCTTCCTACCCTCCATTAAGGTTAGGCTGGTTCAAGTGTTCAGACAACACCACTGCCATGTGGTACTGCAACAAACAGGGCGCGGTGGTGATTGGACCCTGTGCCAAGAGGTCCTGCATCTTTGGAAATGGCTGGAATAGCAGGGCATATCCCTGGTGGTTTAAAACCTGGCAGCTTCCCTGAACGCCAGGACAGAAAAACTGAGCAGCGACAGTTGACCGCTTTCGACCTTCCTCCCGAGGTCTGCATTGTTTTTCTGGCAGCCAGGCGTCCCTCCACCAAAACGGTGTACGCCTGCTGGTGGAACAAATTTGTATTGAACAGAAAAGTTTCTTGACCCTCCTTCCTTTTATCCTCACACAGCAGGGCTCTGCTCTGGGTACTTTACAGGGTTACATTTCTGCTCTGTCTGCCTTTTTGCGACTGCCAGACCAATCCTCTTATTTTGAGTCCCATTTTGCCTCTGTGGGACCTTAATTTGGTTCTCACATTTCTGATGTGTGCTTCTATATCCTTTTCATAATTGTCCCCTCTGAGTGCTCACCATCAAGACAGCCTTTCTAGTGGCAATCACATCTGCCTGGAGGGTGAGTGAGTAGCAAGCTTTATCACCAAGCCTCCATTCCTCTCTGTATTTCCAGACAAGTTGGTGCTTAGTGCTAGGGTCTCTTTCCTGCTGAAAGTGGTAGCACCATTCCATGTGGGCCAATCCATCACCTTGCCCACTTTCTACCCTCCTCCACATCCCTCAAAAGAAGAGGAACGACTCAGAAGTCTGGACTGCACTAAAGAGTTCCGGTGGACAACCAACTCTTCGTAGGGTATGTTGGAGCGAAAAAGGGTTGGGCGGTACAGAAACAAACCATTTTGCACTGGGTCGTTCTCTGTATTTAATCTGCCACACTCTGGCCAAAAAGCAGGCCACTGAGGCCTTAAAGCAGTGGTCCCCAAACTGTGCGCCGTGGCTTCTTGGGGAGCCATCAAACCTAGCCAGGGGAGCAGCGCACCAAGCACTTTAATGCATTTAATGTTGAAGGGGCTGTTGGCTTCAGTTAAACTAATTCGACTTAAACGCATGATGTTGATTTGTAAGTGACATGCTTAAAGCTGTTAACGTAGTGCTTAATTGATGGCATGTCGAGGGAGATGACCTCCATATTTCACTTAATCCCCATGTTTCAACACTCGCAAAGTAAGCAGAAGATGCCTGTTTTATTTTGTTAGATTCGTTAATAGTTTCGTTTTTTCCCAAATGCATTTTACACCAATGCAAGTTATCAGGAAAGTACAGTTGTCCTGTCTATTAAACACATTAAGTATGGACACTTGTAGTTGAACCATAGGAACTTCCAGTACACATTGCTTTCAGTACACACACATTTCCAGACAGAACTGCTCTCTCCTTAAGCACAGGGAAGTAAAACACCATATATGGCATAATGCCACCATTTAGAAGCAAGAAAGAGAAATGTTTAAAAAAAATCAAAGGAATTTATTTGGCTTGCATTGATTTGGCGGCAATTTTAGGGAGGAGACAGCAAAAATAAAGCTGTATGTGGTTTTAAAAATCCTGAGTCACCGTGCTGAGACAGGTGTGTTGCAACGTATGACATGGGTAGAAATGGAAGTGCATGCAAATATTCTTCAAGTGCAGAAACACCTTGGCAATGAGGCCTGCATGCATAGGGGTGCTATCTAGCACTGTATATGGGATAAAAAAGTTTGAGAGGGTACTCGAAAAAAGGCATGTGCAAAGAAATGCAACTAGGAATATTTTATGAGAGGCGCCGCGTTAGTAATACAAAACACCTTGCATATATGATTATAGTACCTTCATCAGCTTCATCCCAATGATTTTCAGAGAGAAAAATGTAAGTACCCCCGAGGCCAGGCTTACATCCCCACCACCCTCCCAAAAAGGTAACAGTGGGAAGCCACAGGCTTAAGGGTTCGAAAAAGTTTGGGAACCACTAGCTTAAGGGCTCATTCCACCAGGGCTAAAGTTGCGACCACTGCGTTAGTATGTGGAGTACCAGTCCTGGACATCTGCCAGGCAGCAAAGTGGGTGTCCCTGCACACGTTGACCAAACATTACAGCCTGGACAGTCAGGTCCGCAGGGATAGGTATTTCGCCTGTTCGGTCCTGCAGGACTTTCTAGTTTAGCATTTGTCCGCAGCCCACCTCCGGGGATGGTATCACTTGGGTATCTGTTTAAAGGTAAGGAATCTGCGGCTGGATAGCTCTATCAGATAAACAAGGTTCGAGGCATGTGGGCTGCTAAATTCATATCTTAGCATTAGATCGCCGCCTAGTGTTGGGCTCGGATGATCGCACATTGTTGTCCTGGAAGAGTCTTCGAAGTATCCTGAGATAGGTGGCTCCTCCCCTGGACTACAGTGCGCATGGGCATCGGCTCCATCCCCAGATTGTTTTTTTCCGCCATTGGGTTCGGATGTGGTCTCGACGTCTTACTGTCGGAACCAAGAAAAACTAACTTTTTGCGGCCAAAAGGCCTCGATTTTCTTGCGTCGGTATTGTCTGCGCACGGTCTCGAGTCTTCCGTCTCTTGGAGCCGGAATAAGCGGAGTTTTCTTCGCTCTCAGAACTTTGAGGCCTTCTCATCGCGACACGACTGCAAAACTTTTCGGACATGGAGCGGAGCCCGTTTAAGTACTGCCCGCTTTGTGGGTCCAAGTACCCACACATCGATCTACACCCCGTCTGTAACAAATGCCTTTCGCCTGACCACGACGACGGCAAGTGCAAGGCCTGTGCACAGTTCCGCTCCAAGAAGACTCTCAAGCTTCGCCGCGCGGTGCGCATGGAAGCGAGACAAGCAGCCCCGGATCCGGAAAACATCTTCGGCGACCAGGACGAAGAGGACCAGGGTCATCATCTTCAAATCTCCCCACCCGAGACGGAGGTCGAGGCGGATCCGGGAGACGACGACGGAGTCGTGGGTCAAGGCCTTGAATACGTCGACGAGGTAGGAGACGACGATGAGATTTATGGGGCCGCGGCAGACAGCTCGGGGGACGAGCTCTGCCCCGAAGGTTACGAGGATACCGACCGGGTCACGGGATCGCCTGTCGGCCTTACCCAAGACCCGTTGCCGCAAGCCACAGCCCCGCCTTCGGGCCCGGCCACGGACTTACTTGCTGAGCAGACTGTTTCGAAACCGAAACCATCGGGATCGACAACACCTAAAATGGCCGACCCGAAAACGAAACTGAAACTTAAGGACTCCAGTGTCCCTAAGATGGCTGCCGTGCCGGTGAAAACGACGGTGCCCGCTACCCCATCGACTCCGTCGACCTCCGGTCCGCAGAAGTCGAAGAAGTCCGTCGATTCCGATGCTGCAAAATCGAAAACGGCGCCAGAGGAGGGGTCCTCCAAGAAAAATGGTCTGCACGGGTCAGCGGCTACGACGCCGTCCAAGCCCGCCAAAGTCGGCTCCAAGGAGGCTACGCAAGCACACGGCACGAAGTCTGCGCCCCGAACACAGGAATCGGAGGCGGTGAAGACAGGATCCGCGCCCAAAGCTCACAAGGCCCACAAAGACGTCGGATCCGAGGGAAAGATCAGACCATCCTCGTCGGCGCCGAAACAAACTGTGAGTGAGGCGTCCCCCATTGCCGAATCACTGCAAAGAATCAGAGAGAAGGCCTTTGCCCCGTCGGCTCCGATACCATCGCCGCAGCCGCAAAAGGACAATCCAGCGAAGCCTTCTGGGAAACTTCTCTTTATTTTGCCGCCGGAGGAGGCGCCGAAAGCATTTTCAACCAAATCGGCACCGAAACAGGTGATTTCTTCACCGACTGGCCCGCTTCCACGGCGGGTACTCGAATCGGAGGATGATTCAGAGCATTTCATCGACGCTGTCACAGGCAAACTGACCCTCTATAGGAGGAAAATCACTTCGGAGCCAGTGGACTCCTATGTCATCCCACTAAAGAAGAAGAGGGTGCCCCTTGACGCCTCAGGCCTCACGGAACCAATCCAGCCTCCTCCGAGACGGAGCCATACTCCCTCCCCAGAACACTCTGCGGGTGAGGGGTATGATGAGGACGAGCAGTACAATTTCCCTATCAATGAACCTGATGCACAAACGGATTCATATGATGACCCTGGTGACCAGAACACCCAAGGTGTGGGGCAGGACCCGCAGCTTTTTAATGCACGTGCATCCCCGACTGAGGATTCAGCAGGTTTTCATGCACTACTCGAAAGGGCGGCAGCCAATCATGATGTGGACATGCATGCCGACCCAGTTGAGGAAGACTTCCTTTTCGACACGTTTTCAGTCTCTGAAAGGACAGTAAAAACACTGCCTATGCTTAAAGGCGTCCTCAAGCATGCTGGGGACATATTTAAGGAGCCTACAAGAGCGAGAGTGGTCAACCCTCGCATTGAAAAAAAGTACAGACCTGCACCTGCAGACCCCGCATACATTCGGGGACAGTTGCCACTGGACTCTCTTGTGGTCGCCAATGCCAGGAAACGTGCCAACTCCCAGACAACGGGTGAAGCTCCTCCCCCGGATAAGGAGTCCAAAGTGCTAGAGGCAGGGGGCAAAAGAGTAGCTGCACAGGCATCAAACTTTTGGCGCATCGCCAATACACAGGCGCTCTTGGCGCGTTACGATAGGGCGCACTACGACACCCTAGAACAGATTGTACAACACCTGCCTCCACAGTTCCAAGAGGGCACCAAACTGCTTATTGAGGAAGGGAAGCTAATCTCAAACGCAGCCATCAAGTGTGCACTTGACGCAGCAGACACAGCTGCTAGAGCTATCAACACTAGCGTTATGCTGAGACGACAAGCGTGGCTCCGCATCTCAGGGTTTAAACCGGATATTCAAACAACAATTCTTAATCAGCCAGTCAATCCCGATAGTCTGTTTGGTCCAGATGTTGACACCACCCTAGAGAAAATAAAGAAAGACACAGAAACTGCTAAGTCCATGGGGGCCCTACAGTCACAACAGTTTCGTGGCAGCAATTTTCGTCGCTCAGGTGCACGTGGAGTCACCAGAGGACAAATGGGTCAACAATCCCAGTTCTCAAAAAGTGGGGCACAATCCTCGTTCACAAAACAGAACAAGGGAGGTTACAGAAATAACAGCAACAGAGGTCGCGGCAGAGGAAACAACAGCTCCCGCTCCTCTACTCCAAGCAAACAGTGACTCTCTGTCACTGCCCCCCGACCACCTAACACCTGTCGGGGGGAGACTGCAGCAGTTCCTGCCCGTCTGGAGAAACATCACCACAGACAGGTGGGTGCGACAACTAGTCCAGTATGGTTATTGCCTAGAGTTGAAGTCCACTCCACCCAACATCCCGCCAAGGCACAGGCCTATGTCCGCAGAGCACTTGCTCTTATTGCAGCAGGAAGTAGTGGTGATGCTGCGAAAAGGAGCAATCGAGCTCGTGCCGGTGGGAGAGGAAGGCACAGGGGTATATTCCCTGTACTTCCTTATTCCAAAGAAGGACGGATCTCTCAGACCCATTCTAGATCTACGTCCCCTCAACATGTACATACTATCAGAACATTTCCACATGCTTACACTGCAACAGATTCTTCCCTTGCTAAACCAGGGAGACTTCTTAGCAACCTTAGATCTCAAGGATGCTTATTTCCACATTCCACTACACCCGTCCCACAGGAAATACCTCAGGTTCACTATTCAAGGCAAGCACTACCAGTTCAAGGTCCTACCCTTCGGAGTCACCACAGCCCGAGGGTGTTCACCAAGTGTCTGGCGACAGTAGCGGCGCACCTCAGGAGGCAGAACATCCATGTCTACCCCTACCTAGACGACTGGCTCGTGCAAGCCAAGTCAGAACAACAGTGCGCCGCAGACATGTCGACTACAATTCACCTTCTTCACGATCTGGGCTTCTCGCTGAACTACCCAAAATCGCATCTACAACCAGCACATGTCCGGCAGTTCCTAGGTGCGACGATCAACACCCTGACGGCCATGGCTCAGCCAAACCAAGTCAGGATAGACAGCATGCAGGCTCTGATCCAAAAGTTCAGGCCACAACACTCGCTTCCATTGAGAGTGTTCATGCAGTTGATAGGCATGATGGCCTCCTGCATCTTCATAGTCCCTCACGCACGCCTACATATGCGTCCGCTCCAGGAGTGCTTAGCGAATCAGTGGACACAGGCTCGTGGGCAATTGACAGACCTAGTGTTGGTTACCAGTCGGGCATACGACTCTCTGCATTGGTGGACTCCACACAACCTTTGCAAGGGCCGACTGTTCCAAGAGCCTGTGCCGCAGATTGTCCTGACAACGGACGCATCTCTCCAGGGATGGGGAGCTCATCTGCTCACTTACACAGTGCAGGGACTATGGACGACGCAGCAACAGAAGATGCACATCAACTATCTGGAACTGATGGCAATCTTCATGGCGCTCAAGTCCTTCATTGTACATCTGTGCAACAAGGTCGTGTTAGTCCGGACGGACAACATGACCGCGATGTACTACATTCAAAAGCAGGGAGGCACCCACTCGCCACAGCTGTCTCATCTGGCTCAGAGCATGTGGAAGTGGGCCATTCAGAGGAACATTTTCCTCATGGCAGAACACCTCCCAGGAAAGGACAATCAGATGGCGGATCTGCTCAGCAGGTACAGCCATCAAATGCACGAGTGGGAGTTACACCCATCTGTCCTCCACCCGTACTTCCAGCAGTGGGGTCATCCGGAGATAGACCTGTTTGCCACAAAAGAAAACGCAAAATGCCAACACTTTGCCGCCAGGTTCCCTCACCCACAGTCGCAGGGGAATGCGATATGGATGAACTGGTCAGGCAAATTTGCGTACGCTTTTCCGCCAGCCCCTCTAATACCGCTGGTCGCAAGAAAGCTAAGGCAGCACGCGATGACTCTCATCCTAGTTGCTCCAACGTGGGCGCGCCAGGCTTGGTACACCACGTTCCTCGAACTCTCAGTGGTGCCGCATCAAAGACTGCGCCTCACGCCCAGTCTTTTGACGCAGAACCATGGAGAAATTCAGCATCCAGATCCGCAACAGCTCAACCTGGCGATCTGGCTCCTGAAGTCCTAGAGTTTGGATACCTTAACCTACCTCCGGAATGCATGAACATCATCAAGGAGGCAAGGAAGCCAACTACCAGAGCATGCTATGCTGCAAAGTGGAAGCGTTTTGTCATTTACTGTACAGCCAATGACATCAACCCGCTAGATGCATCTATCCCCAACATCATCTGCTATCTGTTGCATCTTTACAAGTGCAATCTAGCGTACACTTCCATTCGGATACATCTATCCGCCATAGCGGCTTATCTTCAAAACAGGCAGCACCTCTCTGTCTTCAGAGTGCCCGCCATTAAAGCCTTCCTTGAAGGTCTGAAAAAAGTCATTCCCCCAAGAACACCGCCAGCTCCGGTGTGGAACCTCAATGTCGTTCTCACCAGACTGATGGGACCACCATTTGAGCCACTGCACTCGTGTGAACTACAGTTCCTTACGTGGAAAGTAGCTTTCCTTGTAGCTATTACGTCTCTGAGGCGTGTCAGTGAGCTGCAGGCGCTCACGATCCAAGAGCCATTCATTCAAATTCATCCAAATAGGGTAGTGCTACGCACTAACCCCAAATTCCTTCCGAAGGTGGTGTCACAGTTTCATCTAAACCAAACTATTGACTTACCAGCATTCTTTCAAAACCCGCAAATGGTGGCGGAAAGAATGCTCCATACCTTAGATGTACGGAGGGCGTTGATGTACTACATAGACAGAACACAACCCTTTAGAAAGACAAAACAACTCTTTGTTGCCTTCGCACCACAACACAAAGGCAACCCCATTTCCAAAGCAGGGATAGCCAGATGGATTGTTAAGTGCATCCAGATATGTTATCAAAAAGCCAAGCGCACTTTAACAATACCCCCCAGAGCGCACTCCACACGCAAACTGGGGGCATCCATGGCTTTCCTAGGGAACATTCCTTTAGAGGATATCTGCAGAGCAGCCACGTGGGTTACACCACATACCTTTACAAAACACTACTGTGTTGATGTGCATTCCAAGCAGCAAGCTGCTGTAGGACAGGCTGTTCTGAAGACACTTTTTCAGGTTTCTGCAGCTGGCACGGGCAACCGCCGCTGATGGAGGGACTGCTATGTATTCTATGCTAAGATATGAATTTAGCAGCCCACATGCCTCGAACTGAATATGCTACTTACCAGTATGCATCTGTTCTTGGCATGTAGGGCTGCTAACATTCATATCGCCCGCCCTCCTCCCCGGTGCCTGTCGCAGCTGCAGATATACTATTGTATTTATTCATTAGCATGGACATCCTTTACACTTTTCACTCCATCTTCTGCCACAATGGCGAAAAACAATCTGGGGATGGAGCCGATGCCCATGCGCACTGTAGTCCAGGGGAGGAGCCACCTATCTCAGGATACTTCGAAGACTCTTCCAGGACAACAATGTGCGATCATCCGAGCCCAACACTAGGCGGCGATCTAATGCTAAGATATGAATGTTAGCAGCCCTACATGCCAAGAACAGATGCATACTGGTAAGTAGCATATTCATTACTTGCCTTCAGTAACGCATTATCAGGTAGAGACGATCAAGCTGCCTATTCCTTATTGATCCACCGATTCTCCCCGCTCTGTGGACAAGTTTCTAGGGTCAGGGCTGATCCCTTTCAGGGCCTTAGTTTGGACACACTAGTCTCAGTGCACATGATGGCTCCACGCTCCTGGCAAGAAGAGTCGTGGAAAGTAACTGACCTCAACACGCTGAGGTGGCACCTATATAGGTGACTTGAACGTCCCTTCCAGCGTGGACGACCCCACGCGGAGCCGATAGATTCCTTCTGGTGCGCAGGGGCACTGCTCATGCTAAAATCATCCGTATCCAGTCTGATGCCTGGTGAATTCGAAAGTAAGGAATCTGCAGCTAGATCTAGTCTCTACCAGATAATGCGTTACCCAAGGTAAGTAACTTGTTCGATTTTACCAGTAAATTGGATTTTGAATATCTATCAAAAGTCTTCAAAATAGGTTTGTAGCTGCTTCCAAATTGGAATTAGTATTAAGTGTGATAATGTTACCCAGTGTTTTCATATATTACAGCCAGCCTTGCCTCACAGAAAATAGCCTTTTGAAGCTTTTTAACTGTAATGACATGGTTAACATTAAATTCCTTCATACCCTTCGTTTAAACACCATGCACCCTGCATTCTGACAATATGGTCTACTTAGGGGTGACTTATAAATATTTAGGAAGGAAGGTTTTTACCTGTCAGAAGGGTTTATTTTGACAGGTCAAATTAGCAGTTTTAAAACTGCAAAAGCTAGTCCACACATGATAGGCCTGGAGACTTGTTTGCATTGTCACTGGGAAAGATGGCACAATCGGGGATGCAGTACACAAGTGGCATTTAACTTTCAGATCTGGGGGGCTTAAAGATAAGCTAAATACAAATAATAGTGGTGGGTCAAGAGGGAATTTCTATGTACTCGACTATGTGTAGAAAAGAATATTCAGTGGCAGTAGTCCACTAGCCAGGATACCTCATTCATGATTGATGAAAATACCCATCAGTCGCTGTTCCTGGGCGCCCTTTTCATCATGTGGGTTCCTTCAAACCATGAAGGATGGTTGTTTTACTCCAGTGTGATTAATTTTTACTGGACAAGGCCCAATGATAGTCTAGCTGGGTCTCAGGAAGCTACTGTAAAGCAGTGCGTGGGGGTGTGGTTAAGTGCAAACAGTGCAGGATTGTGATTAACGTGAGTATAAAATTAGATAAGCATGAGGAAAAATTATTTATTACAGACCTCAATGTTTCTCCTTCTCTCTTAAAAATTAATCACACTGGAGTAAAACAACCATCCTTCATGGTTTGAAGGAACCCACATGATGAAAAGGGCGCCCAGGAACAGCTACTGATGGGTATTTTCATCAATCATGAATGAGGTATCCTGGCTAGTGGACTACTGCCACTGAATATTCTTTTCTACACATAGTCGAGTACATAGAAATTCCCTCTTGACCCACCACTATTATTTGTATTTAGCTTGGTTACCCCCGGGGAGTATAGTGGTGGGCGGTCGTTAAACAAATTCCCTGAGACCCTAATAACCCCCCTGCTTTCATAAGGGCTTAAAGATAAGCCAGTTGGTATACCAGTTTCATCATATTGAAATGGGAAGGACAGGCACCACTGGTTAGCAGTGACAGAGTGCAGAGTTCTACAACCTGGAAAAAATAGGGTTCAGACAAAAAAAAGTGACCCTCAGAAAGGACAAATTTCCAACAAGCAGTAGGAGCTTTCTGACCATTATCTACTTAATCACGCAGATATTGGGGCATTGAAGTGGAACTCTTCCCAGAACTGATGTTAAAGGTGATTTAGTTAACTGGGGCACTGCAGCTTATGACTTGGAAATTAGTGGGAAGAGTTGATGAGGCTGAGGTTGTCTGGTCACAGTACTAGTTTATGAGTGAATAATGTGAACAGAAAATTTTAAGGAATAAAGTATACTTAGTGTTTTTAATCATAATAAAATAGTTCAGCTTGCATGAGAATATCCTGTCCGTCAAGAGATGCTTGCATTGCATAGCATGTCTCCCCACTAGCACTTCCAATGTGCCAATTGTTATTAAATTGATATCAGGCTCTGCATTCCACCAGTTCTGCATCTCATCTGTAGTCTACCCCACTCTGCACAGGGACCTACTGCCAGCAACGGGAGGTTGAGGCCATTACAGAAGGTGTTGAAGAGGACGAGGGCTGTTGTTGTTGTGAACCAGGTCATCTGCCATATATGCTGTCCTTTAACGCTGCTTTTGGCCAGCGCTGGCTGGCTTGGGAGGTGGCTGCCACGAAGTATGTGCTGGAGGGGTACAGCATCAGCGACAACAATGCAGCATCCATGCTTCAAGTGTTTGACCTGCGGAAAATCCTCATCACTTACTATGTCAAGGTAATGGTACTATGGTTGGTGAGGTTTGGTTTGTAAGTGCATAAACAATCATGTGTGGGTCAGTAAGGAGATCAGAATATAAGGAGGCAAAACCTGTATTTGCATCTAATTCACTTCCTAAATAAACTAGAGGTCGAATTTTTAATTCTAACTGATTTTGTAGTCTTCCATGACCATTTTGAAGTATGCTTTGTACCATTCAGAATTAACAAACAAGAATGATTAGTGACAAACTGAGGTATGTGATGCTCAATACAAGTGCAGGAAGCTGACTCTTTATATGATATATAAAAATGAAGTATACAGTGTAAAGAGTCAAGGTATTCTCTTCTGAGTGGACAGGGACTTTCTCTAACAATACCAAGATGCTCTTCTAGGGGGTAGTGTGATCAAGCAGACTTAGGCTCATCAGAAAGGAGTGTTAAACATCTGCAAAATACACACACAGTCAATAAATGATGCACAAGACTCAATAAGGAGATCCACACCAATTTATAAAATAACACATATCTTTTTGTATGTTTAGGCACCAGAATTAATACGATCAGGCTAGTATGTTTTGCAGGAGAAATACTTTACGTTTAAAAAAAAGTCAACACTTAGTGCCTTTTTCAGAAGCTGCAATGTTATCCTATGGGAGAAAAAACAAGTACGGAATTCAGGTAGAGTACAGCGACTTAAAAAACAATCTCCTGGGCTTAAGGTGAGTGTAGGGCAAGGTCCAAGGCAGCACCAGCAGGTCACTTCCAGCTGCACTAGTGCGGCCAAGTGCAGTGGTGCAATACAGCGTCAGGTGTTCCAATGTTAGTCTATGGGGATCAGTCATTGTGAAATGAGGCTGCAGGTTTGGCCCCTGGACTGAACCAACCAGAGGGTTTGAGCCTTGCGATGCTAGAGGAGAAGGGGCACCAGTGATCTCCTTAGGCCGGCTGCAAGAGTGTCTTAGATGTGTCAAGTTTCTTCGTCCGGTAGCACACATGGTTGAGGGGGCCTCCACACAGAGGCTGAAGAAGGCAGTGCAGGATAGTCCATCAGGGGCAAAACCAAAGTGGACTCTGTCCCCTGAGAGTTTGGGGACCACGCTCGCACCGTTGGGCCACTTTGATGCTGGCTCGGGTGCAGTGGTGCTTGGCGGCGGCAGGTTTTGGTGGGTTTGAAGTCCTCACGGTTTCTACTCTGGGTGCCTCCACAATGCTGGAAAGCTTCTCCACTGGAGTCCCTGGGTCTTTGTTGAAGGCAAGAAGTCATCCTAGGCTTTGGGAGGCACAACAGCTTGCAGGATGAGATGCCTTTGTACGGTAACAGCAGACACGCCAGCAGGGCTGCATACTGCCGCTATAGTATCTTTAAATGCGCACTCTGGAAAGCCTATTCAGAAAGATTCTATTCGAAAAGTAGGCACTTCTAACAAAAGTCTAAAACTAAGCAAAACTCATTACAGAGCAGGGTCTTCACATGCGCTTATGCGTAACTAGACCTTATGGAATGTACCTCTACATTATGTAAGACTTGTCTCCTCGGGAACCACGGCAGTTAGGGGGAGGCTTCACTGTTTTGGAGTGAGGAAAAAAGGAGTTTAGTAAAAGGGTTTTAATACTTGCAGTTTACTCCATAACGAAAAGGACAATGCTCCTCGATACCTCTAGCCTTCAAACACCCGTCTAGCAGCTTGTGCTGTCTCTGCCCTTGGTGACCCGGAATCAATCGCCAGTGTGTAACTTGCCTTCTTTTATTGCATAGTAATGGAAACTGAAGAGATACTCGAGTGTTTATACTTATTAGTTGTACTAAATTGTTATACCTAATTTTCAGATGAGAATTGTAATCATTTCTAGCTTGGAAATAGATGACAAATGGAGTTTATGAGAATGTACTCTTTAGGCGCTCATTCGGAATTTTCTCATAATCAAAGAACGTTAGAAAATTCGTAATTCAGGCAAAATATCAATTATTTGTTAAGACATAACCACGGAACGGCATCATTCAGGCCCTCACTGTCTGTCTTAAGTCTGTGCACCCAACGTTGCTCTTTTTCAAATAAAATTTTAGCTGCATTTCTGTCCACAGTTTCAAGGGTTTCCAGGATGACCCACTGTAGGTCATTCACAGAGTGCCCAGATTCTTTGTAGTGAGTTGACATTTTTGTGGTTGTTTTTTTACAGTTCACATTGCTGCGGTGTTCGCAAAGTCTTTGTTTTGCTTTACGACAGGTCATGCCAATATATCTCATTTGACACGGGCAAGTTATCATGTAAATGACATGGCTTGTGTTGCAGTTCGTATGTCTTTTTAATTTCCAATTGAAGTTGGGAAGCAGCTGTAATTCCTTTGTGGGTTTTGTAGTGTCACAGACTGTGCAGTTTCCACATGGGTAATGGCCTGTTACTGGACTGTTATTCCACAGTCCAGGTGTGTCTTTCTTTTTCTTAGGTGGGGGTCTCGTGTGCACCAGCAAGTCCTTGAGGTTGCGGCTTCTCTTGTTGGCAAACATCGGTTTAGGCCAATTCAGATTGTGAGATGTTACTATTCTCCAGTTTCTGTTGATTATTTTCTGCACTTGGTTGGTGACTGGGCTATAAGTAGTTACGCATGTGATCCTATCTTCCTTCAATTTAGGACACGTCTCTAGGAGTGCTTCTCTTGGTTGGTTGCGGGCACGTTTCTTGCATGTGTTGATCACCTTCTTTGGATGTTGACGAACCAGTAGTTTGTCACATAGGTCATTCGCTTGACTTTTGTAGTCAGTAATTGAGCTGCAATTTCTTCTCAAGCGAAGGAATTGGCTGTACGGGAGATTTTCCCGCAAGGGTCTTGGATGAAAGCTTTGAAAAGATAGCAGGCTATTCTTGGCCGTCGGTTTAAAGAAAGTACGGGTGTGCAAAGTATTGTCTTTAGAAAAGATGGTAATGTCTAAAAAATCTAAAGTACTTTCATTGGCAGTGTATGTAAATTTCAAGCATTCATCTTGGGTATTAAGCCAGTGATGAAAGTCCGTCAAGGTTTCCTTATGACCCTTCCAAATTAAAAAGATATCATCTATATATCTCTTCCAAAAGAGAATATGATGAAGAAAGGGGTTGTTCTCATTCTGAACGAAGGTGCGTTCAAAGGTGCTAACGTACAACCCCGCCACACTTGGGGCAAATGTACTGCCCATAGATACTCCATGGCGTTGAAGGAAGAGGGTGTCTTTGTACTGGAAGAAATTTTCCGTTAGAGCTAATCTACAGCACTCCAAAACAAAATGTCTGGGGGTTTTGTTTGGCCAGTCAATGTTAAAGAAAATTGTTTCAAGAGTGTCTAGTGTTTTTTGTTGTGGCAAACTAGTGTAGAGACTCTCTACATCTAAGCCCACTAAGAGCATTGTTCCTTCCGAGTACTCAACGTTTTGTAACATGTTTAGGAGGTCTCTTGTGTCCTTCAGATAGGTGGGTGTCTTTTGGACCAGTGGTCTTAAATATTGGTCTGCAAATTCTGACAGTGGTTCCAAAATCGAATTGATTCCGGACACAATTGGTCTCCCTGGTGGTGGCATTTTGCCTTTATGCGTTTTTGGTAAGGAGTAGAAGTATGGTGTTACTGGTGTTTTTACTTCCAGATATTCTGCCTCCTTTTTGGACACCCCATTGTTGGCTTCCGCATCTTCCACCATCATGGATATTGTTCTTTGTAGACGGGCAGTTGGGTCTCTTGTTAGAACCTCATAAAATGTTGTATCTGCAAGGAGGTCCATACACTGTTTGTCATATCCAGCTGTTGTTAATAAGACTACTCCTCCCCCTTTGTCCGCCGGTTTGATTACGATTTCTCTATCGTTCTTGAGTTCAGTGAGAGCCAGTTGTTCCGCCTTGGTGATATTTTGAAAAGGTTTCTGTGGTTGATTATGCAATAGGTCAACTTCCTTCATAATTGCCTGTTCAAAGGTGCATATTTCAATTGGGACTTGTGAGTTGAGGGGGCAGAATGTCGATTTATTCCTCAGTGTTGTATCTCCTTCTTGTGTCAATTGTTGGTTGTCTTTAAAAAAGGCTTTCAGTTTCAGGGTACGGCAAAAGGCTGCGAGCTCGCATTTTGTTTTGAAGATGTCAGTTCTTGGAGTGGGGACATACCCAAGTCCTTTATTCAGGACGCTGAGTTGATCCTTAGTTAGGATTCTGTCAGTCAAGTTGATGACGAGATTGTTGCGCCCGATCCCGTCTTGGCCTTCGTTACACTCCTGGTTTCGACTTGTCTTGTTTGGTCGGACCAGGTTATCCCTTTTTGTCTGGACCGGCGGTTGGACTGGCCATTCCCTAAAAAAGGACGTCCTTGTTGGTAGATATGGCCCCCTTGTTGCATTTGATGGTTCATGGGTACTTCAAAATAAGGATTAGGCAATCCTTGGAATTGTGGGTTAAAAGGGAGGAAAGGCATATTTGGGCCTCCATTTTGAAAGTATGGTGGTCTCCAGAAGTTATTCTGTCCTCTCCTATTCCCCCTCCTATTGCGGTAGTTTCCTCTCCCACGCTTTGTGGAATCATCCCCACTTTGGTCTGAACTGTCATTTGAGGATATGCTATTTGAATCATTGTTGGATGAATTGTCATTAGGTTTGTAATCCTTACTGCTATATGGATGTATACGTTCTAGTGAGAACCTTTTTAGTTCTTTGGCTAGTTTTTGCAGTTTCCTTTGTGTAAGGTATTCTTGACTATCTTTCATTTCTTTATTGATTTCTTCCAGTCTGGTCTTGTAGATGGTTATATTTACCGTATTGTTAAGTTTGGTTTCAAGGATTTCTATTTTTACCATCAATTCTTCTGTTAGTCTGGTGGCAGTTTTTATTATTAGTACCAAGTAGTCTCTGGTGCACTTCCATGAGATGGACGACCAATCTTTCCGGAAGGCTAGATCTTTGAGGAATATCCGGGGGGCATTAGTCACCCACAGTCCTCTTGGTGCCGCATTGACCCGAAGGTACTCGGTCATTATAATGCCGTGCACAGCCGTTCTGACTTGTTCCTTTTTCATTTCACTCAACTCGTCCCATTCTTCGGTAGAAGAAAGAGTTTGAGAAAGGTCGCCTTCCATGAGTAGTGGTGGTCTGGCAAGTATTGCTTCTATTTCTTCACTCGTATAACTGAGTCCAAAACTCCCAGCCATGATCAATTATCACAGGGGACTGTTGTTCAGAGGACTCGTGTTTTTGATTTCTTAAACTCCCACAGCTGCACGCTGCTTTTCACGTAGCATCAATTGGTGGAGGGAGAGAGAGTAGAGATCCTTTCAATCTCCTTTCAATAATTATAAATCAATGTGGAAAGGATCACTGGTCCTGCATAACCAAGGTCTGCAGGTGAATCGGTAGGTGTCCCCCAAATAAAAGACCCTCATACACGTGTTTTTTCAGAGTCGTGTAGCGGTATATGATGTGTCCCCGCTTCTTGTAACACGTGTCCGTGCGTAATCCTTGGGTCAGTTTTTGTTTGCACCTTCCGCCAGGAGGTTGTACCATTGGTTAAAACAGTAGTGATGGTGAATAAGTGAAATAGTGCTATAAAGGTGTTCTAAAATACCCGGACAGCCAGAGGTTCAACTTTAATATTTCTGGATTCGGGTAGAAGGTTAAGGCGTGTCGCTATGGAATTATTTAGGAATTCTAGCGCACTAATCTTGTGAGGTTAAAAGTGGTCGACATGTTTCAGCCTTATCTGCCTGTTGGTCAGTCGGCTTTCCTCAGGACCATAAAGTGATTAAGTGAAAAAAAGGAAAAGGTAAATTTGTAACCTGATTCGTTTTGTGGTAGTAGGTCACATTGTACCTGTAATAAAAGAAAAGGGAGATAGTGCAACCACATTTGTAGCGAATAAGTGGGAAAAGACACTTCAGCAATGCACAATGACATAGAGACACAGGTGAGATTTATGAAGCATATTATTAAAAAACATATAATTAAAAGCGAGTTGTGCAATACTAAACTCCGTCACATTCATATTAAGCGTCAACTTACTCATTCTCAAAATTCTATGCGGAATGTCTTGGATGAAAGCTTTGGCAGACCAATATTTAAGACCACTGGTCCAAAAGACACCCACCTATCTGAAGGACACAAGAGACCTCCTAAACATGTTACAAAACGTTGAGTACTCGGAAGGAACAATGCTCTTAGTGGGCTTAGATGTAGAGAGTCTCTACACTAGTTTGCCACAACAAAAAACACTAGACACTCTTGAAACAATCCTCTTTAACATTGACTGGCCAAACAAAACCCCCAGACATTTTGTTTTGGAGTGCTGTAGATTAGCTCTAATGGAAAATTTCTTCCAGTACAAAGACACCCTCTTCCTTCAACGCCATGGAGTATCTATGGGCAGTACATTTGCCCCAAGTGTGGCGGGGTTGTACGTTGGCACCTTTGAACGCACCTTCGTTCAGAATGAGAACAACCCCTTTCTTCATCATATTCTCTTTTGGAAGAGATATATAAATGATATCTTTTTAATTTGGAAGGGTGATAAGGAAACCTTGACGGACTTTCATCGCTGGCTTAATACCCAAGATGAATGCTTGAAATTTACATACACTGCCAATGAAAGTACTTTAGATTTTTTAGACATTACCATCTTTTCTAAAGACAATACTTTGCACACCCGTACTTTCTTTAAACCGACGGCCAAGAATAGCCTGCTATCTTTTCAAAGCTTTCATCCAAGACCCTTACGGGAAAATCTCCCGTACAGCCAATTCCTTCGCTTGAGGAGAAATTGCAGCTCAATTACTGACTACAAAAGTCAAGCGAATGACCTATGTGACAAACTACTGGTTCGTCAATATCCAAAGAAGGTGATCAACACATGCAAGAAACGTGCCCGCAACCAACCAAGAGAAGCACTCCTAGAGACGTGTCCTAAATTGAAGGAAGATAGGATCACATGCGTAACTACTTATAGCCCAGTCACCAACCAAGTGCAGAAAATAATCAACAGAAACTGGAGAATAGTAACATCTCACAATCTGAATTGGCCTAAACCGATGTTTGCCAACAAGAGAAGCCGCAACCTCAAGGACTTGCTGGTGCACACGAGACCCCCACCTAAGAAAAAGAAAGACACACCTGGTGTAGGAGAGTAGGGTCTGCAATCCTATGATCACCCAGATTTTTGCTTTTTGCTGCACTGGTTTACGACTTTCCCTGGCTGTGGGCCTGCTAATCAGACCCACAGCCTAGCTGTTCTCTCTATCCAAATTGTACCCAGGTACTGAATTGGCACTGGGCCCTCTCCAAGTCCCTGTACCCAGGGCTGAGGTGCACCCAGAAGTCTCCCAGGGGCTGAAGCATGTATTATGCCACCCCTGGATTGACTAACTAAAACTGACACAACTGGCTGCACGACAGCTGGGGCAAGGTGGTGTACTCACCCTTTGCTTTAGATATAGTATACCTATATCTAACCCTAAAAATGGACACACAGATCTCCTATCAGTCACTCCTATAGCAGGCCTTAACCATCCTGAAGGCAGAGTGCTTGGAATCGTGTGAGATGGTGCTCTGGCATGAGCTGAGCCTGTCTGCGGCTTTCGGGATCCATCCCTTAGCCGTTTCCATGATATCGCATACCATATACTCTTAAGTGCATTATAATCCTCGCGGTTATGTGCCAACTCGGGTATCGCTTTATCAAAACATGTCGAGTAAGGTGTCATACGAATTGGAATACTAACCCCTCGCCAATTCTGGCGACGGGGTTAGCATTCCACCCTTCTAGAGGGACACGACATGCCTGTAACCTATAACCCGGTTAAAAGTCAGACAGAGCCTTAGCATCCACAAAATGGATGCTGCCACCGAGACACAAGTCTGCCCTCCTGCTGCTGGGAGTCCTCCCAGAGCAGGAGATAAGGACAAAGGGTTTCCTGCCAGGGGCGGTGCCAGCACCGTCCCAGACAGGGTTTTGTGTATTGTAGGTAGGCAGGGCTTTAGAGGAAGGTGACTGCACGTGGCACCCCGGTGCTCACTGTGCATAGGCTGGCTGGAACCAGTTCCAGGGTCACTCCAGACCCTGTGCTGGGGAAAAGCCCGCCAAGGAAGTGGGTGTAACCACCCCCCTCCTAGTCCCACCCATAGGGCAGGACTTAGTCGCGTGCCAGCCCCTTTTTACAGGATAAAGGTAGAGACTGGCCCCCTTCCAAATCAGATCATCTTTGAATCCTGAAACTACTTTCTGCGAAAGGAACTCAAGACTTCTTCCTAAGATTTCTCCCTTGTGACTAAGGAGTAGTCACCCTGCATCCGCAGGCACCATCCAAGAACACTGCGGTCTGCTGTAAGTCCTTCCTCCGGAATCCGACTGCCCAGCTCGACGAGAACCGGCTTCCCTGGCACCTCTGACCTCTACCCACCTCTACAGCCCAGCTGAGAGCCGTGGGTGCGACGAGACCTCAAGGGACCGGCCATCTGCAAGACTGCACGACTTCTTTCCAGCAAGCCCGCCGAGTAATCTACTGGTGAGTGCTTTGGGGTCCGAGAAGCCCCGACTCTGAGCAGCTCCAGCTCCGAAGTGCAGCCCCCCCAGCATCTCCCCGATCTGCGTGGGGCCCTTCTGCTTTCCGCTGCTCACCGCGTTGTTTGGCTACTAGCCCGTTGGCTTGTGGCCTTCCTGACGACGCCCGACGACATTTCTGCTGCTGGTCTGGTTGCTCCAGACTGGCCCTTGCTCCCTTCCAGAAGAGGAGCACCCTGGACCCTCCTGGTCCACTCAAGACGCCATTTTGAGTCCACCGCGTGGGCTTGAATTAGCCAAGGCTTGTTGCCCAATCCTGGGTAACTTCGACGCCGACGACTTCATCCTTCGTGGGACAGCTCGCACCTCCATCCTGGTCGCCGACAACGCCTCCTGGTCCGAGAGACTGCAGAGCCCAGCAGCGCCCACTCACCTGACTGCGGTGACTTCGCCCGGTGCCATCCTGGTGCCCACTTAATCACTGGCTAGTGATTCAAGACACAGTCCAGTAACAGGCCATTACCCATGTGGAAACTGCACAGTCTGTGACACTACAAAACCCACAAAGGAATTACAGCTGCTTCCCAACTTCAATTGGAAATTAAAAAGACATACGAACTGCAACACAAGCCATGTCATTTACATGATAACTTGCCTGTGTCAAATGAGATATATTGGCATGACCTGTCGTAAAGCAAAACAAAGACTTTGCGAACACCGCAGCAATGTGAACTGTAAAAAAACGACCACAAAAATGTCAACTCACTACAAAGAATCTGGGCACTCTGTGAATGACCTACAGTGGGTCATCCTGGAAACCCTTGAAACTGTGGACAGAAATGCAGCTAAAATTTTATTTGAAAAAGAGCAACGTTGGGTGCACAGACTTAAGACAGACAGTGAGGGCCTGAATGATGCCGTTCCGTGGTTATGTCTTAACAAATAATTGATATTTTGCCTGAATTACGAATTTTCTAACGTTCTTTGATTATGAGAAAATTCCGAATGAGCGCCTAAAGAGTACATTCTCATAAACTCCATTTGTCATCTATTTCCAAGCTAGAAATGATTACAATTCTCATCTGAAAATTAGGTATAACAATTTAGTACAACTAATAAGTATAAACACTCGAGTAACTCTTCAGTTTCCATTACTATGCAATAAAAGAAGACAAGTTACACACTGGCGATTGATTCCGGGTCACCAAGGGCAGAGACAGCACAAGCTGCTAGACGGGTGTTTGAAGGCTAGAGGTATCGAGGAGCATTGTCCTTTTCGTTATGGAGTAAACTGCAAGTATTAAAACCCCTTTACTAAACTCCTTTTTTCCTCACTCCAAAACAGTGAAGCCTCCCCCTAACTGCCGTGGTTCCCGAGGAGACAAGTCTTACATAATGTAGAGGTACATTCCATAAGGTCTAGTTACGCATAAGCGCATGTGAAGACCCTGCTCTGTATTGAGTTTTGCTTAGTTTTAGACTTTTGTTAGAAGTGCCTACTTTTCGAATAGAATCTTTCTGAATAGGCTTTCCAGAGTGCGCATTTAAAGATACTATAGCGGCAGTATGCACATGTTCGATTTTCAGAATACATGTAGAACGAGTGCTTGGTACCGCCTAATAACGAGTGCATGTACTTTTAAATAATTGTAAGAGTCTATACTAAAACAGGTATTACATCGTTATACCAAGGTCTAAGATAATCGTGATGACACAGTAAAATTGATTAGCGCCTTTGACGTCATGGTAATGTAACAATGGAATTGCACCTTAAATTAAATAGCGCATTTAATATCAGGGCACTGTAAAGAAATGATCTCATGACGCCTAAATATGATTTTGGGATTTATACATCACAATATTCCGCATAGAATTTTGAGAATGAGTAAGTTGACGCTTAATATGAATGTGACTCTGAGTTTAGTATTGCACAACTCGCTTTTAATTATGTTTTTTAATAAAATGCTTCATAAATCTCAACTGTGTCTCTGTCATTGTACATTGCTGAAGTGTCTTTTCCCACTTATTCGCTACAAATGTGGTTGCACTATCTCCCTTTTCTTTTATTACAGGTACAATGTGACCTACTACCACAAAACGAATCAGGTTACAAATTTACCTTTTCCCTTTTTTCACTTAATCACTTTATGGTCCTGAGGAAAGCCGACTGACAAACAGGCAGATAAGGCTGGAACATGTCGACCACTTTTAACCTCACAAGATTAGTGCGCTAGAATTCCTAAATAATTCCATAGCGACACGCCTTAACCTTCTACCCGAATCCAGAAATATTAAAGTTGAACCTCTGGCTGTCCGGGTATTTTAGAACACCTTTATAGCACTATTTCACTTATTCACCATCACTACTGTTTTAACCAATGGTACAACCTCCTGGCGGAGGGTGCAAACAAAAACGGACTCAAGGATTACGCACGGACACGTGTTCCAAGAAGCGGGGACACATCATATACCGCTACACGACTCTGAAAAAACACGTGTATGAGGGTCTTTTATTTGGGAGACACCTACCGATCCACCTGCAGACCTTGGTTATGCAGGACCAGTGATCCTTTCCACATTGATTTATACTTCTTTGTAGGTCAGCAGGATCTGCTTTTCTGCTGCCAGGGGTCCCCTAAATGCTGTATTTAGGGGGCTGTAGGGTAGTAGCCAATGGACTACCTAACCCTGGGGTCACTATGCCCCCATATGACCACTTTCTGTAGGAAGTGAAAATAACAATGCCCCAGAGTTCCTAAGTTTGCCATCACCAAGACGGCTAACTTTGAAATGTCGCCTCCACTTCAGGTAGCCCACCTCAGGGGTAGTACTAGCCTGAGCGTGGACACGCCTATCTGACTAGCTAATTTTCCCACCTGCACACGTGCCAGAGGGCTCTGAATGCAGAGGGTTGGCTTCCTCTCCTGTAAGAGAAGCCAGATTTGAATATCGAAGACGGTGGGCTCACCTGTCAAGGAATGCTAATCTGCCAGTCATCCTGTGGGAGGGGGTCTAAACACCCTCTCCCCGAACAGGCTTTGTTTCTGATCTTCTTAGAGCACAGACCCTCATCCTTGGTGATCAGAAGCTTGTGTCTGGTGACAGGCTCGTGAAAATCAGTCTGCACACCAGTAGCTGGTAGATTTTCAGGGGGCATCTCTAAGGAGCCCTCTTGGGTGCATATATTAATAAATCCAACGCAAGCGTCAGTGTGGGTTTATTAATATGAAATGTTTGATACTGAACATCCCTATTTTCAGTGAAGTCACAATGTAGCTTGGGAACTCGTTTTCACTAGTGCCCAGCACATTCTTTTAAAATTGCTTCCCTGATCACTTGTACTGGTAGTGTGGAACTGAGTAACATAGGGGCATGCAGTTATGCCCTCACATGTAGTATAGTGCACCCTGCCTTAGGGCTGTAAGGCCTGCTGTAGGGGTGACTTGCCTATACTGCATGCAGTGCCTATAGGCATGGCACACAGGCTGTGTGCCATGTTGTGTTTTCACTTTAGTCTGCACCAAGTCATGCTACCTGCAGCGGGCAGTTTGTATGAGTATGAGCTTGGTGAGGCATCCCTTAGGTGGCATCATTCGTGCTGCAGCCCTTGGGGACCCTGTTTGCTACCTAAAGCCCTAGGTACCAGGGGTACCATTTACAAGGTACTTACAGAGGGTACTAAATGTATTGCCAATTGGGGTACAATTGCACAGTTTTGAAAAGAGATTTGGCACTGGGGCCTGGTTAGTAGGAACTGTGTGCACTTCCATTCGAAATTACATCAAATACCAGACAAAAAGGGGGTAGGTTAGGGGCACTTTCCTCCAACAAGAAAAACACGTTTGGGTGGAAGGAAAAGAGAAAGTGATGAACCTGTAATACTCTCCAAAGAGAAACCATGCACTGAATGTAGGAACCATGCACTGGAAATTTGAAGGTTAAGCAGAACTGGTTATATGATAGGGTAATTGCCTGCCCTGAAACTATCATACCAGAGTTTGGAAATTTGCTGTCCAGTAACAGAACTTTGTGGTTTTGAAACTATACTTTTTGTAGAATGTCCCAATTCCAGTCAGCATTTCAAGAGACTTGTTATCACAGACAATGCATGATGGTCAGGATTCCACCAAGTATATGCTCTGTGTCAACCTGGACACTACGGACTGCTTTGGCAGACCTTTTGGTACTAGTTTCTGATGGATACATCTGCATGCGGATTCTCACCTTTTGAATATCCCAATGCACCAGCATTTCACAGAAACTTTTCTTGACAGCTCTTCCACTTCTACAAGGATGTCGCAATGCCTGTGGCTCCGCCTGCGGCTCCATGTGATGTATCTGGAGTCATAAGAGGCGCTCGTCGGGGTTCTGACGTCTGTTCCTTTTTTGCCGCGCCTCCGACGAGTAACTGGTTTTTTGATAGGCTCTCCATAGTTTGGAGTTTTTTGAAATTTGTTTCCAGAAATTACTACGTTTTTGCTGGAAAAATTTCTCCACCAGCTATGCAGAGTGTGTGCGGTTCAAATATCAGTCACTGATCCTCATGATGATTGTCTTTTGTGTTTTGGTTCAGACCAAAACGCTGTTGTCTGTTCAGCATGCCAAATGATGAGCACTGAAGGAGAGAGAAATTAAGCTCTTCATGACCAAGGCAAGGCAACGCAAAAGAAGAGAGGACGTTGGAGAAGCCACGTAGAGCAACGTGTAGTAATCCGCAAACGCCTGAGCGATGGCAGAAGTACACTGGGTGAGATAGTGTCCATCGGTGGTCTCTGTGATAACCCTACTTGCCAAGAGCCAGGATGCCAACCAATACAGTAACTTCACATTCCTATCCCCTCCCCTCCCCCCCCCCACCCTTATACCCGTGCCATGAATGCACACCAAATCTGTTTTGCTGCTTCCAAGGAAAGGATTTTAATCTCGTCCTGAATCAGTGCCAGCTGCCTGGTACGCTGCTGTGCGGCACAGTGAAACGCTGTGACTCTAGGGGAATGGCCCGGGATTCTAGTTGATTGATACATTGGTACTTTGCTTTTTTTGTCTTGGCCTACGTATACTGTTAGTGTGTACTTGCACGCCACCCAAAGAATACCTGGCGATTGCACCACCTCAGCATTAAGTTGGAAATAGTGTGTGACGTCATGCCCTACAGCGTGTCTGTAAAACGTTTTGTCTTGGAGAGGCCAAGACTTGAGGCACCACATAGGATGGCAGACTGCGTTAGCCTCTCGAATGTGGAGTACTTTTGTGCGATTTTGCGCAAAAGTGTGCGTATACTGTGGTTTTCTGGGGTTCCAGATCCTTCATATATCACAGAGGCCCAGAGCGTTCATCCAATTTTGTAGAGACCTGCCTCTGTTAAGACGGCCATCCGAGGTATGGCCAGTGGAATCCATTGAAGGATCAAGGACCGCATTAAAATCGCCTCGTATGAGAGTAAGACCAGTCTGTAGTTGTGACACCAATGAGTGTTGTCAGGAAGGCTTCTAAAGCCACATGGGTGTTGCAGGGATTCTGCTCAGACACAGTACTGTGCATAGAGACTCAGGACCTCAGTAAATTAGGGTGTGCCAAAAACTCACCGTAGTACCCAAAATCCCCTACCAGACTAGCATCAGTATCACATTAGCTCTTAGTCCTATAGCAAAGAAACCAATGATTAGACAACCCAGAACATGCGACTTAGGTTACCTCAGGTAAAGTGGAAAACATGAACACTCTTTCGTTATACTCTCATACCAGTCCAGAACAGGGAGTAAAGTGAGACGCGTGCAAGTTTAAAATATTTATTGAACGCCGTGATCTCAAGTGCAGCATTTTAGCTAATACAAGCAGACATATTATGAGAAATAAGATTGTCAGCATAGTTACTATTCCATAAAATACAAAGGGAGAAAGCATGTTATAATGCTAAATGAAACAGGCTAAATATGTACCTATATTTCACCCTCCCTTGCTAGTAGGTTATTTTATAACTACAGAAGGTCTCTTGGGTTTACATAGGCGACCCCATACCTCAAGATATGCAGAAGTGGATCACATTGAGTTCTGCACCAGCTCTCAGCATACGAATGTTCTCCAAGTGTGTGTGATCATGCCTACGCAGTGCATTATTAAACGCACCAATATCAGAGGTGGCCACAGCTGCATATGTGTTATGTCTAGAACATGCGCTGATCAGTCTGAACAAGAACCACAGTGTTGAAATAACCTCGAAGGCCTCGGCACTCACTGTTCAGACTAAGCTTACCAAGCAAGGCTACTAATGTACAAAAACACGTTATTCTTGTGTGAAGCAAAACACTCTGCTAAACTCTAAACAATTAATAAAGTGTGTGCTGTGTGCAAAAGGCAGCAGAAAGAAAAAAACGACGTTTAAACTTCTAATAAGCTCATGTCAACCTAACACTGTGTGAATGCAAGGCTCAGCCCGACAACAGGGGTGTAAATGCACTGAAGGTTCAGAGGGCTCCCCTCTGTTATGCCTGATAGAGCGATATATTGACCCTGGGAATCAGTTCAATTCTGGTTCACTACCATAAAGGAGCGATGCAAGAGGATTGCCAAATCCTAGGAACCTGTAACAAACCCAGCGTGATGCACTCTGCCATAGCCCTGCCAAGCTAGAAACTGACACTCTGTGCCCATAAGATGGGTCTGTTGCAACATCAGAATAGAAGGAAGTGAGCATTGGGCATAGCGCAACACTGCAGAGCGCTTGATCTGGTCCAGAAGACAATTAACATTCCACAACATAACACTGTAGGGAATTATGTTGTGGCCCGGGATAACAGTATGGGCAGGAGCCAGAGGTGGCGAGCCTCCACTTGAGCAATTGAATCATTAAACCCTACTTGAGGATATGTGCGTGTGGGAGACCCACTGCCAATTCTCCGATGTCAGGTTAGGGCTACAGCCAAAGAGAAAAAAGATACAGAAACAGAATAAAACAAGAGCGATACCATGAATGCATGTTGTCTGTGTAAATCCCTGCTGCTCGACTCCCCCACCCCATATTCCTTCCCCGAGAAGCATCTGTCACCCTATAAAAAATACCCCCACTCGAAATCAAGATGATGTGAGTAAGTGTGGAGTAGTGGACCCCTCCAGGTAGTAGGATCAATGCAGTACCTGCGCAAGCATTCACCAGTTGTTCAAACAGAGCTTAAAAGAATGGCCGTTTGTCAATGTCCCGAGCCAGGACACATATCTCAGTGAGATAAGTGAGTGAGTATGACTCAGTTGTTCTATTGTTCGGATCAGCGTCTGAGAGTCTTCCCTGTTGATCAAGGGTGATTCTGATCTCTTCGGTGGCGCCAAAGACCCCGAGCTTAGGCAAGGTGATACATTCCGAGACCGGGTGCAGACTCTCTTACGGCTCTGGACAGATCATCACCCAGTGGACGAAGGTGAGGAGCAAGAGAGGTGGTCCAGTATTTCTCCTCTGTGAGCCATTCCGAGGCGGACTTTGAGGTCTCAAAAAATAGGATTTGCTTTCATAGATGACTTTAAGTTGCTCTGGGAACAGGAGCATGTAGGATAGTCCTGAGTTTGTTTGATTGCTGCATATGAGCGGCATTTCGCCTGGACCTCGCAGGTGTAATCCGGAAAAATCTATATTTTAGAATTTTGATATTGGAGGTCTTGCCTTTCTCTGAATACAGTCTATATCCTTCAAATTGAATAATCTTGCTGTCATGGGCCTACGCTGCGTACCTGGCGGAGGCTTAGGGGGTGAGCGCCCAGTGTACATGCTTCAGTAGGAAAGTTTGTCCGTTGGCATCCAGGATTCAAGCCATTCTTCAAAGAAGTCAGCAGGTCGGGCACCCTCCACATCCTCTGGAAATCCCACAAAACCCAAGTCGTTGCGCCTGAAGCGGTTTTCAGCATCTTTGGTACAATGATGATCATTTGTATGCGTGAGGAGATAAGTGACCTTGGACTGGAGGTCCGCAACCTCGTCCTCCGCCATTTTGATGCGTCCTCCTGCCTCAGTGAGGTGGCCAATAGCATTGTGGAGATCTTGTCTAAGGAGTGCTACATCCACCCGTGCCTCCCCTATCTTCATCTCAACCACTGTTTTTGAGGAATGTATTGGCTGAAGGATCTTGTCTAAGCTGTCGTCCGATGTGGTGGCTTTATCAAGCACCTTCCGCCCAAACCCAGCTGTTCCAGCAGGAGTAGGAAATTGGTCAATGTGTGGCTGGGAGGGGCGTGGCTTCCTGTTCTTGTCCTTACCCATCATTCCGAAGGCTGGAGCAGTAAATGTATGAAGAGGCTTGGCCCGCTTACCATGGTTCACAGCAGCACGAGCAGCCAAGCACCGGACCAGTCACTAGCGCTGAGCAGAAACTGGATGTTGATGAGGAAAGAAGGAGCAGGGCCCCCTGAGGCAAAGGAAGCAAGAATTTGCAGGCAAGTTATTGGTCCTCCAGATCATCCAAGACGCAAGAGGTAGGTCGCTAAGGATCACACCGCTGCAGCAGTGTTCCTGTAGGTTTGCCTCAATGCCTGGATGAGGAGGCATGCAGGAGATCCCAGGGGTAGCACACTCCATCACCAAGGGGGGAGAGAGTCATCACACACCATCGATCTAAGGCAGCCATGTTCCACCGGAGATGAGGGATGTAAAGAAAGGTCCACAACAGTCTGCCGGTTGAGCCCCCCTGCTGTCAACAGATCCTTTATGGGGAGGTAGAAGCCCAGATACACCGCCTCCTCACGTGGCTTACCAAGGTCTGAATCTGGCGACACCCACACATCGAGCCTGGTCTTGGTCAATGGGGCAGTGTGCCCGGCCACAGCTCAGAGGCAGGCCTAAACTTCTCTGCGACTGGGCAACCTGGGGTCGGAACAACTCAAAACGATCAAATAGGGCCAGGGCCTGGTCTCTTTCTTCCAGTCTTCTTTTTAAACAGTATTGCGTCCCCTTAAGGCTAATTTCTCATTTTTTAAAGTATCTACATGTTGCGTAAGACAATTTCTCCTACCCCACTCTTTCTTTTTATGGAAAAAGTTACATTTTATTACTATTAGTCATCAACAATCTGGTACCTGCAATGTGATTCCAGATTCAAGTCTGATAAGTGTATTCAGTTTTTTCTCTCAGCGTGGACTGGTTTTTGATGATTGAGTCACACTGGGAAGCTATAAAAAGTGTAAATAGGTTGTTATAGCTCCAGGTCCCTAAACGATTGGGTTTTGTAATGATGATGTCTAGATGGCTTTAGTACTCTAAATAAACCATTTACCTTATGATAGTGCCTCCACGTTTTCTCTTTGCACGGAGGAACCACCGTATATTAGTAAAGTCTTAAAACACTCGGTTTTTGTTGGGTGTCCTATTGGAAAAATACATGCCCGCCCTTAGTTATTGTTGAAATATATGGGTCAAAAGTAAAAGGCAAAACGATTCGTGGGGGCAAATATTTATGATTTATCCGCAGTGTACTCACCAACTACGAGTGTTTGGCGTTGCCGATGTGCAGTTTAAATTATGCACTGCCACTCTGTGGTATTATTGTCAAGTCAGCAATATCTAAAAAACAAGATTTATTTCGACCAGATCAAAAAAAGGGATAATTTCAATCTTACAAATGTTGCTTTTCTCTAAATTCCTTATTGGGAACATTTCTTAGTTTCTTAGACTTAGGTATTGTCAAGAGACTTATATATAGCTTGATCCCTGATGTAGTCAAATGGGGGATAGCTTTCAACATTACCCCATCTATCATTTAGTTTTGAAATTATATCCACACAGTTTTACCAGAAGTTATTTCCTAACTGCCATTTTGCAGATTTTTGTTGGTCAGAGACAGGTGAGGCAACGTTTTATTTACACTAAATTAGAGGTGAACCCTCTGGGGGCTTAAACTACCCATTTCTTCTTACCCCTTTAGAACTATTATGAGCGTGGTCGTGGGGACCCCCATTTAGACAAAGCCCTCTGACAGCCCATACCTCTAATTTCTTGGTCAGCCTCCCTGTTCCTCCGTGCGTCCGCCTTCGTCTGGATTCAAAGGGTAATCTGGGCTCTCCGGCGCCGTGTTTTTATGCTGGCTCTGCTACGCTTAACCCGGAAGTTCAAGCCGGCTTTCTATTCTGCGATGTTTTATCGCGATCAATAACTCCAAAATCGGGGGATTCGGTTAGGTTTTTGTTAATAAGTCACTTACTTTTTTTCCGAATGTTATTGAATTTGTATTTGGAATCTGATTCATGTCGTGTTCACGCCCTCCACCCGGAAGTAATTCACGGGTACTCCCGGCGTTTGAATAGTAATTTCGATATTTATGTCGGAAATACCCCATCCCGCTCTTCTATTAATTTATTTATTGGGATGCTATATTCTTCCACCTCCTGTCAACTCTTTTCAGAATATAGGTAATTCGAGCAAAAAAGCGCGGCCATTTTGGATTGGGTGATCTAAACAGGAAAGAGGACTAAAGCATCGCATGGCTAGAATTGGAGCGACCACATAGGTAGCACAATCATACAATGATTTAGAAAAATAATCATTTGTCAATGTAGTTCAAATTATATGTATTCTTTCACATTCCCCAATATAATCAAACATTTATATATTGAAAATACAGGAATGTATTGGGTCGGAGAAATACTTTTTCAATAATAATAACGAAAAAAATATATACATTGTTCCTTATTATATGGTCACTAAATATTGGTAATGTTCATGCCGACATTATGTTACAGATTATGTTATAGATGGAATAACTAATGGCAATTCCGAGAGAGCTTCCAACAGGACTTCATCAATTCTTCCCAATTAGTACTTGCTATACATATACCATATAACATTGTTGTTCACATGAGTCACTTGGTACCTACACAAACATTTTTACAAGACAACATCCGTTCATCATTAAGCATTGGTGGAATACAGTTTCCTGATTTGTGTCATATGTCTGTCTCTCCTGGTCTAAAATTTGGGTCTCTAAAGTATTATAAAATAACACTTTTTATAGCTTCCCAGTGTGACTCAATCATCAAAAACCAGTCCACGCTGAGAGAAAAAACTGAATACACTTATCAGACTTGAATCTGGAATCACATTGCAGGTACCAGATTGTTGATGACTAATAGTAATAAAATGTAACTTTTTCCATAAAAAGAAAGAGTGGGGTAGGAGAAATTGTCTTAGGCAACATGTAGATACTTTAAAAAATGAGAAATTAGCCTTAAGGGGACGCAATCCTGTTTAAAAAGAAGAGAGTAAGCCAACTGTATCGTTATAAATGTGAAATGTGATATGGTACTAAATTCCTGTTGTTTGACTTATAGATTCTATGAAAATTATATGTTTGTCCTGATGAAGGTGTAAAGATTGAAAGCCACCGAAACGCCGCGTCGACTTGTTTTGCTTATTGTATTGTCTGTTCATTTTAATTTGAAATCGCAACCCTTTCACAAAAAGGCTGTTTTAGTTGTTTTTAATTATTTTTAGATTGTAACCCATTTGGGAGGTCCAAATAAATCTCGAATAGATTTTTCATCCCTTTGTTAATGCTTATCATTCGATCACAGTTTATTGTTTGGTGCTTACTGTTATTGGCTCACTGCTGTTTTTGCCCCGTGATAGACTCTCTGTAAGAAAACCCCTTTGGGATTGTTTCCCTCAGCAATCTAAGGCTGCTTCTAAACATAGGGACTCTTTGTGTCAACTTCAACTCCCCCTCCCTGACATCCGTCACTAGGGGATCCTCCATTTGTTTGAAACTTTCTACGTACAGCTTGTTAGCTGGGAGGGTTATTTATTCTTCCATTATTGATATGGTCTAAAAGCGTTCCTAATTGATAATGGACGCCCTTAAAACCTATGGTTTCTCAGAAGAGGAGTTTAACAAAATTGTAAACGGTACCTCTAAAAACTTTACATCAGTCACTAGTACTAATAATGACGATGATAAATGGCGGGAGCTCTGGAACAACAAAAAGAAACTGGTTCGAACAGAGCTGCACGCAGACTTCCTTATTGATTACCTGAAGAAAGGCATAATACCAAATGGCTTGCAAATCAAAAACGAACCAGGAGTCTTTATACGCCATCCCAAATTCATAGAGAACTGGACCCTGATTGCGAATAGGTGCAGCAGGGATTGGATGTTGCTTATAATTGAAACCGCCAACACCATCCTGATAGTAGAAAGAAAAGAAATAGATGATTTAGAAGCAAAATTAGATAGCAATGCATATGAGGATGCAAAGAAAAAACTAGAGGAAATCCAAAGGGATGTGACAGGATATAGGGACTTCCTCTATGGGAAAAAATTAACTAAATTAAATAAAGACATTGCTAACTACAACACGGAGGTAATTTACCCTTACACACAAAAAGATTTTTTTGATCGCCCCAGAGAGAATTTTCACAATAGGAACAACTGGCAACAACCCCGCAGAACATATCCTAAAAAGAGAGTAGGATTCAGTGACTCCTCATACACGAGTACAGACTCGGATAATGATTCCAGAATGGAAAAGAATAAGGAGGGAGAAGCCAGCTCTACCCCAGCCCGTGAATCCTTACCTTTTTTAGGACAACGGGGTCGGGGAAATTATCAACACCAACAGAGAGGGAATGGAAGAGGGAAATTCTACCCTCAACCTCAACAGCAGAGGAGATACTACACACGGAGTCAACCCAAGTGGGACTAAACCAGAAAGCTGCTATTATAAACCTTTCAGATATTACCCTAACCACAGTTGAAAAGACAGTTTTAGAAAAGGGATTAGGATTTGCCATCAATACCAATGTTGATAAGTATAATTTGGAAAGAGACCTTCAAGGGTTTTTTAGGAAAGTAAGACTGCATGAGTTTTTTAAAGATAAACCTCCAAGACAGGGCCCTAGCAATAAATCTGGATTAAAACCAAAGTCAGATTGGACTCCTAACATAAGCATGGTAAACAAACAAGTAGATCTTTTTGAAAGAGCAGTGGAGAGCAATATCGCTGATCTACTAACTCACCCACTAAAAGGACCTAGCAACATGAACAGGGAAGAAAGATTAGCTTTAAAGAACTTGGAAAATAATCAAGACCTGACGATCAAACCGGGTGATAAGGGAGGTAGCATAGTACTCATGCAAACTGAGAAATATAACAACAAAATGCTTCTCCTTTTCAATAATCCTGAACATTATTGCAAATCTAATAGGTCAGAGTGGAATGCATTGATCAATAGGGTAAACATCCTTCTTGACTATGCGAAGGAAGATGAAGTTATCTGTATAGATGAATATAAATTCCTTAAAAATGAGAATCCGGTTATCCCTGCCCTATACGGGCTCCCCAAGGTGCATAAGAATATGAATGATCCACCCATGCGGCCCATAGTGTCCAGCATTAATTCCATAACCGAACCTCTAAGCAAGTATATAGATAGATTCCTTCAACCCATTGTAAAGAATCAGAAAGCCTACATAAAAGACACCACCCATATGATTGACAAAATAGAGGGCATAGCATACAATCCCACAACCCAATGGTTGGTCACTTTAGATATAGAGGCCCTCTATACAAATATCCCACAAGACGATACCATCAAAATGTTAGAGGGCCTACTTAAAATAGGCGATGAGGACTTGAATGACCATTCAACATTCATTATAGAGTGTGCGGAAATTATTTTAAAAAATATTTTTATTTTTAGAAATGACCTATTCAAGCAAATCAAAGGGACCAGCATGGGCGCAACCTGTGCGCCGAGCCTGGCCTGTCTCTACGTGGCAGCATTCGAAGAGAAACACATATACAATGACATGGCACCCTTCAGTGAAAATATAACATTTTGGTCGAGATATATCAACGACGTTTTTTTCATCTGGAGTGGCACGGAGGAGATGTTGATTGAATTTATTACATGGTTAAACCTAGGCGATCAGAATTTGAGATTTACCTCAAACTACAACAAAGAGACTATTGAATTTCTCGATATTAAGATCAGAGTAGAAAACGAAGTCCTAGGGGTTGATCTCTACACGAAACCATCTGATAGAAATACCCTACTGCATTACAAAAGCAATCATCCGAGGAGTCAAAAAGATAATATTCCTTTTGGACAATTTTTAAGAATAAGACGTAATTGCAGCAATATTAAGGACTTTGAGAAACATGCCAACACTCTATCAGAGAAACTCAAGAACCGAGGATACCCCAGGGGCTTAATTAAAAAAGCGTACAAACGCGCAAGATATTATAACAGAGAAGCGCTGTTTGACAAAGACAAACAGAGATCAGATGAAAAAAAGGACCAATTAATTTTTGTGACCAACTACAGTGTGGCCAGTAATAAAATAAAAAACATCATCAACCGTAACTGGTCCCTCCTAAATGACAAACAGGGTACAAAAATTTCTAATCCGATGTTTAGCTTCCGCAGAAATAAGACCATTAAGAATTGTCTGGTACATACCTTTAAAGAGACCAAACCAGAACCCTTTCTAACAATCCAAAAAACCCCTCTTCCAACAGGAAACTTTGCTTGCAATATGTGTTCCAATTGTGAATCCCAAATAAAAGGGAACACTATCTCGCATAATGGCATAAATCACAAAGTGAAAAGTTTTATAAATTGTAGGACCAAAAATATGATTTATATGATCAAATGTCCGTGCAACAAAGTATATATTGGAGAGACAGCCAGGGAGATTAGAACACGAATTACGGAACATAAATCCGCAATTCGCACGAAGAAACAAACCGCCCCCTTAGTGGAACATTGGCGTACTGAGAACCACAGTATTAATGATTTAAAATGGTGCGGAGTGGAAGCAATTACCCAAAACACAAGAGGTGGTGACACCACCACAAAAAGAAAGAAAAGGGAACAATTTTACATGTCCTTATTCAATTCTTTTAGAACCGGTCTAAATAATAGAGAAGAATGGGAGAGACTTATTTTATAATACTTTAGAGACCCAAATTTTAGACCAGGAGAGACAGACATATGACACAAATCAGGAAACTGTATTCCACCAATGCTTAATGATGAACGGATGTTGTCTTGTAAAAATGTTTGTGTAGGTACCAAGTGACTCATGTGAACAACAATGTTATATGGTATATGTATAGCAAGTACTAATTGGGAAGAATTGATGAAGTCCTGTTGGAAGCTCTCTCGTAATTGCCATTAGTTATTCCATCTATAACATAATCTGTAACATAATGTCGGCATGAACATTACCAATATTTAGTGACCATATAATAAGGAACAATATATATATTTTTTTCGTTATTATTATTGAAAAAGTATTTCTCCGACCCAATACATTCCTGTATTTTCAATATATAAATGTTTGATTATATTGGGGAATGTGAAAGAATACATATAATTTGAACTACATTGACAAATGATTATTTTTCTAAATCATTGTATGATTGTGCTACCTATGTGGTCGCTCCAATTCTAGCCATGCGATGCTTTAGTCCTCTTTCCTGTTTAGATCACCCAATCCAAAATGGCCGCGCTTTTTTGCTCGAATTACCTATATTCTGAAAAGAGTTGACAGGAGGTGGAAGAATATAGCATCCCAATAAATAAATTAATAGAAGAGCGGGATGGGGTATTTCCGACATAAATATCGAAATTACTATTCAAACGCCGAGAGTACCCGTGAATTACTTCCGGGTGGAGGGCGTGAACACGACATGAATCAGATTCCAAATACAAATTCAATAACATTCGGAAAAAAAGTAAGTGACTTATTAACAAAAACCTAACCGAATCCCCCGATTTTGGAGTTATTGATCGCGATAAAACATCGCAGAATAGAAAGCCGGCTTGAACTTCCGGGTTAAGCGTAGCAGAGCCAGCATAAAAACACGGCGCCGGAGAGCCCAGATTACCCTTTGAATCCAGACGAAGGCGGACGCATGGAGGAACAGGGAGGCTGACCAAGAAATTAGAGGTATGGGCTGTCAGAGGGCTTTGTCTAAATGGGGGTCCCCACGACCACGCTCATAATAGTTCTAAAGGGGTAAGAAGAAATGGGTAGTTTAAGCCCCCAGAGGGTTCACCTCTAATTTAGTGTAAATAAAACGTTGCCTCACCTGTCTCTGACCAACAAAAATCTGCAAAATGGCAGTTAGGAAATAACTTCTGGTAAAACTGTGTGGATATAATTTCAAAACTTATTAAATGATAGATGGGGTAATGTTGAAAGCTATCCCCCATTTGACTACATCAGGGATCAAGCTATATATAAGTCTCTTGACAATACCCAAGTCTAAGAAACTAAGAAATGTTCCCAATAAGGAATTTAGAGAAAAGCAACATTTGTAAGATTGAAATTATCCCTTTTTTTGATCTGGTCGAAATAAATCTTGTTTTTTAGATATTGCTGACTTGACAATAATACCACAGAGTGGCAGTGCATAATTTAAACTGCACATCGGCAACGCCAAACACTCGTAGTTGGTGAGTACACTGCGGATAAATCATAAATATTTGCCCCCACGAATCGTTTTGCCTTTTACTTTTGACCCATATATTTCAACAATAACTAAGGGCGGGCATGTATTTTTCCAATAGGACACCCAACAAAAACCGAGTGTTTTAAGACTTTACTAATATACGGTGGTTCCTCCGTGCAAAGAGAAAACGTGGAGGCACTATCATAAGGTAAATGGTTTATTTAGAGTACTAAAGCCATCTAGACATCATCATTACAAAACCCAATCGTTTAGGGACCTGGAGCTATAACAACCTATTTACACTTTTTATAGCTTCCCAGTGTGACTCAATCATCAAAAACCAGTCCACGCTGAGAGAAAAAACTGAATACACTTATCAGACTTGAATCTGGAATCACATTGCAGGTACCAGATTGTTGATGACTAATAGTAATAAAATGTAACTTTTTCCATAAAAAGAAAGAGTGGGGTAGGAGAAATTGTCTTACGCAACATGTAGATACTTTAAAATATGAGAAATTAGCCTTAAGGGGACGCAATACTGTTTAAAAAGAAGAGAGTAAGCCAACTGTATCGTTATAAATGTGAAATGTGATATGGTACTAAATTCCTGTTGTTTGACTTATAGATTCTATGAAAATTATATGTTTGTCCTGATGAAGGTGTAAAGATTGAAAGCCACCGAAACGCCGCGTCGACTTGTTTTGCTTATTGTATTGTCTGTTCATTTTAATTTGAAATCGCAACCCTTTCACAAAAAGGCTGTTTTAGTTGTTTTTAATTATTTTTAGATTGTAACCCATTTGGGAGGTCCAAATAAATCTCGAATTGATTTTTCATCCCTTTGTTTATGCTTATCATTCGATCACAGTTTATTGTTTGGTGCTTACTGTTATTGGCTCACTGCTGTTTTTGCCCCGTGATAGACTCTCTGTAAGAAAACCCCTTTGGGATTGTTTCCCTCAGCAATCTAAGGCTGCTTCTAAACATAGGGACTCTTTGTGTCAACTTCAACTCCCCCTCCCTGACATCCGTCACTAGGGGATCCTCCATTTGTTTGAAACTCTTTCTTCCAGGACACCCACAGACGCTGGAGAGCCACCACACAGGCTGTTAAGAGTGGAAAAGGGGGTGTTCAGTCAGACTCCTAGGCCCCATTTCAAACCAAAGCCAGTAGTGGAAGGAGCAGCACCTCTCGTCTGCCTCAAGGCAGCGTGGACCCTTGAGCCAGCACCCGCTGACCTCACTGGGGCCGCGTCTCCCACCCAGCCCCTCTTGTGGTATTGCCACTCAATTGTTGTCACTCAAGCAGGGCACAGTGGGTCCCTCTCCCCAGGGCATACCCTCTGCACGCCGTCAGGACGATTTGCAGAGCTGTGCCGAGGGCTAGGCACAGAACGGTGTCACCATCCGGCCCGTCAGGGCAGCAGGCCGGTGTTCAGGAAATTTCGATTCGGGACTTGACAAAATGTTCATTGAAGGCTGGTTCCCATCTCACAGGCCGCCCCCAGTCCTCCAGAGGCTGCCATGCACTCACTCAGCAACTCCACCCCAGCCATCGCGGAAAACGACGACACCTACACCGCAGTCCGAAACCTGCACAGATGGATCTCCGACAGCGCCGACACCATAGCCCCCCTCAAGAAAAACAACAACACCCACGCCAAGAAAGCTAGATGGTTCACCACCGAACTTCTAGAGTCCAGACGCACTTGCTGCCACCTTGAAAAGGCCTGGAGGAACACCAAATCCACAGAAGCCCACAACAACTTCAGAGCTGCCTCCAAACCCCAACCACCAACTCATCAGAAAAAAGAGGAAAAAAGCGATTTAAGACAGAATCTCCACTCCTGCACACAACAGCAAAGAACTTTTCAGCATCATCAAGGAGTTCGTCCAACACACCAGCGAGTCCACCGACATCCCTCCCTCACAAGAGCTCTGCGACAAACTCTGCACCATTTTCCACCACAAAATCAAGAGCATCACCGACAACTTTGACGTAGACAACCAACACACTGAACCCTCACCAACCACCCCCGACACCCTGAAGCCAGCGATCGCAACTGGACAGCCCTCACCACCGAAGACACACTGAAGACGAGAAGTCAATCCACTCTGGGGCCCCCACGGACCCCTGCCCCTACCACATTTTCAACAGAGCCGCTGACACCATCGCATCGATGCTCTGCCACACCATCAACCGCTCCCTGGCAACCGCCTCGTTTCCTAACGATTGGAAACACGCTGAGATCAACCCTCTCCTGTAGAAACCCTCGGCGGACCCCCCCTCAAAAACTACAGACCCATCTCCCTGCTCCCGTTCCCAGCGAAAGTCATTGAGAAAGCCATCAACAGTCAACTCGCCACATTCATCGAAGAGCACAACATCCTCGACTCCTCCCAATCCGGCTTCAGAAAAAAACACAGTACGGAAACTGCCCTCCTTGCCTCAACAGACGACATCCGTACCTTACTTGACAAAGGAGAAACAGCAGCCCTTATCCTCCTCGACCTCTCAGCGGCGTTCGACACAGTCTCTCACCGCACCCTAATACGCAGACTCCACGACGCAGGGATCCAAGACAGAGCCCTCGACTGGATCCGCTCCTTCCTCTCTGGCAGAACGCAGCAGGTGCAAGGCTGTTCCGCATGGCTAAAAAAATATTATCAAAGCCAATAGTTCTTATAGCCGATACCTATTGGCTTTGTCAGTTCTTCTTCAGCATTGTTTAACATTAGTTCATAAGAGTAGTTGTTTCCCTTCCTCCATTGTTTTCTATGAGAATATATTTGCAGGACCTGAGAGTAGCCATGTGTGGTGCTTGGCTTACTCAGAGGCTGAAATCTATTTGCACCTTTTTGACACTTTTAGGGCTGTAGTGACTTTAGAAGTGTAGTTTGTGAATAGCAATGGTCTTACTCATTTGTGGGTGTGTTTCTATCAGCATGCTCCTCCCTAAGCTCTTTTTAAATTCCCATAAACCTCTTCCATTTAGTAGTAAGTATTCCCCATTTTACAGCCACTCCAGCTTGTTTCCCGGACAAATACTTAAAGAAACATTTACATAAGGGTGCAGCAATCTCTGCCACGATGGCAGAGATCACCGCACAGAAAAGATAGGAAAGGTGGAGTCTTCAGCTTCTGTTTGGGAATAATATTTTGTGGTACGTGAGTAGTACAACTGCACCATTAATCTACGTACTTCAAAATGCAGTGCGTGATTATGCATCGATATCTTTTTATTTACCCCAGTAACTTTTGCATGACCAACTAAACTTGCATTAATTCTGCCCCTTCCCAAAAGCACCATTCTCACACTTGCTGGTTCCTTTTCCCAGAGCATCATCTACTATGTGACTCGTTCCGCCAAGCTGGAAGGATGGCTGGCCAGCGAGGGAATTCAGGACGCTCTTCGGCCCTGCACAGTTCCCAATTATACAGACAGCGACCCCACCTTCAACCTGAACATCGATGAGGACTATGACCACCGCATGGCTGGTGTTACGCTATCTTCCTTCTGCAATGTGTACCTGGACTGGATCCAGTACTGCGCTGGACGCAGGGAGAAGGTAGGGAATGTTCAAGTAATTGGACATTTTTAGGAGAAATGATGACCAAATTGGAGTATAAGCAGAATGAAACGTGTGAAAACTGTACCTATCCTTTATAGCCTTTACATAAAAAAGTGAGTACACTTATAACACTGCATTCATGCTTCACTTGGCAAACAGTACAAGTACATTTTATCTCTTGCTCTTGCCTCACCTCTTCTCTTTATGACTTTCTCTCAGTCACTTTCTTTTCTTTAACTTGCTTGCTTATCAAACCCTATTCTGATATGTTTGTTCTGTGTGTACTGAATTTGCTCTAAATTCCAGAGTATGTTCTTAGTGAGTGGTGGCTTTTGGATTCTCTCTATGGTGTGAGCTGCCTGCTTAACAAGAATCTTGCCACTAAGGTTATTGTAGAAGGAAGGTAACTGAAAAAGCATGTTTGTGTTGGAGCCAACTAGTTCCCCAGGTGAGGGGATACCGTAGGTCAGGAATCTGATTTCCGTTGGCATCCCTGCACTTAATACAGGCATTACAAGTTATTTTCCCCTGGAATGAAGAATATTACATGCACCGAGAATGCGAGATCCAAAGCTGAATGTTCCCTCCTTTCTGAAGTAAATAAAGGTCCCAAATCTGCACCAGTTTACCTTCTGCTCCAAGCAGGTGGTAAATGGGTACAGATTGCAGGCCATGGGAGTGCTGAAGAGCATGCGTGGGATGAGCATTTGCTTTTCTCACCTCACTCTGCATTTAGAGTGTGGGTGGGGGCCGCACAGCAGATGCCCACTGCCATGCAGGTCTGCTTTAAGGTCAAGGTCTATTGTCTGTATGATCATCTTTTGCAGAACCAGTAATTTCAGGCCCTGCAGGACCAGAAAAGTTAGTACAGCCCAAATGGAATCCTCTCTGTGTATGCCACTCCTCACCAGTGGTCACGAGGGTTGTGGTCTGTAGAAGACTATAAATGTAAGCGCTTTAAAAATGTATTCTCACCTGGAACACTGGCTTCCTCTGAAACCTGTTCGTGTGACAAGGACATTTGACCTGATGCATTCAGAGCCATATCTTAGTAGTTTTACCTGGAAAAATATTGATTGTCTCAAACTTGTTTAAAGAAGAATTATATTCCCTCTTTGAGGTGTGGGAGGCCTACCAATGTCTTGTTTGTTGTTAGCACAAGTTCTCCAGCATTGTATCTTTCATAGGTTCACATGCTTAAATCATTCCTCATTGTTAAAGTGGGAGTTCCACGGTACTATAATAAAGCAATGTGAATTACTATCATAGACAGAATGGCATTGAACCATAGGTTTTATAACCGTGCTATGTCGTTTTTAGAAAAGGGCCAAACTACAAACTTTAGCCAATCAGCCGACTGCACCCTCTATAACATTCCCAGGAGAGGCTGAATCCCTCGGTTCGGAGTTGGCATTATCCTTGAGCTCTGCTCAAATTACTTATTTTTCTGTTTTTTCAAAGGAATTAACTTCCAAAAAGCATCACTTCTTAGAATACATGCATACCCTGACTGAAGACCATGTTCCAACTCCCTAAAAATGGGTATCTGATAGACTACTAGACTACTAGCTGCAGATTCCTCCACATAGAATTATCCCCAGGCGTGAGACTGGATCCGAAAACTTTTTGCCACAGCATCCCTGCCCGGAGGTGGGGCGCAATCAAGCGACTCCGCCCAGGCGTCGTCCTTGTACGTGACAGCGAGTTCACATAAGTCTCCCCCCAGGGCGCCTATGTCAGTTTTTTCCTTTTCCACGTGCAACGTGGATCCGGTCTCTGCTCGGGCCTGGTTGGGCCTCTTTTCTTCCTCATTGTGACTATTTTTTAGTGGAACAGTGTGCGAATGCCTTCGGGCTTCAAGACTTGCATGTCGTGTGGGTGTCTTATATCGGCGACGGACCCTCACCTCATTTGTATGTGGTATTTAGGGGAAGATCACAGCACCACTGAATGTGAGGCGTGCCAACAGTTGAAGCCGAAGTCGCGGCGGGAGCGCGGGATGAAACTACTCTCTGCGCGTCTCTCAAGGTTGGCTTCATCCACTCGATCTTCCTCAGCAGACGGCTTCAGAAGCGGCTGTTGTGGCCGTCCTCGCCACTCTCCGATGTCGCAAGAGCGGCTCTCCCCGGTGCTTAAGTGTTGCAGTTTGTCCCCGGGGGCTGGTGTTCGGCCTGCCGGGGTCGTGGGCTCTCCGCGGGTGATGCGGCCCCGCGTGTCGTCCTCCTATCCACCGTTTCCCGGTGAGGGGGCGTCGAGAGTCCAGATGGAGACATATGCGGTGGCTTTGCAGGCTTCACTATCGTCTCCTTCCTTTCTCTCCTGGAGCGTCAGCGGTTCCCTTGCCTTGCGCTGGGCCCTCCGCGGCGCCGCTGCCGGTGGCCCTGGCACCGACTGATTCGGATCCAGGCTTGGAGGATGTGGTGCTGTTCGGGTGCGGCCCCTCAGGGGTCCCTTCAGACCACGGCACCTCTGCCTCGCTGCAGACTCCCCCGGGAGTCCCTGTTGAGGCGCGGGAGGTCGCCGGGGCTCGGGTCGCATCCCCGAGCCCCATTCGGCCTTCTGGGCAGGCAGAGGCCTTGTCCACGGCTGAGATGATGCCACCACGGTGCCGTGGTGGACCCTCCTCGTCCCGCTCTGGGTCGAGGTTGGGCGGGGACCCCTCGTCCCTCTCCGGCCCCCTCTCGTCCCTCCCTGCAGGCAGCTTCTGAGTCGGAGGGTCAGTCGGAGGTTGAATCGTCCCTAGCGCTGCCCCATGGGTCGCCAGCCCACCTCCGTCACATCCTGTCCCTCTCGTTCCTCCACGCATGCGGCTGCCTCGGCGGAGGTAGAGACGGCGTTGTTATGGCACCACCCCTTGGCTGCTCCGGCTCCACTCCGGTCCCCGGCGTGTTGCGACTTCGAGGAGCCTTATCTGGCATCTCCCTCGGCGCAGGATGGTGTTGACGTCCTGCCTCAGGCAGCGGATTCTACGGCTCCACACAGAGGTTGTGCCGCGGATTCGTCTTCGGACGCCCCCTCTTCTCCGGAGGTTGGGTGCCTACTGGTGTCATCCTCCCCGGAGACAGGCCACCGTGTGGTGTCTTTTTTGCCGACGTCATTGAAGGGCGACTCCCCGCCATTTCCGAGGTCGAGGTGTTCGCCGGAGGAGCGGCAGGTCCCCCATTCTTCAGTTCCTTCTGACTTCCAGGTTGGCTTCAGGGACGGCCGCCTCAGTTAACAGCCGTCGCCCACGGAGGCGGGCGCGGACTTCGCTCACGCAGTGTCCATGGCTGTGGGCATTCTGAGCATGGGTGACCCGGTTGCTCATTTCCCAGCAGACCGTCTCTGGGAGATTCTCCACCAGGGCTCTGGTGGGAGGGCGCTCTTGCTTCCCTTTGAGGGTTTGCTCCTTTCTTCCCTGACTGGGGCTTGGAGGCGCCTTGCCTCAGGGGATCCAGTGCCTCAACACCTTCTGCACCGGGACCTTCCGGCGCCGCATGACCCGGCGTGTTTTTTCCTCCACCCCTTTGCCTCAAGTCCACTTTTGCGGACTGCTTTTCCTTCCCTGCCGCCACTGTTGATTCCGCCGTCCAAGGAGGCCCGCTGGCTGGACTCTTGGGGGCGCAACATGTTCGCCTCGACCACCGCTGCCCTGCGGACCCTTAACACCTTATGTGCGTTGGCTAGGGCCTCCTCTTGTTTGTGGGTCTCGGCTGAGTCTTTGGGATCCGCAACTTCCCAAGAGATTGTTCAGGTGGACTTACGGCATCATGCATTGGATGGCTGGGAGCTAGCGGCATTTATTCTCCGCTCCGCTCTGGACATCTCGGAGGTGCTGGGCCGGGCCATGGCTTCCTCAGTTGCCCTCTTTCGCCATGCTTAGCTTTGGGACGTCGTGTTCCCTGAAAATATTTGGGAGCGGCTGATTGATCTTCCGTTGGACGGCAGCCAGTTATTCCATGCCCCGGAGGACTCCGCCATCCAAAGGTTCCTGGCAGGACTCTGTCCTCCTCCTCCGCCTTATCCTCCTCCTCCTCATCCTCCTCCTCCTCCCCCTCCTCCTTCCCCTCCTCAGTGACTGCTGAGTTGAGCTGGTTCTGTACCTTTTGTTGGGCCAGTTGCCCTTGCTGTGGAGTGTGTTTTATGGCCATTTGGGTCCTCCTTGCTGGGGCTACGGCGTTGTTGGCTGCAGGACGGCCCTTTTGTTGGCTGTGTATTTTTGCTCGAGTTGTCTGCACAGACTTGGCCCTGAGATTAGGCCTTCTGTTTTCCTCTTGGGCTGCTTGACAAACCTTCCGCTGGTTTTTTTTTTCCCTGTGGCTCTTTTGTTTTTTCATTTGCTGCGGAAGTTCTTTCAAAGAAGGTTCCCATGTCTTGGAACGTAACATACGCTATGTGGGGTAGTGGTAGCTCTTATATAGCTTGCGCTCTGCTAGGGAGTTCTGGTTGCCTTCGGGTGCCTGTTCTCCATGGCATTTATGTATGTTGCTATTGCTTCTTGAGGTTGTGTGCGCGGCCCCTCCTAGTGGTGTGTCCGGGCATTTCCTCACCTCCCTGCTCCTAACCTGAGGGCAGGGATAATTCTGTGTTCTCCCTTGTCAGGCATCGCCTGCCTGGTGCCCGGGCTGTTCTTCTTGCTTTTGGCGGCTTATGACTGTCGGCGCCGCTCTGGCTGGCCTGTTGCCTTCCATCTGGGGTGGGCTCCCCTTCTTTTCCCTCGTTTCCTTGGGCCCTCTAAGCTTCTGTTGGAGGCATATGAGCTGCAGATTACACACTGTGCATAGATCGCCACCTAGTGTTGGGCTCGGATTTTTGCAGTTTGTTTTTGTCCTGAAAAGTTCTTTGGAAGTCACAAGATAGGTGACTCCTCCTTTGGACCATATTGCGCATGGGAATCGGCTCCATCCTCGTATTGCTTTTTTCCGCCATCGGGCTCTGATGTGTTTCCTGCGCTCCGGTTTGGAACAGATTTTCCTTTGGCGCGCAATCCTCACCCAGTTTGACTGTATTGTTTCGATCGCGGTTCCCATCGACGCGACTCTTCACGACTTCAAAGTCTTCGATTGCGGTCGTCGACGAAGGCCTTCAGGCCTACCTGGGCCTTACTCTATGGCTCATGGAAAGGACGCCATTCAAGAAGTGACCTCAATGTGGGTCGAAGTTTCCCCACAGCGATCTACATGAGGTGTGCAACCTTTGCCTCTTACTGGAGCACAAGGCCAAAGACTGTTCCGCTTGTGCCTCCTTTTGCTCCAAGAAGACGATTCGGGATCGACTAGCTCGAAGAACCATGGCTCGCTCGTCCGCTTCGATCCTGGACGACATCTTTGAAGAGGGCATCGACGTGCCAGAAAGGCAGCGGGCCGAAGAAAACGGCAGCTCCTCTGATGCCGAAGACTCGGACGTCGAGGACATCACTCCAGCTCAACGGGTCGTAAGTACTCACGTCGGCCCCGACCCTTCCTCGACACATCCAAAAAGGCTTCGGTCACACCCTCACCTTCGGGTCCGGGTGCACACCGAGAGACTTCTTCCCACGCCCTGCCTTCGGGCCCGGCAAAGAAGCCTACTAAACCTTCAGGCGGCTCGGGCTCCAGTCTGCCTATTCCCGGTGTCGATCCCATACCGACATCAAAAAAGAAGCCATCTTCTTCATCCACGCCGACCGCTGCTTCGACACCCAAGCACTCTGCACCAGCTCATCAACGCCAAAACCACACTCGGAGTCGATAAAAAAATTGCCTAAAGGTCCCGACTCCCATGCTTCGGGGCCGGAAAAAAACCCGGAACCGAAATAACACGTTCTGGTCAAGGACATTTCAAAAAGTCAGTTCTAAGCCGAAAGACCCTAGACCAGCTACTTTGTCGGTGCCGAAAGAACCTACGGAACCGAGAACTTCGACACCGAAGGATCTACCCTTTACAGAAGAGCTTTTTACACCAGATCCTACTCAAAATACTCTTGTAAAGGATCCTAAGACTGCCCAACTGACTCTTAGCTCCAAAAAGAGACCACTAGAGGCGCCTGCACCTCCTCCTCCTCCTCCTCCAAAGAAGAGACATTGCAACCTCTCCACTAAGGGTTCCTTCTCCACCTCCTCCCCATACTCTTCCCCCATCCTCCACCTTTTCCACCACATCATTCTCCTACACCATCCCCTAATCCAGATGATGATGTAGATACAGACTCTGATGACACAGGCGGGGGTGCACATGACCCAGTAGGGACCAATAGTCCCCCTCAGTCGCCTAACCGATGGGATGATTATAGCACCCCTGATGTGCCTTACGTCCCTCAAGATGATGTGTATCCCTCCAGGCCTCCCCCCCGTGGACACTATAGGTTTTAACCTACTAGTCCATAGGGATTCCCAATACCATGGGGTTGACTTGCACACAGACACTGTGGAGGAAGATTTCTCATTGGACACTTTTGACAATACACAAAGGTCCACTTCCATTTTGCCAATGCTTAAGGGGGTTATTAGTAAGAATTACAATGGTTTTTAGTGGCCCCAAAGGGGTCCTGGGGAGGATACTTTAGATTATGAAATTAATTCATGAAATTAATTCAGGGAGAAGGTCTTGGCAGAGTACCATATAGGTAAATTTTATTACAATATTATGCAAAAAATAATAATGATAGTTATTTCCTTTTACAGGTGCTCACATATGTGACAAAAAGTGCTCAAAGTGACTTTAGTGAACAAATATTAAAAAACAATTATATACACTTATATACAAAGATGTGAACAAAGGGGGTTATTAAGCATGCAACAGACGTATTTAAAGATCCTGTCAGGGCTCGAGTCCTCAACCCCCGCATTGAGAAAAAATACAAAGCTGCCCCTACAGATCCAGTCTACATTCGAGGCCCAGCTCCACTAGACTCCCTGCTAGTCTCTAACGCACGTAAACGTGCCAATTCACAGACATCAGGTGAGGCCTCGCCACCAGATAAGGAATCTAAACTCCTTGACGCCTCCGGCAAACGAACAGCGTCACAGGCAGCTAACATATGGCGCATTGCCAATACTCAAGCGCTACTTTCAAGATATGACCGGGCACATTATGATGAACTAGAATCCATAATGCAGCACCTACCAGATAAATATAAAAATAGGGCCAACAAACTCATACAGGAAGGTAAAAATATCACCAATACTTCCATTCGTTGTGCCCTAGATGCCGCAGATACTGCCTTAAGGGCAATTAACACCAGTGTCCTTTTGCGTTCGCATGCCTGGCTACGAATTTCAGGTTTCAAACCTGAAGTACAAAATTCCATCTTCAATCAGCCATTTGATGAGAAACACCTATTTGGCTCTAATGTCGATGTATCTTTAGAGAAAATGAAGAAAGATACCGACACAGCTAAATCTATGGGAGCCTTGCAATTGCAAGCTCCCAGACGTTCCTTTCGTCGCTCATCATATAGAGGCAACACAAGAAGCTACTCCTCCGATAGCCCCTCCACTTCCTATAAGACCCCTAGTCAATCCACCTTCACTAAGGGCTACCAAAGAGGGGGTTACAGGGGTAACCATAACAAAGGCCGAGGCAAAACAAACAACTCCCGCTCTGCCTCCACCCCCTACCCAATGACTTTCCTCCACTTCCCCCTCACCATTCCACTACTGTGTATACAACAATTCCTTCCTGTCTGGACCAACATCACATCAGACAGGTGGGTGCAACAAATTATTCAATCGGGTTACTGTCTAGAACTAGCATCTACCACCACAAACATACCACCCAAACAGCGTCCAATGTCACAAGAGCATCTATTACTGCTAAAGCAAGAAGTAATATTCCTACTAGAAAACAAGTGCATTAGAACCAGTTCCTCTGCACCAATGAAACAAGGGAGTGTACTCCCTATACTTTCTTATCCCAAAGAAGGGCGGCTCTCTAAGGCCTATTCTAGACCTCAGACCTCTAAACATATACATACAGTCAGACCATTTTCACATGGTCACACTCCAACAAATTCTTCTTCTTCTGTTACAAAACGACTTCCTTGCTACTCTAGATCTCAAGGACGCATACTTCCACATTCCCATTCACAAATCTCACAGGAAGTATCTCAGATTCGTAATAGATGGTCAGCACTATCAATTCAAAGTACTCCCATTCGGAGTCACAACGCACCAAGAGTATTCACCAAGTGCCTAGCAGTAGTGGCAGCACATTTAAGAAGACAGCACTTCCACGTCTTCCCATACCTGGAAGACTGGCTCATAAAGGCCAGCTCCTACAACCAGTGAGTAGAACACACTCATGCCACTATCCAACTGCTTCACATCTTTGGGTTCACAATAAACCACACCAAGTTCCATCTGCAACCGTCCAAAGTACAACAATACCTTGGTGCCACAATAAACACCTCGACAGCGCTAGCTTATCACACTCCAGTAAGAATAGCCAGCATGCAAGCTCTTCTCACAAAGTTTCAGCCATAACACTCCCTGCCAGCACGAATGTTCATGCAGCTCATAGGGATGATGGCCTCTTGTATTTTCATAGTGCCCCATGCAAGACTTCAAATGCGTCCTCTCCAAGAGTGCTTAGCACGCCAATGGAACCGGGCTCAAGGTCAATTAACAGATCTAGTGTTGGTGGACGGTCGGACTCATCGCTCTCTGCAGTGGTGGAACACCAAAAACCTTTCTAAAGGGCGACCGTTCCTAGAGCCAGTTCCTCAGATAGTCTTGACAGCGGACGCATCGCTCTCCGGCTGGGGAGCCCACCTATTGCAACACACCACGCAAGGCAGGTGGACACCACAACAAAGGTTACGCCATATCAATCATCTGGAGTTACTAGCCATATTCCTAGCATTAAAAGCTTTCCAAAAGCAAATATCAAACAAAGCTGTGTTAGTCCACTTGGACAACATGACAGCCATGTATTACATACAGAAACAGGGAGGAACACACTCCCTGAGACCCTCTCAGCTAGCACAGAACATATGGCAGTAGGCTATACCTCAAAACATATTCCTCTTAGCCCAGCATGTTCCAGGAGTACAAAACACCATAGCAGATCTGTTAAGTCGTCAGACACAGCAGATACACGAGTGGGAACTTCATCCGTAAGTTCTTCAACCATTCTTTCAGATGTGGGGACAACCTCAGATGGACCTCTTTGCCACCCACCAAAACGCCAAATGCACAAGCTTCGCTGCCAGATAGCCACACCCACTGTCCAAAGGCAATGAAATATGGATGAACTGGTCAGACACATTTGCTTCCGCTTTTCCACCTCTACCACTCATGCCACTAGTAGTACGCAAACTACAGCAGCATTCTCTAACCCTCATCCTAGTTGCTCCAACGTGGGCCAGACAGCCATGGTACACCACACTGCTACAACTGTCTGTAGTACCGCACCAAAAACTATACCTATCTCCACGCCTTTTAACCCAGAACCGTGGAAAGATCAGACACCCGGACCCAGCTCAGCTCAACCTTGAGATCTGGCTTCTGAAATCCTAGAATTCTGGTATCTTAACCTTCCTTCTGACTGCATGAACATCATAAAAGAAGCTAGACGTCCAACCACTAGAGCATGCTATGCAGCTAACTGGAAACGCTTTGTAATATACTGTCACAACAACAATATTAATCCCCTAGACGTGCCTATTCAACACATCATAGGATACTTGCTACACCTCCAAAGATGTAACTTAGCCTACACGTCTATTAGACTGCATCTTGCTGCCATAGCAGCATATCTTCAAAAAAGACAGCATCTATCTCTGTTCAGAGTGCCTGCTATTAAAGCTTTCATGGAAGGCCTCAAAAGAATAATTCCGCCCAGAGTACCACCTTCATCAGTGTGGAATTTGAACATCGTTCTCACGATTAATGGGACCTCCCTTCGAACCTTTACATAAATGTGAACTACAATTTTTAACATGGAAGGTTGCGTTCCTAGTAGCTATTACTTCGCTACGGAAAGTTAGTGAACTACAAGCACTTACCATGCAGGAACCTTTCTTGTAAATGCATCACAATAAGGTCGTTCTCCGTACTAATCCAAAATTCCTTCCCAAAGTCATTTCTCCCTTCCACCTCAATCAATCTGTGGAACTGCCCGTTTTCTTCTCGCAGCCACAGACCCTAGATGTCAAAAGAGCATTGCTATACTACATTGAGAGAACGCAACCTTTTCGTAAGACCAAAAACTTTTTGTGTCCTTCTCATCACCACACAAGGGCAACCCTATATCAAAATCTGGGTTAGCTAGATGGATTGTCAAATGCACACAGATTTGTTACCACAAAGCTAAACGTACGTTATCCGTTCCTCCTAAAGCCCACTCTACAAGGAAAATAGGGGCTTCAATGGTATTTTTAGGGAACATTCCTCTAGATGACCTCTGCAGAGCAGCTACATGGTCTACACTGCACACATTCACAAAACAATAATGTGTAGATGTGCAAACTAAACAACAAGCTAATGTGGGCCAGGCTGTTCTCAAAACACTATTTCAAACTACTACAATATATAGGGGCGGTCATCGCTAAGAGTGGGTACTGCTATACAATCTATGCACAGTGTGTAATCTGCAGCTCATATGCCTCGAACGGAAAATGCTACTTCTGTAGTAGGGGATCTCTGTGTATAGTCATAATCTAGTGAATAGTCCCGCTCATGTGCGTGGACCCCGGCAATCAAAAATAATCTCTTAAATTGTCAAGAAATTTCAGAACTGCAAAGACACTTAAGAGAGAATTTAAAGACAAATAATGCAGCCTATCCACAGGCTACACTGTCCAGTACTTCAACTAGAAATTCCACCAAAAAACACATAGCACAGCCTGCCCAGTTTCTTCCATAGAGAAACTTGCCTCTTACCAGTAAAAGCCTCTGGAATGATAGAGAGGAAGGCATGGACAGACAAGCCCCATAGGCTGCCATTATGTGGCTTAAATAGGATACTGTGCCTTTAAGAGAACTTTCCAGAACTTCTCCCAGTATCCCAGAATGCACAGCAGGTCCCTCTTACTTTCAGTTCTTTTTTCCGGCTCCTGCTAACAGGACCCTGGTGCATTGAGCTCTCCCTTTTTAAGGGTTTATTGGAATTTTGTGCACTTTTGGCTTTAAAAGTGTTTTCAGTTTGTGTACTTGGTGTTTCCCTTCACTCCTGTGTATTTGTTCAGGCTTTTTAGGGCTCTAAAATGCCTGCTCTCTTCGACAAGTGCCCAGCATGTGGAAGGAAGAAGGCCAAGTCTGATCCACACGACGTCTGCATACTCTGCCTCCCTGAAGCACATGTTCCTCAAGAATGTGACATCTGTCAGACCTTTACAACAAGGACCCTGAGGGACAGGCTGAAGATTAGGCTTCAAGGCCTAGAGGAGAGACGACTGCAGGCTGCCGGTGGGTCTGGGCAGGCTGGGAAGGCTCCCTCTGCCCCTGCTGAGGCCTCTGGGGGGCTCCCCAGAGGCAGGAAGTCCAGCAAACGGTCCCGGTCTCCGTCGACGTCGATTGCATCGACGACGACGTCGAGAGGGATGACGGTGTGTTCCCCATCTCCCCGGGGCTCCGGGTCGAGACAGCGTGGAAGATAGACGTCGAAAGGCCTGGTTAGGCTGCCGTCGAGATCACCGGCGGCGGCGTCGACGTCAGTGTCGAGCCATCGACGTCGAAGAAGGACCGGCAGGCATCGGCGCTCGCCGTCGAAGCGACACCGCCATTCACCGTCGAGCAGACGGTCGGCGTCGAGGGGATCCTCGACGTCGAGGACCGCGAGAAAACGGTCGGCGAGGAGAAGTCGACGCTCATCGTCGAGAACTGAGCGTTCGGCGTCGCGGTGGCGGCGTTCGGCGTCGAGGAAGAAGCACTCGACGTCGAGGAGACGGCGTTCGACGCCGGAGTCGCGGGGTCGGCGTTCAACGCCGGAAAAGCGTCGCTCGACGTCGAGACGAAAGAGATCGGCGTCTCTGAGTCTTTCCGCCTCTCCTAAGCGGCGCAGAAGGAGTTCTGGCGCCAGAAGTCACGCTGGGTCTGGTGAAGGACGCCGGAGGCGGCGCTCACATACTGGAGGGACTGGTTCGCAGTCCCCTCCCCCGAAGAAGTCACTGGGCTCGGTGTACTCGGTGGTTTATACACCACCTCGGCCTAAGTCGCCTCCGCCTCTACCTAAAGAGGATCCTCCCGTCAATCCTCCGCTACCACCACTTCCTCCCGCGGGGCAACCACCGCCTCCGGTCCCGCCTCATGGGCCCGTTCCTCGGTCGGAGATACCTCCTGTGCTTTCGCCGAGGTCGGTGTCCCTGCCTCCGCTCCCTACACCGCCTAAGGGGACCCCAAAACCTAAACCCCAGGATAGGCCACGGAAGACGCCTCCACGGAAACCTGCGGAGCATCCACGTACTGGGAGATCGCGATCACGTTCCAGGAGGAGGGAATGATCGCGCAACAGGTCGTCCACACGGTCGAGACGGCGCCACAGGAGGCACAGGTCTCGGTCCCAGACAAGGTCTTCAGGGACTATTCTCCGACTTTGTCGGAGTCACCAGAAACAAGGGTTTCACCGGTTGATGATCTGGTGTCTTTCCATGATGTCCTTCTACGAGGTGCAGCAAAATTGGGCATCTCGTTGACGGTGCCGGCGCCCAAGACATCGGTGATCTTCGAGACGCTGCACCAGAAACATCTGTCTCGGCCATTACTACCACTGGCACGGGGCCTGGAAGAACCAGCCATGGACCTTTTTCTCACCCCGGCGGTGACTAAGGCGGCCCCCTCGAGACTGCAGAAAAAATACCTGGCTCCCGATTCGGATCCGGCTTTTCTAAGGGTGGAACCCCCTCCAGACTCTGTGATTGTGACGGCAGCACGTAAACAGCATGCCACCACTCCGTCATCCACAGTTCCACCAGATAAGGAGTCTAGGTGGCTGGATTCGTCTGTGAGAAAGATTTGTGGGACGTCAGCGACTTCCATGAAGGCTGCGAGTGCCAAGGCCTTGTTGGGGCGGTATGACCGAGCCCTTTGGGAATCCCTCCAGCAGTTTGTGGAACATCTGCCGCGTGAGAAGCGAGAAGATTTCCAAGAGGTGTTGAGTGAGGGGATGTTGGTGGCGAATCAGGTCATCAGTGCCGCAGCCGACTCTTCCCTGCTGGCAGCGCATGGTTTCTGCCATGGGATTAACCAGCGAAGACACGCCTGGCTCCGCCTCACGTCGCTAAAACCTGACGCACAACAAAGGGTTGCCAATCTACCATTCTCTGGCGAAACCCTATTTGGAAAACATGCGGATGATGAAATGGCCCGCATGAAGGCGGAGGCCGAAACGCTCACGGCTGTGGGTTTGGAAAAACCCAAGGATACCAAGAAGTCGTACCGCCCATTCCAGAGACGGTTCGGTGGACAGGGCAGAGGGCGTGGCCAGTCTTCAGGACAACAGCAGCAGCAGCAACAACAGCAGCAGTTCCGAAGACCGTTCCAGAAGCGCCAGAAAGGCAGAGGCGGCCACCAGTCGTTAACAGCGACTAAAGGCCCGGCCGGGTCTAGGCCCTCAGCGCTTACTTCCCCTACATCCGTTACCCACTCCGATGGGGGGAAGCGTTCAATTTTTTCTGGCAGAGTGGAGAAAAATTACTCGGGACAAGTGGGTGCTGAATATTGTTTGCATTGGATACAGTCTTCGATTCACCAGCCCGCCTCCATCAATCCCTCCGGTCAGCTCGCAGTTTCAGCTGCGCGAGCTCCAGGCGGAGGCCGATCTACTGTTAAGGAAAAGGGCGATAGAAGAAGTACCTCTGTCTCAAAGAGGAAGAGGTCTGTACTCCTGGTTCTTCCTGGTTCGCAAAAAGGAAAAGAACAAGTTCAGGCCCATTCTGGATTTGCGGCAAGCAAACAAGGGGATTCGCAGAGAAAAGTTTTGCATGCGGTCGCTGCAACGGGAAGACTGGCTGTGTGCCATAGACCTACAGGATGCATACTTCCATGTGCCCATTGCACACAAACACAGGAAGTTCCTGCGATTCCAAGTCGGCGCCAATCATTATCAATACACAGTACTGCCATTCGGACTGAAGTCTGCGGCGAGAACCTTCTCGAAGTGCATGGCGGTAGTAGCAGCACACCTGAGGAAGAACAAGGTGTTCGTCTACCCGTACCTGGACGATTGGTTGATCAAGGCCTCCTCCTTCTCGGAAGTGCAAGCACACTTCCAGAAGACGTGCGTTCTCTTGAACAAGCTGGGGTTGCACATCAACATGTCTAAGTCTGTCCCGACTCCGGTCCAGTGCATACAGTACTTGGGAGCCTCCAATAATACGCTGTCAGCAAGCGTGTCTCCTTCGGAGGAGCGACGATTATCACTCCTTCGGAAGGCTCAGGCTCTTATGACCACTCCATGTACAACAGTGAGGACGGTGTCTTCTCCACTGAAATCGATGGCCTCTTGTATCTTCCTGACGCCACACGCACGACTGCACATGAGACCGTTGCAAGAGTGCTTGGAGGACCAGTGGGATCAGAGGAAAGGATCTTGGGACGACAAGATACGACTGTCTCTGCATGCTCTTCAGTCCCTGAAGTGGTGGTGTTCAGCGGAGAATCTCCTGAGAGGGGTTCCCTTCCACAAGGACATTCCTACGCAGACTGTCGTGACGGATGCATCTCTCCACGGCTGGGGGGCGCACTCCGGAGACTTACAGATTCAAGGGACGTGGTCTCAGACGGAGTCCACGTATCACATCAATTTCCTGGAACTCAGAGCTGTTCACTTGGCGCTGAAGGCCTTTCTTCCGTCCTTCCAGACCAACTCTCTGCTTGTGCAAACGGACAATACGACCACGATGTATTACCTCAACAAGCAGGGGCGCAGATGATCTGGCACTGGCTTCTGGCCAGAGGATTGACGATAACGGACACCCATCTACCAGGTGTGCAGAATGTTCAGGCAGACGCACTGAGCAGACTGATTCAGGAAAACAACGAATGGGTCATAAACGACGAAGTACTAGGAGAAGTCTTCGCTAGGTGGGGGACTCCAGACATAGATCTGTTCGCCACCGCCGAAAACAGCAAATGCAGAGACTTCGCCTCCAGGTATTACCAGCAGGGAACGCTGGGGAATGCGCTATGGATCAACTGGTCGAACAGCTTTCTGTATGCTTTTCCACCTATTCCCCTGATTCCGACGGTGCTCATCAAACTGTCCCGGTCCCGGGCTCAGATGATCCTGATTGCCCCAGAATGGCCCAGACAGTGGTGGTTCACGGACCTGCTTCACCGGTCGCTCCTTCCTCACATTCGGCTGCCGTGCAGGCCGGACCTTCTTACGAAGTTCGGGGGACAGATGTTGCACCCCAACCTCTCGTCTTTGAGTTTGGCGGCATGGCTCCTGAGATAGTGCAATATGGCCATTTGAATCTGCCCGAAGATTGCATGGACATACTGAAGGAATCTAAGCGACCTTTCACTCGGACTTCCTATGCTTACAAGTGGAAGAGGTTCTGTATCTGGTGCAAGTCCAAGAACTATGACCCAACGATGTGCAAGGAAGATGTCATCCTTCCTTACCTTCTATATTTGGCGCAGTCTGGCCTTAATGTTCATTCCATTAAGGTTCATCTCGCTGCATTGACTGCCTACAGGAAATGCCCTTCGCAGACTTCATTCTTCCAGATCCCTGTGATTAAAGATTTTCTGGAAGGCTTGAAGAAAGTGTTCCCTCCTGTCAGGCTTCCTTCGCCTTCATGGGAATTGAATGTGGTGCTGTCCAGATTGATGAAGGAGCCTTTTGAACGTATTCATAAGGCTTCGTTGCAGCACCTGTCCTGGAAGGCGGCGTTCCTCGTGGCCATTACATCAGCCCGCAGGGTGAGTGAAATTCAGGCCTTGTGTTGCCAAGAACCTTATACTGTATTTCATGCTGCTAAGGTGGTTATGCGTACTCACCCTAAATTTCTTCCCAAGTTTATTTCTGATTTTCATGTCAACCAGACCATAACTTTGCCTACGTTTTTTCAGAATCCTTCATCTCCAGCGGAAAGGTCTTTACATTCCCTGGATGTCAGGAGGGTGTTGAAATTTTATCTGGATAAAACCAAAGATATTCGTAGGTCAGACCAATTGTTTATCAATTATGGATCAGTCAGGACAGGTCTTGCGACCTCTAAGCAATCGATCTCTAGGTGGATTGTGTCCTGCATACAGTTGTGTTACCAAAAAGCTGGTAAGACCTTAGGGGGTAAACCTAAGGCTCATTCCACCAGGGGCAAAGCTGCCACGACAGCTTTGCTCCGTAATGTTCCGATTGCAGAAATCTGCAAGGCGGCCACTTGGAAGTCGGTCCATACCTTTGCTAAGCATTACTGCCTGGACACTGATGCCAGGGCAGACGCTCAGGTTGGGCAGGCTTCGCTGCGAAATCTGTTCGCACAGTAGTGGTGTTACTTCTCTTTTCTCCACCGCCGCTTTGGTGTGGGGATGGGCTTGCCATTCTATTCACTAGATTATGACTATACACAGAGATCCCCTACTACAGAAGGAGTAGTTTCTGTCCTGTAACTCCAGTTCTGTAGTAGGGGTATCTCTGTTATAGTCATAAGCGCCCGCCCGCCTCCCCGGTGGAGAGAGATATTCATGTAAGGAATGCTACAGGTCTGGCGTGTTACGCCTTCAAAAAGAACTGAAAGTAAGAGGGACCGGCTGTGAATTCTGGGATACTGGGAGAAGTTCTGGAAAGTTCTCTTAAAGGCACAGTATCCTATTTAAGCCACATAATGGCAGCCTATAGGGCTTGTCTGTCCATGCCTTCCTCTCTATCATTCCAGAGGCTTTTACTGGTAAGAGGCAAGTTTCTCTATGGAAGAAACTGGGCAGGCTGTGCTATTTGTGTTTTTTGGTGGAATTTCTAGTTGAAGTACTGGACAGTGTAGCCTGTGGATATAGGCTGCATTATTTGTCTTTAAATTCTCTCTTAAGTGTCTTTGCAGTTCTGCAATTTTCTGACAACTTAAGAGATTATTTTTGATTGCCGGGGTCCACGCACATGAGCGGGACTATTCACTAGATTATGACTATAACAGAGATACCCCTACTACAGAACTGGAGTTACAGGACAGAAACTACTCCTTACCAGTATGCATCTGTTCTTGGCATGTAGAGCTGCAGAGTTGCACACACCCACCCGCCCCCCCGGCTACCTTTATCTGTTCCAGTATTATCTTAATTAGATACAAATCACATGGACATCACTACTTCTTGTACAGCTCCATCACTTCCTTAATGGCGAAAAACAATCTGGGGATGGAGCCGATGCCCATGCGCACTATCATCCAAAGGAGTAGTCTCCTATCCCGTGACTTCCAAAGACTTTTCTACAACAAAACAAACTGCAAACATGCGGCCCCAACACTAGGTGGCCATTTATGCACAGTGTGTAACTCTGCAGCTCTACATGCCAAGAACAGATGCATACTGGTAAGTAGCATTTTCCTTACCTGTAACCTGAATTTTCTCCCATTGGATATCATTGCCAGGTATTCACTGACAAGTTTCTAAGTGTGAACTTTTAAAATACCTTTATATTCCTTAAAAATCCTTGCAATAACCATAACGTTTTTACTAAACTGTTTTCAGCTTAGACCCCATGACTGATTCTAGGATCCAGTCCTGGAATTACAAAAGTAATCTACAAAGTAACTGTAATTATGTAGAAAAACCCATTGAGCTCAATGCTAAATTGTGTTTAGAACTGTTTTGCCTACTGCAACCCCTGTACTTATTGTGTTTACAAAGTCATTCACTTTCTGCAAAGTAATTATCTGAGATCACTCATTATTGAGAGAAGTATATTTTTATACCTGTTGGTTCTAAAAATAAAACTATACTATCTTGTGATATAAAAACAATTGGCCTGGAGTTCAGTCCTTGAGTGTGTGAAACCTTTTGCTGACTGAGTGTGTACAACAAATGCTTTACACTGTCCTCTGGTACTGTCTTACTGCTCGACCAAGCTACCACTTTTGCGAGTAAGGTCAGCCCTGACCTTAACCTCTGTTATACCTCTGGGGTTGGTGGGCTCTATACACACTGTACCTTACTTTGGTCCAGTGTATATAGAGTCACTTTCTCACAGCAGACACTACTAACAGAGGGGAGCCGCAGCCAGCAACAGGCCCCTGTTATAGTCTATGTATTAGTAAAAGATTCATAATGTTGAAGTAGCCAGGGCCTCAACCGCTGTCGTGCATTGGGAGTTATCCCTGCATTCAGGCCTGTGCTCACTCCTCTCAGTTCCCGCGACACATCCAGTTCAGTGAGGCCATACAGGTTTAGGCCATATTGCCTCCCCGCTTGCAGCTTAAGGTTCATTTCCCTGCCTCCAAGCAGTCCCCCCTAGTCTAGGGTGACCAGAATTTTAAAGCCAAAAACCGGGACATTTCACAAAAATAGAAGGACTACAATTTTACTTCAAGCGATGAGAGCACTCCTCAGCAGAGAATTACAGAACAGGCAGTAAGAACATACATAAAATGCAATTTTTATGCCCAGTATCTTGCCTGTTAATTAGATTGCTTTCTTGAAACAACGGCTAACTATCCCTGCTTTGTAAAACATAAATAACATCTCTCACCGTTTTCAGTCAACCCTCTCTAAAAACGGGGACATGAGCTAAATTTCTTGAAATTTGCTGGGACAGCTGGTTAAAAACAGGGACCGTCCTGGCAAAACGGGGCCGCCTGGTCACACTACCCTAGTCAGACCTCCTCAGTGCATCTGGCTTCACTCACCAGTCGTTCGGCCCCCTATGCTCGTCTGCTTCGATCGCGACCGGCCCAGGTGTCGCACTTCCATAGTGATTCACCACGACGCTACCAGCATTGCCCAGGCAGCTGCTTCCTCCCTTGGGGCTGAGGTGTCGATCCAGGCCCCCCTCGGGACACCGGACCCACATCACTGTTGCTTAAAGTAGTGAGGTGTCCAACCGGGGGCTGTCCAAATGCTGCTTGGCCACTGGAGCTCACTGCGATGCAGCCAGCAGTGTTCTGCTCTCCCACTCAGGGCCGGGCCACTGCGTTTGGCCCCCCCCCAAGTCTCCAGCCGCTGTCTTCGCCTCTCGCAGCTCACAGGATCAGCAGCTCTCATGTTTTATTTGGGGGGGGGGGGGGGGGCAGCAGGGGACTAGGTTCTCTTCCGTCTCACGCCTGCCTCCCACTCAGTGGTTTCTGCTCTGGACCGTGCAGGCCGTGGTCGTCTTCCGTGTCGAAGAGTCCACGCTGCCTGCTATCTCAGACCGTTTTCATCACCTCTGCAAGGACAGAACACGGTGCAGCTTCTTATTAGTGCCCTAATATAGCCGCCACAATCTAATCTATCAGGTAATCAACGGACGGCAGGATTATATTTGGATTATTGAACGTGGCCAGCAGAGCTGCACTACGGTGTGGCAGTCTTGCAGTGGGCTCTGCAGAATTCCTCATCATACCACAAAATTCCAGTCCAACCCACATATTTCCACTCTGCACCACATTCATCCAGTCCATAACACATGGCTAAAAGACATTGTCATTGACAGCGCCAGTAGCGCTCAGATTGCCGAAACCTGTTGGCTTTGCCATTGCTTGTTCTTTTTATTAAAAATTAGGCAGGACTCCTGTGGTGTATCATAGACTGACCTGCTAGGCGCAAGCTATTGTGGTTCAATGTACAAGAAAAGTTCCTCTAGGAACAATGAGTCCAACTCGATGTCTCTTTCCGGACTTTATCACAAGCCAGGGCAGAAACCTTAGACCATGGACAACCAAACTGAGTACAGACTTCCACAGGCGCCTTTAGACACCCTCCGTCTTTAATCCCATTCAATGGGACTGTAGCTTTTATTGGAAGTCCTTTCAGGATTACGGAAAGTACGTCTAGGGTATGGTCTGAGTCACTTGGCGTTTTCTCTAGCAAATTTAAGACTAAGGACGAAATTCTTTCTGAGCGATGCAGCAGTTCATAAATTGGACAGGACTCCCAGCTGGTTGCAAGGAGACATTTAAATGGGGGTCCAACGACCTTAGGTCGAGGCATCTTCCCCATGCCTCGACCTCTTAGCCCCCCCAATTTTAACATAGCCAGACTAGACAGACCACTTAACAAAAAAGGTGGCGGAATCGCTTGCATCTATCGCTCTAACCTCCTTGTCTCAGAGCTTTTAACGGATACCACTGATTCTTGCAAATATCTAGCCCTCTGTCTGGAGCTTCACCACCCACCTGTGCAACCTGCACACTTTTTACCACCCCCCAGGCAATAATAATCAATTCACTGATTACCTCATGGAAATTATCACGGCTAAGAACTCCCCCAACACCAAAGACATTTTCCTGGGTGACTTTAACCTGCACTGGAACGACCTTAAGGATCCTCATGTCAACGCCATTAAAGATCTAATGACCGATCTAGCCCTGACCCAAGCTTGCCCACTCCCCACCCACTCGAAAGGGGCTACTCTTGACTGGATCATCTTGAACGAGAAAACCGTCAAACTCCTATCCACCGACCCCTGCGACTGGTCAGACCACCATGCCATCACCTTTCTCTTACCCTGCCCTGCACCCTCAAAACATGGGCTCCTCAACCAGTGCTACCAAAACGCTGGGTCAGAGACACCAAAAACCTAGACCTAATTGAACTTGAGTCCCGTTGCAAATCAGACCTCCTCACATCACCTCAGTCAGTGACCTCAATGATCACTACACTGCTTCCATGTCGAACTTTCTGGATGACCTAGCCCCTCTTAAAATAAAAAGGGCTCGAATCAAAGATAGAAACCCTTGGTTCACTGGTTCCCTCAACGACGAGAGAAGATCCCTCCGACAAGCCGAAAGAATTTGGAGGCAGCACCCATTGGCAGTTCACCTGAAACTTCTTTGCCAGGCCAGAAATGCTTACAACAAAAACATCCTCAATTCAAAAAAAGAGTTTTTCAGAGCGGAACTAGGACATGCCCAGAACAGGCCTCGGAAACTCTTTGAGATGATCAAACTCCAATCGAACAAACTGTCCAAAACAGCGAAAGAAAACCCCAAGTCTCATCTCCTCTGAAGATTTCTCCTCGTTTTTCACAAACAAAATCCTAACCTTAGGTACCGAACTCAAAGCTGCCTCACTCCCCCCACCTAACATTGACCATCCACCTCCTCCATCACTGCTACCGACACAGACCTTACCCAAGAATCTAGCGCACTGGTCCGAATTCTCACCCTACGATGAAGACTCTGTCGCAAATATCCTTTCCTCCTTAAACCCGAACAACCACTTCAACGACCCACTCCCCTCGAACTGTCTTGCGACTATTACCAAATCCATCATTCCTTGCTGGACTGCGATAATCAACGCCTCGCTCTGGCAGAGATCAATCCCGATCTCACTGAAAGCAGGCCAAGTCCTCCCCATTCTGAAAAAACCATCGCTGGACCCAGCCTCCCCAGATAACTTTAGACCAATCTCCAACATTCCCCTCTTGGCAAAAGTGATTGAAAAATGTGTTCATATACAGCTAAGTCACCACATCAGCAACTTCCACCTACTCGATGACTGCCAATCCGGCTTCAGACCGGGACATAGCACAGAAACCACCATGCTCCACATTGTCGATGATGCCCTTCAAGCCTTGGACCAAGACAAAACCTGTCTCCTAATCCTCCTTGATCTATCCTCGGCCTTCGAAGCTGTCAACCACGAGATGCTACTCGAACGCCTCAAACTTAGGATGGGCTTAGATGGTACTGTACTTGATTGGTTTAGTTCCTACCTCCAAAACCGATCTCAGAGATTCCTAATCAATGGTGAACTCTCCTCCTCCTCCGTGGTCACGGTGGGAGTCCCGCAAGGTTCAACGTTGTCCCCCACACTTTTTAATCTCTATCTGGAACCCCTTGCCGAAATCCTTCGTACTGCAAATATCTCCTTCCATATGTACGCTGATGATACTCCGATCTACATAAAAATATCATCTCTTGCAGACATCCTCACCCTGAATGAGGCACTGAAGCTGACCGTCCAATGGCTTGCTTCAAACCAACTCAAACTCAATGCCAATAAAACTGAGTTCCTTCTCATCTCTCCGCCCAAGAGCAGCTCTGAGATACAGAGATACAGACTTGGATCAAAGCTATCACAGCCTTAAACTGTTCCCCGACCATTATGGACTCTGGCAAATCACTGGGTATCACCTTGGATTACAACCTAAACATGAGAAACAACATTAACTCAATGGCCAAATCTGCCAGATTCCATCTGAGCTACCTATGGAAACTGAAACCCTTTCTAGCTGCTCGCGACCTAAAACTAGCAGTCCAATCGTTAGTTCTGTAGTAGGGGATCTCTGTGTATAGTCATAATCTAGTGAATAGTCCCGCCCATGTGCGTGGACCCCGGAGCAATCAAAAATAATCTCTTAAAGTGTCGAAAAAATGCAGAACTGCACAGACACTTAAGAGAGAATTTAAAGACAGATAATGCAGCCTATAAAAGCTACACTGTCCAGTACTTCAACTAGAAATTCCACCACGAAATCCACAAAACAGCAAAGCCTGTACAGATTTCCCTTGCTTTACCAGCAAACACCTTCTGGAATGATAGAGAGGAGAACCTGGACAGACAGGCCCCATAGGCTGCCATTATGTGGCTCAGAATAGGATACTGTGCCTTTAAGAGAACCTTCCAGAACTTCACAGTATCCCAAAATGCACTGCAGTTACTTTCAGTTCTTTTTTCTGGCTCCTGCAAGCAGGACCCTGGAGCATTGAGCTCTCCCTTTTCAAGGGTATTTTTGGTGATTTTTCACTGTTATTTCGATTTGAGTGCTTCTAAAGTACTTTAGTGCTGTTCTTCTTGGTTTTTTGCTCCCTTTTGATGTCAATAATGCCTGCATTATTTGACAAATGCCCGGAGTGCTCCAGGAAGAAGGCAAAATCAGATTCCCATGAGGTGTGTATCCTCTGCCTTCCCTCTTCCCACATCCCGGAGGAGTGTGAGATTTGTCAAGGCTTCTCTGGCAGGACCCTGAAGGAAAGACAGAAGATCAGGCTTCAGGGCCTCGAGGAAAGAAGGCTGAAGGCACAAGGTGGGTCTGGAGGGGCTTTTTCTGCCCATGCTGAGGCCTCTGGGGGGCTCCCCAGGGGCAGGAAGACCAGCAAACGTTCCCATTCTCCGTCTGGGTCGGTTGCACTGACCACGACGTCGAGAGGGATGACTGCGGTGTGTTCCCCATCGCCCCAGGGCTCTGGGTCGAAGCGACGTCGGCGTCGAGGGAGTTACACAGGCCGCCGCCGAAGTCTCCTTTGATGATTTCGTCGTCGTCATCGTCGGCGTCGACGTCGAGTGATCGACGTCGACGGGCCCGGCGTCGGCGCTCGCCGTCGGCGAAGAGGAAACGATAGTCGTCGAGGGGATCCTTGTCGTCGAGGTCGACGTCGAGGCGGAAGAGGTCGCCGTCGAGGTCGCCGTCGAGGCGGTCGAGGTCGCCGTCGAGACGCAAGAGGTCGTCTTCGAGACGCAAGAGGTCGTCGTCGAGACGGAGGAGGTCGCCGTCGAGGCGGATGAGGTCGCCGTCGAGGCATGGCAGACGGTCGACGCCGAGGAAGGGGCGCTCGACGTCGAGGGGCCTGCGCTCGCCGTCTGGGCACTGTTCTTCGACGTTGAGGAAACGTGGTGAGAGGCCTGATGCTGTGGGAGGCTCTCCACAGTCCAGATCTGGAAAGGAAGGCGGATCACCGGGATCGGTGTACTCCGAGGTGTATACTCCATCACAGAAGCATGTTACGCCTCCGTTGCCGAGGGGTCTCCCTCCGAGGGCTCCGACCCCTCCGACTCTGCCTCCACCGCCTCCACCGGTGCCTCGGCCTCAGTTGCCAGAGAGGCCGCCCCCGGTTCCACCGAGGTCGGTCTCGTTGCCCAGGCTTCCGACCCCTCCCAAAGGGACTCCTAAGCCACAGGCCCCGTCCAAACCCAGGACGCCCGCCCCGGGGAAACCGGCAGAGCGTCCCAGACCTAGGAAATCGCGGTCACGCTCCGGACGGAGAGGAAGATCGAGGAGTAGGCACAGGTCCTCCACTAGATCTAGGCATCGCCATACGAGGCGAGGATCCAGGTCCTGTACGGACTCCTCTAGGACTCGCTCCTATTCACCTACCTTATCGGACTCCCCGGAGACAAGGGTGTCTCCGGTAGACGACATCAGCACGTTCCAGGAGGTTCTCCTGAGGGGGGCTACGAAATTGGGCATCACGGTGACGGCTCCTACACCTACGACGTCCGTGATATTCGAGACACTTACCAAGAAGCATCTGTCTCGCCCTCTGCTGCCATTGGTGCCAGGACTGGTCGAACCTGCGGAGGAGCTGTTCCTTACGCCTGCGGTGGTGAAGGCCGCTCCCTCCCGACTTCTGAAGAAGTACAGGGCACCGGATTCGGACCCGGCCTTCCTGTGGATGGACCCAGTACCCGACTCCGTGATAGTGACGGCGGCCAGGAAGTTACATTCTACCTCCCCGTCCTCCACCGTGCCGCCTGATAAAGAAAGCCGTTGGATTGATTCGGCTGGAAGGAAGGCTTGTGGGACTTCTTCCACGACCATGAAAGCCTCCAGCGATTCGGCGTTGCTGGGGCGGTACGGCCGTGCACTGTGGGATTCCCTGGAACAGTTCACGGACCTTCTGCCACGTCACAAGAGGGAGGACTTCCAAGAAATAGTTAAGGAAGAGATTCTGGTTTCAAACCAGGTCATTAGCGCGGCTGCGGTTATCTCGCTGTTGGCGGCCCATGGTTACTGTCACGGGATCAACCAGCGCCGCCATGCTTGGCTCAGGCTCACGTCACTCAAGCCGGAGGCCCAGCAGCGGGTGGCCAATCTGCCCTTTTCCGGAGAAACACTGTTCGGAAAACATGCCGATGATGAGATGGCCCGCATGAAGGCTGAGGCGGAGACCCTGACGGCTGTGGGCTTGGAAAAGCCCAAAGAAAAGAAGCCCTACCGCCCGTTCCAGAGACGGTTCGGTTCGCAGGGAAAAGGACGAGGACCGTCTTCGGGACAACAGCAGCAACAACAACAGCAGCAGTTCCGTAGACCCTTCCAAAAACGCCAGAGGGACAAGTGGGTGCTGAATATTGTTTGCAATGGATACAGTCTTCGGTTCACCTGCCCTCCTCCATCCATTCCTCTGGTCAGCTCGCAGTATCCGCTGCGCGAGCTCCAGGCGGATGCCGATATCCTGTTAAGGAAAAGGGCAATAGAAGACATACCTCTGTCTCAAAGAGGAAGAGGTCTGTACTCCCGGTTCTTTCTGGTCTGCAAGAAGGACAAGAACGAGTTCAGGCCCATTCTAGACTTGCGACAACAAGTGGATTCGCAGAGAAAAGTTTCGCATGCTGTCGTTGCATCAGATTTATCCTCAGTTGCAACAGGGAGGCTGGCTGTGTGCCATAGACCTACAGGATGCGTACTTCCATGTGCCCATTGCACACAAACACAGGAAGTTCCTGCGATTTCAAGTCGGCACCAATCACTATCAGTACACGGTACTTCCATTCGGGCTGAAGTCTGTGCCCAGGACTTTTTCGAAGTGCATGGCAGTGGTAGCGGCACACCTGAGGAAGAACAAGGTGTTTGTCTACCCGTATCTGGACGATTGGTTGATCAAGGCCTCCTCCTTCTCGGAAGCTCAAGCGCACTTCCAGAAGACGTGCGTTCTATTGAACAAGCTGGGGTTGCACATCAACATGTCCAAGTCTGTCCTGACTCCGGTCCAGTGCATTCAGTACTTGGGAGCCTCCATCAATACGCTGTCAGCAAGCGTGTCTCCTTCGGAAGAGCGACGATTATCACTCCTTCGGAAGGCTCAGGCTCTCATGACCACTCCATCTACGACAGTGAGGATGGTGTCTTCTCTACTGGGATCGATGGCCTCTTGCATCTTCCTGACGCCACATGCGCGGCTGCACATGAGACCGCTGCAGGAGTGCTTGGAGGATCAGTGGGACCGGAGGAGAGGATCTTGGGACGACAAGATACGACTGTCTCTGCATGCTCTTCAGTCTCTGAAGTGGTGGTGTTCAGCGGAGAATCTCCTCAGAGGGGTTCCCTTCCACAAGGACATTCCCACTCAGACTATCGTGACGGACACTTCTCTCCAGGGAGGCGGAGCGCACTCCGGAGACTTACAGATTCAAGGGACGTGGTCCTCGACGCAGTCCACGTACCACATCAATTTCCCGGAACTCAGAGCTGTTCACTGGGCACTGAAGGCTTTTCACCCGTCCTTCCAGACCAACTCTCTGCTTGTACAGACGGACAATACGACCACGATGTATTACCTCAACAAGCAGGGGGGCTCGAGATCACGCACTCTGTCGCAGGAGGCGCAGGCGATCTAGCACTGGCTTCTGGCTCGAGGACTGACGATAACGGCCACCCATCTGCCAGGTGTGCAGAATGTTCAGGCAGACGAACTGAGCAGACTGATTCAGGAAAACCACGAATGGGTCATAAACGACGAAGTGCTAGGAGAAGTCTTTGCAAGGTGGGGAACTCCAGACGTAGATCTGTTCGCCACCGCCGAAAACAGCAAATGCCGAGACTTCGCCTCCAGGTACTACCAGCCGGGGACGCTGGGGAATACGTTATGGATCAACTGGTCGAACAGCTTTCTGTACGCTTGTCCACCCATTCCCCTGATTCCGACGGTTCTCATCAAGCTGTCCCAGTCCAGGGCGCGGATGATACTGATTGCCCCGGAATGGCCCAGACAGTGGTGGTTCACGGACCTGCTTCACCGGTCTCTCCTTCCTCACATGAAGCTGCCGTGCAGGCCGGACCTTCTCACGAAGTTCGGGGGGCGGATGTTGCACCCCAACCTCTCGTCTTTGAGTTTGGCGGCATGGCTCCTGAGATAGTGCAATATGGCCATCTGAATCTCCCAGAGGATTGCATGGACATACTGAAGGAGGCTAAGCGACCTTCCACTAGGACTTCTTATGCTTACAAGTGGAAGAGGTTTTGCATCTGGTGCAAGTCCAAGAACTATGACCCTACGACATGCAAGGAGGATGTCATCCTTCCATATCTACTACATCTGGCGCAGTCTGGCCTTAATGTCCATTCCATTAAGGTTCATCTGGCTGCTTTGACTGCCTACAGGAAATGCCCTTCAGACTTCCTTCTTCCAGATCCCGGTGATCAAAAAATTTCTGGAAGGCTTGAAGAAAGTATTCCCTCCTGTTAGGCTTCCCTCGCCTTCATGGGAATTGAATGTGGTGCTGTCCAGATTGATGAAGGAGCCTTTTGAACCTATTCATAAGGCTTCGTTGCAGCACCTGTCCTGGAAGGCGGCGTTCCTCGTGGCCATTACATCGGCCCTCAGGGTGAGTGAAATTCAGGCGTTGTGTTGCCAAGAACCTTATACTGTATTTCATGCTGCTAAGGTTGTGATGCGTACTCACCCTAAATTTCTTCCTAAGGTTATTTCTGATTTTCATGTCAACCAGACTAGAACTTTGCCTACGTTCTTTCAGAATCCTTCATCTCCAGCGGAAAGGTCTTTACATTCCCTGGATGTTAGGAGGGTGTTGAAATTTTATCTGGATAAAACCAAAGATATTCGTAGGTCAGACCAATTGTTCATCAATTATGGATCAGTCAGGACGGGTCTTGTTAGCTCTAAACAGTCCATCTCGAGGTGGATTGTATCCCGCATACAATTGTGTTACCAAAAGGCTAATAAGACCTTAGGGGGCAAACCTAAGGCTCATTCCACCAGGGGCAAAGCTGCCACAACGGCTTTGCTTCGTAATGTTCCCATTGCAGAAATCTGCAAGGTGGCCACTTGGAAGTCGGTCCATACCTTTGCTAAGCATTACTGCTTGGAAACTGATGCCAGGGCAGACGCTCAGGTTGGGCAGGCTTCGCTGCGAAATCTGTTCGCACAATAGTGGTGTTATTTCTCGTTTCTCCACCGCCGCTTTGGTGTGGGGATGGGCTTGCCATTCTATTCACTAGATTATGACTATACACAGAGATCCCCTACTCCGAAGGAGTAGTTTCTGTCCTGTAACTCCAGTTCTGTAGTAGGGGTATCTCTGTTATAGTCATAAGCGCCCGCCCTCCTCCCCGGTGGAGAGAGATATTCATGTACGGAATGCTACAGGTCTGGCGTGTTACGCCTTCAAAAAGAACTGAAAGTAACTGGGACCTGCAGTGCATTCTGGGATACTGTGAAGTTCTGGAAGCTTCTCTTAAAGGCACAGTATCCTATTCTGAGCCACATAATGGCAGCCTATGGGGCTTGTCTGTCCAGATTCTCCTCTCTATCATTCCAGAGGGTGTTTGCTGGTAAAGCAAGGGAAATCTGTACAGGCTGTGCTGTTTTGTGGATTTCGTGGTGGAATTTCTAGTTGAAGTACTGGACAGTGTAGCTTTTATAGGCTGCATTATCTGTCTTTAAATTCTCTCTTAAGTGTCTGTGCAGTTCTGCATTTTTTCGACACTTTAAGAGATTATTTTTGATTGCTCCGGGGTCCACGCACATGGGTGGGACTATTCACTAGATTATGACTATAACAGAGATACCCCGACTACAGAACTGGAGTTACAGGACAGAAACTACTCCTTATCTCTCGGCTGGAATATGGCTGCTCCACCCTCTCCGGTATACCCAAGGTCACTCTGGCACCCTTAAAAGCCTGCCCTTGATCACATCACCCCTCACCTGAAAGCGTTGACTGGCTTCACCTAGAGGCGAGGATTCACTTCAAGATGGCATGCATCACGCACAAGGCTCTACACTCCAACTCCCCGGCGTATCTAGCACAGAAGCTTGTGATATCCGGAGGAAACAGAAACTCACGATCAGCTAATACCTTCCTACTCCGGCCTGCACGTTTTAAGGGAAAAAAACTACAACCGGGCTTTCACCGGGACCGCCCCAAGAATATGGAACTCCCTCCCGCCAAAAAGAGGCTAAATCCATCCTCATGGGTAAATTCCTTGGCTAACCCGCTCCACAGCCACCGAGAGACTTAGTACCCTGGTGATATCCTGTCTATTGTATGATCCTTTATTCCGTATAGCACACTGTGATATATATATGATCCTTTTATTCTGTATAGTACACGTGGTTTATTATTCTTTTCTTTTCAGTCCCTTAACGTAAAGCACCCCTGCACCCCTGCAACATCCTCCCTAATGTATGACCTTCTATTCTGTAAATTGTTCCAATGTACAGCTTTCGCCCCCTCCCTCCTTTGCACATCCCCCGCCCTCCTTTGCACATCCCCCTATTGACTCCCTGCCTACCATTTGACCCTTGATTCGGTATAACCCTCTGACGTATTTTCTTTTCCCATGTGATAACCGTCCTTTCTGTATTACTCTATGAACCTGTAAAGCGCTCTGATACCCTCACGGGTCAAGTTTGCGCTCTATAAAACAATAAAATAAAATAAATGAGACGATGAAAATTTACTAGGTGAACTGCAAAATAGGGACATAGGAGCTGTCCTGATTTGGGGTTGAGTGAGATAAAGGAATCAGTGGGGATTTAGTGCAGCTGTTATGAGCAATAGAGTATAGGAGATATATCGGGTAATGTGTGCACTGTTACAAAATGGGTGGGCGAGATATTCTTTAATGACTCTGCCGAGAGATTTTGGAAATAAACGCACTTTGAGTTGTTTCAATCGATGGACAATTGAAGTCCGTGAGGTTGACATATTCCACAGTCTGAGAATTAACAACTTCAGATGATTTGTGGAAGTAGGTCTGTATGGTAGAAAGACCCTTAAGTATCCCTTTATAACTGGATTAATTCCTTAAGATATTCGAATTTGTTTTCTGACAATCTGGCTGAGACCACCTTCCCCAAATGCAGTTTTTTGGCCACCATTTTTCTTCCCTTGTGCGCCGGGCCTAGTCCCCGTCTCTTCAAACAGGGACCACAGTAGAAAACCACAATCAACCGCTGAATACCTTCTATACAGCAACGCTACCAGGGAAGAGGAGTTGGCCTAGGGCGTTCGACCTCGAAATCGAATCTGGGGAACCAGGTTCGAGTCTCGGCAATGACGCTGAACATCCTGTGATTCTGGGCAAATCACTTAATCTCCCCGTGCCTAACAAAAAATGAATGTGTCCTCATGTAATGCAACTGGTTTTATGTAAAGCGCTCTGATACCCTATTCGGGTCAAGTTCGCGCTATATAAAACTCTGCAAAAAAACAAGGTATGGGTCGAAAGGTAACACGCAGGTTGATAGCTGAAGAAAAGTGGCACAAGGAAGCTGTGTGAGTCACCGCACTGCTGGATACTAAGTATAGCAGGTTATACAAAGTATGACCACAGTATTGCAAACATGCTACGCCCGCTGCACATTGGCTGCCTCCTTAGCTCAGGCGAATATTAGCAAAACGCACCATAGTTATTCCTATAACTCACTCTAGCACTTTGTTGCTTTATTCTGCTAGCTGTCACTTACTGACAAAAGCAATAGTCTTTATTTCAATGCGGCAGTCGTGATTGCCTCAAAAATGAGGGTCCTTGTTGAGTTTTGGTATTCTCTTTCGATTATTTCTTTTCCTCCACTTCTCAGCAGAGGTTTTCTCCAAATGAGTGAGCTTTAATGTTGCTTACCAAAGGCGATATCATATGAGATGTAGCTTTTCCACAATGTCTGAGCCTTTTTCACTGTCCTTTGCATGCTTCTCAATCCGTCTCACCCACTGGGGACTGATGGGCACTGGTTTGTGGTTGCTTTATCGGACGCTCGCTGTCGACTTCTGCCTCCCCGACCTCAGACGTTATCAGGCTCGTAGGTCCCTAGGAAGGTTACCACGGATTCAGGCTTCCACTTCACCGACCGCTACACCTGCCGCTAGATAGGCCTCAGGGGAGGATTCAATTCCGGTGGAATTATATAAAATCTGCATGGATGAATTAATTCCCCTTTTACTCCTAGTTATACAACATATCGGGGAAACAGGGAAGGCCCCAAACTCTTGGAACACAACGAAAATAATCTTCTTCTTAAAAAGGGCAAACCAGCTGAGGAATGTGGGTCGATAGGCCAATCTCTTTGATTAATTCAGATGCGAAGGCTTTCGCTAAGGTTTTGGCAAACAGGTTGGCCGTGGTCGTTCCCTGGATTGTTAGCAAACAGCAACACGGATTTGTCCTGGGTAGGGACACTACGACCCACACTAACACAGCTATCACAGCCTTCGACATAGCAGAGACCGAAACCTCCCCACTCGGCATGATCTTATTAGATGCCGAAAAGGCTTTTGACCGAGTGGGGTGGGATTATCTCTGGTCTGTGCTGTCTTTTATTGGTTTAAGGGGTAACGTGGTTAGCTGGATTCGGGCTCTGTACGACAAACCCACGGCTAAAATTAGCTATTCAGGTATGCTGTCCTCTGCTTTTTCAATTGCACGGGGCACTCGGCAGGGGTGCCCGTTGTCACCCCTGCTCTTTGCCCTGTCCATGGAGCCATTCCTGCAGGCACTCCTTGTTCAACCTAGGATAGTTCCATTTTGCCTAGGATATTGGCAATATTTCTGGCTATAAATTAAATGTGAACAAAACCCAGATAGTGGCCAATTATAAACCTATGGGGGTAACTTTGGGGATATGTCAGGCTGCTAACTATTTAGGGGTAAAATCTCATCAAAAATCTGTGACATAATCCCCATTAATTATGATGTGCTTATTAAATCAACCAAGCTGCTACTTAAAAAATGGCACAAATTACCACTAAATATCATAAGTAGAATAAACCTAATCAAGATGAAAATTCTTCCCAAGTTTCTTTATCTTTTTCGTTCTATTCCGTTGGCACTTAATAATATTTTTTTTAAGAAACTCGACGGAATTTTCAGTAGTTTCACCTGGGGCTACCGGAAAGCACGAAAAAGCTTATCTTCTTTAAAAGGGCCTACAGATACGGGAGGACTTAACTTCCCAGACTTTAAACTTTATTTGTGGGCTACCTCTATTGGCCGTCTTCGTTCCCTGCTTAATTCCGATTCAAAACATTTGTTTTTTCATACCATTATGCTGAACTCTGATGCAAGCGTGTTTTTGCTTAGATTGAATGACTCAAATTTTTACAAAAGAGTCCAATTTAAGACTGCTCGAGATATTGCCAAGATTTGGTTCGGTATTTTGCGTTTTTGTAAGACTTCTTTATTTCACATTAAACTACGACTCTGGGGTAACCCAGGACTCCCGGGGATATTTAACGATAGCAGGGCTAATGTGTGGGCAACCCATGGTATTGCAACCTTGGGGGATTTGTATGGTACCAACGGTTTTCTAGACTTTGAGATATTAAAAAATGTATACCATCTTGCAGAGCCTATGAGGTTTAAATATATTCAGATACATGATTTCTTGATCCGCAAAATGAAAATTTCAATTTCCTGACTCTGATATTTGGGAGTGCCTCTATTCATCTAAGACTAAATCAGTAATACGTACTGGCTATAGCTGCCTAATATCTTATGTAAAATACGATTGTTCTAAAATAGCAGAGAAATGGGGCTCTAAATTGGGACTGACGATTTATCCAGAACAGATTGCTCATTCTCTCTCCAAAAACAATAATTTGGTACAATCTGCCAGCTTACGATTACAACAATTTAAAACTGTCTGTTTGCTTCATTATACCCCGGAAGTGATTCTTAAATGGTCTTCAAATGGGCAATACTCTGAGCGCACCAAATGCCCTAAATGTGATGTGGCGGGCGTTAATATAGAGCATATGCTTTTTTCCTGCCCGCTACTGAACGATTTTTGGCTTAATTTGGACAAAGTTCTGAAACTAAAACTAGCAAGGTCACCATTGCTTTCTGCCCCTACCGTACTTCTAGATATACATAGTACTACCGTACCGCAACAGGATCTAATTACTATTTTACTTTCCTGTGCTAAACTTACGATAGCTAGGGCATGGATATCGCCACAGCCGCCACATATTATGCAATGGTGGGCTCTGGTCAATGAAATCCATAGCATGGAAGCAGATATATCGCCCGAATTAGGGGTACCAGGTCCTTGCTTAAATTTGAGAAAATTTGGGCCAACTTTTTTTTAAATCTGTACGTGCATATGATTACTTTTAAAATGGTATGAATTGTTTATCTCACATTGTATATTTTCTGTATTTTGTATTTTTTTTGCCATTTTGTACATCTTTTTGTATAGATATTATTGTTATATTAGCAATGTTTTTGCTATGGTTTCACTCTGTGCTGTCAATAAAAAAAATTATTAAAAAAAATAAAAAGGTCCCTAGGAAGGTTACCACGGATGCAGGCTTCCACTTCACCGACCGCTACACCTGCCGCTAGATATTGCCATATTGCTTCATCACTCATCTTCCAGGTCTACCTTCAGGAGCGGAAATCTGTCCCCGTGAGTGGGATTGGGTCATCCTGATTGGTATGAGATCCTGTATTGTATTGTATTGTAATTGCATTTATATAGCGCTAACCGAACGACGAGGCATCGAAGCGCTTTTTCGGCGAGTAGCACGCTACTCCGGGACCCATAGAGGATTACTGTGACATCAGTTATGCTTTAAGTCAACCTCCTTTTTTTTATCAAAGTACAAACCCTGTCACCTGCACAGTGCTCATTATAAAAATTGTAGTAATTGATACTGTGCTGGGCACTCCACAGAAGATAGTACAAGAAAAACAACCTAACGTTTTATAAGGGAATTCTCTGAAAATGAGGACTTGGGTGGACTGTATAGCTCTATAGAGACCTAGGGGAAGAATCCCAAGATTCCCTTGCCAAGGATTCAAAATCCTTGAGGAGATTTCCAAAACAATCCGTAAAACATTCCAACGACTGCTAACAAAAAACTGAATCAAAATTCCTCGAGTAAGTCCTCAGAGCTGAAAAAATTAGAGCCCAAAGATGTGAACTCCAGGCTCAAACACAATGGTTTTGCAGCATAGACGTCTTCTAGATTTACATACTGTGCATATTCCGCCATCTAGTGGTTGGAGTCGGAAAGATCTTTGCTTTTTTTTTCTCTTGGATGGTTGTGAAACCTGATCCCCTGGTCAGGCTACAACCCCCCCTTTGTGTGTGTGTGTGTGTGTGTGTGTGTGCAAGCTCTCAGATTATTTTTTTCCCCTTTTTGCTTTGAGATTGTGTCTGCTTGTTGAATACGTATATAAGTATAATATTGCTTGTATGCGTTTATTGAATTAATATATAATACACACACACCGAAATATATATAAAATGATGTAATTTCTTTTGTTCAGCTATACTTATGGTTTGTTTTTTAACAATGTTGTTGTATATATTGCCTTTGGATCGGTATGATAAGCTTAGTAACTTATGTGTTATGCTTTTCACAATTTGTTATGTATTCATTGTCATGCTAGCCGTGACAGGGTTTTAACATATCCAGTTCTTTTATTTTTGCAGCCTGTGGAACGGGAATGGAACTCTCCTCTGGTGACTTTGTGCTTTGGGCTGTGCATCTTAGGACGTCGGGCCCTTGGCACGGCCTCCCACAGCATGTCAGCAAGGTGAGAGCTAGCCGCTCCTGGATGTGTGTGTGAGATTCTTGAATAGTCATGAATGGTCAAATGTAGTAGGCATGTTTCGCCTTTGTGGGCAAAACAAACTGATCGCTTGCCATTTCCTACAGCAGCCTGGAACCCTTCTTGTATGGACTTCATGCCCTCTTCAAAGGAGACTTCCGCATTACTTCCCCCCGAGATGAGTGGATCTTTGCTGACATGGACCTATTGCACCGGGTGCTGGCCCCTGGTGTTCGCATGTCTCTGAAGCTCCATCAGGTAATGGTCATTTGACCTGTTACACCTAAATTGTGAGGATAGAAGGTGTTTGCTTTTAAATGTCCTATCCCTTCTAGTGGCCTGCCATCACATCAAATAAGATTCCACCAGAAACAATAAATGTTGGCTGTACTCATTATTTCACACTTGTTTCTTAGGCCACTTCTGGCCATGTTTTACCTGGTCATTTGCAAGTGGCTGTACCTGTAGAAGTTTGTGCCTTTGCTTCTGACTCTGCAGATTACAAGAATGTCCTCGTAGCCAGTTATACTTCGGAACTCCTGGTGGGCACCCCTTTGCACTTAAATGATTGATCCTGTGAGACGATTGACAATAGTATGGCTTGAAAAGTAAATGTATGTGAACTGGTCAGTAACTTGCTTTCTAGACTTACTTCTCTGCCTCACCAGCTCTTAAGGTGCTCCTCTTTATCCCCTTTTCCTGGTAGGACCATTTCACCTCGCCAGATGAGTACGATGACCCTTCTGTCCTGTATGATGCCATCACTGCAAATGAAGAGAAAATGGTCATCTCCCATGAAGGTGACCCGGTCTGGCGCAATGCCATCCTGACGAATACTCCTTCGTTGCTAGCACTGAGGCACGTGATGGATGATGCCAGTGACGAGTACAAGATCATCATGTTGAACAAGCGATACCTGAGCTTCCGGGTGATAAAGGTGAGAATGTTTTTTATATGCAGTGCATTTAGAGGCAAATAGTAACCCTCTGACTGCCTGAAAGAAACAAATCCTTTTTGAGCCTGTAAGCTGTCATTAGGAAGTACGCGGAACCTGCACCAAATTGAGGGAGTGCATGCTCTTGTAATAAGTGGACTGCAAATTGAATTACCTTGAGGCATTTTGCTGGGATTTAGTTTTCTGAAATAAGGGCCTCAAACTAAATGGGAAGTTCCTCAGCATAACCTTTTCTGTGGAGTTGTACAATTTAAGCTTCTACCTGTGTCCGGATGGCAATCTCAGAATTTTAATTGCGTGTATTGTAAGATTGGTCAATAGGGCACCAAGAGATCATTTGTTTTTCTTTATACAGCATGCTTTGCTAATGGTTGCCTTTATTATAATGTTCACTATGGTGATTAGGACAAATATCCTTGTTCAGCTTGGAAAAAATCTGTAAAAAATAATTCTATAGTTCATGCACATCTGTTTTTTGGGTTCTGTTTTTGTCAGATTAAGAACAGGAATGTTACTACTGGAACATCTCTACCATCATCATTTCAGTCTTTCTTCGGTTTCCTTTTTGCATTTTAGCATTTATTATACCAGCTACTTGATGGAGTATGTGTTGAAGTGATTATGATTATGAGCCTAATATTGGTGCCCTGTAGCAATCTGGGCTATAAGGCAGTATCCTACATGGATGCTGTTTTTGTGTGTTGTGAAATCGCCACAATACCTTTGCACATTTCAAGTGTATACTTAAGTTATTTCGTTTAGGCATGAAACTCTCTAGAAAGAATGATTACCAGTCCAGGCTAAGTCTAAAAAGTGAAGTGGATTAGAAATGCAGATAAAGTAGGTCACATGAAATAACTCTGAATAACCTTAATGTCCAGACATTGCTTTCACTTAAAAAAGAAAATGGACTTTACAGGTAGGAAAATCGATCCGTTAACAATAGGAGCAACAAACCAAGCCAGTAGGTGCTGAAGCAAGGATAATTACACCCAGATGACTGTACATTTCCTACTTGCCAGGTGCTAGATTTCTCATAACATTTGCCATATGGCTAGTATGATGCTTTTTGGCCCTGTATTGTGTTGACTTGGGCATCTTCTGCAGGGATCTGGTCTCTTGAAGAGGTTTTCTTCATGCAAGGGATTTACGGTTGAGCAAGGCAAACAGATGCATGGTATCTAGAGCGATCATCCTCGACCATCCTTAAGTAGCACACTGGACAGTACAGTGGCTGAAGACTCATTTATTGAAATTCTGAACCCAAGGTAAAAATAAAAGTGACCATCTAATAGTCTTGTTACGCAAAGAACAACCATTTTAACAACAAGAGTCACATTACAGTGAAATTACTAGTGTTACTCCTACTATTCGATGATTAAATCTGTGTTAGCCCTTTATCTGGTCGCCAGTGTCCAGTTAATGACTCCGACCAAAGTTACTGAAGTCCGACAAATAGATTAGTACCAACTGGTTGTGATGTTTTTGAAAGGACCAATATAGTCCAGCGATAGTTTTGGTGGCTTTACCCCGATTTGACAAAATATGTAACGTACCTAAAGATTCACCTACTTGTTTAATTGGACATCTCAAACTAGATTCAGTGATCACGCAGGCTGCTCAGTGCTGCTTGAGGAATCCATTCTCACCAATGTTCACTCCAGCCGACTTTGACAATAAAGGGAAGCGTTTTGAGGTCTCGCGCCTAGCGTTGCAGTGCGCAGCACAGCTTGTGCAGCGCGAGACCTCTTGTAAGGGGGTTCTGAAAGCTGACCACACGTTAGTGCGTGTGATCAGGCTTTCGCCGGCAGGCATTGGCTTTCACAAGTTATTTTTTCTTTTTTCTTTTAAAGACACGCGATCGGGCAAAGGCTTTGCAACGCCCATTCCCATCCGTGTCTAGCACACGCAGCAGCGCATGTTTGCATCGCTGCCGCGCTCCCTCCCCCGCTCCTCTGTGGTGCACGCTCATTTGTGCATTACTGTTACTCGTTTAATTTGATTGTGGCACTACTTTCTAAGGACCACACATGTGTTTGGTGGGGTAATAAACCCACGTTTTTTGCTTTGGCCTTTTCGAAATAGTTTCAGGTACATGTCGGGCTCTTATTTCTAGGAACTTTCTTAATTCTTTAAAATCAATCGCTTGTAGGCAGCCTGTCACGTTATCTCTTTCATTTCATATGTCTGTCTTTCCAAGCGAGGGAATTGATCTCGGTCTGCTTGAGACTCCTTGTACCCCCCGCCCCCCCACCGACGTGCCCTGCCAGCAGCCACACATACACACACACACACAAACACACCCACACCCAAAGACACACACCCACCCACGCCACCCTCCTCCTAATTTTTTAATCAATCACTTGTAGGCAGCCTGTCACGTTATCTCTTTAATTTCATCTGTCTGTCTTTCCAAGCGAGGGAGTTGATCTCGGTCTGCTCGAGACCCCTTGTGCCCCAGCACCCCACCCCATCCCCTCCTTCCCACAGCGCAGTCTCCAGTCTGCCCCACCTGAGCTGCGAGGCACCCAAGGGGGCGAATGATTCAGGCTGGTTTAAGATTAACAATGAATCAGTGAAGGATTTAGATCTCCCAGCCCAGGCTTTAGAACGGTGATATGGCGTTCACTGACTTCTAGAGCTAGATTACTAAGTCTTAGCACCAACGTGCCCTGCCTACAGACAGGCAGACAGGCAGACACACACACCACCCTCCTCCTCCTCCGCCCAGTGATTGTTCAAAATAGTGTAAGTGCCAAAGCAGCCTCAGTTTCTCCGGAGAAAGTCCCTGTGCAGTGATAGATGTGGATGTACACTGCCTACAGTGAGAGAGCCTCAATAATAACTTGCCTGCACCCCGCCGTGATACAGTTCACCATGACCTGTATGCCAGTGCTTAATTTGTAAAATAATGCGTGTTGGGGCTCTCGTCCGGAGGCAACTGCAGATTTCACCACATATTTCCCCGGTCAGTTGCCAATGACAGTGCAAATACAGGTACTAACCATCCCATTTTTACAAGTGTGACCATTCATACTATTCCAGGCCCCCAAAGCTAGAAGAATGGCTTGGGAGGCAGGCGTTAGTCATTGTACAAGTACATTCAACAATTAAACACTTGTTGTTGTGCTCATACCTAAATTAGCCAGACAGTGCCACCTTGTGGCAGACTGTCATAAGCCATGGTGTAAGTAGATGCTTGTGCCTACCACGGGAAACCATGGGCTCAATTGACGCACTGTACACCTCTAGGGATAGGTATGACAATACCCTTTCACTACCTACACCTCTTATTCTTATAGCACCAATGGGCAAAGTCTCCCTCCTTGTCTCCTATCACCAGTGGACCACATTCTCCCTGGTTCCCTTCTGGCATCAGTGACCGAAGTCTCTCTCCTTCATTTCTACCACCAATGGACAGTAATCTCCGTGCATCCCTTCTAGCACCAAGGGACCGCAGTGCCATTGCATCAATTCTGCCACCAATGGTCCACAGTCTCCTCGCACTGCTTCTAGCACCACAGGACCACAGTTTCACTGCATCCTTTTCGCATCAACAGACTGCAGTCCTGCTGCTTCCCTTCTAGAACGAATGTCCCCAGTCTCCCTGCAATCACCTTTGGACTGCAGTCACCCTGAATCACTTCTAGCAGCACTGGACTATAGTCTACCACATCCCTTTCGGCACCAATGGACCACAGCCTCTTTGCATTCTTTCTAGCACCGCTGGACCACACTCGCAACTTGCATGCAACCCTTCTAGCAGCACTTAAGTATAGTCTGTGTTCTTTCTAGCCCCGTGGAATGGAGTCTCCTCTGCCTCTTCTATCACTAGTAGACCGTAGTCCAGCTGTATCCCATCTCCAATAATGGATTACAGTCTTCCTACATTACTTCTAACACCAATGGACTGCAGTCCCCCCGCATCCCTTTTAGCACCACTGGACTGCAGTCTCCATCCATCACTTCTAACACACTTTCCCTGACACCCTTCTAAAACCAAATTTCCATAATCTCACTGCATTACTTCTAACACCACTGAACCACAACCTCCCTGAATCTCTTCTAGCATCATTGGACCGCTGTTTCCCTGCATCCCTTCTAGAACCAATGGACCGCTTTCTCCATTGATGCCTTCTACAACCAACAGACTCCAGTTTTCCTTCATCACTTTTAGCACCACTGGACAAATTCTCCCTGCATCCCTGCTAGCAGCGTTGGACCAGAGACTGAGTCTCCCAGCCTAACGTTCAATAGCCTCTTTTCCATTTTCCAATGCATCCGACCCCCCCCCCCCCACCCAAAAAAAAGAGCTGCATAAACCTTAGCCCCCCCCCCCCCTGGTTGCAGTGACTACTAACAGCAATGAATGGTAAGCTTCGCATGGCCTTTGGACTACAAACCATTGCCTCAAATGTACAGACATTAGAAATATCGATTACCTAATTGTGATTACCTCCGAACCGCAATTAGGAAATCAGTATTCCTAATGTATGAATTTTTTTCCCAAAAATAGATTTCTAGAAGTTTGCAAATCGACCTACCTTATAAATATTATGAGGAAGGTCGCTATTTGCAAACCATTACGAGTCGCAGCCATCACCAGGATGGTGGCATGCTTTGTACATCGCTCTTTGTGATTACCTAATAGCGAATCGCAAACACAATGCTACGTACATCTGACCCACTGACTTTTACAACGCCAATAACTCTTGCATTGCCAAGTCCTGTTGACTTTGCCAATGCTTGTTTAATAGTAGGCAGTGGCCTGTTGGACCACTACCTGCGATTAAAAAATATTTGTTCGACATAATCAAAGAGGGAGGGGGCCAAGTGGACTTTTTCCATTTGCAAATGGGTTACCACCACTTTTAAAATGGTGGTAAAATATTACTGTTTTGCAACTGCAGTTTTGTGGCAAAATAGTAATTCATACCATACCAATTCGGTATTTGGAGGGATGCCCAAAACATGCCCCTTCCAAATATTGAATTGCGAATGCAAGTTGCGATTTAGTCACAAGTTTCCGAATTGCATTTTGCATTTTGTACATCTGAAGAAGCATTTTTTCAGTCTCAAACGGCCCGCTTCTGCGAATTGAGCTGTTTGCGACTGGAAAAATGCTTTGTACATCTGGACCCAAGTCCACTGTACCCTGTCTTTAGTGCTTCTCGACCAAAGCTATCTGGCTATTTTCAAGCAGACCATTATGCATTCAGTGGTGCTGATTTACAACAACTTGCATTCCATTCCAGCATCACTGGACCACAGTTCCCTGCAGACTTTTGGTGCTGATGGTTACCAGCATAACATAGGAGCCCTATCTGCAGAGTGCACATTACCGCCTGGGGGCAGCTTGGCACTAATGGGAAATTACTGATAATTATTATTACCCATCTCTAGTATTCATTTTTTCAACACCAGAAGGATGAAACACTGACTTGACCCGTCGAGATTAAAACCTTATAGGGTCAAAGTCAGATCCCCACAGTGGATACATTAGTGTACTGAGCTGCCAGGTCCAACGGCGGGAGAAATTCTGTCTTCTGACTGTAATACAACTCACTGCCTGGCTTCTTTACTGGTTGAACCACAGCTCGATGACTCCCATCCAGTGATACTGAGAATCAGTCTATGCACGATAGACCGGAGGCCACCAAGTTCTGAGCCAGTTGAAATACATGAGAACACATTACATAGACCTTGGTGCAAAAAAAAAAAAAAACCCATCTTGCACTTTTTTGTTGCTTATTTAACATTTACTAGAATTTGAGCTTTTGGCATTGTAAATAACAATGCTTTTTATTTATGTTTTAAAATAATCAACAAGTAAATAAAAGGCATTGTTATTTACAATGCCAATAGCTCAAACTCTAGTAAATGTGAGACATATTGCATTGCAAATGCTTGTTCAACTGTCTCAGCAACCACAGATAAAGTGGCCAATTTCTTAGCAAAATGTGGTCTCTACGACAGGCTGATGTGGTTGGATATAGGGCCATATATTGATCTTTTAGCAGAAGACACAACATCCAAGGCAAAAAAAGATCCTTCAGGAAGGCGAGCAAATCTTTAGAAAGGATTGATTGTGCCATGGGCATTACGTGCACTTGATTCCTACTGAAGCAGCCGTTCTTCAGAGAGAAGAGTGGTTGAAAGCTACTTCCTTCAGGCCTGAAGTTAAGAGCAAAATACTGAGCATGCCTTACAATGGTGAGGCTCTCTATGGGAAACATAGATGAATCCTTGTAGTCAATCAAGATGACAATGCAAGGTCTTTGGGTATTTTAGAGTCGAGGCAGAAGCCCTCTTAAAGGGCAAGAGGTATTGGCCACAATACCCACACCAGCAATACACACCCGTCTCCACCAGAAGCCTAAACAAAACAAGCCCTGAGAAGAAATCAAGGGACTCAGAGTAAGGATTCAGGAAGAAGATAATGATGAAATAAAGCGCTGACCACATATTTTATTCCAAAGATCAATCAACATTTGAATATCCAATTATTTAACAGAATCAAAGTCAATAACAACAGGCTGCTGGGTTTTCAACCTGATTTACTATGGCCACATATTGAAATTCATCCAAAAACATCCTCATACTCTACCTCAAAAGAAGGCTCCACTTTATCTTTTTGATGCTGTGAAAGGAGCCAGAGAAAAAATCCTGCACAACCAGAAAGGTATAGGATTCTATTCTAGATTTTTCTTGATAAAGAAAAAATACAGAGAATGGAGGCCCATTCTGGATATAAAGAATTTAAACATATATTTAAGGAATTAATAATTTTCCATGGTCCTGCATCATAATATCCTCCAGCTCCTCAATCACACAGATTATATGACTATATTCCTTTACCAGGAAGCCTACTTTCATAGCCCAATTTACCCAAAACACTTCAAATACCTAACATATGAGGTAGCCAACAGCCATTGCCACTTCAGAATTCTCCCTTTTTGACTTAATTTGCCTCCTGCATTTTCACAAAATGACACTCCTGAGTACCTGCATACTTGAGGCAAAAAAGTCACCTGTTCTTTTCATAGCTCGATAACTGGTTGATAAAAGCACCTTCTCATCAAGCGGCATAGAAAGCAACCAAAGATTGCCTACATCTTTTCAACAAATTGGGTCTTAAACTCAAAACACAGAAATCTTCTCTCCAACCATGCTATGTTATGTTATCCGGATTTATAGAGCGCATGGCTGCCCGAGCAACAAGGCGTCCCAGAGCTAAAGCTAGAAGAGGCAGAAGGAGCAAGAGAGTTAGTAACTGGAGAATAGCCACATCCTCATCATTTTCCTAAAGATCCAGTGGTCCTGCATGCTACGGACACCTAGAGGGATGGAGTTCCAGAGGGCAGGTGCCAATGCCTGGAACAAACGCCCCCCAGCTCTTGTCAGGTGCAAATCCGCAGAGCGCCAGGCTCAAGCGGGAACATACAGAGAGCACAGTTGGCTTAAGATTTGGGGACCCAGGCCATAGAGGATCTTGTGAGTAATGCATAGAGCTTTGAAGTAGCCAGTGGTGCTGGCAAAGAAGATATGAAGTATGGCCATACTTAGGTAGTGCAAAGAGCGCGTGGGCAGCCTCGTTCTGTGTCTGTTGAAGCTTTTGGTCACAGATTTATTAACGCCCAATAGCAACCAATTACAGTAATTTAACCTTGACATCATGGTTGATTGGACAATCAATCATCTGTCTAATTGATGCGTCAAAAAGTCCTAGAATGGGCTGCAGGCTGCATAGAAGGCCGAAACAGTTACCTGCCACTGCCTTAGCATGCCCCTCAAATGAGAGGACATCGTCTACCAGCACTCCCAGGTTCTTGACCACAGATTTTGGATGCAGGGGAGACTGCCCCACAGATGGATGTCTGAACTTACCAAAAGCACCTCTGAGTTGGTAGATTTTTGTTGTCAATAGTTTTTCGCCGTCCATTCCGAGATGACAGTGAGGTCTTGGAATTTCACCTCATCCTGTTTAGAATTGCTGGAGAAGGTGATCACCAGTTGGTTATCATCAGACCAAGATACCAGGGCAATGTTTCGGGTTTTGCCCATAAGGGCCAGAGGGTGTATGTAAATGTTAAATAAAGTGGGGCTCAGGGCCGATCCCTGAGGCACACCACACCGGAGAGAGTGAGTGCGAGAGGTAAACTGGGGAGCAGAAACCTGGAAAGACTGATCAGCCAAGAAAGACCCGAGCCAGGCCGAGGGCCTTGCCATTGACACCAATCACCTCCAGCCGGCGGAGCAGGATCTTATGGGAAACTGTGTCAAAGGCTGCGCTCTGATCCAGCAGGATTAGAGCCGAGGTTCTGCCCTCATGCAAGGCGGATTGTAATTGCTCCATCACTGCAAGTAGTGCGGATTCAATGCTGTGTCTAGGACGAAAACTGTTTTGTGACAGATCTAGGATTGAATTTACTTCCAGATATTGAGTCAAGCTATTGTTGACATAGGGCTCCAGGATTTTTGCAAAATATGGGAGCAGAGATATTGGATGAAAGTTTTCCGGCTTAGATGCATCTAACGTAGTTCTTTTTAGCAAGGGAATTACTTTAGCATGTTTCCAGGACTTTGGTATCGTTGCCGATGATAGTGACTTATTGATCGGCTCCCAACCCTCCGATAGGTGGCAGTGATGAAATTCTCTGAAGAGGTTAGGTTTCAGAGGATCATCAGGTGAACTTGATTTTACCTTCACCGACAGGGATTTCATGTCTTTGGAAGACATGGGAGGAAAGACGTGAAGGGAGTGGATGCTGCGTCCTGGAGGAAGCTTTCCCGCATGTCAAGGGGAGCCTTCTCTGGACTAAATGTGTCATTAATTCGTTCCACCTTGCTTATAAAAAATTTAGCCAGTATCTCACATTGTGAGTTTTAAGATATACTGCTATTGACAGCTGATGGTATTTTTTGCATTCCTTTCATAAGTGCAAAAATGGTTTTGGTTGGCTTCCTGCTGGTCGAGATCATATTGGCATAAAACGACTCCTTGGTCTTCTGGATCAATAATGGTATGTTTTAACAGCGCTCCTATAGGCTGTCTTAGCTGTGTAATTGTAGGATCTTCACCAGGCTCGTTCTAGCAAGGTACGTTATTTCTTTTCCGCAATTAAAGATTCATCATGCCATGCAGTGGTTTGTATACGTTTGGTATGAGTCATTTTTGCCGGAATGCAGCTATCTAATGATTTATTGACCCAATCCCGAATGGCCACGTCAGCTGCTTCTATATCAGTTGGCCATTTTGGGCGGTGGGAATTTAGTGAAGCTATAAACCTGGCTAAGTCTAATTTGTGTTACGGGCGCTTCCACGAAGGCGGGCAGAAGGCTTTGTGTGGGGGGCCTTCTAAGCAAAATCGTAGGGAGATGAGGAAGTGATCTGTCCAGAGCATAGGAAGGGACGGTTTTTATCTCCAAGATCTGAAGATTCGAAAATACAGGATCAAGGAGGTGACCAATTGTGTGTAGGTCCTACGACCAACTGCGTAAGCGGACAGGCAGCCATGTCCCCCAAGAAGTTGACAATATCATGGGACTCTTGGAGTTCTAAATGTAGATTAAGGTCCCCAAAGATGCTAATATTGGCTGCCTCTAAAACTAATGTGGAGGCCATGTTGGCTAGAGCTTCTTGGAAGGCTTTCGAAGGGCCTGGTGGGCGATGGATCAGTATCCCTGATAATGTAAAATTGTGTCAGTGCAATTTTGAACAGAGCACTTTCACAGTCAGGTATGTCCTTCGGGGTAAGGCTACAGGAGTTCGCTGATTTATATACAATAGCTACCCCCTCCCCTATACCCCCCCTGTTTTATTCTTGATACACATCGTGTAACCTGCAAGTAGGACCAGGGCTGGAATGGCCACAGAGTCAGCGGTGAGCCATGTCTCCGTAAGGAATAGGATGTCCGGAGCAGTCTCTTGCAGAAGGTCTCATACCTCTGCGTATTGTTTGACTAGGGACCAGCAGTTAAGGATGCAGACATTGAATTCCCTCCGCCCAGAAATCGGCTGCATCATCCTGGGGTGCGGGCTCTCTTGGGTGCTTCTTTTGACACTACTGAGGACAAAGCATATCCAATGGCCGAAAGGTGAGCTAAGGTAATACATCTGACAAAGACACTGTAGAAAGTCTATTTCAGTACACCTCTTCAAATCCTTCTTGGTAACGATGTCATCTTGCATTCCATTAATCCCATTTTACAATCTATGAATGATACACCTTCAGGAAAAGGTAGACAAGCAATGGATTCAAACATAAGGCTCTTTTGACGATGTAATTCAAATTACTCCAAAAATAGTGCGGCCCGTCCATGGTCGATTCAATGGGCAAATCTTTCGTCAGGTTTGACCTTTTGGTCTCAGATACAAACTACAACAGATGCTTCCCTGGAAGAATGGGGAGCTCATGTACAAGATCTGGAAATCAGCGCGAAATGGGTGCAACGTCACTTAAGCCGCATAAATCTCTTGAAGCTCAAAGCTGTATCATTAAGCCTGCAAGCTTTTCTTTAAAAACAATAGGTTCTTCAGTACTAGTATGTACAGACAATAGAACAACAATGCGTGGCACATGATCTCAAACATTGTTGCGGGAAGTACAGAGAATTTGGGACCTCGCCCTTAAAAACACAAAATAAAGCTCAAAACAGAATATGTTCCCAAATGGATAACATATTGACAAATACATCGAGCAGAATGAGCAGCAATTATCACGAATGGGAACTCAACCAGGAAGTTCTGGACAACCTATACGCTGAACGGGGCAAACTAAATCTAGACCGGTTTGTAGCACCTCAGAATCAAAAATGCAGGATAGCGACCTTTGCCTACCCTTTTCACCCAATTCCCATGGTACTGAAACTTCTCAACAAGACAGAGGGAACCATGATGCATAATCCTAACCAAAATGGCCCAGACAATATTGGTTTACCAAGCTTCTTCTCCTCTCAGAGAAGAATCACATCCAACTACAACCAACACCCTATCTGTTAACAGTGCACCACAACAAAGCACTTCACTTGGACCCAAAATTCTCACACTTCTTAGGTTGGCTGCCGAACACAATGAGTTCTCCCACCGGAGAGATTGTAATGTGTTGACTTTAAGTTGTATTCAGTTTGGCAACAAGTAGAAGGTGACCAGGTGGAAATGGTGCTTCTGCATCGTAGGATCCTCACTGATAGTCATAAATGTAGAATATTCCTGCCTATGTGCAGTGACCACGAAACTCTTTTTTCATATATTATAGTCAATTTTTGGTTGAGAGTAAACACCTCCTTATTGAACAGTCTGGTGGCACCTCCTTTATTATGAAGACAGTACAATTTTTCCAGCACTTTTCTGACTGGGGAAAAACCCTTATAAAAGGTCTTAAGGCCACATTGCAGCACCTATCTGAAGTTCTGTGTAACAGTATCATTAGTATCTTTTCACCATACCTCTCTGCTAAGCATTTAGGACAAAGGTGGCTGTCAGTTCAAAGTCAAAGACACTGATAGGGTGACCTATTCCTTTAACACCTTCAGCGCGGCGCAGATTCCTGCACTGTGCTGAAGGTTCTAATGAGCCTACCGGCTCATGACGGAACGATTCCGTCATGAGCACAGCTCAACCGACGCTCATGACGGAACCGTTCCGTCATGAGCATTGAAGGGGTTAAGAGTCCAGCAGCTTATTAGTCTCAGCATGCTCTGTACTGGCAGTTTGCTTCACAGTTCAATGTTTTTTTCCAGTTCTTGCTGAGAGAATCTCAGAACACTTCAGCATTTAATTACCAAATCTTTCTTCAGAATTGAAGTTTTATTTTTTCATTCAACATCTCCAACATGTAGCTACATTTTTCTCCACTTTTTGTCATCTATGAAAAGAATTTTTCACACAAAAAATGGAATCCCTTTTAGTGAATTGTCCTTCAGGTTGAAGGAAAACTGCAACTTTGAAACTGCATTCCACACATTTGATGAAAAACTGCAAATGTTGCCAAAAAAAGATCGAGACCTCAAAGATAGGGGGAATCTACCTCCAAGGAAAACTAGAAGACCTCAAATTGCAGGAAAGAAGCTCCTTCTTCCGAAATTGTTATGTCTCATGAGAGACTCCTACAGAGGGTGATTAAAGAAGAGGAGGCGAAATAAACAGTCTCCATCAATCCAGACACTCCTACCAAACCCTGAAGCATTGGTCGACGTCCAAACAACTATCAGCACTGACATGCTCGTCATCCATGCCCCGGGTATTGACTCCTTTGTCCTTGGTACCATATAGAGCAACATCTACTGCACCAAAGGTTCATTCTTGTGACATCCTAACATTAGATGGGGAGACACCATCTCTCCCCCTCTGGTCCAATGTTAACGACATGAAGATCGCCGTCAAGAAGATGATTTAGAGACATTCTTCAGCGTCAGTTCGATCAATTTTCTTTGACGTACAGCATGTCCTTCCCAGGGAACTTCAGAGTCTTTGCCGGTTTCAAGACTGTTCATTCCAATGGAGGATCCAGTTCAAAAACATCTGGAGCCACTACAACATTATCCAATACTTCTCATGTCTCCAGTTCCAGTAGTGTCTGCATTCACCAGTATTATATCATTTGTAGATTAATTTGCTTGAATCTTCCCCATCATCACGGTGAGAGTCCCACAGTAACAGCAATACAAAAGAAATGCTAGTAGACAAAACCTATTGAAAACAATAGAAATTGTTAACCTATTGACCTTGTTTTAAAGCATCCAAACTTCAGCCAATCCGAGCAGAGACCCAAAAGCACATATCTCCTGCCAAGCCACCATAACCCAGATTTCTTATCACACGTCGTATGTCTCTGCTCAATCAGCTTTGACCCTTTGACCTGTCAGCTCTTTGGTGCCTTTTGAACCTCCAGCTACTTTCACATTTTGGGACTTGTCTGAGTCCAGCAAAGGTCTGATTAGGCCTTGCAAAGCTTGTGGCAAATCCAGGCTCTATTCCGAAGATCACCTTAAAGAGTGCTTGTACTGCTTGTACCCCCAATTCAAGCCAAACGAATATAAGTACTGCCGTACTTTTTCTACAAAGACTCTAAAAGATAGTGTGGCCAGACTTTTGCTCTGGTTCCAGAGAAAAAAGAAGGCTGTCAGACTCTTATTCTGACAGTCATTAAAAAGGACGTACATCTTCTAAAAGGCGGAAAAATGAGGACTGCCTGATCTTCCATAGAGGGCGAAATCCCATACCAGGGAACCAAGTGCTGGGAGGTTCAGTGGCAAATATCATCATAGAGCATCTCCTTCCCTCAAAAGATCTCCATCTGCTCCTCCATCAGTTCCTGTGACAACCTTCAAGGAGTGACTCTAAAAATTTGCCCATCTAATGATCCCTTGACGACAACACCGTCTACGGCGGCTTCGTCTAGAGCATTGATGATACAGTCTGCCTGATGGCAGTTAACACCACAGCAGCATAGACAACAAGTACATCGACGACCACCTCCTCCTAGTCGTCGACAAGACCATTGATGGCAGTCTGCATAGCGCCAGTCACATCTTCTTCGTCTCCACCCAATATGCCATTGATGTCGACCCCCATCACAGACATAGTTGACGGTCCCTTCGACAACAAATGACTGTCTTTATCTCCACAAAAGATGAAGGTATGTTTGACCCTGATTATTGTCCTTCACAACTGAACGTGAAGTGCCCGGAAACGGAAGGTGAAGAGGTTGACCAGTATCAGACCCCTTTCCTGCAAGGGGAATAATCTTTCCAGGATAGAATAATAGAGGTTGCCCACTGGTATGGTACTTTTTGAGGATCACTATCCTCTGGCTCAAGGCTACATCTTTCTGCCCTGAGGTGCAATCGAAGATCCTGGACATGCAATTTGATGGTGAAAACCTGTTCGACAAGCATGTGGACGAAGGACTCCAGTCCATTAAATCATATACTGAGAACGTCCGCTCTCGGGCTTTACACCAATGAAGACGTTTTTCTTCCTTTTGAGTAGGAAGACGCTGAAAGTCAGTTTACGCTAGACCACTATAAGTTTAAGTTTAAAATATTTATCAAGCGCAACGTACACCTGGGCGGTTTCTTGGCGCTAAAGTGGCAGGCAGCCAGCTGGGCAAGAACAGTCGCTAAGAAGTCGACTGGAAAGGCAGGCAGGGCTTACGAAAGAAGAGACTGAGAAAATAAAAGTCTTCAGAGCTTTGCGGAAACTGGAATACTGGGTGAGGGACCTAAGATGGAAGGGGAGAGAATTCCAGAACATGGGGGCGTACACCTGGGCGGTTTCTTGGCGCTAAAGTGGCAGGCAGCCAGCTGGGCAAGAACAGTCGCTAAGAAGTCGACTGGAAAGGCAGGCAGGGCTTACGAAAGAAGAGACTGAGAAAATAAAAAGGTCTTCAGAGCTTTGCGGAAACTGGAATACTGGGTGAGGGACCTAAGATGGAAGGGGAGAGAATTCCAGAACATGGGGGCGAGAGTGGAAAATTTTGAGCCACCCTGTTTTTTTTTCCGGTAGCTGGGTACTGCTAAAAGAAGTTGTGCCGAGGAGCGGAGGTCTCTGCCCGGGACATAGGCCTTGATGGCAGAGGATATGAAAAGGGGGGCCAGGCCAGTCCTGGCCTGGAACGCCATGCAGCCTAATTTGAACAAGGCGCGTTCCCGCACAGGGAGCCAGTGGAGGGTTTTCAGAAGGGGGGAGGTATGGTGGAATTTGGGAAGACCGAAGGCCAGGCGGGCAGCCTGGTTCTGCACTAGTTGCAGTTTACGCAGGCTGTACTGAGGGATGCCATTGAACAAGATGTTCCCGTAGTCCAGGCGGGACAGGACCAGTGCGGACATAATTAGTTTGAGTGCAGAGAAAGAAAAGAAGCGAGAGATGGAGCGGATAGTACGGAGAGTAAGAAAGCAAGAAGAAACCACCGAACCAATCTGGGAGTGCAAAGTGAGTTTATCATTTAGCTTGATGCCAAGAGTCTTAACAGAGGAAGCAGGGGTGGGAGGAGAACCAAAGGAGGGGGGCCAAAAGAGAGAATTCCAGGGACTGGAGCAACCACCCGTCACTACGAGTTCCGTTTTATCGGGATTGAGTTTCAGGTGGTTGAAATTCATCCAGTCCCTGATGAAAGATAGGATAGATTGGAAACTAGAGATAGAATCAGGGGTAGAAGACAGATTGAAGATGAGCTGGAGGTCATCGGCATAGTTATATACCGTGACCTCCAGCTGCTGTAGGGCAAAGATAAGAGGAGCGATATAAAGATTAAACAGTAAAGGAGAGAGAGAAGAACCCTGAGGAACACCGCACTGGACCTGGCAGGGGGTAGCTGAAAACTCCCCGAGGTGGACCGCCTGGGTCCGGCCCCTCAAAAAGGATGAAAGCCAGATAAGGGCTGAGCCTCCTATGCCCGCCGCCTTGACATGGGAAAGCAAGATGGAATGATCCACCGTGTCAAAAGCGGCGGACAAGTCAAGGAGGACCAGCGCCTGAGATCTGCCCATGTCCATGCCCTCTCTGAGGGTGTCTAATACTGACACCACCACTGACTCTGTCGAGTGCTTGGGCCGAAACCCAGCCTGACACGGAGCCAGCCTCCCATTCTCCTCGGCAAAGGAGCTGAGCACAGATGTAACATGTCGCTCAAGCACCTTTGCCAGAAAGGGGAGGAGGGAGATGGGGCGATAGTTGGCCATCACAGAGGGGTCGGCTCCTGGCTTTTTCAAAATGGGGACGATGGAAGCGGCTTTTAGCGATGGAGTGACAACCCCTCGAGCCAATGAGTCGTTAAGGAAGCCCAGAGGAGGCAGGGAACAGACAGTATAAACCTGCCGTAAAATGTGTGCCGGGCATATGTCGGAAGGGGAACCAGATTTAATTTTGGGAAGGAGGGACAAGAAAATTTCTTCAGAAAGAGGAGGAAAGGAATTGAGCAAGGCTTGGGCGGGGGGAGGCAGGGGGTCAACAAAAAAAGAAGATGGGGGGGGGGATGTTGGATTTGATTGTCGAAATTTTTTCGACAAAGTAAAGATTCAGTGAATCACACAGTTTCTGGGAGGGGGGGGGGGGGTTTGAGTGAGGTCCTATCGGAGAAGGCCAGATCGTGGGTAATGGCAAAGATCTCCTTAGGTTGGTTCTCGGCCGCCCAAATTTTGGCCGAGAAATAGGCTTTCTTGGCCTCAGTGATGGTTTGCTTATAGGTCCCTAGGAGATGGACGTAACGGGTCCTGGAGTTGGGGGAGTAGTCCCGTCTCCATTTGCGTTCTGCCCTTCGAACCGTAAGCTTCAGTTCTTTCAGTTCGTTGTTAAACCACCGATTGGCGTCTTTAGGGCGTCTGATCGAGGTGCGCCGGAGAGGAGCCAAGCAGTCACTTCCTTCCATGAGCCATGAAACAATGGCTTTGGCTTGGGCTACGGAATCCAGTCCCGATAGAAGGGGAGAGGAGGCCAGGAGTGAAGTTGAGAGATCAGACAGATTGACCTTACCCCAATTACGGGCCCATGAATTTTTAGTGAGGATAGGGGTCTTGGTCAGACAGCGGCTAAGGGAAAACGAAATTAAAAAGTGATCGGACCATGTGCAAGGGACAACAGACAGTGTAGACAGGGAGCAGTTGAGAGACCAAACCTGGTCTAAAATATGGCCGTGAATGTGCGTAGGGGTGTGAACAAAGGAGGTGAAATTAAGAGAAAGGAGAGTTTCAGAGAATTCCTTCGATGAAGCGCATTCCTTGGGGTCTGAGGGCCAGTAGTTAAAGTCCCCGAGGACTAGGGCCGAGGCATAGTTGACCGCCAGGGTGCCAAGTAGATCTTGAAAGGCCGGAAGGAAGGATGGGGTTGGTTGGGGAGGGCGGTAGACAAGCACAATAGCTAAATGGGGGGAAAGAGAAGTAGAACGGGCCACCAAGTAATCAATTCCTCCCGGGGGGGTGAAGGGAGGACTTGGAACTGGAGATCAGAACGGGCAATGAGAGCAACGCCTCCACCCGTTTTCTCGCCAGGACGGTCGGCACGGATAGCGTAGTAAGTCGAGGGGAGGGCAGCCAATAAGGATGGAAGGGAGGCTTCCGAAAACCAAGTTTCCGTCAGCAGCAAAAGGTCGGGTTTGTCGGTGTCTAATAAGATGAAAAGTTCCTGGTGGTGCTTGATGGCGGACCTAGTATTAAGTAAAATGATAGATAAGGGGGAAGAATAAGAATCAAAGATGGTAGATGAGACGGGAGCCGACGGAGACACGAGAGGAGAAGGGCAACCGAATGGGCAGGCATGACAGGGAGAATTACAGCCCAAAAGGGTAGTCCGGTGAATAGTACGAGGATCGAGGGGCCAATGGCCTTGAAGTAGCGTCAAGTCAGCGGAAGAATATTGGATAAGGGGACCAGGGGTGGTAGCCCCTAGCCCCGGCCGGCCGCGGACGGGCGCAGACGGGCTTAACTCCGGCGCGACTCAGGCGCGCCTACGTTGCGCCCGCTGCGCTCGTCCGCTGCACTGACGCATGAGGGACGTCTATGTAGGCTATGACGCGGAGGGGGAGGAGTCATGAGGGCGGGAGGGGGGGGGGTCAATTAAAAACAAGATTGCCGTCCGCCGCTCGTACTCAGCGGGACGGTGAAGGCAGGAGGCTGCTAGCAGTCAGCAGAGCAGGGTGAGCAGGTTTTAAAAATAGAAAGTCAATATCCAGCGCTCAGCGCGCAAGCCCTCTGCCACAGGGCTTCAGGCTACGCGCGAGGGGAGGTGGGCGGAGCCTATGTATGCTATGATGCGGAGGGGGAGGAGTCAGGAAGGCGGGAGGGGGGGAGTAAAAAACAAGATTGCCGTCCGCCGCTCGTACTCAGCGGGACGGTGAAGGCAGGAGGCTGCTAGCAGTCAGCAGAGCAGGGTGAGCAGGTTTTAAAAATAGAAAGTCAATATCCAGCGCGCAAGCCCTCTGCCCTCTGCCACAGGGCTTCAGGCTACGCGCGAGGGGAGGTGGGCGGAGCCTATGTAGGCTATGACTCCGGAGGGGGAGGAGTCAGGAGGGCGGGAGGGGGGAGTCAATTAAAAAACAAGATTGCCGTCCGCCGCTCGTACTCAGCGGGACGGTGAAGGCAGGAGGCTGCTAGCAGTCAGCAGAGCAGGGTGAGCAGGTTTTAAAAATAGAAAGTCAATATCCAGCGATCAGCGCGCAAGCCCTCTGCCACAGGGCTTCAGGCTACGCGCGAGGGGAGGTGGGCGGAGCCTATGTATGCTATGACGCGGAGGGGGAGGAGTCAGGAGGGGGGGGAGTAAAAAACAAGATTGCCGTCCGCCGCTCGTACTCAGCGGGACGGTGAAGGCAGGAGGCTGCTAGCAGTCAGCAGAGCAGGGTGAGCAGGTTTTTAAAAAAAAAGTCAATATCCAGCGATCAGCGCGCAAGCCCTCTGCCACAGGGCTTCAGGCTACGCGCGAGGGGAGGTGGGCGGAGCCTATGTAGGCTATGACGCGGAGGGGGAGGAGTCAGGAGGGCGGGAGGGGGGGGAGTCAATTAAAAAACAAGATTGCCGTCCGCCGCTCGTACTCAGCGGGACGGTGAAGCCAGGAGGCTGCTAGCAGTCAGCAGAGCAGGGTGAGCAGGTTTTAAAAATAGAGAGTCAATATCAGGCGCTCAGCGCGCAAGCCCTCTGCCCTCTGCCACAGGGCTTCAGGCTACTATACCAACAGGCCAGATATCAACCTCATATTCTCATGGGATTTCGTTCCACCTATCCGTCAGACAACCTACAGGGCTGCTACTAGTTCCAACTTCTCGAGACGCCCTCCTTCTGAATGCTTTCTTTGCAGGAAATTCTCCAACTAGTGCATCCAGGAGATTTCATGACATCCCTAGATCTGCTGGATGCGTATTTACACATTCCCATCCACTCCAAACATCGAACATTCCTTTGCTTCTTGGTGGCAGGTTGCCACTATCAATTCAAGGTACTTCCTTTTGGCCTTGCTCCGCCCCAAATGTCTTCATGAAATGCATGGCTCCGGAGGCAGCTTTTCTGAGAAGATCAAGTTACCAAGTATTCCCCTACTTTGACAATTGGCTTATAAAATGACCCACCTTTCTCTCAGCCACAAACTCAACTTGTGCCTGCCTAAAACTGTTCCAGTCTCTGGGCCTACAATTGAACAAAGAAAAGTCCTTACTAACTCTTCAACGACAGCAGTCTTTCTAGGAGCGGTCATAGACACAAGGACCGCAAAGGCGTTTAAAACTTCAAGGAGAATCCAATGGGTCAAGACAACAACAAAAGTACTGTCAACAAGAAAGTACACTTCAGTACGCAAGTACAAGTCAATGTTGGGGATGATGGCATGCTGCATCCTTTAATACCAAACTGCCTTTTACTAATGCACCTGCTGCAGGAAGAGCTGGACAAGCAGAGGGTGCAAAGTCCAGGGTCTTTCGAGGATTCCATCTCAGTGACTCGTCAGATTAAGTCGACAATGTCCTGGTGGGTGTACATACAACATATTTCCCAGGGCCTCTCATTTACCCCGATCAGGCCTCACATAGTGATAACTACGGATGCTTCTGTCGAGGGATGGGGTGCTCATCTGCAAGATCTGGAGATCTACCGAAAGTGGACCGTGCAGGAAGCTGCATCCCACATCAATCTCTTGCAGCTGAAAGCAGTCTTTCTGTGTCTTCAGGCTTTCGTACCCAGGTTACGCAATTCCCCGGTGTTAGTTTGGAAGGACAACACCACCATGTTCTACCTTTCCAAGCAAGGGGGCACGAGATCCAAGGTTCTCTCAGCTCAAGCTCAACAGATCTGGGAATGGTTGCTCAACGACATCACCTTAAAGGTGGAGTATTTCCCAGGAGAACACCTCGAATGGGCAGATGTCCTCAGCCGGGCAGACAACCAATGTCACGAGTGGGAGCTGACTCAATACCACCTGACCAAAGTGTTCTGGTAATGCGGAACACCCAATTTAGATCTTTTTGCTACCCTGCTAAACAAGAAATTCAATCTGTTTGCCAGCAGATATCCTCAACTAGGATCCCGAGGAAATGCATTCAATCTGGCATGGATGGGGATGTTTGCATATGCTTTCTCATCTTTTCCTCTCATCACCGGATCATCAGGAAGATGAAGATAGAATCCTGCCTTCCAATTCTAATAGCTCCGGCTTGTCCAAGGCAGTACTGGTGCACTGAGCTTCTTTGCCTATCGGACCACTCTCATCTCACATTTCCACCAGTGGAGGATCTCCTTTCGTTGAGCAAGGGTCAAGTTCTTCATCCACAGATCTGATCCCTAAATGTGACCGCTTGGCTCCTTGCTACATTTAATTCAGGTCAATAATTCTGTCTGAAGATTGCAGAATGATTCTGTGAAAAGTTTGAGCGGAATCTACAAAGAAATGGTGTACCGCTTAGTGGAAAAGGTTTGGTCTTTGATACGCTTCTCACTTGGTGCATCTTATCTCTTCAACACTAGAACAAGTTATTCCTTACTTATTGCATCTAGCAAAGTCAGGCTTGTCTCCTGGTTCTCTGAAGGTTCACCTGGCGGCAATTTCCAGATTTAGATGACAGACAGGACCGTTCTCCTTGTGGTCAAACACTCACTAAAGAGTTGATTAAAGGACTGTTCCAAAGCTTTCCGCCAATAAAGCCTCTGCTGGTGACCTGGCAACTCGACACAGTTTTAACAAAATTAATGAAGCCTCACTTCGAGCCAAATCACAAAGTTTACTTAGGTGGACTTTCTCCTGGCTATTAGCTCCTTAAAGAGAATAAGTGAAATTCAGTCTTTAACGATCCCTGAACCATATCTTCAATCTCTGGAGAACAGAGTAATCCTGAGAACTAACCCCAAGTTTATTTCAAAGGTACCAACTACGTTTCATCTCAATGAGCGTATTGTCTTGTCAACTCTTTTCCCTATCCCCTCGGCTGTGGAAAAAGCTCTTCATTCTTTAGATATTAAAAGATGTCTCAAGTTCTACCTGGACAGAACTAAATTGTTCAGAAAATCTGATCAGCGCTTAGTCTCCTATGTCTTACCCAGAAAAGGAGATGCCCTCTGTAGGGCCAGTATTGGATGTTGGGTTGCTGTAGACGTCGCATTCTGCCATATAAAAGCAAGAAGACCACTGTCTTCGAAAGTGAAGGCTCATTCCTCAAGAAAAGCAGCTTCTTCTGCCCTGTTTGTGGTGGTTTTACTCCTCGACATCTGCAGGGCAGCCACATGGGTTAATGCCCATTCTTTTACAAACCACTACTGCCTGGACTCGTGGGACAAGGCTGATGTGGCAGTTTGACAAGCCGCTTTACGTCGCCTGTTTTTATAAGTTATGCAAGTTTAAGTCTTTTATAACAAGATACATGTTTCATATTTCTTTTCATCTCTCTGTCTCTTTTATTGAAATGTCTAGGTCATCATATATAATTAGAAGTTCTGCAAATGTACAAAGGTTATATTTTATGGGCTGTCTATATGCGTTTATAATACATATTGATGCTTAGGGAAAATATGATTTCATCAGTATATGATATTTAGAGTTGTATGGGTTTCATAGTGGGAAGGTTTGCCCAATCCACCACCAAACACGTTTGATACTGCTTGCTATTCTGATTCAAGCATGTGAACCTATGAAAGATATAATGCTGGAGAAAAAACAAGTTGCTTACCTGTGCACTGTGGTTCCTCAGTGTTGATATCTTTCATAGATTCAAATCCGTTCAGGCTCACCATTACTTCACCTATTATCCTCTTGGTACATCACTTGTGCTCAAAATCTGAGGTATGGTGGCTCTGCAAGGGAAGAGTGCTTCTGGGTCACCGCTGTGTAGTGAATAATTTCTCTTGTTTTTAATGGGTTTTCTAAGACTAGTCTACTAGCATTGGTTTTCTATTGCGGTTTGCTGTTACTGTGGTACTCACACCATGACGATGGGGAAGATTTACACACGTGAATCAATGAAAGATATCAATACTGGAGAACCACATTGTACATGTAACTAGTTTTTTCTGTCCCACCAGAGGTTCCTTTGATGTTTTTTAGAGATAGGGCAATGTCACATAGACTGTTATTGAGATCACCAATGTCGCCAAATCCTTAACAAGAGAATGCCACAAGCTAATCCCGATAAGTGAAAAAGGTCTGTGTCCATTTTCCCTTCAGCATAGAGTGGTCATTCTTCTGAAGAGCATCTCTGGTAGATCTGTTGACGTTTCAGGTAATTTTACTGAGGGACCACAAAATCAAATTTTGGTTTGGAAGCACCCAGTACTGCGACCCCTGTTACCATGGAGACATTGCAACCACAAGACTGTTTGAGACCTGTTCTCCCACTTGTGCAGGGATTTGCAGATTTGGCAGAAGTAAAGTTATTAACGCCAACAGCAGTAAAATCAGCTTGTGAACCGAAATCTCTGGGCAATGCCCTTTTGATCAGCAGCAGAATGGCCAAGACTTTAGTGATATCCAGAGCAACTTTCATCTCTGTTAAACCCCGCAGGAAGTTGCTATGCTAAAATTGAGGATACAAGGTCAAATACTCCATACCAGCGTACAGTCCTTGAATTTGAGAGCATGACTCTTGAAGTCATTCAATTTGGACATTTGAATTTACTACTTGACCGCAATGAGCATCTGCAAAGAGGCTAAGCGTCTGCCTACAAGGGTGTCATATGAGTTTAAATAGAAGAGGTTTGTTAAATGGTGCTTAAACAATGGTAATGAACCTATCGTCTGCCTAAAGGAAATATTCATTCTTTATTTGCTTCACTGGCAAAATCAAAATGATAACATTCTTCCATTAAGGTCACAGATTTCAGAAAGGGACCTAAACAGAAGTCCTACTTCACCATACCAGTTATTTGAGACTTCCTGGAATGACTGAAGATAACATTACCCTCAATTAGGTCTCCTCTTCCCTGTCGGTATTAAACCTAGTCTTGTCTAAGCGAATGGCTCCAGTATTTGAGCCTATACATAAAGCCTCTTTGTGGCACCTTGCATGCAATGTAGGTAAAAGTTTCGATTCTTCTAAAAGGGTAAGTGAAATCCAGTCTTTCAGAAATGGAGGCACATATTGTTTCGTACCAATAGGGTACTTCTCAAAAACGCATTACAGTTTTTTTTCTAAAGTAATATCAAATATTCATGTAATTCAGACTATCTCACTGCCAGCATTTTTAGCAATCTCACTTCACCAGTGGAACAATCGCTTGATTCCTTGGATTTAAGAGTACTAAACTTTTATTTAGATAGGACTAAAGACATATGCGGAACAAACCAGTTGTTTGTGAACTATAATCCGCTCAAGATAGGTGTGGCTTTTTCTAAGCGATCAATAGCTAGTTGGATGGTTTCTTTCATCACTTGTTACAAGTTAGCTAACAAACCTCTTACAGGTTTACCCAGAGCTCATTTAACATAGAGCAGAGTGGTATCAACCGAAGTGTGCCACTGACCGAAATCTGTAAAGCAAATACCTGAAAGTGAATACACAATTTAACCAAACATTAATGTTTGAGTGACGACTCAAGAGCTGATACATTAGTAAGTCAAGCAACTTTAAGGCATTTGTTTAGTGAACTACGTTTTTTGAGTGATATTTATAACAAGCTGTATCTTTTTTTTGCTGGTTCAATGGGTTGGCAGCCGTGGACTAGAGAGATGCTACCTATTCTATTCTACTTTTATGGCGATCAGGGAGGAAAATGTTCTGCAGAAAGAAATGTTACTTACTTGTAATCTTGGTTCTCCAGTATTACATCTTTCATAGATTCACATGCTTGTATCTTCCCCGTCGTCATGGTGGGAGTCTCACGGTAACAGAATGACCAAGCAGTATCATAGAGAAGAAAAACTGCATAGAAAATCCCCATAGGGGCTGTATTATTTGGTAACCAGACCATATCTTTGTTTGGACCAAAAGCCAGCCAATCAGCATTGCTGCCCTGCCCTCACACTCCCCAGCAGAAGCTTCCTGCCTCAGATTTCCAACCGCCTTCGTGTGATAAGGAGTCTCCCTGAGCTCTGCTCAGTTTTCTTCTGTTCCTGAGTGAACTTTTGACCTTTTGGAATCTTGTTTCCTGTCTTCTACATTAAGGTACTGTGTGTACTTATTTCTCTTATAATGGCTGACGGCTCTAAAAAGAGGCTGTTCAGGCCATGCAGGTCCTGTGGGAAGGCCAGACTGTTCTCTGAGGACCCACATGAGGACTGCCTTTACTGTCTCCACCCTAAACACCTGGTGAAAGACTGTAAGTTTTGTAGAAAATTTTCTGACAAAACTAAAAGAGACAGAGAGGCTAGACTACTGTTTTGGCTTCAGAAGAAGAAGGCCACATCAGGCTCAGATTCTGAGGAGGGATCTTCTCATTCAACTCCCAAGAAAAGAAAGGCTTCTGTTTCTGTGGAGAGAGTGGAGTCTAAAAAGAGTAAAACTAAGGAGAAATCAACCTCATCTCTTCCTATTACTCCTGTGGTGAGACAGTCCAGTCTTAAGGAACCTGGGTCTGCACCCTCTACCAGCTCGCTGGCTTCTGCTCCAAGATCTGTGGTGAAGACTTCGGCTCCGTCAACGACGACTTCGTCGACGACTGTGGCTTCGTCGACGATAAGGTCTAAAGCTACGTCGACGACTGCGACGTCTACGATTACAACATCGACGAGTAAAATCTCAATGTCGACGAACAGGCCGTCGACGACGACCACGACGACTCCGTCGACGACAGGTTCGACGTCGAAGATGTCTACGGGGGCCCCGTCGACGAAGGTCCCGTCGACGAAGGTCCCGTCGACGAAGGTCCCGTCGACGAAGGTCCCGTCGACGATGGTTCCGTCGACGATGGTCCCGTCGACGATGGTCCCGTCGACGAAGGTCTCGTCGACGATGGTTCCGACGACGGTGGTTCCGTCGACGAAAGTCCCGCCGACGATGGTTCCGTCGACGAAAGGCCCGTCGACGACGGTTCCGTCGACGAAAATCGTGCTTTCTTCCGCAAAAGCATTCAAATCACCGCAGTCGAAGACCATGATCTCGATCCGGTCTTTTCAGTCTACAAGGGGTTCATCTACCATCAGTGAAGCTGCAGAGTTCACCTCATGGACAAAGATTTCACCTTTACCGCCGTCCTCATTGCTAGAGCAGGACTCAGATGGCGAGGAGTCCTCAGGTGCCGCCTACAGTCCTTCTCAGCTGCAGATAAAGAGCCAAGACACGGATGAAGAGGAGGTTTATTCCTTCAAGGACAGACCACAATCTTCCAGATATGAGTCATTTCAGGAATCTGGTGATTATGATGAAGAAGAGGAGGAGCAGCATGAGGACTCGAGGGAGGAAGATCATCAGGAGACGATGTCTATACCCCTCAACCTTGTCTCTGATCTTAGGTTGATGTTGAATGACTACTACCGTCGCTTCCCAGAGGCGAATTCCTCGCAACCAGCTAGGCAGACGCCTTTCTCTCAGACACCTGCAGGACCTGCTCAACAAGAACAGGGGGTGAGATCGCCGCAGGTTGTTACTATAAGGGACGACCTTACGGAATCCGACGAGGATGAGCAGCCTGAAGAAGGAGAACTCGTTCAGGATGCTTCAGGACAGGAATGGGACGAATACATTTTACCATCGACTGCATCGCCTGAACCACTCAAATCTACCTCCCCTCCTCAAGATATCGGAGGTTTTCATGATCTCATGGAAAGGGCGGCCAAAAGATTCAATCTGGATGTTGAGGTACAACAAACGGATTGTTTCTTGTATGACTTCAAAGATGAAAACAAGAGGTCGCTTCGCTCTATTCCAATTATCCCTCGCATCTGGGAGGAGGGTCTGAAGATCTTGAAAACACCTGCGTCTATTGCGGTTTCAGTTCCCCGCATTGACAAGAAATACAGAGCCCCAGAGTCCACAAAAGCCTGCCTCATTGGGCACCCCAGGCCTGAATCAGTTGTGACGCAGGCGGCACAAAGAAATTCTAAGAACCCGGTGGCTACTTCCCTAGTGCCACCGGACAAGGAGGGAAGGAGAATGGATGGAGCAGGTAAGAGGTTTGCAGTCATGGCTGCCTCTACCATTAAAGCGGCAAATGCTATGGCACTGCTTGGTCGATACAACAGGCAAATGTGGTCTGATATTGCACCCATACTTTCTGCTCTTCCAGAGGACAAAAAGGAGGAAGCGGCAGCCATACTTAAGGAAGGCTCTAAATCTGCTGCCGAATCTATCGACATCGCCATGGATATTTCGTCCATGGCCTTCAGGCAGATGGCTGGAGCGGTTTCGCTTCGCAGACAGGGCTGGCTCAAGGCGACGTCTTTTCGTCCAGAGGTACAGGCGAAAATCGTTGATATGCCTTTTGACGGTGAAAACTTATTTGGAAAGCATATCGATGAGGCGTTGCAAGGCATAAAATCGGACACGGATACAGCTCGAGCGCTGGGATCGCTTCAGCAAGGAAGGTTTCAGTCCTTTCGGAGGAGAGGTTCAAGAGGTCAATTTAATCAAAGATCCTCTTTTCAATCCAACCGATATCAGCCGTACAATCAGCAGGGATATCGACAGTATAACACTAACAACCAATTCAGGTCCTCCAACTCCTCTTACCAACAACAGTCCAGAGGCAAATCTAACGCCAGGGGGAAACCTCAGCAGTCTAATAGACGTCAATGATTTCAGGCCGGCGCTCCCCACACAACGGATCCACGACAAAGACCACTATCTGTCTCAATTTTACAACAACTGGATGTCCATTACATCGGACAAATGGGTTTTAGATGTCATAAGCAGGGGCCACATTCTGGAATTTGTGGAGATACCTCCGGATCAACCCCCAGTACTCAGGCTCAGCAAACATCGCCAGGAAATGCAGAAGGAAGTTCTCTCGCTTCTGCAAAAGGGAGCCATAGAGGAAGTGCCGCAACATCTCAGAGGGAAAGGCTTTTACTCGCATTTCTTCCTCATCAAAAAGAAACAAACCCGGAAATGGAGGCAGGTATTGGACTTAAGGGATCTAAATCGATACATAAAAAAGATACCTTTCAGAATGTTATCGTTACAAGAAATTCTTCTACTGATAAAACAAAACGACTTCATGGCCTCCTTAGATCTCATGGATGCGTACTTCCATATTCCAATTCTTCGGAAGCACAGGAAGTATCTCAGATTTGTTGTGGAGAGTCGCCACTTCCAGTTCAAGGTCCTGCCATTCGGACTCAAGTCAGCCCCGAGGGTATTCACCAAATGCATGGCCCCGGTGGCAGCCCATTTAAGACTGCAAGGGCATTACATTTACCCATATCTGGACGACTGGCTGGTGACAGGTCCATCCTTCAGGGAGGCAGCAACATCTCTTCAGAGCTGCATCCGGCTGTTTCAGCGATTGGGCCTGAAGACCAACTTAGAGAAATCCTCGCTGACTCCGGCCAAGGGCATCCAGTTCCTGGGGGCATGGATATGCACCAGTGCAGGGAAAGCCTACCCTTCCGAAGAACGAATGGGAAAGATCATGAGGCTAACGGCAGCTCTTCAAGCAAAAAGGTCCTCTTCCGTGAGGATATACAAATCCATGTTGGGGATGATGTCATCCTGCATCCCTCTGGTGCCAAACTGTCGGCTTCGAATGAGGCCGTTGCAGGAACAACTGGACGAACAGTGGGCCCAGGCCAAAGGTACCTTCGAGGATCGCATTACCATCACGAGCCATATGAAGGTGGCAATGTCATGGTGGAAGATTCGAAAGAACTTGGATCAAGGCTTGAGCTTCATTCCTCTAGATCACGACTTCGTGATGACAACGGACGCTTCGCTGAAAGGATGGGGTGCGCATCTTCAGGAGCTGGAAATTCAGGGCCTTTGGTCAGACTGGGAAGCTCAGCTTCACATAAACATGTTGGAGCTCAAAGCGGTGTTCCTAGGTCTTCAAGCATTTCTTCCCAGAATACGCCAATCGTCAGTACTGATCCAAACGGACAGCACCACTACCATGTTTTACCTACTAAAGCAGGGCGGTACGAGATCCAAACAACTGTCGACATTGGCGCAAAGAATCTGGAAATGGCTCATAACCAATGGAATTTCAATTCAGGTTCAGCATATTCAGGGAGTCCTCAACACACGGGCGGACGCCCTGAGCCGTACTACCAAGGCGATGCACGAGTGGGAACTACACCACACTCAGGTTCGCCTCTTGTTTCAAAGGTGGGGCACTCCCACATTAGATTTGTTCGCAACGCAAAACAACTCAAAGTGCGTTAAATTCGCGTCCAGATACCATCAACAGGGCTCCAAGGGAAATGCATTCCTCATGGATTGGACAGGAAGGTTTGCATACGCGTTCCCTCCCTTCCCGTTGATACCGCGAATACTGCGCAAAATGAGATTGGAACCGTGCCGGATCATACTGATAGCACCAGCCTGGCCGAGACAGGCGTGGTTTCCAGACCTACTTCTTTTGTCGAGGGGCGAGAAAATCCAGCTCCCGACATTTCAAGACCTCATCTCCATGCAAGAAGGGCAAATTCTGCATCCGAATCTACAATCTCTAAAATTGTCAGCATGGAACCTCACGAGCGGGAGTTTCAAAATCTAGACATTTCACAGGAATGCAGACATGTTCTCTCACAGGCTAGAGCTGTATCAACAAACAAAACATATGCAGCGAAATGGACACGTTTCTGCCATTGGTGCAGCAGACAAAACTTGCATCCGTTTGAAGTACCACCTGAAGGTATCCTCCCTTACCTGCTGTCACTATCTAAGGCAGGTCTGTCGCATGCCTCGGTCAAGGTAGACTTGGCAGCAATATCGCGCTTCAGGCGGAAGCCAAATGAACCATCTCTCTGGTCCTCCAGGATAATAAAGGAGTTTATCAAGGGACTTTTTAGGGTTTATCCACCCATCCAACGCCCTCCTGTGCCGTGGCACCTCAACACAGTACTATCACAGCTTATGAGGCCTCCTTTCGAGCCTATTCACAAGTCAGATTTGCAGTTCCTGTCATGGAAAACGGCCCTCCTTCTCGCCTTAACATCAGCAAGGAGGGTTAGTGAAATCCAGGCCTTTTCAGTGGAGGAACCCTTCTTACAATTTCGCCAAGACAGGGTTATCCTAAGGACAAATCCTACCTTTATTCCCAAGGTGGCAACATCTTTTCACCTCAATGAACCCATTATTTTGCCTACTTTTTTCAGCAATCCTTCATCGGAGGCAGAAAGAGCCTTACATTCTTTAGACATTTCCAGATGCCTAAAGTTCTACATTGAAAGGACAAAAACGTTCCGCAAGTCCAAGCAATTGTTCATTGCTTTTGAAGGGCAAAGGAAGGGTCTTCCTTTGTCAAGACTGAGTATTGCCAGATGGATCTCCGCAGCTATCCTGAAATGTCATGCAAAAGCGGGGAAGCCGCTAGATTCTAAGGTACATGCACATTCCACAAGGAAGATGGCAACTTCGATGGCCTTGTTTGCAGGAGTGGCGCTGCCTGACATCTGCAGAGCAGCAACGTGGAAGAGCGTGCACTCATTTACGAGACACTACTGTCTGGACACTGCGTGGAAAGAGGACACGGCAGTGGGACAAGCTGTTCTGAAACGTCTTTTTCAGTAAGGTATGACATAATGGCATATTTTGTTGTCTATGCAATACTTTGATTTATGTGTCAACATGCATTTATCGTATTTCTTATATTATGATGTGTATTGTTATACCTTTGTCTTACGGCAGAGCTTCCTTTTTTAGTTCTGTCCTGGAAACGCTACTAATTTTGGTGAGCACTGCTTACTACTCTGATACAAGCATGTGAATCTATGAAAGATGTAATACTGGAGAAGGAATTAGTTACTTACCTGTACACTATAGTTCTCCAGTATTATCTTTCATAGATTCACATGCGCCCGCCCGCCTCCCCGTTTCTCAGGCAGATCCTGTTTCTCGGTATTTATCCATGTCTCTCACTCGGGGACGGAAATCTGAGGCAGGAAGCTTCTGCTGGGGAGTGTGAGGGCAGGGCAGCAATGCTGATTGGCTGGCTTTTGGTCCAAACAAAGATATGGTCTGGTTACCAAATAATACAGCCCCTATGGGGATTTTCTATGCAGTTTTTCTTCTCTATGATACTGCTTGGTCATTCTGTTACCGTGAGACTCCCACCATGACGACGGGGAAGATACAAGCATGTGAATCTATGAAAGATAATACTGGAGAACTATAGTGTACAGGTAAGTAACTAATTCCTTCTCTTCCAGGGGATCCTCATCAATAGTCATAAGCATTAGCATTAGAATATTCCCGCCCATGCGTGGGACCCCGGAAACACTATATTATATGTGCCCCACATATATATAACTATATATATATATATATATATATATATATATATATATATATATATATATATATATATATATATATATATATATATATATATATATATATATATATATATATATATATAAGCAATTGCAGCCCAATAAACACCAGAGCTGAATTATGCTGTAAAGAAATTCCACCATACATGGATAACATGCATTAGAAACATGAGAAACCACACAAAGTTTGTTTAGAAACTGTTTTAATGCTCAGAAAGCAGTAGAAATTCTCATAAAACACTGAAAGCATAGAAAGCTCCCAGGCTGCATTGCAAACACACAGTCTAAAAAGACTGAAAAGCTAACCTGTAGCTGCATGCAATAAACTGAGACCGTGCCTTTAAGGCATTCCTGACCCCCAGCTTCCCATCATGCCTCAGGGGTGACAGTTAGGTCAGTTGTTCTTTCCGGCTCCTTCAGGAAGGATCCTGGTGACACAGCTCCACTCATTTCTGATTTCTGTCAGAAATTCACTTCATTTTCACAACTTTTTTGGCTTACTTTGACGTTTTACATCTTGTCAAGTAAGAATCTGTCTTTTATTGACAGCTTTTTTGGCTTTTTTTCCTTGAAAATGCCTTCTCTTTTTGATACCTGCCCTTTTTGTGGTAAAAAGAAGGCCAAGACAGACAAACATAAAGTCTGTATACTTTGTCTGCCTGAAGATCATGATCCAAGGACCTGTCCTCACTGCAAAACCCTGTCAGGAAGAACTCTGAAGGACAGGGAGAGGATTCGCGTATATGGCCTGGCTAGGTCATCCAGAGGAAGGTCTCCGGTAAAGAAGGGCTCCAAGAGGTCTAGAACATCTTCTAAGGACAAGACTTCATGCCCTTCAGCTTCAGCGTCGGGCTCGGCGCTGAGAAAAGATCTACCGGTGGGTCATTTATCTAAAAAACGACCTTCCACAGCGGGCTCGCCATCGAGAAGAGATTCAGGTACGTCGTCGAGATTTCAAGACCCTCCGCCGTCGTCAACTCGGCGACGATCGGCATCGAGGACAATGACCCCTCCGCCGATGTCAACCCGGTGACGTTCGGCGTCGAGGAACAAGAGCCCTCTGCCGACGTCAACCCGGCGACGATCGGCGTCGAGAAGCATCACACCTCTGCCGTCGTCAACTAGGTGACGATCGAGGAGCAGACCTCGGCGTCGAGAACAGGCTCACCTCCGTCGTCACAGATACAGCGGTCGACGCCCAGAGTCCTCCGCCGTCGACAACCAGGCGTCCATCGGCGTCGAGGGTAAGATCTCCGTCCTCGTCTCGTTGACGTTCGGCGTCGAGGGTGCCAAATACCCCTACGCCGTCGTCGCGTAGACCCTCAACGTCGAGATTGGCTGCTCCGCCGTCGTCCCATAGACGTTCGGCGTCGGGGGAGAGGCATGTTCCGTCGTCGGCTGCACATCGCCGTTCGACGTCGAGGCATCCCCAAATCTCCACCAGCCTCTCGCCGGCATCGCTCGCCGTAGAGGCATTCGACGTCGAAAGACCACTCGACGTCGAGACGAAAAGAATTGCGGAAGCATGCAGGATCGACGTCTAGAGACTCCCGACCGACGTAGAGACCTGCTTCAGAGAGATCCAGAGAAGGATCGGTGATTCTGGTGACAGAGTCAGCGTCCCGCCACTCCTCCTCGCATTCGTCCAGGCGAGCTTCCTCAAGGTCAGCCTCTCCAGAGACCAGAAACCCTGCACACAAGTCGCCTTTGCGACGGACGGAGCCTTCTCCTACTGAGGTGCGGTTGTCCCCGAGCTGGAATCTGCCATTGCATCACTGGCGAGATTCAGGGGCTACAAGGTGGATGCAGGAGTACGCCAGTCCTATACACAGGTCTCCTCTTCAAAGACTGGTTAAAGAAGCGGACAGACGCAGCCCCCCCAGGCAAGGGTCCAAGCTGAGAGATCACCTGTGAGGAGGCCTTCTAGATCTCGTTCCCCCAAAAGGGAACATCGCTCGAGATCAAGGGATAGGAGACACAGTGCTCATCGCAGGAGTAGAAGAACACCGTCTACTTCTTCTTCCTCCTCTACCCACTCTTCAAAGAGGGACTACTCCCCCACGCTTTCGGATAGCCCGATCTCTAGGGTCTCGCCGATTGATGACATTAACACTTACCATGATGTCCTGCACAGGGGAGCTCAGAAGCTCAACGTTGAAATGTCTGTCCCCCAGGTCACCACGACGGTGATTTTTGAGACGCTTCACCAGAAGTCTGAGTCTCGTCCCTTGCTTCCATTGGTTCCAGGAATTGTGGAACTGGTCAAGGACATATTCTTGTCTCCAGCGACCATTAAGGCGGTGCCGGCTCGCATCAAAAAGAAATATAAGCCAGCTACCTCTGACCCGGTCTTCGTTAAGACTGATCCTCCTGCAGACTCGGTGATCGATTGCAGCAGCACGTAAGACACATGCAGTCACTGCTACCTCTTCAGTTCCTCCAGATAAGGACAGCAGATCCCAGGACTCGTGGGGTCGCAAGGTCTGCAACTCTGCTAAATCTACTCTGAAGGTCTCCAGTGCAGCAGCGCTTTTAGGCAGATATGATAGAGCCTTATGGGATTCCATGGAGCGCTTCAAGTCCAAACTGCCAAAAGAAGATCAGAAAGACTTTGAAGAGACGCTGACGGAAGGCTGTCTGGTGGCTAACCTGATGATTAGCACGACGGCGGACGGCGCAGTGCTTTCGGCGCATTCGTATGCGCATGGAATATGCGCCAGAAGGTCGGCTTGGTTGCGCTTGACAGGCCTCAAACCTGATGCACAACAATGCATCTTGAACCTCCCATTCTCCGGTTCCTCGCTCTTCGGCTCCCACACTGACGATGAGATGAGTAGAATGAAAACCGAGCTGGACACTCTCAAAGCGGTCAGCTTGGAGAAGAAAAAAGAGTTCAAGCGCAGATACAAAACCAACCAGCGCAAGGGGGATTCAACAGAGGGTTCAACCCCCTCAGTGGTCCCAAAACAAGAATCCGGGCAAGTCCCAGTTTCGAGGAGGAAAATCTAACAGAGGTAGAGGTGGTCACCAGCAGCAGTCCTCTACCACGACGAGAGGAGGAAAGTCCTGAACAGTGGCTTCCTCCACCTCCGTTGCCCACTCCAGAGGGAGGAAGAGCTTCTCAACATCTAGCAGAGTGGGCCAGCATCACAAAAGATCGCTGGGTGCAGAATATACTACGCAATGGATATGCGCTACGTTTCCGTGCGCTTCCAAAGGACATTCCACCAAAGAAGTCTCGTCCACACAGTTACAGCTGCTTCGCAAAGAGCGGAGAGCTCTTCTCCAAAAGCAAGCTATAGAAGAGGTTCCGCCCTCTCAAAGAGGAAAAGAAGTTTACTCCAGATATTTTCTTGTCCCCAAAAAAGATCAGGAGGGCAAGTTTCGACCAATCCTAGACCTTCGACTTCTGAACAAAGTCATAATCAAGGAGAAGTTTCGCATGTTGGCCCTTCACCAAATATGTCCACATCTGCAAGTAGGGGATTGGATGTGTTTGGTGGACCTCCAAGATGCGTACTTCCACATTTCCATCGCAAAACGTCATCGGAAGTACCTGTGGTTTGTGGTTGGCCACAAGCATTATCAGTACACGGTCCTGTCCTTTGGACTGAAGTCCGCTCCTCGAGTCTTCACCAAATGCATGGCAGTGGTGGCGGCTTTTCTTCACAGAAAAGGTCTCTTCGTCTATCCATACTTGGACGACTGGCTGCTGAAAGGTCCATCCCCACTGCAAGTGCGGCACGACTTCCAGTTTTGTCTGCAACAGCTGCACGACTTCGGGCTGCATGTCAACATGGAAAAGTCAGTGCATCAGCCCACCCAGTCCATCCACTACCTCGGCTCCGTTCTGGACACAAGCGTGGGAAGAGCGTATCCTTTGGAGGAGAGAATGTCTTCAATGAGACAGAAGTGCAGGCTTCTGCTCCAGGTGCAGAATCCGACAGTCCGGCAGGTGGCATCCCTGCTAGGATCGATGGCGTCCTGCATCTTTCTTATTCCCAACGCCAGGCTGAGGATGCATCCTTTGCAACAGACTCTGGAGCAGCAGTGGGATCAGTCGACAGGTCGCTGGGAGGATCAGATTTCTCTCTCCCAGGCGGCGAGATCCTCCCTTTCATGGTGGACTCAGCAGCGGAATCTGATGGTGGGAGTCCCTTTTCACCAGCCATTACCAATGCAATCGGTGGTGACGGACGCGTCTCTGCAAGGCTGGGAGCACACAAGGGGTGCCTTCAGATTCAGGGACGGTGGTCGGAAAAAGAACAGTCCTACCACATCAACATGCTGGAGCTAAGAGCAGTCCATCTGGCTCTAAAAGCTTTCCTGCCTGCAATCGAGTCCGATTCAGTCCTAGTCCAGACCGACAACACGACGGCCATGTTCTACCTGAACAAGCAGGGTGGAACTCGGTCGCGTCCTCTCTCCCTGGAGTCACAGGCGATCTGGCACTGGCTGCTCACCCGAAACCTCTCAGTGGTGGCGGTGCATCGCCCAGGAGAGCTAAATGTCAAGGCATACGCACTCAGCAGACACTTCGAAGATCAGCCAGACTGGGTGCTGCACGACGAGGTGGTGGCGGAACTTTTCCATCGTTGGGGTCGTCCGGAAATAGATATATTCGCGGACGACGAAAACACAAAATGCCACGCCTTCACGTCCAGGTTTCACCGTCCAGGGAGGAGGGAATGCTCTTTTGATGGACTGGTCAGAGACATTTGCCTATGCCTTTCCTCCTCTGCCCCTGATCCCGAAGGTGGTGTCCAAGCTACTCAGATCCAGCATGACCATAATTCTGATAGCTCCAGACTGGCCACGGCAGTGCTGGTACCCGGACCTTCTACATCTGTCAGTACTTCCACACAGGAGACTAGCTTGCAGGCCGGACCTGCTGACCAAGATGGGAGGGAGGATTCTTCATCCCAACCTTCCCTCACTGAACTTGACAGCATGGCTCCTGAGGTCCTGCAATACGGACATTTAAATCTGCCTCCTGATTGTATGAATATTTTAAAAGAAGCGAAAAGACCCTCCACAAGAACGTCATATGCGTTTAAGTGGAAGAGGTTTTTTCTTTGGTGTAAGGAACATCACTTTGATCCTACGAAGGGGCAGGAGGATGTCATTCTCCCTTACCTTTTGTATCTAGCAAGATCTGGTCTTAAGTATGCTTCTGTCAGGGTGCATTTATCGGCCATTGCGGCGTACAGGAAGTCGCCTAGCCAGTCCTCCTTTTTCCAGATGCAAGTGGTCAAGGATTTCTTGCAGGGGTTAAAGAAAGTGTATTCCCCTGTTTGAAACCCTTCTCCTCAGTGGGACTTGAATCTGGTGTTATCAAAGTTGATGGGCCCTCCTTTTGAGCCAATCCACAGAGCTTCCTTGCAGCATTTGTCTTGGAAGGCCGCTTTTCGGGTAGCGATTACATCAGCGCGCAGAGTAAGCGAGATCCAAGCACTGTGTACCAATGAGCCTTACACTGTTTTCCACCATAACAGAGTAGTCTTAAGGGCACATCCTTCTTTTCTCCCTAAGGTGGTGTCCGATTTTCACATCAATCAGTCCATTTCCCTGCCATCTTTCTTCCCTGATCCAGCGACCCCAGCTGAGTGGTCGCTTCATTCCTTAGACCTCAAGAGGGTGCTTAAGTTCTACTTACAAAATACCAAGCAAATAAGGAAGACAGATCAATTGTTTGTTAATTATGGCGCCCTGAGAACGGGCTTCCCAGCCACTAAGAGATCCATTTCGAGATGGATTGTTTCATGCATTACCTTAGCTTACCAGCTAGCGAAAAGGCCCGTACCTTTACCCCCCAAGGCTCATTCCACCAGGGGGAAAGCGGCCACTGTTGCTTTCTTGCATGACGTCCCTATGTCAGAAATTTGCAAGGCCGCAACCTGGAAATCAGTTCATACCTTTACGAGGCACTACTGCCTAGAATCTTATTCCAGGGCTGATGCTCAAGTAGGCCAAGCCTCCTTGAGGAATCTGTTTGGGTAGTTTTTCTAGCTATCCTAGCTTAGTTTTTCTAAGCTTACTGATCACGCTTCTGTGTTCTCCTTTGCCCGCAGGGAGATGAGGGGAGGCTCGCTATTCTATTCTAATGCTTATGACTATTGATGAGGATCCCCTGGAAGAGAAGGATTAGTTACTTACCTGTAATCCCAGTTCTCTTCCAGGGGTATCCACATCAAAGTCATAAGCAACCCTCCCGCCTCTCTGGGCAAAAGACTATTTTAAGTTGGAGATATTGTTAACCTCTTAGTTTCATGGTTTTTCAGTCTCCGCAAAGAACAACTGACCTAACTGTCACTCCTGAGGCATGATGGGAAGCTGGGGGTCAGGAGTGCCTTAAAGGCACGGTGTCAGTTTATTGCATGCAGCTACAGGTTAGCTTTTCAGTCTTTTTAGACTGTGTGTTTGCAATGCAGCCTGGGAGCTTTCTATGCTTTCAGTGTTTTATGAGAATTTCTACTGCTTTCTGAGCATTAAAACAGTTTCTAAACAAACTTTTTGTGGTTTCTCATGTTTCTAATGCATGTTATCCATGTATGGTGGAAATTCTTTACAGCATAATTCAGCTCTGGTGTTTATTGGGCTGCAATTGCTTATATATATATATATATATATATATATATATATATATATATATATATATATATATATATATATATATATATATATATTCACTGAAAAAACCATAGGTTATAGACCATATATAGTTAGGAATTAGCATTTACAAAACCTTGAAAATTCACTGAAAAAACCATAGGTTATAGACCATATATAGTTAGGAATTAGCATTTACAAAACCTTATTTTACTCACACAAAACCATTGAAATTCCATATATAGTTAGTTGCACTAACTATATATCGCGCACCCGCAATCCACTGCTGATGATGTCACATATTACATCATTCATGACATGGTCAGTGACATCACTGATGACATCACTGATGACATCATCTAGTGTCTGTGTGTTTTTGTAAAGTTTAAATACGTTTTACATATTGAAGAATGACTGGATGGATGGAAGACTGAGTGTGTGTGTGGCTGGCTGGGAGGTGTGTGACGCTGTGCATATCAATGTGTACTTGTATCAGTGATTGTATAAGAGAGTAAGTATGTGTTAGTATATGTGTGAAAAGTATGGTGTTCTGTGTTTAACTATAGATGAGGAAATCGAAGTGTGATTGATTCTTCACAGGACTGACTAGGTGTATGAGTGCATATGATAGTGTTCTAATAATAACTGACTGTATGTATGAGTAATTGTATGGGTGAATGAGTGAATGTGTGTGTAGACGTACGAATCAGTGAGTGCGTATGTAGTAACTGGTATTGGTGTGTCATGATGTCATCAGTGATGTCATTTGAGATGTCATCAGTGATGTCATTTGAGATGTCATCAGTGATGTCACTGAAGTATGGTGTTCTGTGTTTAACTGTATAGATGAAGAAATGGAAGTGTGATTGATTCTTTACAGGACTGACTTGGTGTGTGAGTAACTCCATGGATGAGTGGCAGTGTGTGACTGTCTGCATAGGTGTATGAGTGCATATGATAGTGTTGTAATAATGAGTGACTGTATGTATGAGTGATTGTATGGGTGAATGAGTGAATGTGTGTGTAGACGTAGGAATCAGTGAGTGCGTATGTAGTAACTGGTATTGGTGTGTCATGATGTCATCAGTGATGTCATTTGAGATGTCATCAGTGATGTCATCAGTGATGTCATTTGAGATGTCATCAGTGATGTCATCAGTGATGTCACTGACCATGTCATGAATGATGTAATATGTGACATCATCAGCAGTGGATTGCGGGTGCGCGATATATAGTTAGTGCAACTAACTATATATGGAATTTCAATGGTTTTGTGTGAGTAAAATAAGGTTTTCTAAATGCTAATTCCTAACTATATATGGTCTATAACCTATGGTTTTTTCAGTGAATTTTCAAGGTTTTGTAAATGCTAATTCCTAACTATATATGGTCTATAACCTATGGTTTTTTCAGTGAATTTCATTGGTTTTTTAACAGCTAATATCTGTAGCTGTAAAATGTATTCTTCTTTAAATCCAAAAATATATTTGATATGTTTATTAATAATTTTTTTTTTAAATATTTTTTTTTCTTCGTTCCCGCTTCGCGAATCGGGAAGCTTCCCGTTAGCTGACCTTGATGCCGCGAAATAGACCGCGAGCCGGTAAACGTTTCTTTACCGCAACTGCCGCGTTAGAAAACAACATCGTGACGCCTCCCGTCCGCATGACGTTTCGCGTTGTCGCGTGATACGTCATATGACGTGCTACGTTAGCGAACTGGTACGCTTACCGAGTCGCAAAGCACAGGTTTCTGGAAGCAAACCTGGAGGCCCTGCAAAGCGCTTAACGTAAACACAGCAGGTCATGTGACTTGGTAATAACACTTTTCATTGGTTCATTTCGCTTTTGGTTTCCTAATGATGTAAGACTAGGTCATATAATCTAAAATGAACACTTTTCATTGGTTGAGAACTATTGTTTTTCCCAAATGATGAAAACCCCTCCTTCTTTCCTCACTCTGACTTTCATCTTTGTGAGAGAAAGACCCTTTGTTACCAGTGAGCAATGGCTTCTTTAGTAGCTTCAGCTGGTGCTTCCCCACCACCTCCACCACCTCCACCACATCCAAGGAAGAGTGGACCACCTGCTCAAGTTATAATTCAGCAAGAAGAGGAAGAAGAAGAACAGGACGACGAGCACGAAGAGAGGCACTTTTTGCCTGAGGAGCCCAGGACGTCTCACCGGAAAGAAATCTTCATTTGGCAATTTTTTAAAATTCCCAAAGGTCAGAAAAAAGTAAATGCAAGATACGTAACTTGCCTTATATGTCAAGATAGACTGTCCAGAGGGACCGACAAAAAATACAGTTTCGGAAACTACACAATGCATCGCCATATGACTAGGTGGCATCCTAACAACTACAGTGCTGCACAGTTTCGGAACGACCTAGATAATCTCCCTATTATGGCCAGAAGATCTGTTGTACCGGAAGTAACGGGACCAGAGGGCAGGGAGATGGTGCCAAATATACAAACGAGATTTCATGAAGTAAAACAAGTCTGCGTACATTGCAGTGGATTCATTTGCTACGGAGAAAGAAGCATCACTCTGATCAACAGAGCTATTGACTATCATATGCAAGTTTGTACGAAACGCCCCAAATAATAAATACTTTTTTTTTGTTTTGTTGCTCCTGTTGAGCCCTTTACAATGAATCGTTTTCATTGCCCCCTCCAAGAAAAACCCAAAAAAATATAAAACTGTTCAGAAAAATTCAAAAAAAGTAAAAAAATGTTCAGAAAAATAATAAAAAAAATATAAAACAATAAAAACAATTAAAAAAAAAGTTCTTTTCAGAACTACCTCCCCGTTATTAAAAAATTGGTACAATATTTGGAACTGTGCCAACCTCTATTTCTCGTAGTTCGCTTCCCAGTTCGCTCGCCGGTACGCGAACCGGAAGCGAACCAAAAACAGTAAGTATAAGGGAAGGAAACAGACACTTATGTTAAAAGAAAGACAGCTATAGGGGAGTAAACTAGAGATACTATTACCCGTAATCCACTGCTGATGATGTCACATATTACATCATTCATGACATGCTCAGTGACATCATCAGCAGAGGATTGCGGGTTTTTTGGCAACGTGCCTTATCCACGGTTTAATAACGCTGCCTTTTGCTTTATATAAGTTTTCAAATTGTATGAAATATATACCAATAGGTCGTTATGAACCTTTAGGTAGTGCTTTTCTTCATGAGGTCTGGTCGCTTCCATACACATACAGATGTTTCAAAGATGATCAAGAAGTTTATCTGAATGGAGAAGAATGCACTGAGACGCCAGATCATTCACTAATGTGTAGGCACATACAGTTACACGGTTCATGCAACAAACACCGACCAAATATGGCTTGCGTGTTGCAAGGCACGCCAGTTCCTGCTATCATCCCCACGTTCAAGTTGTTGGAAAATGGTAGTTATTTGATGCTCAATAATGAAGATTGTTCTGGGTTAATTAAAAGTATTCCTTTTATCGTAACAGTAAGTGAACGGGTTATTTGCTGCAGAAATGTTCTATTTCCTCCCACACATGAACATAGGGAGTTTTCAATCTGGCCACAAATACCAACCTTGGGAGCAGATTTCAACGGCATGGCAAGAATAAGAGCTCTTTTGTCTCAGAGAGAGGTGGCCTTGAGTTCGGCCCGTGAAACTTTCGTGCTTCACATAGCGAACACCCGTACAGAGGTGCAGACCCTTTTCAATACTGATTCGCCTTTGCATTTCAGCAAGATGGTTCGGACTATCTTTAACGCGTCCTCCACAAAGGCCCTGGCGCACTTTTTTAAAGTTGTTACCAGTGGTCTCGTGACTTCATTTGAGAAAATCTTTGGAGTCATCCCTGCTTTCTTTCATTCTATTTTCTCCACTGTGCTTCGTGGATTCCCATTTTTACTTGCATTACCAGCGGACGCTCTTGTGCTTTTTTACATTTTTAAATATGGATGTCCCTCCTGTGCAAGCTCCCGCCCTGCAGCTGCTGACACTGTTCCGCAATCGCATGCTAGAATATTATGGCACAATGCCGTTGGCGATATTAAGCACGGCATATGGATTATCTTTTCGATTCTCCTACTTCACCTGTGTCCAGCCTGTATTTCACTGCCTGACCTGTGATTTCGATTGGGCCATTGATTTGTGTCTCTGCGGACCGGTTTCTCCTGACGTCGACTTTAATCAGCTGATGACTCCTATCATTACTCACGAGTTGGTTTGTCCTGGTGAAAGGATTATGGCTGTGGCATTGATGCATGGACTAATTGGTCCCTGGAATTTACTGGCGGCAACAGTCTTTCTTGGAACAGAGCTTTCTTGAAAACCCACCGAGCTGTCCTCTGATGGTGATAGAGGATCCGGTGCTGGGAGAGCACGTATGTTCTTTTCCGCTTTTAAATTGGATGGCTGAACTCTTTTCGGATGAAGACGGTGACTTCCTATTGGAGGCTGTTGCAGCTTATTTTGCATACACAGTTATGTCATAGACCTTTTTCATGTTTGATATGCTGAGTACTAGCATTTCATTGACAATTCATTGAGTTATTTGTCAAGTTTTTATTATTTAGCTTGCCTATTGGCTTAAGACTCGATAAAGTACTTGGCTGTTTTATTTTTCTTTAGCATTAAATGTTCCTAGTTTTTACTGTTTTACCTTGTGGACCGTCCACATATAAAGTTGCAATCTGCTCTCATGAGATGGCACTTCTATTATCTTATTCAGTTCGTTTCCGGATCATGGGGAGGTGTCATCTAGGTCCTGGATATCTTTACACCGTGTTAAGTTAGCATGGGCTCATTACCGGTTTAAACGCCATTTTTCCTTTTTTGCAACTTCTGCACACGACACTTAGTTGTTGCTTTAGCTTTCAACCTAGTAGTTCATCGTGGTTTACATAAGAATAATATGTTATTGCTCTACTATCTGCTTTGCTTGTTAAACTATATCTGTACAGCGAGTGCTGAAGTTTCAAGAACAACACGATACAGAATTGTTATGAGGTCTGATCTCCACGACTTCATACTCATAACATAAGTGCAGCTTCTGCCAATTCTGGGCATGAGGCGGGTTTTATATTGCTTTGCCGAACACACATACACAACAGTTGATGCGGTTCACATGAAGAGAGAACTGGTGTATGCTGATGTGATTCCTTCAAATCTAAGACACTAAAGTATGGGCACGCCCTAAACCAACACAAACAGACCTTCTTAGCAAATAATATAATATGTGTATTAGGGAGGGTGAGATATAAGCAGCCGCGGGCCGTGGAGGGAGTTACGGTGGGGCAGGGAGGCGGGGAGGGGGAGGGGCAGGGTGGAGCCCTCTCCACCCTGCCCCTCCCCCTCCCCGCCTCCCTGCCCCACCGTAACTCCCTCCACGGCCCGTGGCTGCTTATAAGTGTTGCTAACTCTTATTCATTTACAGCATGTTAACATACTGTCACCATTCGCTTTTTATGTACTAGTAACTATGCTGGTAATTTTGCTACTGATAATATGTGTACTTGTATTATCTAAGATACTACGCCTGAGAAGACGGCATTAGTAAATAAACATTTCAAATACACATGTGTTCTTCTTAACTCCATGTTCTGGTTTCTAAGAAATATATAACGACCGACTGTTCATGAGTTCCACGTATCCTGAGGTACTATAAGTTCATATTCTGGATTGTCTAAACATTAAGAGTTTGTTATATCCAATGTGACACTGTACCTAGCTTGCTAAGGGGTTTTTGATTACTAAGGTGAGTTTTGGGGCACCCTAATTCGCCGAGGTTCCAATCCTCTGTCCACAGTTCTGTGTGAGAACAGAAACCCTGCGACAGGGTCACCCCCGACCCTTGCTGGAGCTTCATCACACTTGCGATACAACTCCAGCAATGCGCCACCTTTACGGCACAGATACATCACGCATCTGTGCTGTTTTTGCCCCATGATGCGCCGCATTGTAAATGCAGCACACCATAGGTGACGGAACAGCGGCACAGAATGACTAACACATCCCTGGTGATGCGCCAGTCATCATAAATCTATCCCTATGCTTCTTATCTTGTTAGAGATGAACCGCCATATGTATCGACAAAGTTTTTTGCATTTCCTAAATAGCGAACTTTAAGGAATAAATAGCGATTCTTTACCATTCCTAGTTTGCGATGAGCTATTTGCTAATTACAAATTACCCGTTCATTTCCTTCATTTCCATAGGGCGGTTGGACTCACTTTTAGCTCGAACGGCTGAATGGATTTCCACGAAACTTGGCAAAATTGTAGGGACTGGTAGCCCGATGTGCCTTTGCTATGTCTCAAGATATATGCTCCAGTGGTTTTTACGAAAATTTACTTTGAAAAATATATATTGGGCTACATTGGCCTATATATATGTTGGAGCCCAAATGTAGCCCAATGTAGCCCAATGAAGCCCAATGAAGCCCAATGTAGCCCAAAGATGGCCGCCAGAGACAAAAAAAACAAATGTAGCCCAAATATCAGCCAGATGTAGCCCAACTATAGCCCAGTGACAGAATGACCAATCAGCTTCGCAAACCTCCGTTACGCGAAGCGGAGCGCTGTTACAGATATATATCTTTTTTTGAACGTTAATTTCTCAAAATCCACTGGAGCACATATATTGAGACCTAGCAAAGGCACATCGGGCTACCAGTCCCTAATATTTTACCAAGTTTCGTGCAAATCCATTCAGCCGTTTTATTATTATTATTTTTTTTTTTTGCCCCGCGGGGCCCTTTTAAAACCTCCACATCAAACCTAGGGGTCAGCGAGGATCTACTATGCCCCCTTATGGTCATTTGCCCCTTCGCTTTGGCCTCCTCTTGTCTCTCGATCCTACCGAGAGACAAGATGGCGGCCGCTACGGACTGTTTGGAATGTTTACAGACGCCGGAGAACCAATCAGCTTCGCTTCACAAAGCTCCGTTGCGCGAAAAGTACGCGTACTGGAGCGCTGCCCGGTCCGCTGTTACAGATATATATCTTTTTTTAAACGTTAATTTCTCAAAATCCACTGTAGCACATATGTTGAGACCTACAAAAGGCACATCGGGCTACCAGTCCCTACAATTTTGCCAAGTTTCGTGCAAATCCATTCAGCCGTTCGGGCTAAAAGTGAGGCCAACCGCCCTATGGGAAACTCAATGTTAAAAACACGTTTTGGGACCCCCCTTTTTTCTCGGCCCCCCCTTGACGAAACCCCCCCAAATTTTCAGGGGCTGCTCAGAAACAAAATGTTCCATTTTCCTGAAAATTTCAGCCATTTCCGTCCACAAACGCCAAAGTTATTAGACATAGAATTTTCAAAAATCCCATAGAGAAAAAATCCTAACTATATATACCTACTGGCGACCACCAGTAGGTAATATATATGTGGGGCACATATAATATAGTGTTTCCGGGGTCCCGCGCATGGGCGGGAATATTCTAATGCTAATGCTTATGACTATTGATGAGGATCCCCTGGAAGAGAACCAAGATTACAAGTAAGTAACATTTCTTTCTGCAGAACATTTTCCTCCCTGATCGCCATAAAAGTAGAATAGAATAGGTAGCATCTCTCTAGTCCACGGCTGCCAACCCATTGAACCAGGAAAAAAAAGATACAGCTTTGAACAAGCTCCCTAGTGGAGTGAAACGCGTCGTCTTTAAATTGAATAAATCGTCATCCTGCAACTCACTTGAGGAGTGATTCTTCTTTGTTCAATATTCGCTGCATTGAGAGGGGCTTTTGGAGGTCCAGACCTGTTGGATTCCGCCGGTCATTGACGGAACAGGAGTGCTCTTTCATATATATATATATATATATATATATATATATATGTATATGTATATGTGTATTTATATATGGTTATATATGTGTGGGGCACATATAGTGTTTCCGGGCTCCCGCGCATGGGCGGGAATATTCTAATGCTAATGCTTATGACTTTGATGAGTATACCCCTGGAAGAGAACTAGGATTACAGGTAAGTAACTAATCCTTCTGTATCGTAGGAATCACCACTAAAGCCACACACAAGCCTCCAACCTCTCCGGTTGTCAATTTTGTTTATAGCATTGCATAAAAAAATCTCACATCATATAGTCCTCCGAAATACCTAACGCTAAGAGGCAATTTGCCAGTATAGTGCATGCTGGGACAGGGAAGCTGCTGGACTCTTGAAGGAACAACGCATCATGTTGGTGTCTTTTATTCTCATCCGACAATCTCCTTTCCCCTGCATTTTCCCCAGCAGTCAGAGGTGGAAGGTTATGCATGATACTGTTAGACAGATCTGCAGTTAGGTTCTGCGATGTGGCCTTGAGACCTTTGCACAAGGTTTTCCTTCTCAGATAAAATGCTGAAAAGCTGTACTGTCTTCATATTAAAGGAGGTGCCACCAAACTGTTCAACAATGAGGTGTCTACCTTCAACTACAGATGGACTTTAATGTAGGAAAGAAGTGTTCCTTGGTAGCCGCACATAGTCTGCAATATTCTACATTAATGAATTCTGTGAGGATTTTACAGTGCAAAACCAGGATGACTAGTAAATAACACTCCCTTGCTTGTTTTTCAGCATGCCCATTTCACTAAGGTAGAGCTGACTAGGATTGTGGGTGAGGAGTCTGTATTCAAGGTGAATTAAGTGCTATATTCTCAGCACTTGAAGGTCGAGAATTTCTTGGTTGAAACTCAGGTTCCCAAGTTGTCCACAATAGAGAAGGATATCTTGAGGCACTGATCACAGCAGCTCATGCTTACACTGCTATTAAATGCTCATATGGATTTATGTTTTATTACACCTGTGAGGGAATCATGTACTATCATGCATGTGAATGTTTAAACATCTCGCCTCCAGCCTCTACTCAGTGTAGTGGTGGTCCCGGAACCAGACCCTTAACATAGATCTTCATATGCCGCCATCCCGAGTCATGTTAAATGTGAATGTGCCGCTCGTAGCCGGTGATTTCCAGAGACTGAAAGGAGTTTCCCTGAAGGCGGGAGAAAGCGGACGCCAGCGGTGTGTGGCGATTTGGATCCCCTGGACTGTAAGGGGCTGTGTGGACTGCGAGGGCGGGACTGCGAGTCCCAGCAGGAGTAGCGCTCAGGTCAGCAGCGCACCTGCGACTCTTCCCGCCCTCCCCCCTCCTCCTGCTGCATAAAGACTGCTCGCGGCCCCCGCTCCGCGGGAGCCGCTCGTAGCCGGTGATTGCCAGAGACTGAAAGGAGTTTCCCTGAAGGCGGGAGAAAGCGGACGCCAGCGGTGTGTGGCGATTTGGATCCCCTGGACTGTAAGGGGCTGTGTGGACTGCGAGGGTGGGACTGCGAGTCCCAGCAGGAGTAGCGCTCAGGTCAGCAGCGCACCTGCGACTCTTCCCGCCCTCCCCCCTCCTCCTGCTGCATAAAGACTGCTCGCGGCCCCCGCTCCGCGGGAGCCGCTCGTAGCCGGTGATTGCCAGAGACTGAAAGGAGTTTCCCTGAAGGCGGGAGAAAGCGGACGCCAGCGGTGTGTGGCGATTTGGATCCCCTGGACTGTAAGGGGCTGTGTGGACTGCGAGGGTGGGACTGCGAGTCCCAGCAGGAGTAGCGCTCAGGTCAGCAGCGCACCTGCGACTCTTCCCGCCCTCCCCCCTTCCTCCCTATTTAGCCCCGCCCATTCACGCGCGCGCGGGGCTAAGCCCGGGCAAAGGGCGGGACCGTCTGTGGCCGTCCGGGGCCGCAGGAGGCCGGGCTGGGCCTACCCCCTTTTTTGTTTGTCATTTGATTCCTGGTCACATTTTCTGCTACAATTCCCGGCTGCATATTACTTTGTACTATCATAATGCCGTCCCCGGCAAAGGAGAGCACCCCATTGAAGCCGGGAGGAGTCAAAAGCAGGACTCTAGAGAATTACTTCTCGCGGGCAGGGGGTGAGGGGGATAAAGAGTGTAATCTGTCTCGGTTAAGGGCAGAAAGGAGACGCTCAATAGATAATTTGAAAAATACCCCCCTTGGAGAGCAATCCACCACGCCTAGGGAGGAGTTGTCCCTAATAGACGATGTCCCACTCCTGCTGAGGGATTGTATGAACACCTCACCAGCTGAAACCATGAGTATAGCTCCAGTTCCCAGTCCTAGCCCCACTAGGGTGACCATTGACTTAGTCTCCCAACCCCCCCTAGCCCCCAAGACTAGGAAAGCTCAACCCACACCAGTCACCGCGCAAGGAGTATTTGGGCCTCCCCCTAACAAACGTAGGAGGAAGACGAAGGGAGCCAATGGGAGGAGTAAATCAAAAAGCTCTCATTTGGATTTTGGGAAGTCTTCCACCAAACCTCCCGTACTAGCGACGAAATTACCGGCTGATTTACACCCTAAACCTATTACGCAGAATGATTTAGCCCCCGCCTTGACAAAAAATATGGGAACTAACATCGCTAATGTCCCCCTTTCTGTCGTCCCGCTTGGGAACTTGGAATTCTTGCTAAGGTCTCTTTTACTACCAATTAGCGAGAGTATAAAAAAGATCGAGATCAGACTAACCATCCTGGAGACCACACTAGGTAGTCTGAAAACCCCGGCTGATCATCAGGGGAGGCATCCAGAACCCGCTCCCATTACATTAGCCCTCCAACAGCCTTTAAGAGTGCTGCAAACGTTGTTCCCCCACAAGCCGCAAATGCGGCGGACTCGCAACATCCCCTAAGGAACAAGTCTGCACCATCTAGGACCCTTAATTTTAATATTCCCATTCCCCCCTCAGGCCCGGTTGATCCGGCACAGCCGGTAGACAGAACCACACTGGTCCCCTTAATGAAGCTTCCCTTGAGACCACGTAGGCCCAATCTACCCCCTGAGACTAATGATTTTACTGTAGTTATGGCAGGTGTTCCCCCACTCGAAGTAGGTGAAATCGAGGATTTTTGTGCCCTGAAAAGCAGGGTCATTAAGTGGCTAAACACAAACAGACCCCTCCCGATACACCTTAATAATGAAATCATAATGGTAAGAAGGGTGCCTTGGGTGGGGAGAACACATAAATCCATCACAGGGGACTGTATATTGGTGAGCTTCAGGGACAAGGAAACAGTGACCTATATATGCCAAGGGAAAAATAGATCTAGGGAATCCACTATTCAAACCCTTCGGGTGTCTTTCTTCTTCCCCATCACTCCAGTTCCACTGCAGCCGCCACAAATGCAAAACAACTGAGAGAGGGCTGGCAGGAGGGGGAGACACCAGGTCTTTAACCCTAGACCCTTATTTGGCCGCCCAGAACCACCCTTTCACACCTATAATCGGTTTAATTGCCTGAACGATCTAGAGGGGGTAGATTGACAAATGGATAACGCCCCCCAGGGTTATAGGGAAAAGGGCATCCCGGCAGAGGTGCTGGCAGAGCGAAGCTCTCATGTTCAGCAAACTCTAATGTTTGGTGCTGGGAAATCCGGGTGTGTTGATCCTAAGGCTCTGGCCATAGAATGTATAGGAGGGGGTCATGGGCTGGTCATGCAAGGGCCAACACAGGAGATACCATCAAATCTACAGGAGGGATTAGAAGGGAAGGGGGAGGGAGTGAGACTGATTTCCTGGAATGTAGCGGGGATAGCGGGTAAATTTAATAATAAGGAATGGGTCGATTTTATTAGGAAATTTCATGTTATATGTGTTCAGGAGACATGGGCTTTGGTGAACAACTACCATCTACAGGGGTACAAGTGTTTTTTTGTTCCTGCCCGAAAATCTAGATCAGGGAGAGCAATGGGCGGGTTGTCCATTTATGTAGATTTAGATCTAGCAGGCACCTGGTCCTCCCCGGATTGGAACTCACATGGGATCCAGGTAGCTCGGTTCCTTGGAAAGGGGTTAAGATTTTCTGTTTTTAACATTTATAACACTGAGACAGCAAACGACCACATCCTGCTACTAGCTGAATTAGATCAGAGGCTGGGACAGGAAACAACATCTCAAAATAAGGGGCAGTCTCATGGGCTGCTTTTAATGGGAGACTTTAACTGCCATCTTTGCCCGGCATTGGTCAAGGCAAACCCAGATTGGTCACAATGCCCAATGGAGAAGGGGCCGCATTTTTCTCATACACCCACGGGGTCGGCTCTTGGTCTACTTCGGCTCAAGTATGACTTAGAACACACCATTAATATGATAGACCCACAGTCGGATGGCACACTTCCTCCAACTTTTAAGGGGAGGGGTTGCTCATCTATTATAGATTATATTTTGGCTTCGAGATCCCTGTTAAATAAAATAATCAGTACAGGGATAGAATGGAGCAGCTTCAGCGACCACAACCCTCTCGTTTTGGTGCTCTCGTATAGGGTGGGTGTTGGAACCAGAGCCCATCGCACAATTGAGGAGAGGGCCATAGACCAAGGCAGGAGACTGAAATGGTCCAAAGTAGACGGGGTAAAGTTTTTTAAAATCTTGAGTGACAAGGGCCTTCCGGCCATTAACGATTGCCTAGACTTAGAAGTCCAGGGATCAAGGTTACTGGAAGCATTTGACCAGATTGCTAACCTGATCGATGGCCTACTTAAGTCCAGTGCGCCCACACGAAATTTGGCTAATCCCCGGTGGTTCGACAAAGATTGCTCTAAGGCACTAAGGGAGCTGAAATGCTGCCTTAAGCTAAAACCAAGGGACCCTCACAAAATCAGGTTGTGCAGAGAAAAATATAAAAAAGAGACCAAAAGGAGGAAACTAGCCTTGCAAGCAGAAGCATGGGCAGATTTAAGAGAGGCAGGGGAAAAAAAGGATCTCGCGGGCTTTTGGAGAATCATTAATAGACCGACTTTCCAAGAAAATGATTCCCCGGATATAGGGGCTAATATCCTTCCGGAGCAGTGGGTCACACACTTTAGGGGTTTATACAACCATGAGCCCGGTACCCCTACAGAGCCTCCAATAACCGCAAGTCAGGTTTCCCCGGTAGTATTCACCCTTAAAGAGATTACTGCAGGGATGGAGGGTCTGACCAAAAATAAAGCTCCGGGTCCGGACGGGATTCCCCCTGACCTGTTCCTTAGCAATATAGATTTATGGGCCCCTTTGATGACCAGGGTCATAAATACTGCTATCTCTTGTAACCTGCCGCCATCTTGGTCAAAAGTGATTATCGTGCCAATTTTTAAAAAGGGCAACAGGGACGACCCCAAGTGCTATCGGCCGATCTCCCTGATCGACGTATCGGCCAAACTTCTGGGTAGGGCAATCCTCAACAGACTGGCCGAGTGGTCCGATGAGAATAACATCTTCTCGGACACTCAATATGGGTTTAGGACAGGGAGGTCCACCAGTGACCAATGCCTGAACCTTTATATGCTGACTGCCAAATATACTTTGGCCAGTGATGAACCTATTTATATGGGATTCATGGATTTGGCAGCAGCATTCGACCACGTCAACAGGGGAAAGCTGTGGGACTTGATGTCGAGCATGGGGATTGAAAGTGGGCTAATCACCATATTAAGGGACTTGCACAGCGATACTACGGCCAAGGTCCGATTTAACAGGGAGGGAGGATTGTCTGACTCTTTTGCATGCAAGAGCGGAGTCAGACAAGGTTGCATCCTTGCCCCTTTTTTGTTTTCCCTTTATATCAACAACTTGGAGCAGTTTCTTTTGGGATTAAAGGCAGATTCCCCTAGGGTCGGGCCGAGGCATATCCCGGTCCTGCTTTACGCGGACGACGCGGTCTTGCTCGCGCGCACACCGCGAAGCCTACAAATACTGATAGATGGGTTAGTTAAGTTCATGAGCACCCTGGACCTATCTGTTAACCTGGGCAAATCTTATGTGCTCCTGGCCGGCAAAAAACCTTCCTCTAAATTTACTTATACAATAGGCACCCATATTTTAGAGGAGGTCAAAACGTTCTCCTATCTCCGAGTAACCTTCGATGGCGCTTTGCAGTTTAACTCCTTGGTGGCGGAACGTTGCAGCAAAATGATTGCCTCTAATGGGGCAATAGCAGGATACGGCAGGAGGTTAGGTAGATGGAGCCTGGAACAGGTGGTGAACTTGTATTGCTCCGTATCATGCGCCAAAGTAATCTATGGGGCAGAAGTATGGGGTTATGTGAACACTTTTAGAATCCAACAGGAAGAAAACAAATATCTGAAATCTATCCTGAGGGTGCCACCCAGCACCGCTGGAATCATAGTCCACAGGGAGCTAGGGAGGCCATACCTGGATGACCTGTTAAAACTCAGGCCAATCGTGGCCTGGCTAAAAATATGGGTTAACCCAGATGCGCATCTAAGCAGAGAAATCTTATTAGACTGCTTAGATAGGACTAACTGTATGCGCATCCCTTGGCTTAAATACGTGAAAAATTCCCTTGAGGACTTAGGTTTTGGAAATCTCTTCACGAACCCTACAACAATGTCAGCCCAGCATAAGAAACAAGTAGGGGAAATTTTCCTTGAGCGGAAAATCCAATGCAGAGCTGAGGCTGAAAGAGCTAAAAAGTCTGTGAGGGCTCATAATCTGGTGAAGAGTGTGGAGGGTATGGAGCCTTACCTGTACCTCATGCATAATGCACAGGATAGATTCCTTATGTGCCGTTTTAGATTGAACTTACTTCCTTTTATGTTGGCTTCACCAGCAGGTTTTTCCACGTCAATTGAGCAGAAGGGACCCTGCGGCTGCGACAACAGGTCTCCGCAGGACTCCCTCCATTTTGTCTTGCTTTGTCCCTATTTTTCTATGCCCAGGCGCAGTTTTCTTGTAAATATTTTAAAAACCGCCCAACAGGAACATGCTAGGGATGCATTAGTTTTCTTGCAAAAAGCTTCCGATCCCCTAACCTTGTGTCGTATTATGAATTTTATCAGGGTTGCGGTCCGATTAAGGATGACTAGGGGTCAGGAATGAAAGATGGTGGATTTTCTATTATGAGTTGTTGGATTTGTACACCTGTATTTTTTTTTTTTTTAACTTGTATTAACTTTGTATAAGGATCTTGACTAATGTTTAATAATTTTTTACCAATGTATATACATATGTGCTTTTATGGTGTTTTTTAATCACCGAATAAAGATTCTAATGAATGAATGAAATGTGAACAATGAGATTCTGGGGATATTCCTGGCAATCAGGATATTGGCTGGCCTGATGTTTTAGGAACGTTCCAACTAGAGCAGCTTAACACCTCCAACCCTGCTATCGCCACCAACCTCGAACAGGGAGTGAAAAACTTCAATGCCTGGATCATCAATTGAGCAGAGAGCATGGTCTCCATCAAGAGCAACATCCAGAGAAAACCCTCCAAAAAGGTAACTCAGAACAGCAAAACAAGACCGTAAATAGTTGGAAACGAGATGGCGCACCAGCAAGGACACCGCTTACAGGGCATCCTTCAAGACCTCCCTCAACCTCTACCACCGCCTGCTGAGGCAACAAAAAAGACAGCCCTTGCTGCACACATTGAACCCTTCGCCAACAACAACAAGGAACTTTTTTAGCGTAGTTAGGGATTTCTCCAACTCAGCTACCAACTAAAACAAAATCACACCCTCACAGGAGCTGTGCGACAACCTCGCCCACTTCTTTCACGACAAGATCACAACCATATACAGATACTTCTAACCCCAATTCACACCTACAGGCTTCCTTGACAAACGCACCACCACCGTAGCACACAAACCACACACTGACCACCTTGAATATTCTCTCCACCCAGCACACCCACCTCCACCATGAAATCCATCTACTCGGGAGCTCCCACAGACCCATGCCTGCACCAGATCTTCATCCTCAGAAACCGAAGAATAAGCCAGGAACTCACCATCCTACTCAACACCAGTCAGACCAGCATTCCAAAAACCTTCCGCCGGCCCCAGCAAAATTAAAAACTACCAGCCAATTTCCCAGCTTCCATTCCCAGCAAAGGTACTGGAAAAGATCCTCCACAATCAAATCATGACACACCTGGAGCAAAACCAGCTACTCGATGCCTCCCAATGCAGCTTCTGCAGTAGTCAAAGCACCGAAACTGCCCTGATTGAAGCCATTGACGACATCCAAACTGTCTTTGACTGAGGAGAAACAGCAGCTTTGATCCTCCTCGACCTCTTGCCAGCCTTCAACACTGTATCCCACCACACATTGATCGAAAGACTCCACTACATCGGCATCCAAGGGTACACGCTCAGATGGATCATCTCCTTCCTCAGTGGAAGAACACAGAGGATCCACTTTTCGCCTCTGAACCCAAGGGGAACACCTGCTGTCCCCCCCCCCCCCAAGGCTCATGCCTCATCCCCATGCTCTTCAACGCATATATGACCCCGCTGGCCAACAGTGTTTGATCCCACGGTGTCCACATAATTTCCTACACAGATGACACCCAACTCATCCTCTCAATCACCGACGATCCCACTACCAGAACCAACTTCCCCAGATGCATGACAAACGTTACCGACTGGATGAAGAACAACTGCCTGTTGCTGAACACAGACAAGACTGAAGTACTGATCTTTGGCAACAGCAGCAACACATGGAATGACTTCGGGTGGCCATCAGACCTAGGACCCGCACCCACTCCCTCCAACCACGCAATTATCATTGAAAATAAGCTCACAGTGAAATCATTGATCAACGACGTCTCCTCCCTCACTCTGAGCATGCTAGGTAAGATCTTCAAGTGGCTACCCCCACACACGAGACGCACCATGACACAAGCCCTCATCACCAGCTGACTGGACTACGGCAATGTTCTCTACGTAGGAATTGCGCACACCTCCCACAGAGACTTCAGACAGTGGGGAACGCCACGGCCAGACTCCTCGGCTTTTCTCGACGAACCCACATCACACCGCACCTCAGGAAACTCCACTGGTTCCCCGTACAGAAGACATGCCAATTCAAGCTGCTGACCCACACACACAAGGCTCTATACAACCAAGGACCTGTCTACAATAACCACGGCCTGATCTTCCACCAACCATCAAAGACTACGCTCCACCTCCCTTTCACTTGCCTATACTCCCTGCATCTACCGAAGCAGGAGTGGAGGGCGCTCCTTCTCCCACATCGCAGACCTGAAACAGACTCCCTACGCACCGCCGGACCATCAGCTCACTTCTGGAATTTCAAATGGCCCTCAAGACCTGGCTGTTCGAATAAGTCTCTGGGATCTGCAAGTACTTGGACACTCTATCAGATGATTAGCCACGCTTTATAAATCTTGATTGATTCCAGGCCAGAATAATTGCTTTAATCTTCAGTAGCGGTTTCATCTAATCGTAAGGCACCCTAGTGATGGTCCTCTGTTTTCAATGACCTGCCTGGCTATGGATAAAATTGTGACATATACATTTAGGAGCAATTTTTGGTAGTCCTGGGTGCAATGATTTGTGCACCAGCATCAATGTGCTGACTATGACAATTGTACACTGATCTGTCTGCACATGGAAAGTAATCTTAGATACGTGACAGGGCCAGCAAAGCATCAGACAGTTGTGCCCATTGTTGTCCTTCTTATTTATCTTGACATTGGAGCCTCTTGCCTGTTAAGTGCGCATGTGAATTTCAAAACTATTAACCTTTCAGGCGGGAGCATTACTGAATATCTATGTATGCTGATGTTAAGCTTGATGATTGGGACCCAACAAATTACATAATGCCTGTAATGCAGACAGTAGAAAGCGTTGGTAACTTTTCTGGACTCCATGTCAAGTGGGGCAATGTGTGCATGTTCTGCAAACGGTTACAACTGTGGAGGATCTGAGAAATGCACTGAAAGTACTGTTGATATGGCAAACTTCAATCATCCAGTATCTTGGGGTCTGTATATATCACACAAATTATCTTATTGAAAGGAACTTATCCAGGCCTTGCGTCTGTACGCTGCCTTGTTATATGGAGTAATGGTAGAAGAGTGCCCTTGGATAACGTCTGGTAGTCTGATAGCTGGTGGTCATGAAATACACAACATGAAGATGTACCACCTGGTCCCAAAGCTCCAACATGCAGCGAGGTAGTTGTTTGATGGGCAATCCTCAAAGAAAGTGTTTCTCAACTGGGAATTGTGATCCAGAACCTTGGCTTGGACCCTCAATGACAATTCATTACTCACAACTGTTGGAAGAAGTGCATATGGTGATTTTAGTGGTCTTTGATAATCATAGCAAGCTCTCAGTAGTAGCTGTGGAGAGCAGCCTTCAGGCTTACCGTGAAGGAGTGTGAAGCAGCTTGTTTTACCTCATTTATTCGTCGATGTAAATTAGATGAAAAAGAGCCACACAGTGTTTATATAAAATAGATGAAAAAGAGGAGTCGTGAAATCCATGGATCGATTATTGAGGAGAACCTGCAAGCAGAGGGGACAGAGTCTATGCCACTCGGAGGTGACCAGGAGGCACTGAAGCACAGTTCCTACCGATGATAGGAGGTACAGAAGTGAAGACAGTAACTTTATCGCTGCAGCTGTGAGGACCTGGCGAACCTGAGGAAGACCAGGGGAACTGCACGAGGTTTCCCACCCTGAATGTCGGTGACTAGGTGGTCGGTGTGTGGCGAGAGCACCATCAAGCCTTGGTAGCTGCAAATGACGAGGAGCGCAAAAAGATGCACCCATTGGGACCAGCAAGGTCCAAGGGACTTGTCAAGTTCAGGAGAGTCATAACAGGCCCGACGAAGCAGAGGTGCCCACTGAAGCAAAGGAAGACCCTCGAGAGGACCCACAGCCCGAAGGCACAGGAGTTGCAAGAGGACTTCAGGCAGCTCACCAAAGATGGAGGCCCACAGTGCAGAGGATGCAGTGAGGATGCTGACATTTGAGAGATGAGGTGCTGGAGGCTAGAGTTTTTCATAGCCTGAAGAACTCTGGAGTGCAGAGCCAACAAGCCTTGGCAGCGGCAAGTCGGCGCGGTGCACAGGGGTTTGGTCCCAGTGGCCCCGACGAGGGATACTGTCCTCAAAATTGCTGAGAAGACAAGTCAGGCCTCTAGAGAGCTGCAGAACCACCACCTGTGTTGCTGGGCCCCTGGAAGTCCGCAGGACGAAAGGAGAAGCCGATCGGTCAGCTTTGTTGCAGTGCCTGCAGATGCAGGGGAGTAAATCCTTCACTCCAATGGAGATTACTTCAGATGTCTTGATGCCCACAGGCCTTCTGGAGAATCTAGATGAAGCACAGATGACGCCGAAGACTTGAACAGCAAGACCATGCGCAGCAGGAGTCTTTCCTAATGCAGTCTTGGTTCCAGTCTAAGTCCAACGAAATCCAAGTGTCCAGACGATCGAAGAGTGTCTTAGTTTCAGAGGTGAGTCTTGTTCCACAATGAATCTGGGGCGCCTTCCAAAGGTGAGCCCTTAAGTACCCTAGGGAAAGGGTAGGAACGACTCGCGGGTCCCTCACAGAGGAGGAGCTGTACAGATGGGAGGTTATTCCCCTGTCCTTTGTCCAGTTTTGTGCCAGAGCAAGAACCAAGGGTTCCTGAACTGGCTCAACCGAAGTATACAAGGAGGGCACCAAATGAGACCTTCAAAGCAGTCTGGTGGTGCTGGAAAGCACCCCCACCCCAGCCCAATACACTAAATCCTGTCTGGGAGGTGGTCGAACCTCCCTGTGACAGGAAACCTATTGTTCTACCTTCCCCCTGCTCGAGCTCAGCTCAGCTCAGCAGCAGGAGGGCAGAATTGTGTCTGTGGTCGGCAGTAGCATTAGCTTGCTGGTATACTCTGAAAGGCTATTACCGGGAGTACAGGGGGGGTCCCTTATGGAGCCCGTCAGTACATGGGATCATACTTACAGCACCAGAATAGGTGTTGGGGTAGGATTCCCACATGTTTGATACAAAACATGTAGCAGGAATGCCCGGTTTGGACAAGCCGCTCCCTGGCTGACAGGCGCACTTAACTTCAAAACTGTTGAGTTCCTTTACAAATTTCAAACAATCTCATTCATTGTTCACCAATGACATCCAAGTCAAGGATCATTGTGAGAAAGTGCCATCTTTCTTGCATTGGTAGGCCCCCACTTTTTTCTGAACTGCTGATGTACTTTGACTGAGTGTGCCCTGGGTTCCTGCCAACCAGGTACCCAGGGCCTCTGTTCCTTCCCTAAAACTGTGTTGAAACTAAAACCCAAATGGCATCTCTGGCCACCTGTCAGCCCCTAGTAAATGGTACCCTAGGTAACCAGGGCATGGTGACCAGAGAAGACCCCTGAGGGCTGCAGCACGTATTGTGCCACCCTCAGGTGCCCTCTGTACCCTGACACCCACATACTGCCTTTGCAGGCTGAGTGTCTAAGTACAGAACTAAACAAAGAGTCAACATGGCACACATCCTTGTGTGCCATGCCCACAGAACCCACTGCCCTGGCATACTTCAGTCACCCCTCTAGCTGGGTGCCCTATGCCAGAGGTGTGGGCACAGGTGCATGTGCCCTGTGCTCCTACAGTACCCAGGGCCATTCCTGGGCACTGTAAGAGCAGTGATGCCATTAAGAGTATATGGTGCTGGGAGGTTGTCATTACAAACTCCACAGCACCCTAATGGCTACACTGAAGGCTGACAAGTTTGGTACCAAACTTCTCAGCACATTAAACCTGCACTGATGCCAGTGTGGGATTTCATCTTAGAGATGCCCCTGAAAACCTAACCTACAATCCACGTCTGGGCTGAATGGCTGTAGAGGCTGCCACACAGCAGACATGTTGCTGGACCCCTGGGTGGAGAGCCCCCGCTCTCCTGGGCCTGCAACAACGCACATCCTATGCGAGGTGCTAGGTCTCCTCCCCCAGGATGGGAAGGGGGAAGCTTCAAAGGCATGCCGCCTCTGGGAGCTTCTCCAGACCATTTGCTGTACCCAGCAACTGGCCCCCACCAGTCCTGACCCCCACTCTGGCGGGAAGACTGGCGGGAAAAACTACGTCGGGAAGGGGGGTGTGCCAGCCTGTGCCAACCCCACCCCGTAGGTGGGGGAGACTAGGTGAAGCACAACCCTGGAATCCGGACATCTTGAAGATGGGGAGCCCTGCCCAATCACAGCTAGGCTCCTGCCCCCCTCCCACAGGAGAGGAGCAGGCTAGGGGGTGTACCCATCCCAGGACAGGGACCTATTGGTCCTTGCCCTTGTCCTACCTGTAACGCCCCTAAATTCAGTATTTAGTGGCTCCCTGAACCTTCCTTCCTCCGATCCCGATAAGAAAAGAAGAAAGAAGATCAAGAAGAAGTCCCGCCGTGCAGCTAACAGGACGACAACAACTGACTTGGCCCCAGCCCTACCGGCCTGTCGATCCTGAAACCTACTCCTACCTAATCCCGGCGACTCCTGCGGACAGCAACCTTGGGACACCCAGAGGACCTGCCTGCCTTGACCCTCTTAAAGCCTGGGACCCCCATCAGCAGAGGCTCTGCTGCAACAACACCCCTGGTGCCAGCCAGGAAGCTCCGGACCAACCCACTCTGCACCCGCCAAGCCCGGCCTGTGCCCGGGTGATCCAGGACCACGAGGACGTCCCCCCGGCGACTGGTACCCGAAGTCCAGTACCCAAAGACCCTCCTCGACGACGCCTGCAGCCTCAGGACAAAGGACCCCTCTGACCGCGACCAGCAAGGGGGTAAGATTTCCCGACCTCAAAAGACACCCCTTCACCCGGCGCCCCACGGCCCCCTGTGCCCAACTCCTGGATGCCTACCTATCCTCCAAGATCCCAACTTACCCCTCGAAGTGTTGGTCGCTCCAGAAGATCCTCCGTCCCCGAGCCTGCAGCCTTTGTTTCCTTTTCAAGTTCCTCCTTGAATAACATTGAGCGCCCGACGGAACGAAAGCACCATGCACCCAGCCGCCCGAGTGCCCCTTGCAGTGCAACCTGTACCCTGTCCTACTTCCCCATTTGCCCTGAGCAAGTGACCAGGAACCCAGCTCCCACAGCCGCGTGGCCTGCTAGCCAGCAGCCACCAACCGGAGGCCCCCTGCCCCCCTTGGTAACATTGGGCCGAACTACCCCTGCACCCGGCCGCCCCTGCCCCGCTGAGGGTGAACCATCTGTACCTACCTGACCCTGGGGGACCCCTGAGTCTATGCCCAGACCTTGACTTCACCAGTCTAGTACTCACCTGGAAACCGTTAACTCACTTACCTGCCATTGGATAACATAGACTGGTTTGACTCAAAAATTCTTCTAAGTGTGAAGTTTTGAAAACTTAAAATATTCATATAAAATCAACCGAATTCCGAAATACTCACCTGTGATCAGGAGGGAAGCCAGTACTGTACCTTGTAGCACAATACTGAATCGCAAAAGTAATCCTTACCGGGTTTACTAGTAATCTGTATTTTCTCCATAGGAATCCACTGTCTGATTTTCTATGAAATTTCTTTGAAGTGTCTACTTTTGAAAACTTGAAATATTCTCTAAAAGTCACTACTGTAACTAAAACGATTTTACTAAAATGGTTTCAGCTTGGACCCCAGGACTGAATCTAGGATCCAGTCCTGGAACTACTAAAATAATCTACAAAGTAATCAACTGTACTAATATGATGAAAACCCATTGAGCTCAATGCTGTAGTGTTTAGAATTGTGTTGCCTACTGCAACCCCTGTATCTATTGTGTTCACAAAGTTTATTGCCTTTGTAAGTAATTACATGAGAGTACTCATATCAAGAAAAGTATATTTTGATACCTGTTGTTTCTAAAAAGCTATGCCCTGGGTACCTAAATACCATTTACTAGGTTCTTACAAGGGTACACCAGTAGCTAACTTTGGAGTTACCAAAGTACTTACCAGAGCCAATAGAGGGGAGAGAGAGCACAGATGCTGGGGTCCTGATTAGCAGGAACCCATGAGACGAAGTCAAACACACACTGACACCAGGCAAAAAGTGGGGGTAACCATGCTAGAGAGATCCTACCTTCTTACACTACTTACCTCCATCAGGTTCAGACGTGTCGTTGTGAGCATGCAGTGTTCTAAAACAATATTGCCTCTCGCTGGTTTTCAACCATCTCCTTCCAGTCGACTCCATGTTGGCTATCTGTCTCTCAAGTCTCATATCCGGGTTGAGGATGTCGCTGTGATGAAAACAACTCCATTTAGATTCTGTCCTACTTGCTACACCAAGTCGCCGAGGTCCACCCTTCATGAAGTTTGCAATCTCTGTTTGTCTCTCAATCACCAAAAGGACTTCTGTTCGGCGTGTCTTGTGTTCTGTCACTAAAGGATTCTACGGAACCGACATGCTTGTAGGCTCGCCTCGGCCACCATAGCACACAGATGTGAAGTGGATGACACTCCAGACATCTTTGGAGAGCGTGAAGAGTTGGATATTGAAGTGGCGGAGGCTCCGGGTGTCGAAATGGAACCAGACTTTTCGCTGGAAAGGGTTAAGTCCAAGGCAGATATCGAGGCCTTACAACCTCCATCTGCCAGCAGCTTCAAAAGACAGCAGTAAGTACTGATGCTTCCCCTACTCACCACCAAGAGACGTCAGCCTCGAGCTCCAGTGCCCATGAGGCCCCTAATGCACCAGTGCCTTCTGGCCATGGTCGACACATGCATTCCCAGATGGACCCAACACCCTTTCCACATTCGTCTCCAAGGTCCTTCTAAAGCACAGAGCCTTAGTGCTAGATCCGAAGGCGTGCCATCAAACACCTTCCGACTCGAAAGGGTTGGAGCCAAAAATGTCAGTGGCAAGGCATCTTGCACCGAAATACTCTAAGCCAAAGGCAAGTTTGGCACCAAAACCCTCTAACTCAAAGCACTCTCCGCCAATATCGAACTTGACACCCTCAAGTCGGTGACGATCTATCCTGTCGAGCCCCTCATCCACTGCTGCTTCCTCTGTAGCTCCCGAAGACTTCAGGCAGATTATCTTTGAGCAGCTTTAGAATCTGGTGCTCAGCAACAGCGGATACATATCTAGTCGGGCACTGGAAGGATCTTGGTGAAGCCTTCGCAGGAGCTGAAGGATTCTACTCCTCATAAGAGGAAGTTGACTTTTGAGGAGGCCATCAACCCACCAACGCCTACCCCTACCCCTGCCAAGAAGCCTAAGAAGCATGATAGGGCTACCTCCCCCTACTTCCTGCTTGTCCTCCCCTTCCCTCCCTCCCTCCTCCTCCCCTGTACTTCATATGTTGCCTTTAGTCACCACAGCACTCAGCTAGGGGTTCTTCACAGTCAAGGGCAGGTACAGTCCTAGACTTCCTTATGACCCAGACAACCTGATTTATGACCCACAGATCCGGACCCTTGGGATGATTGATATTGAACCCCCTGCAGACACAAACCCAGATTTGTACCCTGCCAAGCCTTCCCCACCAGATGATGTCACTACATATCATGAGGTAGTACACATTGCTGCCACATTCCGCAATATTGAGCTCCACGTGCAGCAAGAAGAGGGCGATTTCCTTTCGGAAACCCTCTCCTCCACTCAACACTCCCTACAATATCTCCTGATGCTTAAAGAGACTCTCAACCTGCCATAGAGATTTTCAAAGCGCCTTTCAAGGCAAGAGTTATCGCACCTGGGATAGATAGGAAGGATAAAGCCTCCTCTAGTAACCTTCCATACATTTGTGGCCAGTTACCCCCAACTCACTGGTGGTACGTACCGCCAGAAAGTGTGCAAACACCCAGTGCAATTGTGATGCACCCCCTCCTGATCGGGAGAGCAAGAATATAGATGCTGGGGGTAAGAGTGGCGGCACAGTCCACTAGTCATTGGCAAATAGCCAATTCCATCGGCATTCTCTCCTGATAAGACAGCGCCCACTGGGACCAAATGGAAGATTTGGCAAAACATCTCCCAGAACAGTACCCCAAAAACAGTCAGTAGTTGGTGACAGGGAAAGGATCTCTCTAATACTAATGTTCGCTGTGCTTTAGATGCCGCTGATACAGCCGCTTCCAGAATTAATTCCAGCCTTCTCTTGCGGCACCATGGCTGGCTGAGGGTTTCTGGGTTTAAACCAGAGGTGCAGTAACACTTACTAAATGTGCCTTTTGATAGGCAGCCTCTCTTTGGCCCACAGGTCGATGAGTTGCTCGACAAAATAAAACGCAGATGTAGCAAAAACGATGGGTGCCTTCTGAACACCGCCTACTGTAGGCTCCACAGTTTCGTGGCACATCTAAGACACCCACTTCAGAATCCTCTTATACATTCATCAGGCCACCGCACCAATCCCCCTCAAAGGGTTACTACAGGGGTGGATAATAGGACAATAGGGCACAGGTAGAGTTAAGAGTACAATGCCAAAAGAAACTGCCCCCCTCCAAACAGTCACTCCCTTCTGCTTCCCCTTCACAAAACACCTGTTGGGGGACGATTGCAGGGGTTTCTGCAACGTTGGTCAGAAATAACCTCAGAACATTGGTTTAAAGACATGGGGGGGGGGGGGCATGGTCTGGAACTCCGAGAAACACCACCAAACATCCCCCACTTGCCAACACATTGCAAGAACATCTGAGTCTCCTTCACAAGGAGGTACAGGCCCTCCTGGACAAAGGGGCCATACAACCTGTTCTGCACCAACACAGCAGAATGGGTGTATACTCACTCTATTTTCTTATCCCAAAGAAAGATGATTCTCTCTGGCCCATCCTCTATCTTAGGCTTCTCAACAAACACATTCCATCAGAGCCCTTCCACATGGTGACTCTACAGGACATCCTACCACTCTTGGACAAAGGTGACTTAATGACTTCCCTGGATCTGAAGGATACCTACTTCCACGTATCCATCCACCCAGTTCATCGTAGATATCTCAGGTTTGTGGTAAGTGACCAGCATTTTCAAATAAAAGTGCTACCCTTTGGGGTTACCGTTGCACCAAGAGTCTTCACCAAATTTCCGGCTGTGGTGACCGCTCATCTCAGTAGGAGCGGCATCCACGTCTTCCCTTACTTAGACAACATAGCTGATCAAGAGCTCCACGCAGCAACTCTGTCTAGCCCACACATAGACCACGATTCACACCTTGCACAGTCTAGTTTTCACCATCAAATTGACCAAATTCTACCTTCAACCCCTTCAGATACTGTTCTTGCTTGGTGCCGTCTTAGATGCCGGCGTGGGAAAAGCTTAGCCCAGCCAGAGTACAAGCCTTCCAAAACATGCTGCCCCTTTTTCAGCCAGATAGACATTAAACGGTAAGAAATGTGATGGGCCTACTAAGCATGATAGTATCTTGCAACACTATAGTCCCTCATGCCAGGCTCCACATGCACCCGTTACAAGAGTGCCTAGTGGCACAGTGATCTCAAATCGAGGGTCATCTTGAGAATCTAGTGTTTGTATGGGGACACACACATCGCTCTCTGCGGTGGTGGAATACAAACAACCTGTTGCAGGGGCTGCCCTTCCTGGACCCAGTTCTGAAAGAGAGCATCACCACAGACACATCTCTTACAGGTTGGGGAACACATCTCCATCATCTCACTGTTCAGGGCCAGTGGACCCCTGTCCAGAAAACTCTTCACAGCTGTCACCTGAAGCTGCTAGCCGTCCGGCTCGCTCCGGGCTTTCCACCCTCTCATTCAGAACATGACAGTCCTGATATGCACAGACAACAAGACTGCCATGTTTTACTTACAGAAGCAAGGGGGGGGGGGCACACATTCACCACAATCATCTAGTGGAGCGCAAAGCATCTGGAGATGGGCAATCCATCACAAAGTCCATGTACTTATTCAGCACATTCCCCGAGTAGACAAGGATCTAGTGGACCTGCTCAGCAAGGTGCATCAAGAAGTCCACGTGTGCGAATTCCAACCCAAGTCCTACACACCTCCTTTCACCATTGGGGGCTCTCACGTATAGATCTGTTTGACACTGCCGTACAAAATGCCCTAACTTTGCCGTCAGACTGCCATAACCACAGTATCTGGGCAATGCTCTATGGATGAGTTGGTCCAGGATATTTTCTTACGCTTTACTGCCTCTCCCACTCCTACAGTTTGTAGGACACCCTCAAGCTCATTTTGGTAGCACCAACCTGGGCATGCCAGCCACGGTCCTCCATACTACTAGACCTATCTCTAGTCCCACAAAAGAAGCTCCCCAAAAGGCCAGCTCTTCTCACACAGAGCAAACACAAAGAGATGATGGACGGAGCGCTGAAACGTTTCAGACAACGCCCCCAGTCACAGATCTGGGTTGAATCCATCATTGTTCTTTAGTTCACTTCACCACCCCAGTTCATTCCCAGCCATATGCAAATCAGTCCTGACCCTGTGCCTCATGGGAACAGTCCAGCCTGAACTGCCAAGCCAGGTCTTCCCTGGACCGGAAACAAGCATCCTGGGCCCGGTTTCGGGTTAACACCCCTCATCTGCCAGCCTAGCTTGAAACCAGTGGCACAGTGAGCAAGGGACCCACGTCTGGGTATACCCTTCCAACTTAGGGCGAACAAAGCAAACAAAGAGATGATGGACGGAGCGCTGAAACTTTTCAGACACTCATAATCCCCCCCACCCACTACCACCTCAGTGACAGATCTGCGTTGAATCGATCACCGTTCTTTAGCTCACTTCGCCAACCTATTTCAGACCCAGCCATATGCAAATCAGTCTTGACCCTGTGCCTCATGGAAACAGAAGGAAACGATTGATGGACGGAATGCTGGATAATGCAAACATTCACCCTCAGTCACAAAGATGTGGGTTTAATCCATCATTCTTTTGCTCACCATACCACCCCAGTTTGGACCCAGCCATATGCCCAATGGGAACAGTCCAGCCCGAACTGCCAGACCAGGTTCTCCCTGGACTGGAAACGAGTATCCTGGGACCGGTTTCGGGCTTTCAGCCCTCATCAGCCAGAATAGCTTGACTCCAGTGGCATGGAGAGCACGAGACCCTTGTCTGGGCATACCCGTCCCACTCGGGGTGACAAATACAAAAAGAACAATTGATGGACAGAATGCAGAACAATGTCATACATTCATCCCAGTACAGAGATCTGGGCCTAAATCCATCGTTCTTTAGCCCAGTTTGCCACCCCAGTTCAGACCCAGCCATATGAAAATCAGTCTTGACCCTGTGCATCATGGTAACTAACAGTCCAGCCCGAACTGCCAAGCCAGGTCTTCCCTGAACCGGAAACAAGCATCCAGTCAGTCCAATCAAACAGTGGAGCCGATGCCCATGCGCAGTACGACCAATAGGTGGAGTCACTAAGTCCAGAGAATCGAAACGACTTCTTTCGAGAAAAAAAACTATTTGTACACTTCCAAGCCCAACACGAGATGGCTGAAGAATGCATAGCATGTAAATCTACAACACTACATGCCACAAACTGATGCTTACAAGGTAAGTAACATTTTCCTTTCTTTTGACAAAGTGGTTAAATGATCCAAAAAATGCACCTTGTGTGTTATGCCTTGCTGTTAAATATTTCTATATTAGAAACTTGGGAAGACATTTCTGCAAATGTAGGATGTTTTTCTTTAATGGTATAATGAATTTTCTTCTTTGTTCCCTTTTCTTTCACTCTTTTCTCTTTCTTATTCTAATAATCCTTTATTTTCCTGCATACTCTCCTGCTTTGTACCTCTTTTTGCCTGTTTTCTCTATCAATCTCTCCAGGTCAACAGGGAGTGTGTGCGAGGACTGTGGGCGGGGCAGCAGCAGGAGCTGGTCTTCCTGCGTAATCGTAACCCAGAGCGTGGGAGCATTCAAAATGCCAAGCAGGCCCTCCGCAACATGATCAACTCGTCCTGTGACCAGCCTATTGGTTATCCTATCTATGTGTCACCACTTACGACCTCTTACGCTGGCAGCCATGAGCAGCTACGCAGCATTTGGGGCGGGCCAATAAGTCTCAGCAACATATCTACTTGGTTCATGAGCACCTGGGAGAGGTAAGGTTTACTCCTATACTTAAACCCCAAACCTTGCACTCATAAATTATAACCAAAACCAAGCACTCCCTCATCGCAACACCGAACCTTTTTCTCCCTACGCACAATTCCTAGAACAAGTACTGTCTGTAGGAAGCTGGCTTTTTATGTGGTGTACCAAAATGAGGAACACTATGTAGAAAGTTCAGGTGATTGGCTTGCAGGGCTTAAATTAGTAATCCTAAATGCTCTTGTGTGAAAGTGTGGGCAAGCAGTTTAAGTTTATCAGAGGTTAGTGTTAAGCATTAGTTGTACACACAGTCAATCAATAAATAATTTATTTCGGTTAACAACCATAAAAGCAACATAAGATGAAAGTCACATTGAATCAATAGACAAACAGTTCAATAAATAAATTCAAGTTAAAATTTTCCAAAGGGGCAAAACCATGGTAAAAATATTTTATTTTTAGGTGTCAATAAAATCTGAATAAAGACTTTGACTCTTTAAAATATAAGTTTGAGGGTAATGCTATGAAATCAAATTTTGTAAAGGTAAATATATTCTTAAATTATTATGTTTGGTGGTTCATCGGATATTGGTGTGCAGCGGTGGCTAAAAAGTCATTGTTAAATTCAACTTTTTTTAAATTTTTGCTCAGCGATTAAGTTCTGGCGTTTGCGTGAGTATTCTAGTGCGAACGGGCCAAACTGATTCCAGAAATTTGGCTATCGAGAATACCACACAAGACCCCATATCAGATCTGCAGATATGCAATGCCTGTCTATATTGCCCTGTTTCAAGGTGTATGCACAAGTGGATGATCCAGCGTCTTAGCTGTTTTGTGTATGTGGGGCAAAAAAAGAGTAAATAGGCACCTGTCTCCTGTATTATGCCACATGCTGAACAAGCAGCACTACCTCTTGGGTGACATCTCCATTTTCGTAAAAGCTGCGAGTGGCAGAGTCCCCAGACTGAATTCAATATAGAGAGATCTAGTGAATGGCGGGTCACTTTCATCTAGGAAGCTTTCGAACCTTGGCTCAGGTTTTTTTTTAAGCTCCCACTTTTTTTGAGACAGCAGAGAGTCTGCACGACTGCCACTGGTGGAGGATTCCAGTACCTTCCTCCATTCGTTTACCCAGAAGGCCTCTCAGATCCCCCTTTCAGAGGAGGCAGAGATGCCCTCCGGGTGTTGCCAAAGGTCTGTGGCAGTGCAATGAGCAATTCCCTCATGTAGCTGAGCCACGGCACCTTGGGGTTAATAGGATATCCTTTAACCCATTTCTAAAGCATTCCAGCTCTAGGACCAGCCATAATTTCAGCCAGTACTCAACAATTAGAGGCTGGAAAGGTCCAGAGCCTTGAGCAAAGTTCCTCCAGCATCATAGCAATTAATATCCAGAATCAGGATCTCTGGACCCTTCTCTACTGCCCTTCATCTCACGGTTGGTGTACATGCTCAAGAAGGAAAAGAAACACAGTGGGGCCACTTTGTGTGAAGCAATTCTGTCATGTATTCTAAAGAATGAAGTGTTTGAAATAAAAAGGACACCATTTTCTACAATCAAAGAACACGATCATCTGTTGTTTTCATTTGGGAAGCTACTCATTTATATTTTGTTCTGCTCTTGAAATATGATGCACTATTTTCTTTACAAATAGATTGTTTGTGCTTCTAGGGTGCAGGGTTAATTTTGTGCTTCTGTGTGAAGGCTGGCCTCTATTGAAATTCCTCGATTTGGCGGCTGTGGTGTTCCGACTGAACACAATCAAGCCTTGGTGCTTGCAACTGGCTCTGGTACCTCGGGTATTGGTGCAAGTCAGCTCCTGCGGGTCCCGTTGTTTCCAAACTTCGCAGGGAGACCTCCTGGAGCACGATGACCCAGCAGCTGCAGTCGGTGACTGCTGGTGCAGGAAAGTGGCTCCTCCACGCCAAGGGAGATGCTGCGGGGTGTAGGAAGTGCTGGGCAGACCTCCAAGGTTTTGGTGAGGCTTTCCACTTCTGGTCGAGTCAATGTCTGTGATTGTTGGAAGAGCAGCAGTCAGGCAAGGTTTTGCATCAAGGTATATGCTGGTCCACAGTTGTCATGTCTTCGGCTCTTTGTCATTCTTCTTCAGGCAGATGAATCGTAGTTCCTTGTGTCAGGGGGCCACCTAAATACTACATTTAGGGGAGTGAAGGGTAATAGCCAGTAGGTTGCTTATCCCGTAGCATCACTACATTCCCTACATGACCACTTCCTGTCGGGAGTGAGCCAGAGTTTCTAGTTCCACCAAAAACATGATGGTGGTACCCTTCTTTCGTGAGGCACATAAGGTAGCCCACCTTAAAGGTGCAACTCCCCTACTTGCATATCTAATTTCCCACCTATTCTGGTGTGCCAAATAGGCTTCAAGGCAGGGGGTGGCATCTCCTAGGTCTGGGGGAGGCCGGGTCGCTTATCAAAGGCAGCAGGGAATTTGAATCCTCTGACCTTGATATGCTAAATCCTGCTAGAGGTGTTGTAAACACATTCCTCCAGAGCTGGCATTGTTTCTGACCTCAGTGAGATTGGGCTCTCCCCTGCATGGGGGGGTCAAAAACTTGTTTGTGGTGGCAGGCTAGACAATACCAGTCAGCCATTACACTAGATGCTAGGTTTTTCAGGGGGCACATCTAAGGTGCCCTCTGGGTGCATGTCATAATAAATCTAGTACAGGCAACAGTACGGATTTATTAAGATAAGGTGGTCGATAACAAACACCAGTGGTTTCAGTAAAGCCATTATGTAGCTGGGGAACTTATAATGACCAGTGCCCAGTACATATACTTAAGATGGCTTACCTGTTCACAAGTGATTGAACTATATAGCACAGGGGCATATCTGCTCATGCAGCTATGTCCTCACATGTAATATAATGCACCCTGGCTTAGGGCTATAAGGCTTGCTGTAGGGGTGATATTTAGTGACTTTCACATGGCACACAATGAGTGTGCCATGTCATGTTTTCACGCATTGTTTGCACCATGTCATGCTGTCTGCCCTGGCATTCTGCATGCAATTTGTATGAGGGTTCCTTGGGGTGGAATAATACATGCTGCAGCACTTAGGAACCCTCTTTAGTACCCATGCCCTAGGTAACTGGGGTGCCATTTACTAGGGACTTACCAGCATGCTAAAGTGTTTTCCAATGGTACCACAGTTAGACTATTTTACCTTGTTTTAGGGAAACAGTACTGGCCCTGGAGCCTGGTTAGCAGGCTTTATTGACTGTCAGCCGAACACCAGCACCTAGTAGTTCTAATGAGGGCAAACAGTGTCGTGACAACTGCATAAAAATTCCGGTTTCCTACACTGTCATCCTGTAACTTGCATTCTTTTGTTTTTACACAATCCCCCATAGTAATATTTGTATATCCTCCTTTCAGTGCCAGTAATACTAAACCATCAACCTGCTGCCATGGTTCCTTCATTGTTTTGTCTACATTCATACACATGATTGGTTAACCTGCTAAATCGTTATCTGATGCCATAAGGATTACACAATCACACTCCTGCCATTACATATTTGGCTTTCAAATGCATTACTGAAAAAAGGAAGCAACTTTCCCTTTTGCTTTTGTCAATCTATGAACTTTGTTTTACACCGGATTTGTGTCAGTGAAAATCTGGCAATTCTTGTATCCAACGCTCAATCACTTAAAATTAGTTTTGTCTGTTTTTTTGCATTCAATTTTAATCGGTGTGAAGGGTGGCTATGTTTCAGACTGATACAACCTATGTCTGCCACTCTTGAAGTAGGGATTTTCTAAATGAGTTTAGGGCACCACACTCTAAGCTAACAGCCATGGGATTCTAGTTACCATTAGTATATGTGACAAATTACCTCCCAGTTTTTGTTACAGACATCGGAGTGATCTTTCGCAATATTATGTGAATACATTGTGTTACTTTCTTCTTTTATAATAGTAACACAAAATCAAATAAAAAAATACATTCTCCCAACATTTTACAGCTCCATTCCACACCAAACAAATTAAACCACCTGTGCCTCCACTTTAAGACTTGTTTGCATTATACAAACCAAACACTAAATGATTTAAGTTGATACCTGGAAGTTGTCATTTGCAATGAGATTTGTCAGAAACACTTGCACTTATTTTTGTTGTTTCTAATTTTCCAGGTTGCAGAAGGGATGCGGAGCCGGGTGCAACAGTGGTGGAAACATTGATGATTCAGACTGTGGGGGTGGCTCCACTTCTGCCAGCAATAACCCTGCCTTGCATGCGCCGCCGAGCAGTGCTCAGCTTACGTCAGGTGCTTTAAACCCCCCAGAGACACCGGTAACCACTTCTCAACCTCAGTCAGGTATGTTAAATTGATGCTGGCGATGGCTAGCCCTGCATCACACCACAGCTAGTCTGTGCTACATAATGGAGCCATTCCCAGCGCTTTGTTTTCTTCCTCCTCTTTAACAGTACATTTTTGTGAAAAGTTGAGAAAACGTACGGCAGTTTAAAATGTGAGAGTGCGCAGGACAAGTTATAGCCCACTTTTTTATACACTCATATCCTTAAACTTTGATTCCCAAGGTCACTTCTACCAGCAAATTCCTCGACTTTTCAAACTTCCAAGGTTCCAAACCAGATCTTGAAAACCTGTAATAAATCCTGTGTACTGGTAGTTGGCACCATCAGCCTCTATCTCAGTTTTGCCCTGTCTTTGACATGAGATCAGAGCCACATGTAGGTGACACCCCTTTGTCTGACTTTAGCTCTGTTTCACTAGGCTACTCATGGACAGCAGGGGCTCCTCTGCCATGGCGGAGAAGCACGCCCACCCCCCCAGCACCCTCCCAAAAACCTGAATAATAGTATAATAGGTTTATTTTTCTAGAATGTGCGGAGTCTTTGAAGTGGGGCCTAGTGGGTGACAGGCACTGAGGGGGGAAAGGGAGGTGCACTGCCTTCACTGCGCGTTATGGTTTGGCAGGCTGTCTCAGGCCAGCCAAAAGGTGAAGGTGTCTCCAACCTGAGCTGCGTTGCCGGGTTGGAGACAGCTGGGACAGTCTCCCTGGAAGCGCAAATCGAGGGTGCTCAAGCTAATCCTGATGCTGCTCTCATGCTGCGAGAGCAGCGCCGGGATTGGCTGCAGGGGATTCTGCGAACAGCAGGAGAGAGAGCAATGTGGCTGGCTGAAGGTAAGGTACGTTTTTATTTTTTATTTATTTTGTTTTTTTTTGTGTGTGTGTGTGGTCCTTTGTCGTCAACCCTCCCCCCACCCCCCACTTATCCCAGACACCAGCCGATCCTGCTCATGGATCCAGAGCTCCGCTGTTACTGCCAGTATGTTCATTCGGTTACTTCCTGGTCCTCAAGGACAAACTTCTGCAGCCAAACTGAACCTCACAGTACTGACCTTGTTCCTCTCGATGGAGAATTTCAAAAGAACGATGCTTGTGCAAGTTCTACTGGCCTTGGTCCATGAGGACTGGAGGGTGCCCCTGGATCTGCAGTACAAGTATTTTCATGTACCAATCCTGCAGTCCCATAGGAAATATTGGATGGGATCCCTTCACTTTCAATTCACTGTCCTAATTTGACCTTAGAGCGGCTGAAGGATGAGACTTGTACATTTTTGTCAGGCTAGTGAAGGCAGGCACACGGGCTAGTTTTGGATCACCTGAAGGCGGACTCAATGTTACTGCTGTTAAACCAGGGGTTCTTCTTCAGGGGACCTCTGTTGAGAATCATAAGCACATAATTGTCATTATATACACCCCTCCCCCCCAAACACACACCTACCCATGCAGGATCCAGAGTCACTTTAAAAAATAATATAAATATATTTATTACTTTTAATTAGGAAAAAATTAGCTGTCTGTTAAAAAGCAGCCTTGTTTAAATTAGTGTATTTTCTTTAAAACCCAAAAGCTAGTTTAAAAGTTATAGAAGTCACCAAATCAGCTAGATGACAAAATAACCTCTTTAACTAACCTTTTTTTATAAAGGGAATGAGTGGAAAAACTAGCCAAATCGGTTGTTCCATGGAAAGCTGGAAAACTGATGCTGCATCTTTAAAGAATCCCAATAATCTAGTATTCCATCATACCCTGGCAGTGGCAGTTGCTCCAGTTCCTTTTCCTGGTTCCTTGTGCCAGGATCCTGGAGCACTGGGTTGGGCCTGTTTGGATTTTTCACAGGGAAATCTTTCCAAACCTCTTTTAAAAGCGTTTCAGTTGATGTCCCTTGAATCTTAAAAAATTATTCTATCATTTTCTGACAAACTTTTTTCTACCAAAAATCCTACATCTGTTTTTGAAGGGCCGAACGTTGTTGACAATGCCCGCCAGCCAGATGTTCTACCACAAACCGCAGTCACGTAATCCAATAATTTGGATTCTGAAGTCCTAAACATATCAAAGTGCATGATCCTTATGGAAGATCACCACCGAACTGCACAGGCTATCTACGCAGCCCAGTCTAAATTCTCTGTGAATTACTGTGAAAGAAGCTCTGTTCATAGACTCACTGCAGTGCCAATGCGCTTAGTGCGATACCTTAACTAGCTTATGGAATGCAACTTACCTAATCTTTCATTTGCATACCCGTGACAGCAATAGATGTCAACTTACAAATAAGTAATCAAATCTTTTTGGAATATCCCTGTTCTTAAAGCCTTCACAGAAGGTTTGAGAAGCGCCACATGCGCCTACTTGGGATCTCAACGTTATCTTAACTAGACTTATGGGGCCAACTGTTAGGCCATATACCCATGTTCACTATAGGCACTAACCTAGAAAGTGACATGTATGTAGCATTAGCTGTATATCGCATGTTGTGCTCATTCCTGCCATCTAAATTTGGAGGAAGAGGTTGCAAGTTGTTTTTTATTGAAGCATGTTTCGAGTTTACTTATGGGCCTTCCCCAAAAACTGACAATGCACCAAGACAAAGACTCTACCTCCTATTGTTTATTTCTGCTATCTGGTTAAAACCTGCTTTTGGACAGAGCTGTCCAGCTGCTTCAGTGTGCCAAATTGACTCCAACAACTACAGAACCCCTTCTACTGACGTTGACTCTAATTGGACTCAAATGAAAACCAGACCAGAAGGAGTTTCATGGTGCCAGGTTGTATGAGAAAGACTTGTGGGGAAAGGGTTCATGGGGCACATGCCATTAGACTTTTGTCCCAAGTGCAACAGTAAGTTCTTGTGGTTGGACACCACTGGGGTTGCCATCTTTGCTTACCCAGAGACCACAAGGAATCAAGCTGTTTAGCCTGACAGGCCTTTAAAAATGAAAAGACAATTGGACCTAGAAGGAAACATCGGTGGGTGTATTACAAAGTGGAGCACTGGGATACTACAGAAAGATTGACAGTCTTCAAACCAATCAAATATAGGCAGAAGGCACCAGCCCTGTTCCTCAGCACCAACAGTCCCCTTTCCTTCTCCAGCATCGTCATTACAGCTTTCAGCTTCACCACAGCACTCATTTCACGCTGACTCGAGCCAGGACATTGTTTTTGGCTCACAGAACACATACAGCTGAAGGAATATTGACGCCACGTGCGCCATATTTGGGCGGCCTGACCCAGCCGGCACGCCTTTGCGCCCCACAGGCTCAGAGGTTCAGTGGTTCCTATGCCGGCGGCTCCGGCCACGGCCTCGAGTGGACCCGTTCCCTGGTCCGGACCAACGCCGGTCGCACTTCCACAGCGACCTTCCCTGGCATCACGCCGAGGTCCTCGGAATCGCCGGTGACCACGGCGACGCCTCCCTGATCCTCATTCCCAACGACACAGCCGGTCTGGCGTACTCTGACGCCGAGACCAGTGTCCACAGAGCCGTACGGCTCCATGCCATTCTCTCTGCCCTATTCTGAAGGGTTAGGGATGGAGGAAAAGGATTGGGAGAGGGAGCAGGATCCCTTAGAAATCCCGCAACAACAAGACATGGAATGGTATGAGGAACTGGTTGAGGCCAGTGGTCTGGACACCTCCCCAGACTCTGGCATGCTTTCCCCTCCTACCCTTGCTACAGAGGAGGGAGCATCTTTTGCCATGGTGTGCTTAAGGCTGCGGAGGTCCTTGACCTGCAACTTTCTACAGTGTCAGTCAAGACGAATGTCTTGACAAAGGTTCTGCAGCCTGGGGTCTCGAGTTCGGAAGCCCTACTGCCTTTCAATGAGACCTTGGAAGACGTCCTTCTGGGGGCATGGTCCAAATCCAGCACAGGGGCTCCTGTGAATAGGTCGATCGCCCGCCACCATCTTCCCGTACCGGGAGACCAAACCTTCCTCACCACCTACCCCACCCCTCAAAGCTTGGTGGTCCAAGCTTTCACGTCTCGTGGTGCATTCCCTTCCGTTCCCCCGGACAGAGGCTTAAACTTCGGGAAGAACATTTTATCTTCTACCAGCCTAGCATTGCGGTTGGTGAACACTGTATGCCTCATGGGCCGTTATTCCCATTCCATATGGGATACGGTAGGGCAAGTGTTGCCCAGAGTCTCGGAGTAGGACTGGGCTCTACTTTCCCAAGCTATATCGGAGGGGAGGGACGCAGCTAAGTTCGCCATCCGATGTGGCTTTGGACAGGACACCTACTAGGTAGTGCGATTTCCATGACGGTGGCGGTTCGCCGTCACACTTGGCTGAGAACATCTGTTTTTTTGGGGCATGTCCATGCCCTTTGATGGCTCCTGTCTCTTCGGAGACAAGGCGGATGCTGCCCTTGAGCGCTTTGAAGACTCGCAGGCCATAACGGACGCTGTTCATCCCAGCCTCATGGGTCAGGGAACCGGAAGTCAATCCAAGCCACCATCCCCTCCTCCGCAACAAAACCTTCCTTGTCCAATCCCCCAGGATCATTCTCAGCCAGTCCAGTCGGTGGCAGAATACGCTATCATCCCCACCACTGGCAAAACATTACATCGGATAGGTGGGTGTTGCAAATAGTCTGAAGGGGCTACTCCCTCCCCTTCGAGACTACAGCTCCTTTATGCCTCCAGTGTATGATCAGCTGACGGAGGATCACCTTTCTTTGCTCTGCAAGGAAGTCTCAACTCTTGGCCAAGGGAGAGGATTCCAGGGCCCGAAGTAGGCAGTGGTTGCTATTCCCACTACTTCCTGGTCCCAAAGAAGGACTGAGGCCTTCGTCCTATCCTCGACCTCAGAGCCCTCAATTACTTCCTCAAAAAGAAGAAATTCAAGATACTCTTGCCTGGAGAAGCTCACAAAGGCGGCATGCCTTTGAAGCTTCCCCTGCCCATCCTGTGGTAGGAGACCTAGCACCTCGTCCCAGGATGTGCATTGTTGCAGGCCCAGGAGAGCGGATGGCTCTCCGCCTAGGGGTCCAGAAACATTTTTGCTGGGTGGCAGCCTAGGCAGCCTCACAGTCAGGACATGGGTTGTTAGTTAGGTTAAGGGGGCAACTCTAAGTTACCCTCTGTCGTGCATTTTACATTAAATCCCACACTGGCATCAGTGTGGGTTTAATGTGCTGAGAAGTTTGATACCAAACTTCTCAGTCTTCAGTGTAGCCATCATGGTGCTGTGGAGTTCGTAATGACAACCTCCCAGCACCATATACTCTCAATGGCATCACTGCACTTGGTGCCCAGGAATGGCCCTGGGTACTGTAGGGGCACAGGGCTCATGGACCTGTGCCCACACCACTGGCATAGTGCACCCAGCTAGAGGGGTGACTGAAGTATGCCAGGGCAGTGTGTTTGTGGGCATGGCACACAGGGATGTGTGCCATGTTGACTCTGTTTAGTTCTGCACCATAGCACTCGGCCTGCAAAGGTAGTGTGTGTGTGTCGGGGGACAGGGCCTCTAAGGGTGGCACAAAAAGTCCTGCAGCCCTTAGGGGCTTTCTCTGGTCAAAATGCCCTGGGTACCTAGGGTACCATTTACCAGGGGCTGACATGGGGCCAGATATGCCAATTGGGTTTAGGCTTTAGTACAGTTTTTAGGGAATGAACACAGGCCCTGATTGGCAGGGACACAGGGCACACCAAGGAAAGGTGCATCAGTTATCAGGCAAAAAGTGGGGGGGGGTTACTGCAACAGAAACCCACTTTTCTACACAAGTTATTTTTTGGATCCGGACTGGGCATGGAGAGTCTGGTATCCCGACATGAGCATCGATCCTCCGGTCATGCTGCCTCTTCGGTAGGATCTAATGTCGCAGCAGCAGGGGAGGATCCTCCACCCGAACCTCCCGAAGTCTGTGAGGTTATTCCGGCAGCCAGGCGTCCCTCCACAAAATCAGTATACGCCTACCGATGGAACAAGTTTTGTAAATATTATACAGACCGGTCTATCGACCCTTTATCTGCTTCCTTATCTCAAGTCCTTCTGTTTATACTTTCCTTGGCCCAACAGGACTCTGCTCTGGGCACTTTGAAGGGCTACCTTTCGGCCCTTTCTTCCTTTTTTCGGCTGCCTGATCAGCCCTCTCTATTCAAATCTGCACTAGTGCAAAGGTTTTTGAAGGGGTTAACCCATTTGTACTCCCCTTCACCGTTCATCATGCCACGGTGGGACCTTAATTTGGTGCTCACTTTTCTTATGTGTGCGCCATTTGAGCCGCTGCATAACTGCCCTTTCCGATTGCCCACTATCAAGACAGCTTTTTTGGTGGCAATAACCTCTGCCAGGAGAGTGAGTGAACTGCAGGCACTGTCCTTACAGCCTCCTTACATTAATTTCTTTATGGACAAGGAAGTACTCCGGACTAGGGCATCCTTCCTGCCTAAGGTGGTAACGCCCTTCCAGCTGGCAGTCGGTTACCCTTCATACCTTCTATGCACCCCCGCATCCTTCCAAGGAAGAGGAAAGTTTCCATCGTCTGGACCCAAAAAGAGTATTATCGGTCTACCTTGATCAAACCAAACAGTTAATGTGAACATGTCCTTAGAGTGACTAGCACCAAAAAGCAGTTTTCACTATGGGCACCCTAGCTGTTGTTTTAGAATAACAGAGTAAAGATTAAAATCGTATTACTGTATCTCAGGAATGAGACTAGCTAGAAAAATAAACAACTGTTAAAATATGTTAAAAATGAAATTCAATAGTGAAGTCAGATTTTTAATAAATACTAAGGAATAGTAACTTTTAGAATGTTACCTTTCTCCTGCCTGAAGTTAATTTGAATTTGGGAGAACTTTTGAAACACTGGCGAGTTTTGTCACAGCCTACCTGCTTCCCTGGGGGCTTTGAACTTTGAGCCCGCATCTTCCTCCGGACCCGCTGCCTCACCGCTGCTGTCCCTGCTCACCCCCCGCCGCAAGCTTAGACACACCACGGCGGCCGCTGTGTGGGGGAGAACCCGGGGAGACTACCATCCCCAGCAGCACCCGCGGCTGGAAGCCGCACACAGTGTCATCGCGCCAGGAGGCGCATAAATATTCGCTCCATTCTGGCGGAGCGGGGGAGAACTTTTGAAACACTGGCGAGTTTTGTCACAGCCTACCTGCTTCCCTGGGGCTATGAACTTTGAGCCCGCATCTTCCTCCGGACCTGCTGCCTCACCGCTGCTGTCCCTGCTCACCCCCCGCTGCCGCAAGCTTAGACACACTACTGCGGCCGCTGTGTGGGGGAGAGCCCGGGGAGACTACCATCCCCAGCAGCACCCGCGGCCGGAAGCCGCACACATTGTCATCGCGCCAGGAGGCGCATAATACTTGCTCCATTCCCTGCGTCGCGGGAGCGTCCCGGGAGAAGCCCGGGTTCAGCCCGGGATCGTCTGTGGCCGTCCCGGGCCAGAGGAGGCCGGGCTGGGCTACCCCCTTAAGGTCTTGAACTTCGGTGTGACTATAAATACAGGTGATCAAGACGTTTGCAAATACTAAAGGACTGATCTGATATGTTTAGAATACTTGCTATTTGCTTTTACTATAAACACGTGCTGCTTCACTAAACATGTCTACACGATCAGATAAAGGGGGAAAGCCAACATCTAAATTCACCGGTGGAAGCCTTATCGGAACTCTAGATAATTATATCACCCGGGCAGCAGCCGCCCTTGACCGAGAGATAGTAGATACCGAAAAACGGCTCTCGCTAGAAATATTTTTCCAACGATCCTCTTTGGGATCTATCAAGAGCTGCATAACCCCTGAGAATCGATTAAGTCAACGCCTTGTTGATCTAGGATTGCCAGAGATTAGCATAGGGTCGGATACACAAAGTAACATTACCCTGGGGAACAGTACACAGAACACACAGAACGGTAACAATACTCACGAAGAAAATGGGCCTCGTAAGACACCCCCCACGAAGATACATGTATGCCCACTGTTGAAATGATATCCACAAGTACTTCACTAATAGGGAAAAGAAAGCGGGGTGGGGGCGGGCAGAAAGGCAAATGGGCAAAGATCCCCAAACTAGCAAACGAAATGGCTAGCCCACAGGGTACACAAAACCACAAAGAGGCCGCTGCTTCCGCCCAGAATAAGAGCGTACCCCTTCTGCCGAAAAATGACCAACATCAGCCAACGAAAAGATTACCAATGACTGTACAGGGAGATGGAGGGCTGATAGGGTAGGTGGAACAGATTGTAAAGTCCCTAATGCTCCCTCTCATTGAGAGACTGAAAATAATTAATGAAAATTTAGGTAAGCTACAACAGGCCACATCTGATAATACCCAACTGCTATACTCTCTAATAGACAACAAGAATTCGGGGGGACAAGCCATATACCCAAGCAAACGGCTTGATATTAACCAACCCCCCACATCTATTCCCAGTCAACCTGTAATGTCAACAGAAAAAGGGACTTTGACTAACAGGGATAATAGATCAGTGGATATAAAGGATAGACCTCCGGGCACGGAGGGAAGTCGCAGTCTTGTGGGGGCCCCCCAGACACATCAGGATGAGGGCACACAATCAGCTTTACTGACTAGTGGACCCATACAGACCAACAAGTCGGCCCAGGGTGTGGGTAATCGAACTATTCTAGACCTACCCTCACAAAGTACCCCCTTAGTGATAGTCTTGGGAAATGTTCTCCCTCTCCGCCAAGGAGAAAGAGAGGACTTCCCAGATTAAAACCAAGGTCACACACTGGCTTTCCCGAAATACTGCAGGAGGCCACATGGTAGCGCATAACATAATTATGGCTCGACGAGTGGCCTGGCTGGGATACTCTAGGAAAACCAGAGAAGGAGACTGTATAGTAATACATTTTAACAGTCCGGTACCAGTGGAAAGGATACTTAGGGATGCAGAGGGAGGTACTTCGCTGGGGGGACAGGGTATAGAAATATTGCCCCTTGGGTTTTTCTACAGACCAGGGCAGCAGGGCGCTTTCAGCAACTTCAACAATAGGAACAGGATGTTTGCCAATAAACCACCTTACCCCAGAGGACCAGAAGGGTGGGACACAATACCTCTGAGGTCCAATGGAGTCCAGATGAGGGGTGGACCGGGATATTTCCCGGATATAGAGGTCGCAAGCAGATTCAATGCCCTCTCGGACCTTAATGAATGTGATTGACTGGGTGGTAACCCATCTAGCTATCCCTCTCATGACGGTTCTAGCACCATGCCCATATATCCCTTACCCCTGGTTAGTTCGGCGAGCGGTTTTAATAACCTTGTCGTTGATATCCCTAATAACACCGCTCCATTAGTAGATGAAGGTTCCTGTGAGGTTAATCACTCTGGAACAATTCAACTTGATTCTCCTAGAAAGCCTGTTTGGGTGACCATAGAGGCTAAATCAGAATTTAATGTTCTCTCATGGAATGTTGCGGGGCTGTTGGGAAAGGTTTTAGACCCCTTATGGGTGCAGTTTGTAAGCAAACACTCTATCATCTGTCTCCAAGAGACATGGGCCACCAACTGTAATACCTCATTGGAGGGTTATAAATCATTTTGTGTTCCAGCAACAAGCTCAAACAGTGGCCGTGCATCGGGAGGATTAGCGATCTGTTCGAGGCATGTGGGCTGCTGAATTCATATCTGTGCATAGATCGCCGCCTAGTGTTGGGTCCGGATGGTTGCACTTTGTTGTCTTGGAAGAATCTTCGAAGTATCACGGGATAGGTGACTCCTCCCCTGGACTACAGTGCGCATGGGCATCCTCTCCATCCTCATAGTTTTTTTCCGCCATTGGGTTCGGATGCAAACTCCTATACTCCAACTCGGAATCCAAAACAAAACTTTCTAAAGGCCAAAAGGCCTTCAACTTCGACGGTATTGTTCTCGTTCGGTACCTCTCAACTCGATCCAACCATCCATCTCGAATCGGTCGTCGACGTGGGCTGTTGGGCCTTTTCGACGCCACGCGAGCGGACCGTCGATGGAAAGAAGCCCGTTTAAAAGGTGCCCACAATGCCACTCCAAGTTCCCACATACTGATAAACACTCAGTATGCAACAAGTGCCTTTCCCCAGACCATAGGGAAGAAACCTGCCCAGCCTGCGCCCAGTTTCGATCCAAAAAAACTATACGAAACCGACGGGCTGCTAGGCAAGAAATGCAGCGACAGGCACCGGAACCGGACAACATCTTCGATGATGACCAGGATCTACAGGACGCCCCAGACTCGGACCTAGAAATCGTCACCGTCGAGGACTACTCTGACTCAGACGACGAGATCCCGTCGGGCCAAATCGTGAGTACACTACCCCCGACACCTATTGACCCGTTACCACCGGCTCTGGTCGAGGCATCGCCAAAAGGCCTTAGCCAAGATCATAAAAAACTTTCGCCAGCCCCGCCTTCCGGCTCGGCTCCGAAACCTTCTGAAACCCCAGGGCCCAGTACCATCGTCCCGAAGAAGGTTCCAGAGCCGAAGAAGGTCACCGACCCGAAGGGTGTTGATCCGAAAAAGGCCGCACAGCCTAAGAGCGTCGCGCCAAAGAAGACTGTCGACCCCACGAAGGCCGTTCAGCCAAAAACCGTTGAGCCAAAGAAATTGGTCGACCCGAACAAGGGCACACAGCCAAAGGGCGCCGACCGGAACAAGCCTGCTGTTCCAAAGACTGTCGACCCGGCCACCGGTGCCGTACCGAAACCAGTCTCAAAGCTGGAAAAACCTGTCAACCCAAAGACACCAGCTCCAAAGACACCAGTCGATCCCAAAAAGAACATCGACTCTGTGAAGGACACTCAGCCAAAGAAGCTTACAGAGCACAAAAAGCGTATCGACCCGAAAGTTCCGGTCGAACCGAAAACACTCGTCGACCCAAAAACAGGGCCCGAGCCGAAACAGTCCAACAACCCCAAAAGTCATCGAAAAGAAAAGTGTTACCGACCCGAAGAAGTCTGACACTAAACCCAGGACTGTAGAGGAAGAACTATTCCACCCAGATCCCGCAGACGGCCAAGCTAAAATATACATCAATCCAGACACTGGTGAAGTTACCATCCTGCATAGGAAAAAGAGGCCTTTGGACTTTGTACCTGATTCACCTATTCCACTGAAGAAAAAGGACTTCGGGACTTCTCCATCAAGACCCTTCAGCCCCTTTCATCCTATCATGCCTACCACACCTTTTGCACCTTTCTCACCTTCTCACCACGGGGACAATGAGGGGGACTCAGGGTATGAGCCATAGCCTCTATATGATTTCCCACAAGATCCTAACCAAGAGGAACCTTGGGAAGAGCCAACAGACCCTTATGACACCCATCCCATCCCTGATGTACCCACTTATCCTACCAAACCGTCACCTACTGATGACACAGTAGTCTTCAACCAGCTCATAGACAGGGCAGCACAATTCCACCACGTGGACATGCATAGTGACCCTGTGGAGGAAGACTTCCTTTTTGACACATTCACTACTGCAGAAAAAAGTGGCAAAACGCTTCCCATGTTAAAGGGAGTTCTAAAACATGCACCTGACCTATTTAAGGACACAGCCAGGGCACGGGTAATCAATCCCAGAATTGAAAAAAAGTATAGACCAGCTCCTACAGACCCTACTTACATCAAGGGCCAGTTGCCACTAGACTCACTGGTGGTGGCTAACGCACGAAAAAGAGCCAACTCTCAGACAACAGGGGAAGCACCTCCCCCTGACAAAGAGTCAACAATTCTAGAGGCATCAGGCAAAAGGGTAGCTGCACAAGCCTCCAACTCATGGTGGATTGCTAATACACAAGCCGTACTGGCTCGTTATGACAGGGCGCACTATGATCAGCTCGAAAGCCTTATGCAACACCTGCCCAAGCCTTTCAAAGCACAAGCCAATGATCTTATCCAAGAGGGAAAGTTCATATCAAACGCCTCCATCAAATGTGCGCTTGACGCTGCAGACACCGCAGATAGGTCAATTAATACTAGTGTCCTCCTACGCAGACATGCATGGCTGCGTATTTCAGGATTTAAGAATGAGGTGCAGTCCACCATTCTTAACCAACCTGTCAATCAGGCTTTTCTATTTGGCCCTGCTGTCGATACCATACTGGACAAAATGAAAGACACAGAAACCGCAAAATCTATGGGTGCATTGCAATTTCTGCAACATAGGGGCTCCTTTCGGCGCTCCTCATACAGAGCAAGTACACCAGGGAATGCTTCGCAAACCTCTACCTCATACAAGAATAACACACAAGGTTCCTTCAACAAGAACACAACCAGGGGAGGTTACAGAGGTAACAGTAATAAGGGAACAGGGCGTGGAGGCAATAACACCTGGGCCTCCACCGCCACAAAACAGTGACTTCATTTCGCTGCCTCCAGACCACTTAACACCAGTCGGAGGCAGACTACAGCAGTTCCTACCTGTCTGGCACGCAATTACCACGGACAGGTGGGTGAGAGAAATTATCCGGTCTGGTTATTGCCTAGAACTGACTTCTACGCCACCAAACATACCTCCCAGGGATCATCCTATGTCCTCAGAGCACATCACCCTGCTACAAGAAAAGGTGAAATGCATGCTGGAAAAGGGGGCCATAGAGCAAGTCCCTTTCCACCAACAAGGGACAGGAGCATACTCTCTATACTTCCTTATTCCATAGAAGGACAGTTCCCTCAGACCAATTTTGGACCTCAGACCCCTAAATCGATATATACTGCCAGACCAATGGAGGCTATACTTAAAGTATACAAAGCAAAATGCTTGGCAATAGCCACCTATGGCTCTGCTATTTGGGGATATACAAATCAGGATAACATCCAGAAGGTGGAGAATACATTTTTAAGATCTCTCCTCTCCGTACCACAGTCCACCCCCACCTTCTCAACTCAGTCAGAGCTGGGGCTGGGGTTTGTTACAGACCTATTGAAATCCGCCCCTGTAATCTGTTGGATTAAAACCTAGTTCAACCAGGAAATCTCCCTAAACAGCCTGATTCTCAAGGACTGCCTTGCTCTGGATAAAGCTCATAAGATCCCATGGCTGGCCTATATTAAGGTTATGTTCACGAAATTAGGCAGACCAGAGCTTTTTCATTCTCCAGGTTGCATAAAAAGAGAAGATGTTAGGGAGATTAAAATTGCCCTGTTAAATTTATTTACTGTTGAGCGGGAGGCAATGGAGATGGAGAAACCACTCGTAAGAAGAAACTATGCACTAATAACTGCCCCTGGACTTGAACCCTATCTTACTCTGGGAACGAGACTGTTTCACAGGTTTCTTTTAACTAGATTCCGTTTTAATCTAATACATTTTATGCTTGGTTCCTTTTCTACTTGGGACACACCAGAAAAGGCTCAACCCTGTGACTGTGACAATTTCTCAATACAGGACACGCAACATTTCATGATGTTTTGTGACCACTATGTAGAAATTAGGAAAAAATATCTGTTGCCGATTCTGAGGGAGGCGGGTTTCCTCCAGGTGAGGCCCGCTCTCTTGTTTTTGCAACTCCTATCTAGCGCACGTGTCCCTTTCCATGTAGCAAGTTACCTGGTAGCGTGTGTCCGTATTAACAAAAATCGTCGTAGGTTACAGGGTATTCCCCTCTACCACATGAATTAATTGTACATTGGCTGTTTTTAAATGTAATACTGAGAAATATTTTAACTGTTTTAAAATATGTGTAATTTATATTTGTTATATTTGTACCCAATGGACTGCTGCTGTTTATTCCCTGTGATGTATTTGTATTTGTCTTTTTTTGATTTTTATTAATCAAATAAAAGTATTTTGACTGACTGACTGACTGACTGACTGTCAGAGCACTTCCAAATGATCACATTACAACAAGTGCTCCCGTTGCTACAGCAAGGAGACTTCCTAGCAACACTGGACCTAAAAGATGCGTACTTTCACATACCCATCCATCCAGCCCACAGAAAATACCTCAGGTTCACAATAGAAGGGCAACACTACCAATTCAAGGTTTTGCCCTTCGGGGTTACCACGGCTCCAAGAGTGTTTACAAAATGCTTAGCGACAGTAGCGGAACATCTCAGGAGGCAACACGTCCATGTGTACCCTTACGTGGACGATTGGCTAATACAAGCAAAATTGTACCTAGAGTGTGCAGCACACACGTCCCAAACAATCCAGTTGCTACACAGCCTAGGCTTTTCAATCAACTACACAAAATCGCACCTGCAACCTTCCCACGTACAGCAATACCTGGGAGCCACTATAAACACCTCAGTGGCAAAGGCATATCCAAACACGGCAAGGATAGCCAACATGCAGATGCTCATTCGCAAATTCCTGCAACAACAATACCTGACCGCTCAGGTCTTCATGCAGCTCATAGGCATGATGGCCTCCTGCATATTCATTGTTCCCCACGCCAGACTCCAAATGCGCCCATTACAGGAATGCCTAGCACGGCAATGGAACCAGGCTCGTGGACATCTGAAAGACCTAGTGTTGGTAGACAGTCGCACTCACAACTCTCTGCATTGATGGAACCCACAAAACCTTTCCAAGGGGCTACTGTTCCAAGAGCCGGTTCCACAACTAGTATTAACAGCGGACGCATCACTGACAGGCTGGGGAGCCCATCTCCTTCAATACACAGTACAAGGGTTCTGGACAAACAAGCAGAAAAAGCTGCATATCAACCAACTAGAGTTGCTAGCGATATTCCTAGCCCTAAAAGCATTTCAGAAATACTTGTGCAGCAAGACAGTGTTGATCCGGACGGACAACATGAATGCAATGTACTATATCCAGAAACAAGGAGGGACACACTCTCCACAGCTGTCCCATCTGGCACAAAGCATATGGAAATGGGCGATCCCAAAAACATTTTTCTCCTAGCAGAACACCTCCCAGGCAAGGACAATCAGATTGCCGACCTGCTCAGCAGGCACAGCCAACAATTACATGAATGGGAGATTCACCCCCGAGTTCTCGAGCCATTCTTCAAAGAGTGGGGTCACCCAGAAATAGACCTGTTTGCCACAAACGAAAACTCCAAATGCCAGTACTTTGCCGCCAGGTTCCCACATCCGTTGTCACAGGGCAATGCGATATGGATGAACTGGTCAGGCAGATTTGCGTACGCTTTTCCCCCAGCACCGCTGATCCCGCTGGTGGCATGCAAACTGCGACAACACTCACTCACGCTAATCCTAGTTGCTCCCACATGGTACACAACATTCCTAGAACTTTCAGTAGTCCCTCATCAACGACTGTCCCTTGCACCCCATCTTCTAACTCAGAACCATGGAGAAATCGGACACCCAGATCCCAATCAGATGAACCTAGCGATCTGGCTCCTGAGGTCTTAGAGTTTGGATACCTTAACTTGCCCCCAGACTGCATGAACATCATTAGGGAGGCAAGACGACCAACCACACGAGCGTGCTAGGCAGCTAAATGGAAGAGATTTGTTATTTACTGCAACAATAACCAAATCAACCCATTAGACGCTTCCATACAGAACATTATATGTTACCTGCTGCACCTACAAAGATGTAACTTGGCATACTCTTCTATACGACTACACCTTGCTGTTATAGCAGCATACCTTCAAAACAGGCAACACCTCTCACTGTTCAAAGTACCAGCAATCAAGGCCTTCATGGAGGGTTTAAAAAGGGTGATCCCCCCAGACATCCCCCTTCCCCAGTCTGGAATCTAAACATCGTGCTTACCAGACTCATGGGACCTCCTTTCGAACCTCTACACTCATGCGAACTACAATTCTTAACATGGATGGTTGCATTCTTAGTTGCCATCACCTCACTCAGAAGAGTGAGTGAATTACAAGCACTAACAGTTCAAGAACCTTTCATGCAGGTACATGCTAACAGGGTGGTTCTTAGAACCAACCCTAAATTCATGCCTAAAGTTGTATCCAATTTCCATATCAATCAAGCAATTGAACTGCCAGTATTCTTTCAAAATCCACAGTCAGTAGCTGAGAGAGCCCTACACACACTAGATGTAAGAAGAGCTCTACTTTATTAGGTGGACAGAACTAAGTCATTTAGAAAGACAAAACAACTATTTGTTGCTTTTGCATCCCAACACAAAGGAAATCCCATTTCAAAGTCGGGAATAGCCAGATGGATAGTTAAATGCATTCAAATATGTTATCTAAAAGCTAAACGCACTTTAACCGCCCCCCCTAGAGCGCACTCTACACGGAAAATGGGGGCATCCATGGCTTTCCTAGGGAACATTCCTCTTGAAGACATCTGTAAGGCAGCCACATGGTCAACCGTTCACACTTTTACTAAACACTACTGTGTAGACGTGCAAGCAAAACAGCAAGCTGCTGTAGGCCAGGCTGTCCTCAAAACTCTTTTCCAAACTGCTGCAGCTGGCACAGGTGGCCACCGCTAGAGGAGATACTGCTATTCAGTCTATGCACAGATATGAATTCAGCAGCCCACATGCCTCAAACGAAATATGCTACTTACCAGTATGCATCTGTTCTTGGCATGTAGGGCTGCTGACATTCATATCGCCCAACCTCCTCCCCGGTGCCTGTCGCAGCTGCCGCATTATCTCTGGCATGGCCATCTCTTACTTTCCTATCTCCATCTCTGCCACAATGGCGAAAAACAATCTGAGGATGCCCATGCGCACTGTAGTCCAGGGGAGGAGTCACCTATCTCGTGATACTTCGAAGACTCTTCCAAGACAACAAAGTGCAATCATCCGGACCCAACACTAGGCGGCGATCTATGCACAGATATGAATGTCAGCAGCCCTACATGCCAAGAACAGATGCATACTGGTAGGTAGCATATTCCTTACCTCCCTGGCATTAAGATGCAGCATAAGGGTCTTTTCCTCGGGTAACAGAAACATCCAGGCCATTCTCTTGGGGAAAAAAGACAGCAGCCTGTGTGTGATAAACTTTTATAACGCAAGTAACCAGGGCGAGGGATGTAGGATTACAGAACTGCACAATTTTATCACCCAGTGCCGCGGACCAACAAGAAGGAACCTGCTACTAGCAGGCGACTTCAATGTACACCCTTGCGGCGACCCTATGTTAAACACTCTAGCGGCTATGGGTTGCCATACGACAATGGGGTTACACTTTGAACACACAAAACAGGGAAATGCGTTGAACCTTATGCTAGATGAGCAAGATCTTTTGTTTACCATGAGTATCGCACCATCATTATCCATACAAAAAGAACCTACCTTTAAGGGTAGAAGTTCTGGGACCTTTATAGACTTTATTCTAGTTTCTAGAACTATTATGAGCCTCCTCTTGGCCTTCTGTATAACACCGAGCGCACACAGCGATCACAATCCAGTCTGTGTGCTCTTAGGAGGGAACCTTATGAAAAAAAGGGATAAAGTTGTAAGAGGATATATGCTGCAACCTATAAATGGAGGGCGACGCATTAAATGGAACCAGGTCACTCCGCCCAACTTCCTTCATAGACTTAAAAACGACTGCGCTGCTGAACTTTCAACCTGCATTAGCACAGAACCCTTAGGTGAAGGAGTTCTTAAAGCCTTCGAAAGCATAGTCCTTCATGTAGGAAAGATGTTACAGGCCCCAGGGGGAAAAACTCCACCTGGAGACCCTAAATGGTTCTGTCATAATTGCTCTAAAGCAGCCAGAGACTTAAAGAAGGCCCTTAAAATAATTCCCCGGGATAGATCCATGATCTGCACACTCCGATCAAATTATAAAAGTGTGCTGGCTAATAGGAAAAAGAAGTTGAAACACGAGCTCTGGAAGGAGCTCTTGGATCCTGTGACCCTGGGAAGCTGTTCAAGATTCTGGTCCACAATTAACCTTTCACCCTTTTTAACGTCCGGGGTTAAAGAAGTGGGGTCAAATATCACGGAGGATAAATGGGTGTCCCATTTTTCCACAATTTTTAAGGATACCGATATATGTCCAGCCCAACCAAAAGAGGAGCTGGGGTGGGCCTCTATGGCGTTCACAGTCGCGGAATTGACGGAGGGAATTAACAACCTCTCAAACAAGAAGGCCCCTGGTCCAGATGGCATCCCCCCTGACCTATTTAAATTTAGCCCTCTATTCTGGGCCCCAATTTTGACAGCAGTGGGAAACGCCGCAGCGGAAAAGGGATGTCCACCCTCCTGGGGATTATCAACAATTGTACCCGTATTCAAGAAGGGAGATCGAAACAGTAGTTTAAACTACAGGCCTATCTCCTTAATTGATTCTATTGTAAAAGTCCTAGGGGGCGTTATATTAAAGAGGTTGACTACCTGGGCGGAGGAGAAAGAGATAATTTCTGACACCCAGTATGGGTTCCGCACAGGGCACTCAACCTTGGCGCAATGCCTAAACCTCTATTTGATTTTGGGCAAGTACACCCTTTCACGTCCTGGGACTATCTACATGGCCTTCATGGACCTTTCCTCGGCTTTCGACTGTGTCAACCGGGGAAAGCTGTGGCAGTCCATGGAGGCCATGGGGGTAGAGCAACAGCTGGTGAACTTACTTAAAGATCTACACAGAGACACAAAGGCAAACGTAAGATACACCATGGATCTCAAGGTAGCACACATTTTTAGAACTAGTCGGGGGGTGGGGGGTCAGGCTGGGGTGCATCCTGGCCCCCTTTCTTTTTAACCTTATATAAATGACCTTGAAGAAACATTTGTTGACACAGGGGCGGACTACCCCTATATGGGGCGTCGGGGACTGCCCGTCCTGCTGTACGCGGACGATGCGGCCATTTTATCCCGCACCCCGAAAGGGCTACAAACAATACTTGACGCCTTTCACGGGTTTATGGCTAGTCGCGACCTATCCATAAATAACACAAAATCCTACGTGATGCAGGTGGGGAAAGGAGCAAAAAAACAGTACCCATTTAGGGTAAATGGCACCAGGGTGCCTTCGTGCACCTCTTTTTCCTACCTGGGTGTCTACTTGAATCACCAGCTGAACTGGGCCTCACTCTTGAATAAAAAAGGGGAGAAGTTACAAGGGCTAACGCAGCGCTCTTTGATTTTGCTGCGAGAATGGGCAATAGACCAGTGGGGGCCATGCTGAAGGTTTTATCGTGCAAAGAGCATCTCGATAGCTAGCTATGGAAGCGAACTATGGGGATACTGTAACCTAGAGGGTCTCCAGGTGGTTGAAAATAAATTCCTAAAACAGCTCCTGTGTGTCCCACAGGGGACATCGAATATGTCTGTGCATGAAGAGACCGGTATGCCTTTTATTAGTGACACCCTGTCCTTGCCTCCCCCTATTTTTTGGCTACAATGCTGGCTCAATAAACAGCTTGGCTTAACTCATAGTCTCTTAAGAGACATTGAGCCTAGATTGTATGACCAAGATTCCCTGGATGAAATACCTTAAAACTAGTTTTGGTAAGGAAGGACGCTTGGATTTGTTTTTAAACCCGGAAGGAATCACTAGAAATGACGTAGCATATATTAAACAGTCCTTCACTACACGAAAAATGTTTCAAAGGCAGGAAATGGACCTGTTGAAGCCCAACGTGCGTCTCCATATGATGCTCAAAACCTCGCCTGGCGAGGAACCATACCTACTTTGGCCACTAACAGCTCATGAGCATTTTTTTATTAATTAGGTTTAGTTTTAATTTGTTTCACTTTTTAATAGCAGTCCCAAGGGAGAGTCATAGAGGGACAGTGCTAGCACCCTGTGGCTGTGACAATTTGTCTCCACAGGATTTGCTGCACTTTGTTTTTTTGTAAATACTATGAATTCCCCAGGGTTTTTTATCTTAAACCTATTTTAAAAAGATTGCATTTTGTACAAACTCGCCCTGCCTTACTGTATTTACAATTGTTAAAATCCGAATGTATACCCCACGTGATTGGCTTTTTAAAAAGCTCATTGAAGTATAGAAAATGCCTGGATACATAGAATTGTATAAGTAAATCCCCCGAATGACGCTCTTTCCAACGTACAATAGATGGATTTTAACGCTATGAAAAATTTGTTTTAACCACTGTATATTTTAACATGTTTTTTAACTGAAAGTTTGAAATATATCTAGTCTTATGAACTTTTATGTTTTTGGACAAAAAAACCCAGAATAAAGTACTTTTGAAATTGAAAAATTGAATTGAATTTGCTCTCCCAACTTCTCCCAGCCAGAGATTAGCATTTGAATAGGCGTGAAAAGTGTGTGAAAAGCCTCCAAACAATAAACAGTAGCCTGGGCAGAATTGACTACTCTGAACCTCTCAGAATATGCAGGATGGGGGATGCAGACATCCATCTTGACACTACAGTCTCAGATCCTGCTTGACAGGTCTGCTGGGTTTATACGGCACTGGGACACACTAAAAAGGTAAAAAACATGATGCCAAGACAGTTATTGGGTATTCACTGTTAAGTGGCTGGAAAACCCTGCTCTTGCTCTACCTGACTTAGGTCTTTGGATTCATTGTGGGGCCAATGGCTGCCCCAAATTGAACTTTAGTGTTTGGTAACGGCGGACACTAGGATTAACATAGTATCATCCCCCCGTACACACACAGCCCTCAGAGTCCAAGTTTATTATGGCTGAAGACTTATGCCATCTAGAAAATGTGCAAAGTGGGCAGATTTGGCCCCATGAATGTTTACCCCATTGTTTAGGGCCTGCCCAGGAGTCATTCGTACCCACTACTTCTTGCCACACGTAAAAAATGTGGCACCTCCAGGCACCCAATTCATACACTGCTGGACCTAAAGAAGAATAGAAGAGGGCTGGACTGGCTGTCTGTGGCCTGAGAGGATCCCTAAAGGACTGGGCCCGCCCCCTCCTACACCTAGGGCAAAGAAATGGACTCCAAGGGCAATAAGGCTGACTTCTGTTCAAGCTACAGGGATACAACAAGCTACAAGAGGCCTTTCCTGCTACTTTCCAGCTGTACAGTGGCAACTGAATGTGTACTGATTGCTGCTGTTGGCCTCTGCCGGACTCCCTTCAAGTTTCTAAATGTCTCCCCTGATGCCTACGGGGCGTTAGAAGTTTACTTCTGTTATGGGTTTTGATTTTCGGACTAAGGGCCTGATTTAAATCACAGCAGTCAGGCTGTGGTTCCGCCCTGGTGGAGTTCCCGACATTCAAATGTATAAATGACCACCAAGCTTGTGGTCATTTATAACACATTGGCAAGAACGGCCTTCACAGGGGGTCCTGTAATGTGTCTCTAGCTGTTTGGTGCCCTCAATCCTGCACCAAACACTTTCTTTTTCAAAATAAAAAAAGAATGCTCTCCTCACTATGCGAGTCATCTCCCATAGCGGGTGAAGCACTATTAACATTTTACTTTCCTGAAGCACAGTAAAAAAATGGCTACATGTCTGCCAATCTAAATTGGGCGGGAGGACATGTAGACATTTCTCAGGTGGCTTTTACTCCCAAGGGCCATTGGAGAAGTCTGGCCACTGTAGAGACAAAGTATTGTCCATCGTGGCCAAACTGAAGGGCCAGCCGCATATAGATTGGTTGAGCGGACCTTTATGTTGACGGGAGGGATCCCCGTCGTCATGTCTGCTGCAAAGGAGTTCCCTTCCCGCAAAGGAGTTCCCTTCCCGCCAACATATAAATCGTGCCCTAAGTCAAAGGTAAGATCTTTGAGCCAGGTGAACCTGGTTTGTTTATCTTATCCTCGCTTCACCGTGGTCACGCTCAAATTCCAGCCAGATTCTGATCTACTGCTATCATAGGCACTTTGTGCTTCTTGGTGCTATTTCTACTTAAAACTTAAATTCATATCTCTGGTTCCACTTAATGGATTTTGTCATTTTGGTGCCAGTTTATTTATTACAGCTATTTTTCTAATTCGGTTTGGGATTTTTATTGTTTTGCATTTTGACTTTGTGAGAAGTTGGCCAGGTATATGATGTCCACAGTTCTGTGGGCACCTTGTATCAGTCCAAACAATCCCTTATGGTGGTGGTTGTAAGTCAACCTTATAGACAAGCTATCCTAGGGGTAGCATGGACTAAGCAGCCTTAAAGGCTTAACTCAAGAGGGCATGTGAAGCCAGCTGTTTTACCATATGCAATCCTGTAATATCAAATGAAAGGACACCACACAAGTTATATATTATAAAAATATATGTATTTATTCTCAGAATAATCCTCAATACTCTTTGAGTAAAGAAGCACAAGCGTTTAAACAAAAGCACAATATAACATACGAAAGTTGCACAATTATGGATAGGGCCGGTGGCCACTCAAACCATATATCAAAAAAGTGGTATAAGTATCACTAATCGATCAGTGGTAAGGCCTAGGGCCTTGGGAATCGCTGGGACTACACTGGACTAACAGCAGTTAGGACGGGAGTAGCCCGCGGGATTCGGGTGCAGCGCTAAAAGCACACGCATGCACCAATGCAAAGTCAATGTTGCGTAAAAGTTATCGAGTTACAGTTTTAAGAGTCTTCCGACTGGACTAGAAGGACAAAACTTTAGACTTAGACACTAGAGGTGTAAACCACTACAGGAGCACCGGCGTTCAAGAATTACCTCACCCCCCACAGGAAGCGGGTGCACAGGTACAAAAGCGTGTCGGGTTTCGTCACGAAGATCTATGGTGTCTGGAGATGAAGATGCTGCAGGCGTCCAGAAGAGAAGTGTCCGGTGCGATCCAAGGGTGGATCGAAGATGTAGAGTACCTGAAAGCAGAGGGGACAGAGTCTGGGTCACTAGCCAGTGACCAGGAAGGAACCAGGCGATGTCGGGCGCAATCAGGTGCTTGTTGCGAAGCTTGTCTCCGCTGCCACGTGGACTCTGGGGCACCGAGGATGTCCTGGAGTGAATCACGAGCTGTCCCACGAAGGCTCTCGCTGTCGGCGGTGTCGGCTTCCGGATCGGAGTTAACAAGCCAACCCACGCAGGATTCGAAGATCGCTTCTTACTCGGACCAGCAAGGGAGCAACCAGACTAGCAGTGTAAATTCTTTGGTTCGTCGGTACTGGGGCCACTAGCCAACGGGCAAACGACCGGACCAACGCGTCGAGCAGGAAAATGCAAAAGGGCCCCACGCAGCACTCGGTGAGTGTGGAGGGGTGAGCTTCGGTGCAAAAGCTGCTCGGGGCTGGAGCTTCTCAAACTCCAATGCACAGCTTCGAGGGAGCCTCGGGAGCTGCACGGTCAGCGCGTCGTAGTTTTTCCAAGATGGCCGGCCCCACGCTTCAGGTCGCCTCCACGGGTCTCAGCTTTGCAGGGACTGTGGATCGGGCTGTTGGAAGGCAGGAAAGCTGGGTCTTGTCGATCTCTGTCGCTCGAGTTCCGGCGGGAACTGCAACAAAGCAAACGGTGAGGTGCTGGATGGTGCCTGTTTGCACAGGATGGTCACTCCTTGACCACAAGGGAGATTCTTCAGTCTTCCATGTCGAGTGGGATGTCGAAGGGGCCAGAGTTATGTTTCAAAGTTTCAGTCAGGATAATCTGATGTGCATCTGCACAGCTCCTACCTTTATTCCAAATCAAGGGGCTGGATTACCTGCTAGGTCCCTCCTATGGGTGGGACCCAGGAAGGGGGTGGTTACACCCCTTTTCCTTTGTCCAGTTTCGCGCCAGGACTGGGGCTGGAGTGCCCCAGAACCGGTTTGACTGGAATTTGCTTGGGACGCCTTGTGTGCTCCAGGCAGTATCTAGTTTCTTACAACCCACCCTGCCCCAATACACTATCTCCTGTCTGGGGAGGTGTAGCACAGGAAACCTTTTGTCCAGGCCTCCCCTGCCAAGTTTCGGTCAGCAGCAGGAGGTCAGACTCGTGTCTGTGGCAGCAGCATCCATTTTGTGATGCTGAGGCTCTGGTTAGGATTAACCGCGTTTTAAGTAAAGTAACATGTCTTCTCCCTCTAGAAGGGTGGAATGCTACCCCCGTCGCCAGAACTGGCGAGGGGGTAGTATTCCAAAGTGTATGACACCAAACACGACATGTTTTGATAAAGCCAAACCAAAGTTAGCATTAACCGCGAGGATTATAATGCACTTAAGAGTATATGGTATGGCAGTATCACTGGAACAGCTGCACGGAAATGGTTCCGACCTCTGCAGACAGGCTCAGCTCATGCTAGAGCACCATCTCACATAAAACCAAGCTCACTGCCGCCAGGATTGTTAAGGCCTGCCATAGGAGTGACTTATAGGTATATATGTGTCCAGATATAGGTTTAGATATAGGTATACTATATCTAAGCAAGGGGTGATTATACCACCTTGCCCCAGCTGAGTGATCAGCCAGTTGTGTCGATTTAAGTACCAGCCAGGGGTGGCAAAAGACATGCTGCAGCCTCTGGTAGGCCTTGGATGCACCTATGCCCTGAGCACCTATAGTGCATGGTACAGGGGCTGACAAGGTGTCCAGTACCAAATTGGTGATGTACCTAGGGTACATGGAGTCCATTTAAAGAGAGAGCAGATAGCCTGGGACCCTGATTAGTAGGATCCCAGGCCAACTAAGTCGAAAACCAGCTAAACACTAGGCAAAAAATCTGGGGTAACCATAGTCAGGTATCCACCTTCCTACACTTTATTACTTGTTTGGTACTGCATAAATAATTTACATGTTGTCCTAAGTTAAACCGGTCTGCCCTGTGCCATAGTTACCAGGGGGGGGGGGTTAAGCTCAGGTTAATTTAGTGACTTTAAACCTTCACCCTGACAAGTGTTAAGGTTTTTCTTTGAGGTGGGTAGTCACCCATCCCCAAATAATTCTGTTTCATACACAAACGAATATAACTTGGTTAGTTAAATGCAAAATTTGTTAATCTCCTTGGCCTTCTGCTTTCTTGAGTTAAAGGTTACACCTTTAAGATTATATTTTGGAGTTTGCAAATCTGTGCAGTTAAGGAGCTCCCATCAATGCATGTTTTTTTAATGGATGAATGATCGAGATTGGGGTCTTTCTGGACATGAGATTTGTCCTTTGACTGCATGGTCTGAGTTTAGATTCAAGAAGATTGGTCTTGTCCCATAGCTCACCCAATGAGCAATAAAAAAGGGTTTTTTGAAGGCGAGGCTTCTTAACACTGGGGGGAGTGTATGTCCCTAAGGGCAAAGGTGGTGCAGTCATATCTATTCAGATGTAGAACTTGTGTGGCTCCTGCATCCTAAGTTCTTTGGAGCATGCTAATTTGATGTATCTTGGGTTTGGATTGAGAAGTTGGAGTCCATGATCACACCCAGAATTTCTACTTCCATTGAGGTGGTTGGGAGTGATCTATTCTCCACAGACCATGAGAAAGTAGTCCTAATTCTGCCATGATCCAAACACGAGGGTCTCCATTTTGGAGGAGTTAAGTTTCAGTTCGTTCTCTACCATCCTACAATCTACTGCCATGGGGTTTTTCCTTTTTTAGTCCGTTCTGGTTAACAACTTGCTGTAACAGTTCAACTTTAAAAATTGATGAGATCCAGAAGATGTGACCGGTATGCTTTGATAAGAAGAGGTGTGATTGAGTATTGGGGTATTTTACCTACTCAAAAGGCAAATGCTGATGAGCAAAATGGAGGAAGAGAGGTCATTTAGGCCCTGTCTGTGAGGTAAAACTTAATTCAATTAAGTGCTGTACCCTGGATTCTTTCTTGTTTGATCGTTGAGCTATTATTTCATTGTGAACAGCATCAGAGACTACCTAAAATCAAGAGTATCACACTGGCCTAATTAAATTCAATGGTGTTCGTGAGATCAACACAGATGGTGTCTACTGCACATGCTGTGTGTCCGCTTGGAAACATCTTTGAGAAGCTTGTTATTTTCAGGAAAAATACATACCTAAGATAAAGCTGTCTTTTTCAATAAACTTGCCCAGTAATGCTCAATTTAAATTGTTCTACAATTGGCTGGGTGAGACTGTCCAACGACTTGAGCTTTTTTAAGATAGACTTTGTTAGATGTTTTCTGGTCGCTGGGGAACCAACCATCCTATTGATAGGGAAAAATGAATGTCCACGTGGCTGGTATGGCAGCAGAGAATGAAAGGTGAATGCTCTCCATTATGTTAGTGACATACGTCTGGTGAGTTTGCAGTGTTAATTAGTGCATAGTTTTTTTTTATAGCAAGTCTAAAGAGCTTAGGGTTAAGTTGTTTGGCGGAGATAGCAGGAATAGAGCAGATGGCAAGGAGATGCAGTTACAGCCTCAGTTACAGAGAAAGTGTGATTCTTTATTATTACATATTTGAATTAAATATTCTATTGTGATATTGCAGAGTTCCTAAATTTGGTTGGTGCTGTTTGAAGTTATAGAATTCTCAACTGCTTTCGAAGAGTTTCTTGGCTGTGCATGTCTCATCCAAGATACAAGTGTAGTGTGATCTCCAGGCGTTCATTGTGGTTGTAAACAAAAACCAACCGGTGCACCAAATGGTACTTATACATTAGAATAACCAAGAAGTCTAATTCAATTTCTTCCCTTTATTCAAATAGGTTCAGATGTGGAATGCATGTACAGGGAAGAACAGCCAACGCTTTTCGTCCAAGACAATAGACTTCTTCAGGGCTGTAAAGTGACACATATATAAATACATATACATGGCTATTGCCTCGGTTACAATGATTTTGGGGATAACAGGATAGGTGCGATCTCCGATAGGGGTTCCACTGTTGTGCTCAGTTTTTGTTGTTTGGGGTTGTTTTGCACTTCTGCAGCACTGGATCTTTTATATATTAGCATGCTTGAATTATTTCCCAAAGTCTGGTATTCAATATTATCAATCCTGCAACTGGCATGTAAAGCAAATGGAAAAACTTTCATAAATATTAAATAGCCCACCCACCTCCTATGACCTGATGTCCAGCCAATCAGGTGGAAGTGTTCAGGGCTTCAACTCAACCCAGAGGCCCCAATTGCAAGATTTTCAACGACTTGGCATCAGGGAATCCCTCTCAGCTCTTCTCATTTGCTACTCTACTAAATTCTTTTGATTAGATCTGCACTTCAGGATACAAGATAGTGGTAGTCTTCCTACACAAGGAGCTGAGGTATATTTTTGTGACTCATATCATCATGATTGCTGGGTCCTCTCACACAAGGACTCTCTTCAAGCCATGTAAGGTTGTGGGGCCAGAAATGCCTATACTGATGACCCTCATACAAAATATATTTTGTGTCCACTGAAACCAGGTCACCGGCAATAAAACCTGTGACATATGCAAAAATGTAACCACTACGACCCTCAAAGATAGAGAGGGTAGACTGCTGTGCTTGCTAAATGCAGTCCCCAGGGGCCTCTGTAGAGAAAAGTTTCTCTGCTGAAAAATGCAAATTGGAAGTACCCAAAGCACAAAATATGGCTTCTGCAACCTCATCGCAGCCCAATGTAATGCCCCCACAGAGATCTTCTGCGTCTTCTCTTAAGGGACAGTCTTCTGATCAAGGTGCAGTAAAGACTTCCACTTGTAAAGGTTCTCTATCAAAGAAAACATCTAATAAAGATTCAAAAACACACCCTCCACATATGATTAAGCCTATTGACAGCCAACGAAGCTCTCAATGAAACGCTAAGTATCCACAAATTAAATGGGTGAGTGCAGGAAAAATTACTTAATATTTATTGAATCAGGCAGAACAAATGTGTTTGATCAGTCAGCTAAATTAGTTATGGCCAAACACATTCTATGAAAAACTAATGCAACCATATATTTTCTGAATCCCAATCGTAGGCACTGTTTATTTTACTTGTGTTAACTATATAACATACAACAAACATTTGTAAACATCACAAAAATGCAGAAACATAATTTTGACAAAAGAACAAAATTAAGGTCAATCTAAACCTCTCTCGACCGCATCATTCATACAAGATTTAACAAGAATAGATGGTTCTAATATTCCTTTCCAGAAGCGTATAATTCACTGTAAAATAGTCTGAGGGGAGAAACAATATTACCTGTTTCTGGTATATATCCCCATCAACAATGATTAATTCACTATATTTTCTTCATTGGGTTTCCTTCCCATAAAGAGGGATGATCAATTTGTTTCTGCCTTTGATGCATGTAAGGGCTCATCAGGGCCAGTGATAAAATGGGTGACCAATTAATTCTATAATCAATACGCATATATATGTATAAATCATATAGAAAACTAAGGATCAAGTCCATTATGCCCATGAAGTAGAAAAAACAGTGCTGAAAGCATGTACTATGACAACCACAAAGTGCACAATTATTTGTGTTGCAAAAACTCAACTCAAGTTAAGAGGTAATAAAATGCCAAAACTCAGGACCACTAGTTAACAATGACAGAGATGATTCCATTAATATAAATATATACATGTGAGCATATGCCGCAAGTGCCATTAAGGATGAACGCCTCATGAATATAAAAAATATAAAACATTCTAAACAGTTGTTGACTTTACAATACTACACTCTAAACAGTTGTCGATGAGTTTAACATTGATGACGGTCTCCTCGTCATCAATAAAATCCTTTTGTAACACTGACCCTCTATTGACAGCCAAGGATCTACAGCTGACAATTCAGTATCTCAAACCACACGGTTGACAACACATCTATCATCCGTGAAGCATCACTCGCTGAGGAAGTCCCTGTCAGCAAAGTCTTCCACAGAAGTTTTGCTGCCCTGGTGAAAGTCTGAAAATAAAAAATAAATAAAAAAGTTTTTTAAAGTTTCTAAGCTCTTTCGCAGAAAAGGACTTTGTAGCCTCTGTTGTGGAACTGAGGGCCAGATACTTAAATCAGGTTCATCTTGATAGAGCTTTGAAGATTTCTTGCGGAAAACTTTCCAATGCGGAATAGGGCTTAGTAATTTTTTCTGCGGTGTTGGGAGCCTTGACTGGCACAAAGCTGAAATTCAATCCCCTACATCCAAAGCTCTAGAGTAAAGTTTTCATAGTTCACAAACTATTCTGGTGCCAAGCAACCCAAAAATATACTTCAGAGGCCCCGGAGGAGGGCAATTAGAAATACTCAGGGTGCCAGGCAGAAGCCAACAGCAAAGTTCAGTTGCCACTGGTCAGCTAAACATTTCCAGGAAGAAGCTTCTTGCAGCTTGTTGTGTCCTTGTACTAAGGACAAAAAGTGGAGTCTATGGGTCAGTTGACTGACCTCCTGTGTGGTTACAAGATGGAGCAGGTCCAGTCTTTAGTGCTCCTCTCTGGTTACAGACAGCAGGTCCAGTCCTCCTCTGATCTTCCACACGTCCAGGAAGGCCTCTGAGGAAGTGCCTTCAGGTGCCACATTTATGCCTGGCACTAGCTAGCAGGTGGGGTGACTCACGGATACTCCCTCACCATTGGGGTAAAAGTTCCCGAGGGCAACAATACCCACTTTTTCAGCACAGTCTGTTTGCCATACTGCAGATAATTTCACAGTGCCCTTCACTCTAAAAATTAAACATGCATTTGCAATGCAATAGGTCTCGCATTTACACGAGTTCGAGCTAGTGGCATTATAAATGACAATACCTTTTATTTTATGTTTTGTTATTTAAAACATAAAGAGAAGGCATTGTCATTTACAATGCCAAGAGCTCAAGCATGTGTAAATTTTGAGACCATTTGCATTGCAAATGCTTGTTTTAAAACACGCATTGACAATGCCATTAGTTCTGGTCTTGGAAGCTGGTGCAATGATTTGCTTCCTTTTTGTTTTTGAATGCGTATGGCACAAAATAACAAAAAATAAAGACAATGCTGTTTACACGCAGTGGCAATATGATTGCAATACAAAAATTTTACATTTCAAAGAATAACCCTTATATGTATACATTAAATGATATATATATATATATATATATATATATATATATATGTGTAGAGAGAGAGAGGGAGAGAGAAAAAGAGAGAGAAAAAAAGAGAGAGAAAAAGAGAGAAAGAAACAGCACATATTTCCTAGTAGGAAAAACAATCTTACACGTACATAAGAGTATATTTTTTAAAAAAACTAAGAACAGGAAAATACAGGCCCATCAGCCCAAACATGGACATCTTTTTAGGTGGGTTGCATACCTAATTAAGAAAAATGCCTTTGCTCACAGTGCAAGAGAGACTAAGGCTAAAGTGAGCTGACCCACTGTGTAATGCTCTGGCGCCAAAAGCAAAATGCTAATGTCAGTTGAACAAACCAATTGATGAAGCGCACTTACTTACATATGTATTCATTTTTATTTATGATTTTTTTTTATTACATCAGGCTGGTAAAACGGCTAGTGTCATCTTTAGGCCAAATCTTGAATATCTGGCTTTTGCTGTAGAGCAATTGTATTAAGAGGACTTCTACCTAGTGACTTCTCTTCTTTATATCCCTACGCCTCATTAGTGAACCTTGGATGCAAGCTACATTACACACTTGTGTTAGGTTGTTTGATTCCTTTAATCCAGCATCTGTGCGTAACTCAGCCATATAATATACTGAATTTCAATAATGCCGGACAAATTCCAACTAGAGTTAATTTTGTTAATTGTACATCATTAGGATTTTTAACACTAATATTACATTATTCATATATGTAGAGGGCCAGTTGTATTACTGTCATTGTAAAAACATGGGCTCCTTAAAAATACAGACACATAAACCCTTTTAGAAATAAATTATGGAGTAAAAATGCTACCCCACACCATGAAGGAGCGATAAAATATACATGCTTAACTGACAGGTAGTCGCTGTATTCATCAGTCAGTAAAAGATTTTTTTCAAATTGGAGATCTGAGCACACAAACAAGTAAGAAGGCTTAGAAGCATTTGGCCAAATGTACTTAAAATATTCTATGGGACAATCTATCCAATGGCTTACAACTCTAAAGTGGGCCAAGAGGCCATTTAAATGGTTAATTTGTCTTTGCTCTTGAAATAAACTCTTTCACGCGCTCCTTTGTCCGCTAATTTCATGTAAACTGTATTAAGTAAGAGGATGCATTCTTAAGTAAATTGTGAAAACAAAGGTCCGGATAAGGGTGCTCCTTCTTTCATGTCGGCGTCCTTCTTGTGCTCCCACCAGTCCGCAGGCCCGAAGGCGTATGCCATAAAATATAATTTGCATTGTCACTATAGTTTGCCTTCTTTGATTGTTTTACCAATACTCTTCCCCCCCCCCCACACACACAAAACAGAAATCCTAGACCCCATCAATACCTTGCACAGTCCCCTTTTTAACTGTCAGGTAATTACACAGTTCCTTGAGAATTTAACCCCTCAAAGGGAGTCTCATGACTTTGTTCCTTTGGGTAGCGTCTCCCGCTTTGTGTCTGAACACTAAAAAGGGCCGATATTAACTGTCAGTTAATTACACACCATTTCTCGTCACAATTTACCTGCTAAAATGGGCAGGTAGGCCACAGCCCTGCCATCTAAACAACTGTCTCTTGCGACAAAGGAACCAATAAAGATGAGTCACTCGGAGTCACCCCGTATCTAGTGTGCGAAGCCGCCCATTCCTAATTACCCTTAGAGACAGCTGATAATACAAACGTTGAATTGAAAATTAGCCTAATGAGCGCCATGCTCACATGTCCGAGCAATTTGCAGATGCTCAGGGGCAAACAATGCCTGTTTTCCTTTAAAAGCTGAGAAACCTACTGCAATTCTAGGGTCCGGATTCCGGCAGAGACGGGTGTGCAGCAGGAGACCGTGGTCTCTTGTGAAATGGCGGTGCCCGTCGCTCTCACCCACGGCTCTTACTCTGAATAGTCAGACAGAAAAAAGCCCTCTAGGTTTATCTGATCTGGAGCCGACTGGGGGAGGGAAGGAGGGAAAGTGAAAGCATGCCATGCACGAGCTGGAAAGTGTCTGCCCGCCATGCACGCGCTGTGTTGAAACGCCGCGTGCAAAGTGAAAGCGTGCCAGGCACGCACTGTGTTGAAACGCGGCGTGCACGTGATGTCTGTACGCGTGCACATCTCCTGTCTCCTTTCCGAACATAAAGTCACGACAATAAATCTCGCCAAGGTGAGCAACGCATGTGATGCGCCACTCGGCGAGACCTAAAAAGGGGATACCCTTCTCTTTTGCAGAGTTGTGTGCTCACCCAGAGGTTTGGCTAGGGTATTGTTGAAAGTTGGGCTGAAACCGTCAACATTATCGGCGCCCTCTTGCTCTCCTTAAACCTTTTGTGCGCGTAAAACAGCCGCCATTTTGGGCACCATGGCTTCCCTGCTCTCGCCGAGAGCCAGCGCGCCTCTCTCTCCCTCCTAGCTTCGCTGACAACCCCCCTGCCTGCACCTGCCGCGAATCATAAAACCCCTCTTCGGCGCTGCTCTGCCCCAGGCCCTCGTCCTGTTCCCAGCGCAACACCTCCCTTCTTCCCATTTATGATCCCCGGCCCTTTGATGCAAACCCCTTTTTCCCCGTGTGCCCGTTTGTCTTCCCCGTTCCCAGGCCGACACCCAGCTCTGCCGATACCAATCCTTGCCCCTCCCCGTACAATAGAAAGTTTCCCCCCAGCAAGGGATCCCCGGGTTGATCAAAGCCCCCCGCCCTACGAGATCCGATCGAACCCCACACACTCCGTGAATCGGCGGAATATCCAGCTGCGCGATGATCATCACCTGTTGTGAACGGGGCAGGGACTTCCACTGTAACCTTGCGTGGGAACGGGCTGGGAAGGGGGATTCTGAGGATGTCTTTCCGTACATCAAAGTATCGACGAGAATGTGTTACATGCAATAAAGAGATAAACTTGTGTATAAGAGGCCAGGCCTCAGGGATGCAGTTAGAGCACCTCAGAACGATACCTTCTGTCCGTTTCGTTGTGTTCTCCTCCGGAGAGAATAAAAACCTTGTTTCCTGCCTTCCAGTCTCCAGCGCCTGCCTCTTCAATAGTTTAACTTCTTTGTGGGTTCAAGAGGCGACACCGCCGGGCAATACTTAAGGATCTTATATTCTGGTTGGTAGTGCCACCCTTATTTTCAACAATTGGCGCCCAACGTGGGGCCCATCAGCGACCCATGGATCCAGTGGGAGAGGTCCTGACGACAAAGTGAACGACTGCAACGATCGGGAACGCGTCTGTCCGATAGACCCTCGTCTGACAGCCGATCATCCGAACTTCACTGGTTCCGAACAGACCTCTCTCGAGTGATCTACGGTCCTGACTGGGAACCATCAGGAGTGCCGCGAGGATAACGGAGAAGAGAGGACGATCGGGCGCTGGATTCGGAAGACAAGAAACTGTCCATGCGGTCCGGGTAAGGTCGTGTAATCACGACAAGTTGCGAAATGATTGCTTGATTGCTTGTTTGTTTAAAAATACTAGTATTGCTCTCTTTTATTTATTTGGAGATTCACTGTCTGCAAACGGAGAAACAACGGGCTCTCTCTTTTGCAAGCAGTGGAGGATAGGTAGGGCAGCAGCCGTGCTTATTTTTTCTCCCCCACTCAATAATCACTTGAAACTGAACTGTTGTTCGCAAAACTATTGTTTCCTGGAGATTCCCTGTCTGCAAACAGGGAAGAGACCACCCTTTTTGCAGACAGTGAAAAGGGTAGGTAACGCAGATCTTTGCGAACCTACTCATTCTCCCCATTGTTATTTATTGGTCTTTTGTTATTTTGATCCATGAGGTATTCACTGCCTGCAAACAACGTAGAATAGAAATATTCTGTCCAGTCTTTGCACCTAGTGATAAGATAGGCAGTGCTGACTTTTTAGTCCCTCGTTACGAGCCGTCATGTCTGTCTTCTCCCCACTGATTAGTAGCCTGTTTAGCCCGGACCGCCTATTAGAGATGGACCATCCAGCCCCACTGGAAGGCACCCCTAATAAGGACATGTTCATGAAGCATGGATTGACCGCTATAGCCTATAGTAAACTATGGCATAAATATACAAAAAAGGGTCAAGAAAGTCAATGGCCCCTGATAGGATCCTTCGATGATGATAAAATAAAAACGCTAGAAACTGCCCTGGGTAAAAACAAGACAACACCTACTATGCTTGACAGCTTCGGCATGTGGCGAAAAGAAACTGAACAACGTAAAAAGAAAACTGAGAGTAGGTTGGAAAAAGAGCTGCGAAAAGCAGCCCACCTAGCTGCTCAGAAACTAGAAAAAGAGATAAAGGAAAGAGAGAAAGCTAAACAGAAACTAGAAATGGAAACGCCAAGCCAGTGTCCGGTTAGAACCCCCCCCATGCTCTACCCTGATTTACCCTCGAAACAACGAGCCAATGAGGACCTGCTGTTAGGTCCTCCTATCATCTACATGCCCCCTCCATATGCCCCTTCTCAACCCTTGGCGCAGCACGCGCCACCCCCAGGTACAAACGAAGGTACCGCCACAGCGTCGGCCCCAATGGCCTCTGTGCCAGCCGAACCCCTTGTATTAAAACCCGCATCAACAACAACGTTAGACGACCATGAGACTCGAGGGGCTGGCCCTGCAAGAACAAACAGACTAGACAAAGATGAGCGAGCGGGGATCGACAAGATAGCAAGGACACTGGTAGAAAGAAAGGATGATGAAGAGTACATCACAGATATGTTCAGCTCGTATACAGGGAGTCACAGACGACATTTTACCGTACGACTGTGTTATCATGTCTTGAATGCATACGAGGACCGATATCGAGACAAAGGTCCCGAGAGCCTAAGGACTCTGTACCGGAAGGTCGATATCGGGGATGAGGGCGAGTGTGATGTGTCGGACCTCCTTACGCGTACGCTTGAGGTTTTCCGCCACCTCACTGAACGAAAGCCGGGAGCTAAATCCGCAGCCTCCGTAGTGACCGAACCACCAACCGAGCAATCTAACACCATGATGCCGATACGTGAGGCTGCCCCTTACTGGGTTCCTCCTCGGGGTACAGGGACTCACGATGATGCAAACAACCAAGATGCGAAGGGAAGGGTAGTGTACAACTGGGTCTACCAGCCATGGGACCGGCAAGAGATACTGACATTCCGGAAATCTCTACCCGACCTACGTAAAAACCCCACTGCCTTCTATACTGAATTGGGTACAGCCCTGGGCTCAACGATTATGACCCTGGCTGACATCGACTTGTTCTTCGGGTTATGTCTACCAGCTGATGTGTGGAAGCAAATCCGGAAAGTCGACCACCTTGAGCTGTTTGGACATACCTGGTCACAACTCGATGACCTGGACAAACAACGGGGACCAGGACAAAAGCTGTTGAAATCCATTCTAGACCTCCCAGATAAAATCGTAGAGAAATTAAAAACCCTAATCCCAGAAAAGAAAGTGGACTGGTCGATAGTAACAGCCTGTCGCCAAAAACCCCAGGAGGATGTATCGTAATACTTCTCCCGGTTTGAAACGGTGTTCTCCGATTACAGCGGCCAGGACATGACCACTGCAACCGGACACCATCTGTTTGTCCAGAATTATGTTAAGGGCCTATCATCGGAAATCTCCCAGAAACTACAGGCCAGCGAGAGTAGTTGGGCAGCCTCCAAACCTACAGCGATTCTCCAAATGGCCCAATATTACGAGCATCAGAAAAATGAAAACGATAGGGGACAGAGAAAAAGAAGAAGGACTTAAAAGAGAGGGTGATGATTGCCAAACTGCAAGGGGTGACTATAGGACGAGACCAATACCGGGGAAACTACCAGACAAACGTCCCTAAGACTACATTTCCCCAGGACCGCACTCTGACTTCCTACAGTGGACGCACAGACCTTAGAGAAGACCAGTGCGCTTTCTGCAAAGGGACTGGCCATTGGAAATCCCAGTGCCCAGTTCTTCTGGAAATGATCAGAAACAAAGACCCCAGGGATGTAGCAAACGGACCGAGACCTAAGGGACAACAACGAGGGCCCCCAAATGACGCGACTAATGACAGATCAAGCAGACCAAATACGTTCGATCGACCCAGGCAGAACCAATATCAACAATCTGACTATGACGACACTCACACCTTCGCATAGGACAGCCAAGGGCGAGGGAGGGATCCAGTCGAGCTCTCTGTTGACCAGCAGGGCCCTTATGTCACTGCTAAGGTCCTGGGTACCAAGTCTCCATTTCTGGTAGACACTGGCGCAACACGTAGTGCGTTATCTAAACGACTGATTCCAAGGGCACCCTTGTCTGGCTCACTCATAACATCGACAGGTTTCGATGGAACGCCCTCCACCAACCCTTTGTCTGCCCCGATTCTCTTTGACGTAGAAAACAACACCACCGACACCACGTTCTTGCTTTCCTCCAATAGCCCTGACGCCATTATGGGACTTGACTTACTGAAACACTTCCGAGCGACGATCAGGTGTTCTCAAGATGGAGTTCGAGTGTTTCTTTACGACAACCCCGTTCTGCTTAGACATTGCTCCCCCCGACACATGTTTTCCATCACCGACGTTGACGCGTCCCTGCTTGACACTCTACCTCCGTATCTGTGGGCCAAAGCGGATTCGGACGTAGGGCGTATGTTAATTGACCCAGTGCACATTACTGTCCGACCAGACGCAACACTCCCAAAACTCCCGCAATATCGGATATCGCCAGAGGGCGAGAAGGCATTGGTAATGATTATCCAGTCACTGATAGACGCAGGAGTGGTAGAGGAAGTGGTTAGCAACGTTTGCAACAGCCCTATCTTGCCCATTATCAAGAAGCAGGGAGAGGGAGATGAGAAAGCATACCGTTTCATCATCGACCTCCGAGAGATCAACAAAGTGGTGGTACCCCAGTACCCTGTGGTCTCAGACATCACCACCATCCTGACCTTGATTCCATCCACTGCCACCACCTTTTCCGTCATCGACCTCAAGAACGCATTCTTCTCCATCCCCATCCACCCAGACAGCCGATATCTCTTCGGCTTTACCCTAAAAGCCCGCTCATATAGGTTTTGCCGAGCGCCTCAAGGCTACACGGAAAGCCCTAGCATCTACAGCCAGGCCCTCAAAAGACAACTAGACCAAGTCCAGTTACCCGACGGAGTGGTGTTGGTACAATATGTCGATGACATCCTTTTGGCAGCCGACACCACCCCTCTAGCGGTTACCGCCACCATTCAACTCTTGCACTTCCTTGCGGAAAATGGCCACAAGGTCTCCAAGAAGAAGTTGCAATTCTGCCTACCCCAGGTCACTTACCTAGGCCACCTTTTGTCCAAAGATGGAAGAAAACTCACCCCTGATCGAATCCAAACCATTCTAGATACCCCTGTCCCTAAGACCCAGAAGCAGGTTCGCTCCCTATTAGGCCTCACCTCCTTCTGCCGACAATGGTTACCAAACTTCAGCCTCGTTGTAAAACCACTGCTTTCTCTGCTAAACAGAGACGTCCCTTTCCCACTCCCTTGGACTCCTGAGTGTCAAACTTCCTTCACAGAACTGCGAGATGCCCTTTGCTCAGCCCCTGTCCTGGGTACCCCTGATTACAAAAAGCCCTTCTCCCTTTACACTCACGAAAGGGAGGGATGCGCTTTATCTGTCCTGACCCAGGCCATCGGCCCTAAGCAACGACCGTGCGCTTACTTCTCTGCCACTCTTGACCCTGTCGCCAGAGCCTTGCCTGCCTGCCTTCGAGCTGTAGCTGCTGCTGCAGTCTCTATCCGACAGAGTGAGGGGATTGTACTCTCGAATTCCCTCACGGTACTGGTACCCCATGCAGTCGACACCCTCCTGAACCAAACCAAGACGCAACATCTGACGAGTGCACGACTGACTGGATACGAACTGACCTTGCTTGCCCCCCATATCACCCTGAAAAGATGCACCACACTGAACCCAGCAACTCTGTTACCCTTGCCAGAGAACGATCCCAATGTGCACCCCGTACATGACTGCGTGACTCTTACGGACGAACAGACCAGGAGTAGGGTCGATCTCAGAGACACAGCTTTCCCTGACCCCGACGGGGAGTTGTGGGTGGACGGTTCTTGCATAAAACTCTCCGATGGTACCACTTCCGCTGCCTATGCAGTCACCACGGCTCGAACTGTAGTAGAAACAGCCCGCATCACCCAGCGATCTGCCCAGGCAGCGGAACTGATTGCTTTGACGCGAGCCTGCATCCTGGCAACAGGAACCACAGCGAACATTTACACCGACAGCCAGTATGCCTTCGGGGTGGTTCACCATTTTGGGCTCCTCTGGAGGGAGAGAGGATACTTGACCTCACACGGCACACCCATTTTGCACGGGGATTTAGTCTCCGCCTTAATCGAAGCTGTCCTCCTCCCCAACAAACTTGCCGTTATCAAATGCCAGGCACACAAGAAAGTGACAGACATTATTGGACAGGGAAATGCACTAGCCGACATCACCGCCCGAACGACAGCTGAAAATAGAACGACAACACATATGTACGTGACCAGGTCACAAGCAGAAAACTGGACTGACGCCAAGGACACAATTAGAGACATACAAACGGCTAGCACACAACACGAATTGACTGAATGGACACGGGTGGGATTGAAAGACGATGAAGGCTGCTGGCGGACAAAAGACACGAACAGATGGTTGCTACCTGATTCGTACTTGATTCCCATATTAACCATGGCACACTCCCCTGCCCACATAGGATCAGCCCCCATGATCGAACTTGTCTCCAGGGTTTGGCACAATGACAAGATCCCAGATTCCGCCAAACGCCTGGTCCAACAATGCTTAATATGCCTGCAACACAACCCCGGGAAAGGAACTGTAGTACCCCGGGGGGGATTTGGGGTCCCAAACCACCCATTTGAAGTCCTGCAGATGGACTACATCCAGCTAGACAGATGCCAAGGCCTGAAATATGTACTCGTCGTGGTGTGCGCATTTAGCAAGTGGGTGGAAGCATATCCAACCCGTGACAACACCGCTATGGCCACTGCAAAGGTTCTGTTAAAGGAGTTTTTCCCCCGTTATGGCCTCTGTCGTGTTTTATGGAGTGATAATGGCCCCCACTTTGTAGCCAAAGTTATCCAGCTCATCCTAAATGGGCTGGGTATTAAACAGAAATTCCACGCAGTCTTCCACCCTCAATCTGCTGGGCTTGTCGAACGACACAATGCCACACTAAAGCTTAAACTGGCCAAAATAGTGGCTACGACGGGCCTGAAATGGCCAGACGCCCTCCCATTGGCATTGCTATCGATGCGCTCTACCCCCACCCGACATCACTTAACCCCTTATGAAGTTGTCTTCGGTCGACCCATGAGCGTCTGGTCTGCCCCGAAACCAACTTCCATTCATGACGTTCTGGACGTCCTAATGTCTGATTATCTGTACAAATTGACTGAAACTTTGTCTGTCCTTCATCAGCAGGTGCAGCAGGCCATCCCCGATGCTTCCAGGGGTCCGGGTCACGCCATCCAGCCGGGGGACTTCGTGCTGATCCAAAATTTTCAGCGATCAAAGAGTTTGGAACCCCGGTGGACGGGCCCCTGGCAAGTGCTGATCACCACTCGGACCGCACTTCGAGTGGAGGGGAAGAAACACTGGCTGCACGCTCATCACTGCAAAAAGGTCTCTCCAGCCCTGGCCACGACAGACACCGTCAACACCCAAGAAGAGCTCCTGAACCAGGACCGACCATCGTTGAACTGCTACCCTGATACTGAGACACTTGAACTTTCAAAACATCCTGACCCCACTGTGCCATCTCGAGAAGGGTATTTCCTGCGTCGAAAGGAGGGAGCTTCGGCTAAGTAGGCCACGGACTAGGTTAAAGGATCTCAGAACGGTGACCCAAACTACCAAGGGTTACCTGGAGAGAAGCTAAAACTAAGTCTGTGGTCCTGCCCACTACCGAGCACCTTGAAGACGAAGATGATGGAAGCGCCAGATAAGAAGATGATGGAAGCGCCAAATAAGAAGCCGACGGAGACAGCAGGAAATACCCACTACCGAAATCCGAGAACAGACAGACTCCATAGCTCAAAGACAATTGCACTCTTCATCGTAATCCTCCTCTGTTTTCTCCTCATGACTACGCTCTGGATTATGGAAGAACACGCACCTGCTCACGAAACATTCCTAACCACTGCTCAGCCTACCACCATGAAGGAACATTATCTAATTTCGCTCTCTCCTCAACTAAGAGAGAGGCGAAAGGAGTTTTGGAACAACTCTTTCGTGCAGCTACTTCACCAGCACAATCTTGCCACCAATACCACCAACTGCTGGATCTGTGGGTTGCTACCCCATGCCACTGGACATTCAATACCATTCATCCCTTCACCCTTCTCTGTCCACGGCTCCTGCCTTGCCTGGCTGATCCTCCTGCAAGAGAGCTATACGGGCAATGCCACCTCCAGCAGAACTGCAGCACATTCTTCTCATGGGGCCGGGCGAAACAAGACAAAGACACACTTCTGCCCGCTGACCCCCAGCGACTCGATCCAAATGGACATCCCGGCTAAAGAACGAATCGAAATGCAGGTGTTCAACAATCCAACCAGACCCACCTTCTCCTATCTGCGGAAACGAACGGCTGCCACTCTGACTGTGGCCCTGTCGGTCATCAACGTCACAGGCCACATGTGTGTAGAAGGACTTGGGACACAGCTGGTGGGTCGCAGCGCTTGCCGCTTTACCAGCACTCTGGATTCCACGGGTCCACCTTCCTTTGTGTCATCCCCAAACATGTATTTCATCTGCGGCACGAAGGCCTACACCTGGCTCCCCAAAGGCTGGGGGGGCACTTGCTACATCTCCTTCGTCCTTCCTCCAACTTATGTGGCCCCAGCGAATCACCACAGGCAAAAACGAGCCAAAGACGTTGAGCAAGCCGACTCAACAGGGGCGCAGTTCCTCGATGCTATGAAAGGACTCGTCCCCCTCTGGGGCCCGATGGCAAACAGCCGTGCCATCCGACATTTGACTCAGGCAGTCGAGACAACCATGAACATCACAGCGGGCATCTTTGCCAACAACACTGCCGAGCTCCAAGCGGTCCGTTTGGTGGCTCTTCAGAACCGCCTCGTTCTAGATGTGGTTCTGGCGGACCGTGGAGGAGCATGCCGCATTATTGGGTCCAGCTGTTGTACATACATACCGGACAACTCACCCTCAGTGTACAAAGCCATCGAACATCTTCACAGACTCTCTTCGGAAGTTCACCAAGAGCAAGAAGAATGGTCGCTTGGTGGTTGGTTCTGGGACACCGTCAAAAGCTGGGGCTGGAGACTGCTCACCATTATCCTGATTCCCGTAGTTGTAATATGTGGCCTATGCTTAGGAATTCAATGTCTGCCACCTATGTGTTCTTTATGTGCGAGTTGTATTTTTCCCAAAACTGTGGACATTGGAAGCGAACATATGAGAGCATTGTATGATACCGAAGTTAGGAATTTGATGAAAATTGACATTGAGTAAAGCAAGGTGGCTAGATATGTTGAAAAGGGGGGACTGTTGAAAGTTGGGCTGAAACCGTCAACATTATCGGCGCCCTCTTGCTCTCCTTAAACCTTTTGTGCGCGTAAAACAGCCGCCATTTTGGGCACCATGGCTTCCCTGCTCTCGCCGAGAGCCAGCGCGCCTCTCTCTCCCTCCTAGCTTCGCTGACAACCCCCCTGCCTGCACCTGCCGCGAATCATAAAACCCCTCTTCGGCGCTGCTCTGCCCCAGGCCCTCGTCCTGTTCCCAGCGCAACACCTCCCTTCTTCCCATTTATGATCCCCGGCCCTTTGATGCAAACCCCTTTTTCCCCGTGTGCCCGTTTGTCTTCCCCGTTCCCTGGCCGACACCCAGCTCTGCCGATACCAATCCTTGCCCCTCCCCGTACAATAGAAAGTTTCCCCCCAGCAAGGGATCCCCGGGTTGATCAAAGCCCCCCGCCCTACGAGATCCGATCGAACCCCACACACTCCGTGAATCGGCGGAATATCCAGCTGCGCGATGATCATCACCTGTTGTGAACGGGGCAGGGACTTCCACTGTAACCTTGCGTGGGAACGGGCTGGGAAGGGGGATTCTGAGGATGTCTTTCCGTACATCAAAGTATCGACGAGAATGTGTTACATGCAATAAAGAGATAAACTTGTGTATAAGAGGCCAGGCCTCAGGGATGCAGTTAGAGCACCTCAGAACGATACCTTCTGTCCGTTTCGTTGTGTTCTCCTCCGGAGAGAATAAAAACCTTGTTTCCTGCCTTCCAGTCTCCAGCGCCTGCCTCTTCAATAGTTTAACTTCTTTGTGGGTTCAAGAGGCGACACCGCCGGGCAATACTTAAGGATCTTATATTCTGGTTGGTAGTGCCACCCTTATTTTCAACAGTATAGAGCAGTCCCCTCGACTGTTATCACTCATAACCACTTCTAGGGGTACCTTTCCTCCCACTGGGTTTGGTGCCAGTCTGACCACGAGGACAGTGCTACCTGGGGGCAACACTAGACACTTTTTCAGCTCTGTCTGTTTGCCCTACTGCTGGTAATTTCACAGTGCCCTTCACTCTCAAAATCCAAGAAGGGGATACCCTTCTCTTGTGCAGAGTTGTGTGCTCGCCCAGAGGTTTGGCCAGGGTAATGAGCAGTCCCCTCCACTGTCTTCACTCAAAACCGGTTCTCGGGTTACCTTTCCTCCCACTGGGTTTGGTGCCAGTCTGACCATGGGGACAAAAGCTGAAGTTTTCCAAGTGTGACCTAATATTTGCTTGTATGAAAAAACAAGGACCCCCTTAACCATAAATAACACGATTCCTAGGACCGGGATAAACGCTTGAAAAATATCACTCCTAGGCAATCTAAAATTTATATACCAATAAGCAATTTCAAAGTTTGGCACAATATAGTAAGTGAAGTCTAAATCTTCAGTAATTCAAAAAGAATTTTACACAGTTTTTAACATTTGCTTGTGACAGGGCAGGCCCCTTTGAAGTTAGGTTCCTGGGCCCACACCAACTGGTCTATCTGCCAGTGGACGAAAATACCTCCCCACTCCCAAGTCATTGTCTCTGCTCTGGGAGCAGTTTTACCATCGAATTAAGGCAAAGTACAAGCTGGGCAGTTGCTAGATATCACATTTAAATTAGCCTCCACAGCTTCAGGCAGGGTAAATATAACTTTACAAAAGTAAGATATTTAATAGAAATAAAACTTCAGCCTTAAATTGGATATTTACCAAATATAAAAATTATTATTTGAATGCAGCTGGTACAAGACGAAGGTTAAAGATTCAAATATATAACCAGTACCTTGACGTTTCCTATGTGCCAGTTACAGCCGGACTAGTGACATTGTCGTTTTGGGCCAAGTCACTAGAGGAATATGCCATACACATATCCCACTCTTAAATATTATGCACCCACTTTTTGGGAAGCAAGGTGAGCTTACAGGTCATTTTAGTATTGAAAATCAGGTTTTCTAACCTGTCAAAAGGGAGGTTTTTGACAAGTCCGTGCAGCAGTATTGAATCTCCTGATGTCAGGCTATAAAGGTTAGGTCTGAAGCCATGCTTTCCCTGCCACTGTAGTGGATGGCATAGTAGGTGCTGCAGCCCACAAGTGGCATTTAACGTCCCAATCCATGGGTATATTTCTGCCCCATATACTATGGTCTTACATGAAAGTTACATGTGCCAATGAGGGTTTAAGCCAGTTGTCAACATGTTTTAGTGGTCCAAGCACACACAATGGACACAGGACGACCGAGTCCCAGTGTTAGAGTTCAACATTATTAGGATGTGTGTACAAAAAATATGAAAAACGTGGGTGGCCATAAAAACGGGGTCACTTTGCAACAGAGATGATCATCCCCATGGAAATAAGAATATTGATGATGTTTCAGTCATGGCTCATGGAGATTCACAAGGCACTATTTGGGCCAATTATGTTCCAGTAGCCATAAGCAGGTCCTTAGACCTAGACTCTAGGTTTAAACCCTCTGTTTCCTGTCTCAAACAGATGTTTGTGACAGACCCTCAACTGGTTTGCCTCTGGAGCCGGACCACGACTCCAAGGCCTGTTAAGACTGTTGCATCATTAATCCCAAGGCACTGCGGGAGGCACTATGAAGCCCATGGTCATCCGTTGCCAGTCGACTCCCTAACACTCCCAGTCACGTGGAAGGTCCAGGGCCTGTTTACAGAGCTGTTCTCGGCTCTCCTCATTGTGCTTGAAGTTGTTGGGTAGTCTCACAAAAAGTCGAGAAAATTGAATCCCTTTTCGATTCTGCCGTGCTGGTCCAAGTCATCAAACAAGGTGCAGGAACAATGTTACCACTTTAGGCTCTGCTCCCAAGCCTCAGCCATGGGGCCTGTGTCTGGTTCCGCTTTGCGCTTCCCGAATTTCCCAGAGCTGGAGTGACCCCCACCAACTAAGAGTTTAATGCGGCCATGCACCTCAAATGTGGGCGGCCTGACCTCTGTGGAGCGCCCTCTGGCCCCTAGGATTCGGCGGTACCCCCACTGGATTTCTGCCGGCAGGGTCTACCTTTGCACCAGTTGGGCCCCCTGGATCTAGACCAGCTCCACTGGTGAGACCACAACCTTACCCAGAGCCCGTTCCACTGACGTCATTCCTAGTACTGCTGATGCCTTACAGTGGTGTCGACCCAATCATCATACCCAACGTCTGCTATAGTGCCAGCCGAGACACGACCTTCTGAGTTTGGGCCAGGGTCTTATTTTTTCCTACAGGCACTGTGAGGAGTTTGATTGAGGAGGATCTGAAGATTCTTATTGCTACTATAACCCTTGGAAGAGCCCAAAGATAACTGGTATGAGGCCCTGGAAGTGGTTTGGAAGCCTCCCCAAACACTGACATAGCTTCTCCTTCTAGTGTGGCTATAGGAGAAGGGGCTTCCTTTGCCATCGTGGTGAGGATTACAGCTGAGATCCTGGACCTTACGTTGCCCTCAATGGCTGTTAAGAACGTCTTGACTGAGCTGCTTCTGCCAGGAGTCCCCCCTCCCCCCAGAAACTCTACTCCCTTTTAATGAAGCCCTATAGATGTCCTGCTATGGACCTGGGCCAAGCCCTACACAGGGGCTCCTGTGCCCGTCACCACCACACTCCTGGAGACCCAGCTTTCCTCACCCAGCAACCCACCCCAGAGAGCATGGTTGTCCAGGCCTCTACCTCCAAAGTCTACCCTGGTGCATTCTTTACCACACCACCAGAAAGGGAATCCAAGCGGCTGGATACCTTTGACAAGACAATGTTCTCTCCTGCCAGACTCGCACTGCGGTCAGTGAAAACTGTGTACCTCTTGCCTGTTATATCAACACAGTTTGGGATTCATTTGAGCTAGTGCTGTCCATCGTCTCAAAGGAGGTCCGGGCCAACCTGACCCAGACTATTGCTGATGGTAAGAAAGCTGCAGAGTTCACCATTCGCTGAGGACTGGATACGACCGACAGAGCACCTGCATGTTCGTTGCCGGTCAGACGCCACACCTGGCTGAAATCTACTGGCTTTTTGGGGGATCTCCAGGCATCAATGGGGTGGGACACGCACAACCAATAGTCTGCTGTATTCAAATTGCCAGGTGTAGCATGCAACTGGGTCTTCGCTGTCTGTACCAACCAGCGTTGTAAACTGTATGAAAGGTGCAGCCCCTGGATAGGGGTTGTCCCCCAGTGCACAGCATAAAATAACAAAACAATGTGGGGGGGGGGACAACCCCTATCCAGGGGCTGCACCTTTCATACGGATCTCCAGGCATCCCATATAGACCCCATCTATTGCACCCGCCATTGCAGCAATAGGGCAGATTCAGTGCATTGAGGACAGTAGGGCCACTGTCCGATCACTGGATGTCTCCATGGCAAATCCATTCTGCCTTTCAAACCTTCCGTGGCTATGGAAGGGGCTACCAGCTTCTTCAGTTTCCGCACAGCCACCAAGGCCAACAGGCTCCTCAGTCCTTTGCTGGCCGAGGCTCCCACAAGCCCCATGGGGACACACCCAGAGTTCTACCCAGTCTGCCAAACCCTGCCAGCTGCAGCCTCAAAACCAGTTTACTTTGCCCCCTCACCAGCACAGGCAACCGGTTCACGGCAAGATCCAACATTACCTGGCAGTCCATACCCTCAGACAAGTGGGTACTTTAAATTTTCAGCTGGGTTACTCCATCGCTTTCTTGGAAACCCCGCCACACATGCCACCATACTCAGACTGGCTGATGGAGTATTACCTCTACCTGTTTTGTTAAGAAGTGCAGGCTCTTTTGGCCATAGGTGCCATTGAAAGGGTGCAGTCATAAGAAGTAGGTAGTGGTTGCTATTCTGCTACTTTCTGGTGCCCAAAAAGGAAGGAGGCCTCTATCCTATTTCAGACTTGCGCCCTCAACTTCTTCTTGAAGAAGGAGAAATTCAAGATGCTCATGTTGGCCCAGGTCCTGTCGTCGCAGGACCCTGGAGACTCTGTGGTAGCTCTGGACTTACAGGGCACCTAGTTTCACATACCCATCCTACCTGCACATGGGCATCACGTGTGGTTCACAGTAGGCCAGTTTGTGGTGCTTCCTTGTGGCCTTGCCATTTTTGGGGGAATTCAACAAGATAAATGCAGTGGTTGCAGCACATTTTCAGAGGTTAGGGGGTCCAGTCTTCCCCCATCTCAACAACTGGCTGTTGAAGGCAGGCACGCCCCAGGCAGTCATCTCCTGCCTCCAGAGTACAGTGACCCTTCTTCACACGCTGGGGTTCAGTCTCAATGTGCCAAAGTCACACCTGACTCCTCCGGACACTCCCTTTCATTGGAGCCATTCTGGACACCCTGCAGTTTCGGGCCTATCCTCTGGAGCAGCAAGTCAAGGATATTCAGGCTATGATTCTGATGTTTCAGGCTCTATCCTGAATTTCAGCAAGACTACCTCTGAGACTGCCGGGCTTCGTGGCCTCCTACATCCTGCTGGTAACACATGCCCACTAGCATTAGTGGGCTCTGAAGTGGGACCTGAAGTCTCCGTGGGCTCAGCTATTTGTGAATCTCTCCAACTTGGTCCAGCTTTCGGAGAGGACAGCAAAAACCCTGCAGCGGTGGCTGATGAACCGCGATTGGGTCCGCTGCAGACCCCTCTCTCTTCTCCAGCCCAAATAGACTCTGGTGACAGATGCATCACTCCTGGGTTGGGGCGGCCATCTGGGAGAGGTGGCTATCAAGTGGAACGTCACTAGTTACTCCCTGAGCTCCACAACAATACAAAACTCAATACCTATATTCATGTATTAGATAATTATTCAGTAAGTGCAGAAGTAATGTCTTTAAAGTTCTCCTCTAGTTGGTAATCAATGAATATCAAAAGATGGTAGATCCACTGTAGTATAGGAATCCACAAATCCAACTTGATTAAGTTGTCCAAAGTAGTTTAATAGTAGTTTTCGAAAACAAGTTCTTTCACAGCCAGTAAATAGTTGTTCTCCAAAACAAATTCTTTCGCAGCCAACACGTGTTTCGTCATATGCTTAATACATGCATCAATTGACTTTATCAGGGCTGCAACCCAGAAAATTGAGAAACAATATCGGTAATTATCTCATATGCTCAACTCTTAATCCACCATCACCAATAGAAAAAAAGATTCAAACGAATCAGAGAGACGCATAGAATACTTAGTCACCCTCTGTGCAAAACAATAAGTGTGAAAGACGAAAATAAAGACGGAAATAGAGTTGAATAAATCTCTACTCGAGCCACACCGAAATAGAAACGTGTGCTGTGAAAAAAAGTCCAAAAGTATCCCAGTACCAAAGCATAAGATTAACTGTATATAAAGTAGTTACCTCAAATAATATCAAGTCCATCCCTGGCTATCAAGTGGACTCTGGTTTCCGCCGGAATCTCGGCTCCCCATCAACCTGTTGGAGTTGAGCGCAATTTGCCTGGCATTGAAAGCATTTCTTCCTTCGATCTAAGGGAGGCTAGTTCAAGTGTTCATGGACAAAACAATCTCCATGTGGTATTGCAAAAATAACAGGACGGGATGGGGTCGTGGGCCCTGTGTCAAGAGACACTGCGTCTTTGGACATGGCTGGAACGTCTGGCCTATTCCTGGATGTTCAACATCTGGCAGGCTCTCTGAATGCCAAAGCGGACAAACTCAGCCCTCGATACATAGTGAATCACGAATGGAGTCTCAATCTTGAGGTTATGCAAGGTCTCTTCAGAGATTGGGGAGAACCTTGGTTCAATCTATTCAGCACTGCCGAGAGTACTAAATGTCAGCACTGCTGGACGCTGGAGTTTCCAAGGTGAATCTTGCTCAAAGGCACATTTCGTCTCATTTGTAGTTTAGGCCTGCTGTCCGCCTTTCTGTCAAGACCACTCCTGTACAGAGTTCACAAGAAGATCAGCAACGACCGGGCCAGCCATTTTTCTCTCCCCAGATTGGACATGGAAAGTATAGTATCCTGAGCTCCCGGAGTATGAGCATTGGTTCTCCAATCAGACTGCCCCTTTAAGAATATCTACTGTTGCAGCAACAGGGCAGGGTCTTGCACAGTTTGCTTTCATGCACGGAGATTGAGTAGTCGCTGTAGACAGTTTTTGACCTCCCTGTGGGAGTTTGTGACATCATTTTGGCAGCCAGGCATCCCTCAACCAAGACAGTATACACCTCCTGTTGGAACATATTTGTGGCATGGTGTGTTAACAAAAATGTGATCCCTTTTCTTCACCATAGTCCAAAGTGGTCATATTTGCTCTTTTGTTCGCTTTGCAAGGCTTTTCTTTTAATTAAAGAGTATTTTTCAACTATATCCGCATTCTTGCGGTTGCCAGACCAGCCCTCCCAGTTTCACCTGTTGTGGCTCATTTTCTAAAAGTACTACAACACATGTTCCCTCAAAAACCCTTATGCCCCAATTGGACTTGAATGAGTCTTGGTTTTATTGATGTGCTCGGCCTTAGAGCCTATGCATAAATGCTGTCTTCATCTCTGCCTATCAAAACTGCCTTTCTAATGGCCATCATATGGGCCAGGAGGGTTAGCGAACTGCAGGCACTCTCTGTGCACCCTCCATAGACTTAATTGTTTCCAGACGAACTGGTTCTGAGAACACATGCCTCTTTTCCTACCGAATGTAGTAACACCCTTTCATGTCGGCCAGATCATCACACTCTTATAATCAGAAGGGGGAAAGGATCACTTGTCCTGCTTAAACTTTGGGTTCACAAGTCGAGGAACTGGTATCTCCCAACAAATATGACTCTCATACACGTGTATTCAAATGATCTCTCTTCAGCGGTATATACTGGGTACCCGCTTTTTTACACGTGCGTGCGTAATCATCGAGTCATTTTTTGTATTGTGCACCCTCCACCAGGAGGTTTTGCCTTAGGTTTAAGGCAGTAGTGATCGTGGATAGTGGGGGGGGTATAGTGGTGGTGTACTTGTTAAAAATCCGGATAGCCAGACAGAGACAATTTGAATAAGTCTGGATTCGGACTATAAGTAAAAAGTTAGGTGCACTCTTTGAATTGATTAGGAATTCAAGTGCATATTGTATGTAGAGTTTAAAAAGAGGTCAACATGTTTCAGCCTTTGGTAGTCAGAGGATCTTAGGCTTTCGTCAGGACCAATGGGGGTGAATAAATAGTGAGAAAAAACGTTGTGAGAAGAAAAAAGGTAAATTGACCTGATTCTTCGTGATTCAAGGTTTCATTGTACCTTGTTATGTTTGAAGAAATACTTCCTCGGGGATTTAAGGCTGATCGAGAGAGGTCTTACTTAGTGCCTTCTTGCTCGGTCTTTGCCGCATGTGCTGGCTCTGCCTGTAATCTCCCGGAACTACCGGGAGATGACAGGCAGAGCCAGCACATGCGGCAAAGACCGAGCAAGAAGGCACTAAGTAAGACCTCTCTCGATCAGCCTTAAATCCCCGAGGAAGTATTTCTTCAAACATAACAAGGTACAATGAAACTTTGAATCACGAAGAATCAGGTCAATTTACCTTTTTTCTTCTCACAACGTTTTTTCTCACTATTTATTCACCCCCATTGGTCCTGACGAAAGCCTAAGATCCTCTGACTACCAAAGGCTGAAACATGTTGACCTCTTTTTAAACTCTACATACAATATGCACTTGAATTCCTAATCAATTCAAAGAGTGCACCTAACTTTTTACTTATAGTCCGAATCCAGACTTATTAAAATTGTCTCTGTCTGGCTATCCGGATTTTTAACAACTACACCACCACTATACCCCCCCCACTATCCACGATCACTACTGCCTTAAACCTAAGGCAAAACCTCCTGGTGGAGGGTGCACAATACAAAAAATGACTCGATGATTACGCACGCACGTGTAAAAAAGCGGGTACCCAGTATATACCACTGAAGAGAGATCATTTGAATACACGTGTATGAGAGTCATATTTGTTGGGAGATACCAGTTCCTCGACTTGTGAACCCAAAGTTTAAGCAGGACAAGTGATCCTTTCCCCCTTCTGATTATAAGAGTTAACCTTGGAGACTGAAAGGATCTTCACTCTACCTCCCCCATCCCCATGATTATACAGATCATCACACTGCCAAATTTCTTTGCGCTGTCTCAACCCTTCATAAAGAAGGAGAGACTCCACCACATGGGTTCATTGGGTTCATCTGGCCAGAGAAAGAAAAGGTCATGCAGAAAAATTCGATCTCAAAATGTATTGTGCCCTACATTAAAATCTGGTGTGCCCTGGCCAAGAAGCTACTCTTGAAGGCTTGCGTCCTAATTCCACCAGAGCCAAGACTGCGACCACTGAGTTAGCTCGCAGAGTTCCTGTTCTGGACATCTGTCAGGTTGCGACGTCGGCATCTTTACACAGGTTTACCGAGCACTGCTGCCTGGACACTTTTGGTCCTCCAGGACTTCCTGATCTAAATATGTTCTCAGACCCACATCCAGGTAGGTATTGCTTGGGTATCTATTCTAAGGAATCTGTAACTAGAAGTCTCAATCAGATGAACAAGTTACTTGCTTACCTGTAACACCTTATCTGTTAGAGACTTTACGTAGCTGCAGATTCCTAACTGACCCTCCTTGCTCTGTGAACAGATTTCCCTACTTAGGGTAACCCTTGTAAGTCCTTAGTGTCTGCACACTGGCCCATCCACAATCTGTCGTGGTTCTGTGCTTCTGCCCCAAAAATGTCACAAAAAGAAACTGATCTCAGTGTGCTTAGGTGGCGCCTATATAGGCACTGTGCACATCACTTCCAGTGTGGACGCTGCCAATGCAGAGCTGAAAAAAGTAATCTACTGGCACGCAGAGGTACTGCTTAAAAATTTCAGGATCCAGTCAGACACCTGGGGAACATTCTACTGTAAGGAATCTGCAGCTTGATAAACTCTACAAGAACCAGATAAGATGTTATCGAAGTAAGGGGAGTGGCCAAGCAACATGGCCGATGGGACGTGAGCCTCTCGAGCTCCCAGTCCGTTCGTCTGTAAATCCTGTAAGATCCTGTTTACACCAGCTGGAATTGAGTGTAGCCGAAACGCAGTGACCTGCAGGGGCAGAGCTGTCCTGGGACATAAGATGAACAGTGAAAGGCCGTCGCCTACGAAGTATTAAGGAGCAACGGCTTGGGAATGTGAGAGAGCGCAGCCTGCAGTGGGCGCCGTCTGTGGATTCGCCCGACTGAGAAGGTATGGGGGTTTGGGCCACGCAGAGGGGTTGAGCCCTCTCATTCTTCCACCCTCTTACCTCCTGACAATCTGCAGCTTGTGGTTCAGTGAGCCTTGAGAGCCAAGCCCTGAACCGGTGGATGGCTACGGGTCCTCCTCAACAGTGAAGCAAGAGAGCAGCGAGGAGGCCTCCCTGGGTCTATCGTGCAGAGGGAGCAGTGCAGAGTGTTATCAATGCTCGCACCACCCAGAGGACCCCCGTTGTTTTGGTCACGAGGGCAATGCATTTGGGGCCTGTGAGCTGTGCACGTTAATGGTCACAACGACAGGGGCCATTAGGACGCCATTGCAGGAGACACGACTGGCAACCTGGCGGCACAACGCGAGTGCATTGCAAGGAGGCAGAGGCACATTTAGGATGTTGTGGTGCGATCGGAGCGGGGACCGGATCCCTCCTCAAACTGACCAGGGCCCAGTGAACAGGTGATCCGGCAGGGACTCCATGCATCAGGGTGTATGGCAGGCTTAAGTCGAGGCTGACCCCTCCGAGGCAGAGTGCCTAGTAGGGGAAGAGCCCACAATGCAGACAGGGTGGGCCCCCTGCTTTCTTGTGGGCATTGACAATGGAAGAAGCACCGCAAGAGGAGCTCAACCTAGGCCTGGAGGTGCAATAAATTACTGTCCGGACATAGAGTGGGAAATAGCCTGAACCACCCGCTGACTAGTAATTCACACAAACTGGGTCACCTGAGCAGCGATCAAAATGGTCAAAGACAAGTCATTGAAAGCAGCAGGTCCACAATTACCAAGGACACCACCCCGAGGCACCCCCGTCAGTGTCTGACCAGACAAACTGGGGGAGCAGGCCTGGAAGCAGAACAAGAGAATCCTGAGGCCACCAGAGCGGAACTCATGGTCACCGTACAGGGGTCCAGGAAGGCACTGCAGGACCCCATAGAGACCGTCCCTATAGATGTCCACTTGCTACGGGCGGTCTTGTGGAAAGTGGCTGATAAAGTAATGACAGCTGAGGCAGATATAGAGGAGCTGCAAGTCGCTCAAACAGCAAGTTGCACAGATGACAATGGCCAAGAAGGCGCTGGAGAGGCATGCAGAGGATTAAGAAGGGAGAGCCAGGCGCAGTAACATCTGCATTCTGTGAATCCGAAAAAGCTGAACATGGGTGAGCCAAGCAATTTTTAGAAAATTGGATCCGAACGCAACTCAGTCCTAAGGGCTTATCTGCTTTGTTCATGATAGAGAGGACTCATAGGGCCCTGGTGCCACCTCCACCTCCAGGCGCGCAGCCCTGTGCAATGATAGCTAAAGTGCTCAACTACTGAGACGGAGACTGCAACGACCGAGACTGCATGCAGCGAGGGAACACCAGAACCTTCAGCATGAGATTAATAAAGTCTCTGTGTATCCAGACTACGCAGGTGCAGGAACTCTGAAAATCCTATTTAGGTGTCAAGCGCAAGCTCCAGGAGTTGCAGCTACAGAACATGTTCCTGTACCCAACCAAATTAATGGTGCTAACGGGGGCAGAGTGCACTTCTTCTACTCCCGGAGGAAGTCTGGGAGTGGCTGGAAATCCAAGTACACGGTCTCCCACCCCGGAAGCCACGACGGCAGAAGCGTGGATGGGGAACACAATCAAGCAAAGGCCCTCAACGACAAACTAAACGGTCAAGAACACAAGACTCAGCTGAACATACAAAGATTAGGATCACAGTGGGGGAGGATGGCTCGCTGCAGCTGGATGCAACTGAGGCTGCTGCAACTCTGGACTTTCAGCCAGTGGTCACTCCTTCTGAACTGGAGCCGGGGGTGCAGGTCTTGAGCCGGACGATGGACACTGTGCCCAAAACTCGGATACATGTGGCTTCTGAACAGGGGGAGAGGGGGAGGCTAGGGGACGAGTGATGAAGTGCGAGACAGCCCGACTGCGGGAGTGATTGGATATGTGTGGAATTTCGGGGGAAGCACAACGGATGTCAGTGAAGGGATTGCGCATATATGCAGTACCCCAGAATTGAAAAGCAGCTGCTGATCTGTAATGGGTGGGTGGACTGGGGACGCAATGTTACGTGTTGCCCCTGTTGGTCTAATTGGGATGCTGTGCACGTCCTGGCACAAGCGTGACCTGGGCAGTATCGACTGTGATGTTTGCCAAGTATTGTTCGTGGGAGGGGGGAGGGTAGATTTGGGTCCTTGTTCACGGACCGTTGCAGGTTGTATTAAAAAAGTTGGGTGGTTGGGACCCTTGAGCAGTAACTACAGTGGCACAGGCGGGGAGTAAAATCAAGAGAGATATGGCACAGGAGGTAAAGTTTCATACCTGGAATGCCAGGGGGCTAGGCACCTGCACTAAACATCATAGAGTCCTCTCCTTCCTTAAGAGACATACGATAACGTTTGCATGTCTGCAAGAAACTTATTTGGATGACACCGGGGTTGCAAGGGTAGCAAAAAGGAGGCGGCCCAGGTATTCCATTCCTCCTATTCTACATACGCTAGTGGCACGCTGATCTAGTTGCCTCTGGGTACCCCATTCACACTCCCATACATGGAAGCCGATGTGGGTGGGGTCGCTATTTGCCATTGAGAGGAAAATTGGATGGCTGAGACATGGATATTCTGAATACTTATGCCCGAACACGGACGAGCCAGCCTTTTCCCCAGCACTGTAGGATCTAAGTACCGCAGAGCTGCATGTCCCGCTCATATGGTTGAGAGATTTTAATGTTATCATAGATTCTGACCTGGACTGACACCCACCCAGAGCGGGCACTAAGCCGTGTATGACTAGACAATTAAAGAATGTGATGAGGGATCTGGGGCTACGGGATGTCTGGCGGACGCAATACCCGACACAGAGGCTATTCACATGTTTTACACCTACACACAACAAGCCCAGTAGGCTAGACAAAATCTTAATGACTGAATTGCCTGCCTTTCTGGCTGCTGAGATAACCCATATGGCTCGATTCTTGTCGGACCATGCTCCGATGTGCTGCGTAGTACAGTGGAATGTCAAAGAGCAGGGACACTCTATCTGGTGAATGCCATCCAATCTCCTAGAAGGTCAGGAGGGCAGAGAATCGCTTTCCCAATCACTTACCGAGTGCATGTCCCTTAACTGGAACACCACGGGCAATAGAGGTACAGAATTGGAAGATATGAAGGCGGTAGTCCGCAGGGTGGGAATGGCACTAACATACTGAGTGCGGAGGCAATTGCTGCTTAAGCTACGATTCAGGGAAGATGCACTAGCTGAACTTCAAACAGACACCCACAAACAGACTGATTCCCAGAGGTGGGAGCGCACGCTGCGTGAGCTGGTTACTGACACTTGGGACAGACTGGACAAGTACACTCTCACCCGGTATCGGCAGCGGCTACATGCGGAAGGGGACAAGTCCGGTTGCCTGTTGGCCTGGATTTTACGCAGGGAACAAGCACCCCCATCCATTGCGTGTATAATAAGTGCGGCGGGTGGCATGGTGTACTTCAGAGCTGGAATATTGGAACAATTTCGGCAGCACCTGCAGAAAGTGTACACGTCTGACCCAGCAGTTAAGACGGAATACTATACTCCAATCCTGGAGGGCCTCCAGCTGAGGAGGCTCCCCTTGGAAGCTTGGAAGGAACCAGAGGCGCAATGAACGGCGGAGGAGGTCCTAGAGGCATCATTTGAAATACCTAAAGCTAAAGCCCCGGGGGGGGGTGGATTCCCAATTGAATTTTATCAAGTGTATTCGGCAAAGCTGGTGCAGCCTCTGCTGCAGACGTTTAGCAAGGCCTTTGAGAGGGGAATATTGCCCCTGTCTATGCACGAGGTAGAAATTTGTATGCGCCTGAAGCCGGGGAGAACTGGTCAGGAGCCTGCGACGTATCGGCCACTCACAGTGATAAATACCAATGTCAAAATACTATGCAAGGTATTGGCAGAGCGTCTGGGCTCACACATAAACGACCTCGCCCACGACGATCCGTGTGGGTTTATACCAGGTCGCAGCACGTCCATGAATATTCAACGCTTAGTGCACATTATGAAAGAGACGAAGCTGATGCGGAGGAGATGGCTCTGATCTCCATTGATCTCGAAAAAGCTTTCGATGCGGTGGATTAGGGCTACCTTCAAGAGGTGCTAAGGGCGTCAGGGTTCAGACCGCAATTCCATAGATGGGTCCAAATCCTTTATACAGAACCGAGTGTTAGGGTTCGGCTTGGACAAAGTATATCGACAAAATGGACACTGGAGCGTAGCACTCGTCAGGGATGCCCCCTTTCGCCGTCCTATTTGCCCTGGCCATTGAGCCCATCACATTGTGGGCCAGGCGGGATCTTAAGCAAGGGGGAATACAGATAGGGAATGGTACCCATCTAGTATTGCTTTATGCGGACGATGCACTGTTTTACATTACGTCTCCCCCCACAGAGATCCCCAAACTCCTACGGCTCTTGGATCAGTTTGCTGACTGTTCAGGTTTATGCCTTAATAGGCATAAGTCATTAATATTCCCATTGGCAAGGCTGGTAGCAAAAAATCCTGAAAACCTGCCGAGTTTTGGGTTACAGTGGGAGGTAGGTCACTTCCGTAATCTGGGCATATAGGTGGCACACCGGTATGCACAAGTACTACACTTAAATATGAATAGGGCGCTTGATCTCTGAAGCCTGTGGCCGTTTGGAACACTCTGCCATTGCCCCTCATGGGTAGGATAGCTGTGGCCAAAATGGTGGTAGTGCCTCGGTGTCTCTATATCCTACAAAATTCGTTGTGCAGTATACCCATGGCAGCCTTCAGACAACTGAACTCGTGTTGGTATCTCTATACTGGGCAGCCACCCATGGTGGAGAAGACTTGGACTGGGGCATGCTCCTTAACATGCACAGTATCCTGTAATGCCCGTCTAACACTAATACATTTCAAGTTCGAGGCATGTGGGCTGCTAAATTCATATCTTAGCATTAGATCGCCGCCTAGTGTTGGGCTCGGATGATCGCACATTGTTGTCCTGGAAGAGTCTTCGAAGTATCCTGAGATAGGTGGCTCCTCCCCTGGACTACAGTGCGCATGGGCATCGGCTCCATCCCCAGATTGTTTTTTTCCGCCATTGGGTTCGGATGTGGTCTCGACGTCTTACTGTCGGAACCAAGTAAAACTAACTTTTAGCGGCCAAAAGGCCTCGATTTTCTTGCGTCGGTATTGTCTGCGCACGGTCTCGAGTCTTCAGTCTCTTGGAGCCGGAATAAGCGGAGTTTTCTTCGCTCCCAGAACTTTGAGGCCTTCTCATCGCGACACGACTGCAAAACTTTTCGAACATGGAGCGGAGCCCGTTCAAGTACTGCCCGCTCTGTGGGTCCAAGTACCCACACATCGATCTACACCCAGTGTGTAACAAATGCCTTTCGCCTGACCACGACGACGGCAAGTGCAAGTTGTGTGCACAGTTCCGCTCAAAGAAGACTCTCAAGCTTCGGCGCGCGGTGCGCATGGAAGCTAAACAAGCGGCCCCGGATCCGGAGAACATCTTCGGCGACCAGGACGAAGAGGACCAGGGTCATCATCTCCAAATCTCCCCACCCGAGACGGAGGTCGAGGCGGATCCGGGAGACGACGACGGAGTCGCGGGTCAAGGCCTTGAATACGTCGACGAGGTAGGAGACGACGATGAGATTTATGGGGCCGCGGCAGACAGCTCGGGGGACGAGCTCTGCCCCGAAGGTTACGAGGATACCGACCGGGACACGGGATCGCCTGTCGGCCTTACCCAAGACCCGTTGCCGCAAGCCACAGCCCCGCCTTCGGGCCCGGCCACGGACTTACTTGCTGGGCAGACTGTTTCGAAACCGAAACCGAAACCATCGGGATCGACAACACCTAAAATGGCCGACCCGAAAACGAAACCGAAACTGAAGGACTCGAGTGTCCCTAAGATGGCTGCCGTGCCGGTGAAAACGACGGTGCCCGCTACCCCATCGACTCCGTCGACCTCCGGTCCGCAAAAGTCGAAGAAGTCCGTCGATTCCGATACTGCAAAATCGAAACCGACGCCAGAGGAGGGGTCCTCCAAAAAAGATGGTCGGCACGGGTCAGCGGCTACGACGCCGTCCAAGCCCGCAAAAGTCGGCTCCAAGGAGGCTACGCAGGCACACGGAAAGAAGTCTGCGCCCCGAACACAGGAAACGGAGGCGGTAAAGACAGGATCCGCGCCCAAAGCGCACAAGGCCCACAAGGACGTCGGATCCGAGGGAAAGATCAGACCATCCTCGTCAGCGCTGAAACAAACTGTGAGTGAGGCGTCCCCCATAGCCGAATCACTGCAAAGAATCAGGGAGAAGGCCTTTGCCCCGTCGGCTCCGATACCATCGCCGCAGCCGCAAAAGGACACTCAAGCGAAGCCTTCTGGGAAACTTCTCTTTATTTTGCCGCCGAAGGAGGCGCCGAAAGCATTTTCAACCAAATCGGCACCGAAACAGGTGATTTCTTCACCGACTGGCCCGCTTCCACGTCGAATACTCGAATCAGAGGACGATTCAGAGCATTTCATAGACGCTGACACAGGCAAACTGACCCTCTATAAGAGGAAAATCACTTCGGAGCCAGTGGACTCCTATGTCATTCCACTAAAGAAGAAGAGGGTGCCCCTTGACGCCTCAGGCCTCACGGAACCAATCCAGCCTCCTCCGAGACGGAGCCCTACTCCCTCCCCAGAACACTCGGCGGGTGAGGGGTATGATGAAGACGAGCAGTACAATTTCCCTATCAATGAACCTGATGCAAATCCCGATTCATATGATGACACTGGTGACCAGAACACCCAGGGTGTGGGGCAGGACCCGCAGCTTTTTAATGCACGTGCATCCCCGACTGAGGATTCAGCAGGTTTTCATGCACTTCTCGAAAGGGCGGCAGCCAATCATGATGTGGACATGCATGCCGACCCGGTTGAGGAAGACTTCCTTTTCGACACTTTTTCAGTCTCTGAAAGGACAGTAAAGACACTGCCTATGCTTAAAGGAGTCCTCAAGCATGCTGGGGACATATTTAAGGAGCCTACAAGAGCGAGAGTGGTCAACCCTCGCATTGAAAAAAAGTACAGACCTGCACCTGCGGACCCCGCATACATCCGGGGACAATTGCCACTGGACTCTCTTGTGGTCGCCAATGCCAGGAAACGTGCCAACTCCCAGACAACGGGTGAAGCTCCTCCCCCGGATAAGGAGTCCAAAGTGCTAGAGGCAGGGGGCAAAAGAGTAGCTGCACAGGCATCAAACTTTTGGCGCATCGCCAATACACAGGCACTCTTGGCGCGTTACGATAGGGCGCACTACGACACCCTAGAACAGGTTGTACAACACCTGCCTCCACAGTTCCAAGAAGCCACACAACTGCTCATTGAGGAAGGAAAGCTAATCTCAAACGCAGCCATCAAGTGCGCACTTGACGCTGCGGACACAGCTGCTAGAGCTATCAACACTAGCGTTATGCTGAGACGACAAGCGTGGCTCCGCATCTCAGGGTTTAAACCGGATATTCAGACAACAATCCTTAATCAGCCAGTCAATCCTGATAGTCTGTTTGGTCCGGATGTTGACACCACCCTAGAGAAAATAAAGAAGGACACAGAAACTGCTAAGTCCATGGGGGCCCTGCAGTCACAACAGTTTCGTGGCAGCAATTTTCGTCGCTCAGGTGCACGTGGAGTCACCAGAGGACAGATGGGTCAGCAATCCCAGTTCTCTAAAGGTGGGGCACAATCCTCGTTCACAAAGCAGAACAAGGGAGGTTACAGAAATAACAGCAACAGAGGTCGCGGCAGAGGAAACAACAGCTCCCGCTCCTCTACCCCAAGCAAACAGTGACTCTCTGTCACTGCCCCCCGACCACTTAACACCTGTCGGGGGGAGACTGCAGCAGTTCCTGCCCGTCTGGAGAAACATCACCACAGACAGGTGGGTGCGACAACTAGTCCAGTATGGTTATTGCCTAGAGTTGAAATCCACTCCACCCAACATCCCGCCAAGGCAAAGGCCTATGTCCGCAGAGCACTTGCACTTATTGCAGCAGGAAGTAGTGGTAATGCTGCAAAAAGGCGCAATCGAGCTCGTGCCGGTGGGAGAGGAAGGCACAGGGGTATATTCCCTGTACTTCCTTATTCCGAAGAAGGACGGATCTCTCAGACCCATTCTAGATCTACGTCCCCTCAACCTGTACATACTATCAGAACACTTCCATATGCTTACACTGCAACAGATTCTTCCCTTGCTAAACCAAGGAGACTTCTTAGCAACCTTAGATCTCAAGGATGCTTATTTCCACATTCCACTACACCCGTCCCACAGGAAATACCTCAGATTCACTATCCAAGGCAGGCATTATCAGTTCAAGGTCCTACCCTTCGGAGTCACCACAGCCCCGAGGGTGTTCACCGAGTGTCTGGCGACAGTAGCGGCGCACCTCAGGAGGCAGAACATCCATGTCTACCCCTACCTAGACGACTGGCTCGTGCAAGCCAAGTCAGAGCAACAGTGCGCCGCAGACATGTCGACTACAATTCACCTTCTTCACGATCTGGGTTTCTCCCTGAACTACCCAAAATCGCATCTTCAGCCGGCACATGTCCGGCAGTTCCTAGGTGCAACGATCAACACCCTGACGGCCATGGCTCAGCCAAACCAAGTCAGGATAGACAGCATGCAGGCTCTGATCCAAAAGTTCAGGCCACAGCACTCGCTTCCAGCGAGAGTGTTCATGCAATTGATAGGCATGATGGCCTCCTGCATCTTCATAGTCCCTCACGCACGGCTACACATGCGCCCGCTCCAGGAGTGCTTAGCGAATCAGTGGACACAGGCTCGTGGGCAATTGACAGACCTAGTGTTGGTTACCAGTCGGGCATACGACTCTCTGCATTGGTGGACTCCACACAACCTTTGCAAGGGCCGACTGTTCCAAGAGCCTGTGCCGCAGATTGTCCTGACAACGGACGCATCTCTCCAGGGATGGGGAGCTCATGTGCTCACTTACACAGTGCAGGGACTATGGACGACGCAGCAACAGAAGATGCACATCAAGTATCTGGAACTGATGGCAATCTTCATGGCGCTCAAGTCCTTCATTGTACATCTGTGCAACAAAGTCGTGCTAGTCCGGACGGACAACATGACCGCGATGTACTACATTCAAAAGCAGGGAGGCACCCACTCGCCACAGCTGTCTCATCTGGCTCAGAGCATGTGGAAGTGGGCCATTCAGAGGAACATTTTCCTCATGGCAGAACACCTCCCAGGAAAGGACAATCAGATGGCGGATCTGCTCAGCAGGTACAGCCATCAAATGCACGAGTGGGAGTTACACCCATCTGTCCTCCACCCGTACTTCCGGCAGTGGGGTCATCCGGAGATAGACCTGTTTGCCACAAAAGAGAACGCAAAATGCCAACACTTTGCCGCCAGGTTCCCTCACTCACAGTCGCAGGGGAATGCGATATGGATGAACTGGTCAGGCAAATTTGCGTACGCTTTTCCGCCAGCCCCTCTAATACCGCTGGTCGCAAGAAAGCTAAGGCAGCACGAGATGACTCTCATCCTAGTTGCTCCAACGTGGGCGCGCCAGGCTTGGTACACCACGTTCCTCGAACTCTCAGTGGTGCCGCATCAAAGACTGCGCCTCACGCCCAGTCTTTTGACGCAGAACCATGGAGAAATTCAGCATCCAGATCCGCAACAGCTCAACCTGGCGATCTGGCTCCTGAAGTCCTAGAGTTTGGATACCTTAACCTACCTCCGGAATGCATGAACATCATCAAGGAGGCGAGGAAACCAACTACTAGAGCATGCTATGCTGCAAAGTGGAAGCGTTTTGTCATTTACTGTACAGCCAATGACATCAACCCGCTAGATGCATCTATCCCCAACATCATCTGCTATCTGTTGCATCTTTACAAGTGCAATCTAGCGTACACTTCCATTCGGATACATCTATCCGCTATAGCAGCTTATCTCCAGAACAGGCAGCACCTCTCTGTCTTCAGAGTGCCCGCCATTAAAGCCTTCCTTGAAGGTCTGAAACGAGTCATTCCCCCAAGAACACCGCCAGCTCCGGTGTGGAACCTCAATGTCGTTCTCACCAGACTGATGGGACCACCATTTGAGCCACTGCACTCGTGTGAACTCCAGTTCCTTACGTGGAAAGTAGCTTTCCTTGTAGCTATTACGTCTCTGAGGCGTGTCAGTGAGCTGCAGGCGCTCACAATCCAAGAGCCATTCATTCAAATTCATCCAAATAGGGTAGTGCTACGCACTAACCCCAAATTCCTTCCGAAGGTGGTGTCACAGTTTCATCTAAACCAAACTATTGACTTACCAGCATTCTTTCAAAACCCGCAAACGGTGGCGGAAAGAATGCTCCATACCTTAGATGTACGGAGGGCGTTGATGTACTACATAGACAGAACACAACCCTTTAGAAAAACAAAACAACTCTTTGTTGCCTTCGCACCACAACACAAAGGCAACCCGATTTCCAAAGCAGGGATAGCCAGATGGATCGTTAAGTGCATCCAGATATGTTATCAAAAAGCCAAGCGCACTTTAACAATACCCCCCAGAGCGCACTCCACACGCAAACTGGGGGCATCCATGGCTTTCCTAGGGAACATTCCTTTAGAGGATATTTGCAGAGCAGCCACGTGGGTTACACCACATACCTTTACAAAACACTACTGTGTTGATGTGCATTCCAAGCAGCAAGCTGCTGTAGGACAGGCTGTTCTGAAAACACTTTTTCAGGTTTCTGCAGCTGGCACGGGCAACCGCCGCTGATGGAGGGACTGCTATGTATTCTATGCTAAGATATGAATTTAGCAGCCCACATGCCTCGAACTGAATATGCTACTTACCAGTATGCATCTGTTCTTGGCATGTAGGGCTGCTAAGATTCATATCGCCCGCCCTCCTCCCCGGTGCCTGTCGCAGCTGCAGATATACTATTGTATTTATTCATTAGCATGGACATCCTTTACACTTTTCACTCCATCTTCTGCCACAATGGCGAAAAACAATCTGGGGATGGAGCCGATGCCCATGCGCACTGTAGTCCAGGGGAGGAGCCACCTATCTCAGGATACTTCGAAGACTCTTCCAGGACAACAATGTGCGATCATCCGAGCCCAACACTAGGCGGCGATCTAATGCTAAGATATGAATGTTAGCAGCCCTACATGCCAAGAACAGATGCATACTGGTAAGTAGCATATTCATTTTCTGCAGTGGGTGTATGTGACCCCTGTGAGAGTAAATCTTATAGACCCTAATCTCTCTCACGAGTGCCCTATATGTAACAGGGTACAAGAAAGTTTTCTGCAATTAGTATGGGAATGTGCGGAGGTGCATCTGTATTGGGTGCGTGTGGTTGAGAAAGTGTGAGCGGAAATTGGTATACGTGTGGAGGCTAGCCCCACTCATAGTCTATTAGGCCAATTTCCAAGACCTAAGAAGTGAAAAATGGCATATAAATTGCTGCAGCTGACCATGGTATTGGCATGACAAAGGATAACCATAGTCTGGATGAGTAATCGCGCATCGACAATAGAGAGCTGGTTGAGAGATGTACGTGAGTGGTCTCTGGCAGAGGAGATTCATATGAAAGTGAGCAGAAAAGATGAACAGTTGGAGGATATTAGCAGCGGTAGAAAATTATGTAGGGCGCTACTCAACCCAGAGGTGAATGTAAATGTGCAAAGTGAATCAAACGCTAGCAACAGCGACATGTATAGTGAGGGCTGAGCCGAATTATAATACAGCAGAGTTTGTGCTTCCTTGGTATCTAATCATACTGTAAGTACATGATCATATATATTGTCATGGATGTTGGTAATTCTTGTGTCACTTGTATATACCGTCTGAGATAATTCATGCTGATTCAATGCTGCTTTCATACGTGTTCACCCACTTAGTTGTTCTAAAATGGAAAATAAAGGTTTTTTTTTAAAAAGGTGTTATCGAAGAGTTGAGTAACTTCTAACCCATGTCCAAGCACTCTGCTTTGGCAGTAATTACTACTTAAGCATGGAGGGTTAAAGTATTTTCAGGAATCACACATAGTAGTCAAATGGGATAGCAAATATTAGAACTCATTTCCTTGAATTCCCACTTTCCCGTCAGTATCCACCTTCCCCTGTGGGATTACTTTGTTAAATAACATTCCCCCAACATTCTCCCTGGACTTTAATGCCACCCTGTGTGCTGCTTATTGGTCACTTGATAGTAAAAGCTGAGCAGAGGGATAAAATGTCAGTGGGAAAACATACCTTCAGGCTGATAAAAATAGGCCGCCTTTCCCTTAGTACCATTGCGTTTAAAGAAGTAGGTAAAGCAAAATGAAAAAAATAAATGGTATTGGCTTCAGGGTGATTCTAGGACTCCCAGTTCCTGCCTTCTCAGCACCAACCCTACAATCACTTATGGCATATTTCATAGCTCCAGCTGGCTGTAGTGGCATGGTTTTGATCGAAGTTGTAGTGTTGGGAGAGCAAAGATTTTAGAGTGCTTCTGTCATAATGAATGTCATTTATTATATGCCAATTATTTGAAAATGGGATCTTACAAATTGACGATCTGTATTCCTGGACAGCCTCAGCAATGTCATTGTACGTACACATTAATGTCATTCTATTCATTAGCAGATTTGGGCCAAAGGGGAGATGCTTACGGCTAGTAAATCATGCACTATGGCTGATTCTTGTTTCAGATCAACCATGTTTATCTCTTGCTGTCTTTAGAAAACCTTTGCCAAAGAGGATGTACAAATCTTTTAGGCTATCCGCCTAAAGAATTTGTCTTTATCGTAGTAGTCCATTAACTGGATCAATTCAACCTTAAATGTTGCTGCTCATGTCTCCTTCCATCTGGGGTTTTTCCCAGGAAGAGCACTCTCTCCAGGGACTGCTTTCAAACTGCTATAGGCCTCAGTTTCCTTTAGTCCTATTAGATATTAACCTTGAGGCTAGATGCATCTGTGACAGCTGTGACGGACTGCTTATGTGCCACTTCAAAGATTGCTTCTTATTCTAAAGCTCCTCTTTCTAGGCCTAAACGGCATGCATAGCACCATAAGATATCCTGGTTTATACCATTATTTCAATTGCAGACATAGTTTTAATGCTTATTAGATCTTCCCTCTATCTTTGCTAATTATTTAATTGCTTTTCTGCAGGAAGCGAGCAGAATCTACCATTGGGTCAGAACTGGCTGGTCCGGCCGCAACCCCTGCAACTGTCACTCCTAGCACAGTCAGAAGGTAGACGAGAGGGAAGCCACTCCCTGCAGTGGACGTCCTCCATCCAAGGCCTCCTTGGGCAGAGGTTGTCCAGCAGCCAGGTGTCGTTCAACAGCTCGCTGGTATCAATGGCTTCTCAGATGGACCGCTTCTCAACAGGAAGCCAGCTGGATGGCTCGAGTCAAGGCAGAGTGTTGCATCGCTCTGGCCTAGGGTCCTCAGCTACCTTCACCTATGAGGGCCTCTATGGGAAGTGGAGCCTGGCTGGTCGTAAAGGACTCAACGGACTTGCTGCAGCACCCGATGGGGATGGCAATTCGGGCACTCAGTCTAGTAGCAGTGTGAGCACCACCGCAGGGACACCTGCAAAGTGCACTGCCAACTCCAAAGCGCAGGTGAGACCTAGCACAGACCACTCATCCTTAAAAGAAAGGCTGTGATGGCAAAGTGTATTACTTATTTGGCCTTTGTAGCTTTCAGACACAACTATGCTTATGCTGCTACATTGGCTGCCAAATGCGGTATGAACCCAGATGCTTTACCCGCGCAGTGGTCGCTGACATGACTCTGCTTAAGTGATAGTTTGTATAGTGGTATATCAGGTGGCATTTTTCCTCTTCTCCATGAGTATTGATGATTATAGTTTAAAATGTTCTGTTACTGTGCCATATTACATAGGTTCCTGTTCGCTCCCATTCTCCTCGACTTAGCAAAGTTATATACTGCTACATGGTCATCTCACTCGTCTTTTACTTTGGTATTTGGACTCTTCCAAAATCATACTCTTGCACAAGGGATCATCTTTGCAACTGAGTCCAGTTATGCCCACTGAATGTAATTTTTCATAGCTTCTGTGATTTTTGAAAGTGTATCACGGTGAGACGAGAACACTGGTTAACAAAATGAATTTGAGATTAGTGGCCACCTTCTATGCCACTTAGCATATTTCTAACCATATCCCATTCAGTCCCTTTACAAGTTAAAAAGAGGTCAGTCATTGTCTCCTGTAAATTCTTCTGACAGTTTTATCAAGCAATTAACTTTAGCTTTTACCTTTCTTGCTGTTACCTCTACAGTATCTTGGACAGCAGCATTTTTTTCCATCCAGGTTTTCTTTTTCTTTTCTTTTTTTGTGCAGGACTAACGACTTCTGAATGGTGTTGAATATGACAAATGGGAATATGATGTATGGCTCTGTACAACCACAAAGGCCCGATGCTCCAAAGAGCAAAGGTTATGGCTCTTAGAGCAAGTTTGGCCCAAGCGGGACAACTGGCCACTGTAATGGAGAAACAATCTCAATTGCGTCAAACAGAACTTTCAGATTCTTCTGTGGCAAAGAATCACAAGAAAAAGCGGTCTAGATCACAAAGCAAATCTGTCTTTTAATCATTGCTTTCCTCAACAAAAAAAAAGTCTCCTTCCCGGACTATGTTGGTTATGCTAGTTTGGTACCCTCTGTCAGTAATTTGGTCCAAACTTAGGTCCTTGCTATTCTGGTTCCATCTATGTAGAAGCATTTGACGTACACTGCATCATCATTGAAGACCGGTTCAAAGGTTATGCCTATTCGTAAGGATGTTCCTAGCATGATTCGTCTTTGAAGGCCATTTGGATTTTAGCAAATAAGGTGTATGTTATGCTTAGTGAAATAATCTCTACAATGAATGGGAGGGCAGGTGATCAGGTGAAATCGCTCTATGGAGAATGTGCAACATGCAAGTGCTTTCTGATGGATACATCTGCCTGTGGATTCCTCACCTTATGAATATCCCCTGCGCCAGCATTTCGCAGAAATATTTCGTAGCTCTCTGCGCCGACGAGGTCGTCACAGCGTCATGGCTCCGCACGCGGCTCCGCATGATGACACAGGAACCTTATGAAGACCATGTCGGCGCGATTATGTCAGTTCCCTTTTTTCCGCGCTGTCGACGCTAACGGATTTACTGGGACTCTGCTATCTTTCTAACTGAAACTTTGTTTCGAGACTTTATTTGTTTCTGTTTTAGACATGTCTGTTCAAAGGAAGTCAGGTTTCAAGCCCTGTAAGGAATGCGGCGGTCACGTGTCGATCACGGACCCACATGATGCTTGCCTTTGGTGTCTTTCGAATGATCAGGACGTCGAAGGTTGCTTTTCTTGCAGGAAGATGAACCCGAAGGCGTTGAAGGACGGAGAGGCTAAGCTCTACATGTCCAAGGTGAGAAAGTAGAAAAGGGGTCGTAAACGGTAGAGGTCGTGGACTTCGCATGGATCAAAGAGAAGGCACAAGAAGAAGAGACATGGGTCTCGACGTCGTTCGTCGAAACCTCGAGCTTCGAAGTCGCCTTCACCGGCTCCTCTACGCCGTGTCAAGACTTTGTTTCACCTTCTCCTTCTGAGTCTCCACAGATGTCTCCAGACCGGTCTCCTTATGTGGGCACCCAGGCGCATTCTCCGGCGTCGGTGGATTCTCTGGCTCTGGGTGGTGCATCGAATCCAGGATGATGAGACTCCTGCTGCTCCTGTGGCTCCACTTGTGGTTCCAAATCCGGAGGTTCCTCATACAGAGGTCGCACCGGCGCAGTATCCTTCGTTCCCGGCGCCGGGTTCGGATTCATCGCAGTTCTTGAACGTGATGTATGGCGTTTTTGCCAGCACCACGTGCCCCTCTGGAGCACCTTTGGGTCCCTTGGGCCCATTGGCATTTAATTTGGGTGTGCCTCAGCATTATCCTCCGGCCCCCTTTATGCCATTTATGCCGATGGCGCCGTCTTGGCAGATTCCGGCGCCGAGGATGTCGACGCCGTATGGGCAGTACCCGGCTTCATCTGGCGCTCCTTCTTCTCTGGTTCGTTCGCAGGTTGCTGTTACGGATCCGCCTTCGCCGCCGCTGCCGTCGATTCCGCGGATGGGGCCACCGACGCCGCAGCGGAGGATGCGTTCTAGAAGGGAAGCTCAAAGGTTAATTGAAGAAGAGCCTTATCAAGATGGTGGCATGGAAGAAGGTGACATTTATGAGTCTGAGGACTTGTTAGAAGACTTGTGTGAGGCAAGTGGTTTGGATGTTTCACCAGAAGGGGATTTTGCATCACAGAAGGCTTCTCCTTAAAAGGATGTTGCTCCTTATGTCGTTATTAAGAAGGCAGCTGAACTGTTGGATTTACAGCTTCCTATGGCTGAATATAAGCCCAATCTTCTTACAGGGGTTCTTCATTCTCCTTCCTCTGTAGTAGACCCTCTCTTGCTTTTCAATGATGCTCTGACGGAGCCAATACTAGAGGTTTGGAGTAATCCTCTTACTGCTCCTGAAGTTTCTAGATCTGTCTCTAGAAGATATAGACCAGCACCAGGGGACCCTGAATTTCTTTCTTCTCACCCATCACCTCAGAGTTTGGTGCTTCAGGTTTCATGCTCAAAGCAGTCTGTGGGTTCCTTTCCTCAAGCACCGGCAGACAGAGATTCAAAAAAGCTCGAGCTGTCTGCAAAGAAAGTTTTTCCGTCAGCCAGTATGGCTTTGAAATCCACCAATGCAACTTGTTTGTTGGGCAGTTATATTCACACCTTTATGGACTCTGCCAAGCAGATTCTCCCGAAGTTATCTGAAGAGGATCGGGGTAATTTAAGTGAAGTCTTGGCGGACTCTCAGGCGCCAAGTAATCCAGTCGGGACTGGACACTGCAGATTCAGTGGCAAGGGTGATGGGCTCATCTGTTGCTACTAGGAGGCATGCATGGTTGAGGTCTTCGGGATTTTCACCGGATGTCCAAGCTGCTCTTTTGGATCGTCCCTTTGACGGCTCTAAGCTTTTTGGGGAAAAAGCTGACTCTGCGTTGCAGAGATTAGAGGACAGTAAGGCCACGGCGAAATCCTTGGGTTTACGGTCTCAGTCAAGAGGCTGTGACTACAGAAGGTACTGTGGGTTTGGGAAATCTTCCTTTCGTTCCTGTCAGCCGCAGCAGCAGCAGCACCAGAACCCTTTGTATAAATCCTACAGAGGTAAAGGCAGAGGTAGTCTTCGTGGAGCTGGACGGCATCCCTCTTCCTCCTCCTCTTCTACCTCCCCTACCCCTCCCGGTAATGCAGCAAAGCAGCCCTAGATCTGCCATCCTGGATCATGTGGGTCCTGTGGGAGGCCGGCTTACCCATTTTCTACAAGACTGGAAATCAATAACTTCGGACCTTTGGGTTCTAGATCTTGAAGAAAAGGGGTACGCTCTTTCCTTCAGGGAATTTCCCCCTCCTTACCCTCCTTGTCAGGGATTTTGCACGGAGAATCATTTGCTTCTCCTTCAGAAGGAGGTTCTTACCCTGTTACAAAAAGGTGTGATCGAGGTGGTTCCGGAGCAGGAAAGGGGTCAGGGGTGCTACTCCCGGTATTTTCTGATCCCCAAGAAGGATGGCAGGTTACGTCCCATCCTGGACCTCAGAATCTTGAATCTGTTTCTCAAACAGGAGAGGTTCAAGATGCTTACTCTAGCGCAGGTTCTTCAGGCGCAGCAACAAGAGGACTGGATGCTGTCCATCGACTTACAGGATGCGTATTTCCACATTCCAATCCTGATGTCGCAGAGGAAGTATCTGTTTCACGGTTGGATCGCAACACTACCAGTTTGCGGTCCTTCCGTTTGGTCTTACTACCGCACCTCGAGTCTTCACCAAGGTGATGGCAGTGGTGGCTGCCCATCTCAGGAGGTCAGGGATTCCAGTTTTCCCCTACCTGGACGACTGGCTGTTGAAGGCAGAGTCTCCAGAGATGGTGAGTCATCATTTGAAGGTTACAGCCCAGCTGTTGTACAAATTGTTTTTTTCGATAAATGTACCCAAGTCTCCCCTTGTGCCCTCTCAGTTCAACCTGTTCATAGGGGCAGTACTGGATACCACTGTGTCGAGCATTCTCTCCAGAGGAAACGTTGTTTTACATCAAACTTCAGGAATTGCGGGCGATAACGTTTGGCACTCAAGGCTTTTCTCCCTTCCCTTCGCGGTCAGTCGGTTCAGGTCCTGACGGACAACACTGCCGCGATGTGGTATGTCAACAAGCAGGGAGGAGTAGGGGCGTACCGTCTCTGCAGAGAGGCTTTGCGACTCTGGTTCTGGGCTCAGGATCATCGGACTTGCTTGATGGCAAATCATCTGGCTGGGGTGCTGAACATGCGAGCGGACAATCTCAGTCGACAGTTCTCCGCCGACCATGAGTGGAAGCTTCATTCAGAGGTAGTTCGACACGTCTTCCAGACATGGGGGACTCCATGGGTGGACCTGTTTGCCCCTCTAGAGAACGCGCACTGCTCGTCATTCTGCAGTCTCCCGCTTCCGAGGCAGGGAGCGTTGGGGAACGCGTTTCAGTTAACTTGGAGCTCACAACTCCTTTACGCGTTTCCTCCCATACCCTTGATTCCTCGGGTTCTGAGGAAGATTCGCCAAGACCGGGCCCAAGTTATATTGATCGCCCCGGATTGGCCAAGAAGGGCGTGGTACACGGACCTTCTTCACCTCTCATTGCACCCTCCGCTCCGTCTCCCTCTCAGGGCAGACCTCCTCTCTCAGATAGAGGGGCAAATTCTACACTCCCACCTCCACACCTCCAGAGCCTACACCTTAATGCCTGGAGATTGAACGGGGCAACTTGAATTATTTTTCTCTTCCACCTGACGTGGTGAACGTTATACTATCAGCCAGGCAACACTCCACCAAGTCTTTCTATTCATACAGGTGGTCTAAATTTGGTAAGTGGTGCGGAGAGGAATCTATTGATCCCTTAAAACCCCATCTTTCTGATGTTCTTTGTTTTTCTCTTCATTTGGCCCAGCAGGGTTGTGCTATGGCCACTGTTAAAGGATATTTGTCGGCATTTTTTTGTTTACCTGATCAGCCTTCTTTATTTGTTTCCTATAGTCTTAAGATTCATTAAGGGGCTGACAAACATGTTTCCTCCCACTCCTTTTATTATGCCCCAGTGGGATTTGAATCTGGTGTTAACTTTTTTAATGGGTTCACTGTTCGAATCTATGCATACTTGTCCGTTGAGACTTTTGACTTTTAAAACAGTCTTTCTGGTGGCTATCACTTCAGCTAGGAGGGTGAGTGAGTTCCAGGCTTTCAGTTCAAAGCCTCCTTTTCTCACCATACATGCTGAAAGGTTCGTACCAAGGACCAGGGCTGCTTTTCTGCCTAAGGTGGTGACTCCCTTTCACCTAGGTCAGTCCATTACCCTTCCTACTTTCTATCCTCCCCCTCACCCATCCAAAGAGGATGAGAGACTTCATCGTTTGGATCCAACGAGGGTGATTAGCTTTTATTTGGACAGAACAAAGGACTCTCGTCAAGATGACCAGCTCTTGGTTGGATATGCTGGTCGCATGAAGGGCAAGGCGGTGCACAAGCGCACTTTATCCAGGTGGATCATCTTGTGCATCAAGATATGCTATTCCCTGGCTGGTAAGGAGCCTCCTGTAGGCATTAGAGCTCATTCCACCAGGGCTAAATCGTCTACTCCTGCTTTGTCTAGAGGTGTTCCTGTTTTGGCCATCTGTAAGGCCGCAACTTGGGCCTCCCTTCACACTTTCGCGAAGCATTACTGCTTAGATTCCGAAGTGAGGAGGGATGGCCATTTTGTGCGCTCTATTTTACAGGACTTTTTGGTATAGAAGGGTGGACACCCTCGTCCGGGTGAGGTACTGCGGTGGGATTCTATTCATAAGGTGAGGAATCCATAGGTAGATGTATCCATCAGAAGAACAAGTTACTTACCTTCGGTAACGCTTTTTCTGGTGGATACAGTATCTGCCTGTGGATTCCTCACAGAACCACCCTCCTCCCCTTGTCCCCCCCTTCATACCATAAAAGCTGAGGTATTAGTTATTTGATGTATTTTTATGTACTCAAGACTTTACCTCTATTGTTTATTTGTTGTCTTGTTTGAAGTGCAAGCTTTCTTCTTATTTTATACACCGAGTGTATTTGTGTGAATTCTGTATACTATGTATGCATTGTCTCTATGGTGGTCTGCCCGTTTTGCCTCGGTGGTACGGACAAAATGAGTGGAACGGACGTCATCACAGCGACGTGGTCTTCTTATGGGCCCAGTGACGTCATGCGGAGCCGCGTGCGGAGCCATAACGCTGTGACGACCTAGTCGGCACAGAGAGCTACTAAAAATTTCTGCGAAATGCTGGCGCAGGGGATATTCATAAGGTGAGGAATCCACAGGCAGATACTATATCCACCAGAAAAAGCGTTACCAAAGGTAAGTAACTTGTTATTTGGCCACATTGCTAAATAATGTGGTAATGTGGCAGTACAATTAACTCCTGAGGATTTGAGTTCTTATTCTGCTACCTTGAAGAGGGCAGCTGTCACTTTGGGTATTAAACCACTTTAGCCTGAAGAAGTTGTTTTGCAGGACAATCAAGACTACGATATTTTGCTCAAGAGTTTACTGGATGAAATACACATTTTCTCCTGTTTACTGGATCTTTCAAAAATCTTGTAACTGACCCTTATGAGTAGCCAATTTATGGTACCTCCTATTTCAAGGTGGTGATAAAAAAGTATAGGTCGATATGGATGACTATCTAATTAACAGATCATCACCTGGTGGCTGAATTGGCGGCTTTTAACAAATTCCAAAGGAAGCCCTAATCCATTCCCAAACTTGCCACTCGATGTGAAGTCAAAGAGAAGGTATGCAATAGTTAAAAATATTTTGTTTTAGAGACTCTACTGTTCTGATCTGTAATGACTGCCGGTACGTCTGGTGGCAGTTGGTGGATGAAAGGATGAATCATTAGGCTGATGCACAGGTGCAGGAACTGAGTTAAATGGTTGTTGATGGTTAGAAACCTATAAACATGCCATGCAGCTTGGTTTGAATGTTGACTACATTGGTGTGGCATGGGAGAAGGGTGGCTGCTACTTCAATAACGAGGCATTGCTGCCTGCATCGATCGGAGAGGAGGGGGGGTTCATGGACATAGTCAAAACAGGGGTGTAAAACAGGCCCCCTCATCCCCCGCCGTGCGGGGGGGGCCCCGAGCTGCAGTGGGCCCCTTCATCCCAGTACTCAGGCCTTAGAGCTATGGATTAAATCCGGAGTGGGGGCCTCCTCCGTGTACCTTGCAGGGGGACCCCCTCAGCTTTCATTACGCCACTGAATCAAAACTCTTTGGTTTACCACTGAATGGAGAGAAGCTACTTAGCAATTACATTGGCCACATAGTCATTGTAGGTTGTGTGTTCTTGAGAGATGTTTATCACTCATATGACCTTTTGTATCTTAGAGCAATTTAGATCACTGACACTACAACTCGAATACCTTAGTTTGCTAAGCAACCGACAGACTAGGCTAACAACAACAGAACTTTTTCTGGCCCAGATTGGGGTGTTGGTTTGAGTGCAGATTCTGGTGGATCCTCCAGGTAGTTTTAAAAGGGGGGGGACAGGCTTCTATTCCAGAGTCTTCTTTATAAATGCCATCCAAGCCCAAACTGAGAAGCTTGCAGAGGCAAGTTTTTCAAAGAATGGTTCTCAGCGAATATGATTGTGTACACCATATCCAGGGCTTGAATATGAAGTACTTGCATTTTGCCGAAAAAGGCTTTTGTTTTTTTTTCAATATTTTGCCACTTAGACTGTCATCTATGCTTTGTGCGCGCAGAGAAATAATCGCTATAGTAGAAGCTTATCTATGACTTCGAGTTCATATGCTGCCTTAACTGGATAACTGCCTCCTGAAGTATTCCTTCCAGAAAGCGGTGTCATTTGAATTGCATACAACTATAACACCGCTGCACAGGCTCGGAATGTTTTTGAGCATTCTGAAATCAAGTCACACCAACCAGAAGCCTTTTAGTTAATAAAGCTTCAATGGCCACCATTAAAGGTCGAGCACATAAAATAACCCATCACATACTATCTTATCTGTACTGGACAGAGCTATTCAGTAGTTCAGTTTACAAGACTGATTGGCTCCATTCACACTGCATTCTGCTGATACCCTAGGCAAGAGAAAGGACGAGATTGCTTCAGTTGTCGGTGTAGTCTCAAGGGTTGAAACAGCCAGTGTGGCTTACAGATCAGCTAGTTAAGTAGAATGTATGCCAGGAGTTGGTGTGGTGACACAACCTGATAGGAGGTTAGCACCTGACTTTTAGAAATTGTCAAATGCAAGTGGTAAAGGATTATTCCCTGAAGTGATGTGTAGCACACCTGGACATGTGACCTATGGTCACAATTGAAGCAGCTTTTCAACTGCATTTGTTGGAGCTCAAAGTGATCAGGTTGGCTCAGTTTTTTCTTCTTTCAGTGCAAGACCAGCATGTGTTGGTGTTAAAGGAGGTATCACTGCCATGCATTTTGTGCCACAAAATGGGTTCTTTGAAGTAGTGACGAGAGCCTGTGATGCTGTGGCATTTAGCTATTCCCTCAGAGGCCCTAATATTCAAGTTACTTAGTTAGATGTTGAGAAATTGTTCGGCCATGGGGTTTCCGTGTTATCCAGACATCCTCAAACATATTTAGTTTTCATCTAAAAGTAGCTCAATTTTTTCTGGGATGTGAGGGTCCTTTTGCGTTTCATTTATATCAGCATTGTTCTGTTTCTAATTATGTAAATTCTGGACCTGCAATCTGTTGTATGCTTTCCCAATGACATAAATTATCTTTATCTGATAGAGATTTCAAGCCACAGATTCATTACCAGAGAATTATCCCCAGCTTTCAGACTGGATCAGGATCTTTTTTTGTGAGCAGTACTCCTGCACACTAGTACATGGCATTGTTTGACTCAACGTGGCATCGTCCACGCCGGATGTAAGTTACGCTGTGCCTGTGTAGGCGCCACCCCAGTGTGCTGACGTCCGTTCTTTTGTTTCTTTACCATTCAGCGCAGATCCAGAGAGCGCTACCCCCAGTTATTTTTTTACTAACTTTTTCGACTTTTGTCTAAGTCTTTTTTAGAATCTTTCTCCTCATGTGACCGGTATATCAGCTATGAAAGCCAGCTGCAAGCCATGCTGCACCTGTCACTGACCTATGTCTGTGACCGACCCAAATCTTGTTTGTCCCTGGTGCCTCGAACACGACCACGATGCAAAGATTTGTCGACTGCTGCAACATGCATCCCAAGGCCTTGAGGGAGCACTCCCTCAAGCTCCTTGCCACGCACCGTACGACGCCATGATGGTCTCTACCTCAGTCGAGAGGAAGGTCCCTGAATCGATCGCGAAGACCTAGATTTTCACTGCACTCAAAGTAGTCTTCCGGTAAGTCCCACAAAAAGAAGAGCAAGAAGTCGAAGAGGTATTCAACTTCCTCATCCGTCAAAGTCATCCGATGTGACAAGGGAGCTGCGTTCCTGGTTCTGCGGTAGAGCCTGCACCTGAGATGACTCTGCACTTCCCAGAGATTAGGAGAGCCGGTGCGACCCCTACCCTACTAAGTGAATTCTATAAGGCCATGCATCTCATATTTGGGTTGCCCATTCTCATTGGTGCGCCTTCTGGACCTGTGGATTTAGGAGGGGTCCCTACTGGTTCTATGATGGTGGTTCTGTCCCCGGCCCACTCGGGTCATTACTCCCACGCGCTATAGGATTTGGTTGCACAGGTCCTGCCCATGTTCCTGGAGGAGGCCCGGACATACTCTCCCAATCTATCACAGATGGGAAAGGTGCAGTGAAGTTCACACTCCGATGTGGGCTAGACATGACCGGCTCGCTGGGCAGAGCGGTTTCTTCGTCATTAGCCATCCGGCGCCACACCTGACTGAGGACGACTGGCTTATCTAGAGATTTTCAAGCATTGCTTATGGGCATGCCTGTTGATGGCTCCCATCTCTTTGGAGATTAGGCAGACTCGACGCGGGAGCACTTCAAGGATAGCAGAGCTACGGATAGGTCCTTGGGCCTTTCCATGGCCCCCTGGCCAACTCTAGTCCACCTTTGGCTCCTTTTGTGGCCACGGAAGGGGCTTCCAGCCGTGTCTTTACCTGCCCACCCACCATGGTGTGCAAGCTTCCCAGCCTCTGCATGGCTGAGAACGCGGTACCCACAGAAACTGTGGGTTGGGCAGCCAGAGGTTGGGCCAGTCCACCCTCATGGCAGTCGCAGCCTCCAAACCCTTTTAGTTTGCACTCTTGCAATCAAGGGCACTCAATGGGAGGCAGGATACGCCACCACCTTCCCCATTGGAGGTAGATCACATCAGACCAATGGGTTCTTCAGATTGCGCAAATGGGCTACTCCCTCCATTTCATGACTTCCCCTCCACATATGCCACTCCCTTGCGTCAGGATAACGGAGGACCATCTTGTCTTACTCAGCCAGGTAGTGGTGGCTCTCTTGGCAAAGCCATAGAGAGGGTGCCGACGCCAGAAGTAGGTCATGGTTATTATCCCTGCTACTTTCTGGTGTCCAAGAAGGATGTTGACCTGCACCCTGTCAGTTTCTTCCGAAAAAGGAGAAATTCAAAATGCTCTCGCTCACTCAAGTTTTGTCTGCCCTCGACCTTGGAGACTGGTTGGTAGTGTTGGACTTATACTTCCACATTCCCTTCTTGCCTGCCCGCAAGCGTTACCTGCGGTTCACAGTGGGCCACGAGCACTTTCAATTTGCCATACTTCCTTTCAGCCTTACCAGTGCTTCTCAAGTGTTCACCAAGGTAATGGCGGTGGTTGCAGCTCATCCGCGGAGATCAGGGGAGCCAGCCTTCCCTTATCTCGACGACTGGCTCTTGAAGGAGGACTCGCCCCAGGCGTTCTTCTCCCACCTCCAGACTAAAGCAGACCTCTTGCATTCACTGGGGTTCACTATAAACTTGCCGAAATCACACCTGACGCCCTCTCAGAAGCTCCCTTTCACCAGAGCTGTTCTGGACCTGGTGCAGTTTCGGGCTTGTCCTCCCCAACAACGAGTCCAGGATATTCAGGCTACGATATCGATGTTTCAGCTTGTATCCTGGATTTTGGTGTGACTGGCTCTGAGGCTGCTGTGGCATTGTGGCATCCTGCATCCTGCGTGTGATGCATGCCTGCTGGCATATGCAGGCTTTGCATTGGGACGTAAAGTTCCAGTGGGCGCAGCATCAGCGGAATCTTTCCAACACTGTCCAGATCTTGGAGGGAACAGCAAACAATCTGTAGTGGTGGTTAAGGAACCGCAATTGGGCCAGCAGCAGGCCCCTCTCCCTTCCCCAACCAGATCTGACAGTAGTGACAGATGCGTTACTCCTGTGATGGGTTGGCCATCTGGGAAGGTGGACATCAAAGGCTCGGGTCTCCGACGGAATCAGGACTCCAAATCAACCTACTGGAGCTCGGGCCTTTCCACTCTCCATCAAGGGAAAGTTAGTGCAGGTGTTCACGCACAATACCACCGACATGTGGTAGTAATGCAACAAACAAGGCGGTGGGATCGTGGACCCTTTGTCAAGAGGCCCTGCACCTCTGGATATGGCTGGGACGTCGGGGCATTTCCCTGGTGGTTCAACACCTGGTGCGCTCTCTGAACTCCAGAGCAGATGAACTCAGCCAAGATTCCTAGATGATCACGAATGGCCTCTCCATCCAGAAGAGGTGCAAGGTCTCTTTCAGCAGTGGGGAGAGACTTGGTTAGATCTGTATGACACCCACGAGAACATGCAATGTCAGCACCACTGCATGCTGGAGAATCCAAGGCGGCTCTCGATCTGAGATGCTTTTTGTCTTGAGTGGATTTCAGGCCTCCGGTATGCCCTTCAGCCCATACCATTCCTGCCCGGAGTTCTCCAGAAGTTTAGGAACGACCGGGCCAAAGTCATCCTTGTGGCTCTGGACTGGTCTCGGAGAGTTTGGTATCCCGAGCTGTTGAGCATAGCCATCTTTCTTCCGGTCAGGCTGCCTCTTGAGGGAGGATCTCCTATTGCAGTAGCAGGAGAGGGTTCTCCACCCAAACTTGTCAGTGCTCAGCCTTCATGCGTGGAGATTGAGTGGCAACAGTTGACAGCTTCCGACCTTCCGTCTGAAATCTGCAATGTTATCACTGCAGCCAGGCGACCATCCACCAAGACAGTATATGCCTGCCACTGGTGAAAGTTTGTGGCATGGTGGGTAGAAAAACAAGTTGACCCTCTTTCTGCTATTCTTTCTCGGGTCATTCTATTTATTCTTTTTCTTGCTCAGCTGGGCACTGCTTTGGGCACCTTAAAGGGCTCTCTTTCTGCCATCTCAGCCTTTTTGCGGTTCCCCGATCAGCCATCACTATTCAAATTCTCTATTGTAAATAGGTGTTTGAAAGGTGTTTAACATATGTTTCCACCTTCATCCTTCTTCACGCATCAGTGGGACCTCGATCCAGCACCCACCTTTCTGATATGCTCTCCTTTTGAGCCACTACACAACTGTCCTCTCAGGCTCCTATCCATCAAGACGGCCTTCCTATTGGCAATAACATTTGCCCTGAGGTTCCGTGAGCTTCAGGCTATCATCTAAGTTCCGTCCCGAAACATCTTCAGGCAAGCTGGTTCTTCGCAATAGAGCTTCCTTTCTGCCGAAAGTTGTCACTCCCTTTCATGTAGACCAGTCCATCACCCTGCCTACCTTTTATGCTCTGCCGCATCCCTTTAAGGAAGAGGAGCGACTGCCCGACTGTACCCAAAAAGAGCAGTTGTTCTTCCTTGACCTCCTGAAAGAGTTCTGGGTGGAAGACCAACGCTTCATGGGGTATGTCGGAGCAAAGAAGGGGATGGCTATGCCAAAACAGACAATCTCCAGATGAATTGTGCTCTCCATTAAAATCTGCTATGCTCTGGCCAAGAAGCAACCTCCTGAGGGTTTTCCTGCTCATTCCCCGAGAGTGAAGGCTATGACCACTGCATTAGCACGTGAAGTTACAGTTGTGGACATCACAGGCAGTAATGTGGGCTTCCCTGTACAAGTCTACTAAGCACTCCTACCTGGGCAGTCCGGTCATTTGCAGGACTTTTTCAGTGTTAAACGGTTTCACAGACCCACCTTCAGGGAGGTATTTGCTCTGGTATCTATTCTAAGGTAAGGAATCTGGCAGAGACTCTATCTACGCGTAGATTCCTTACTAACCCACCCATCCTCCCCGCTGTGCAAATAGATTTCTAGGGACATGGTATTTCCCCTTTCAAGGCACTAGATTTCCACACCAGTGGTCAGTGTTCTTCGTGGTTCCACGCTCCTGGCTTGAAAAGTCTCAAAAAGAGACTAATGTCAGCGCACTGGGGTGGCATCTTTATAGGCACCACACACATTACCTATGGCGCAGACAACGCCATGCTGAGCGACACCACCTAGTGGTGGGCAGAGGTACTGCTCACCAACAATTTCAGGTCCAGTTAGACGACTGGGCATAATTCTAAGGTAAGGAATCTGTGACTAGATAGTCCATACCAGATAATGCATTACCAAAGGCAAGTAACCGGTTTGTCATGCATCTATACACCAGTGCTGGAGGAGTGCAGCCAAAAGTCAATATGGGATTGTGAATTGTGCGTCACAGATAAAAAGAATACATTGCACCGTCATCCCTTATCACCTGCCAGCCATCAATCCGACCCTCCGAGTAGAGTAATAGTTTTAGTGTGTGAACTGCATTATGGTTGCTGGCTCTGAGAGTGTTGATGGAGTCCTGGAAGGGATCCAGGACCAGGTTGAAGTCACCCTCCACCCATTCCTTCCACCCCAAATTAATATTAGTGTCACCTTAAATTCAGTAACACGAGGTAGTGTTTTCAAAGAATTTGGGTGTTGCATACTTTGGGGCATGGGAATTCATGAGTGTGAGGGGGGAGTACCATGAAATGAGCCACAAAAATAAATGTAACACCCCACTGGGTCTAGATAACAAATGTGACTGTTAAGGAAAAGGAAAAAGTAGGACATGGTTGTTATTCCCACTACTTTCTGGTCCCCAAGTAGGAGAAAGGGGGCCTGCGCCCCATCTTGGACCTCAGGAACGTCAATAGCTTCCTCCGGAAAGAGAAGTTCAAAATGTTGACTCTGACTCAGGTCTTGGCTGCCCTCGACCCTGGAGACTGGATGGTAGCGTTGGACTTGCAGGACGCATATTTTCACATCCCTGTCCTGCCGGCCCACCGGCGTTACCTGCGGTTCACGATAGGCCAGGAGCGTTTTCAGTTTGCCGTGCTCCCCTTTTCCCTTACCAGCACCCCCCAGGTGTTCACGAAAGTGAAGTCGATGGTCGCAGCTCATCTGCGCAGGTCAGGGGTGTCAGTCTTCCCCCTACCTCGACGACTGGTTGTTGAAGGCAGGCTCGCCCCAGGCAGTCGTCACCCACCTTCAGACTACGGCCGAACTCCTGTATTTGCTGGGGTACATCAACGTGCCGAAGTCGCACCTGAGTCCCTCTCAAAAGCTCCCCTTCATCTGAGCGGTTCTGGATTCAACGTGGTTTTGGGCTTATCCTCCCAAGCAGCGAGTCCGAGATATTCAGGCTATGATTCCGATCTTTCAGCCTCTATCCCTGGTTTCAGTCAGGATGACCCTCCGGCTCCTGGGCCTGATGGCCTCCTGCATCCTGCTAGTGCATCATGCCAGATGGCATATACTTGCTCTACAGTGGGACCTGAGTTTCCAGTAGGCACAGCATCAGGGCAACCTGTCCGATCATGTCCAGATCTCGGAGAGCACTGCACGACAATTGCAGTGGTGGCTTACGAATCGCGATTGGGTCAATGTCAGATCCCTCTCCCTTCCCCAACCGGAGCACCCAGTGGTGACGGATACGTCCCTCCTGGGATGGGGCGGGCACTGGGGGGGGGGGGGGGGGGGGGCGGCGGAGATCAGAGGCCTCTGGTCGCAGGCGGAGTCCCGGCTCCATATCAATCTTTTGGAGTTTCGGGCGATCCGACTTGCACTGAAGGCATTCCTACCAACTGTCTGTGGAATTGTAGTGCAGGTGTTCACGGACAACACCACTGCCATGTGGTATTGCAACAAACAGGGCGGGGTGGGGTCGTGGACCCTATGTCAGGATGCTCTGCGACTCTGGACATGGCTGGAACATCAAGGCATTACCTTGGTGGTTCAACACCTGGCAGGTTCTCTGAACACCAGGGCGGACGAACTCAGCCGCCGGTGCTTGATGGATCACGAATGGCGTCTGAACTCGGACATGGCGCAAGGTCTCTTTCTGCAGTGGGGAGAGCCTTGGTTAGCTCTATTCGCCACCAAAGAGAACGCGCTATGTCTTCAATTCTGCGCGTTGGAATTTCCAAGGCGGCACTCGCTCTGTGACGCTTTCGTCGCGAGTAGAGCTGCGGTCCAGTGTACGCCTTTCCGCCTATACCACTTCTGCCCAGAGTTCTCAAAGAAGATTCGGCGCGACCGGGCCCAAGTCATCCTTGTGGCTCCAGATTGGGCACAAAGATACTGGTATCCCGAGCTACTCAGCATGGCGATAGATCCCCCAATCCGGCAGCCTCTTAGGGAGGATCTTCTGTCGCAGCAGCAGGGGACGGTCCTCCACCCGAACCTATCCAGCCTCCACCTCCATGCGTGGAGATTGAGCAGCGACAGTTGACCGCTTTCGATCTTCATCCTGAAGTCTGTGATGTCATTCTAGCAGCCAGGCGTCCCTCCACTAAGACGGTAAACGCCTGCAGGTGGAACAAATTTGTGGCATGGTGCACAGCAAAGGCTGTGGATCTCCTTTCTGCCCCTCTTTCTGAGGTCCTTCTGTTCCTACTATCTTTGGCCCAGCAGGGCTCTGCTTTGGGCACTATCAAAGGTAATCTTTCGGCCATCTCGGCCTTTCTCAGGCTTCCAGATCAGCCTTCTCTTTTTAAGTCCCTGGTTGTTAACCGTTTCCTGAAAGGCATTACACACACATTTCCTCCCGTGCCTTTCATGATGCCTCAATGGGACTTAAATCTTGTCTTGACCTATCTGATGTGTCCTCCCTTTGAGCCCCTTCATAACTGTCCTCTACGTCTTCTCACTCTAAAGTCGGCTTTCTGCCAGAAGAGTGAGTGAGCTCCAGGCTCTTTCTTGTAAACATCTTTTCCTTTCTGTTCATCCGGGCAAGCTGGTTTTTAGGACACGTCCTTCTTTCTTGTCAAAGGTTGTCACTCCCTTCCACATCGGTCAGACCATCACTTTGCCCACCTTCTTTCCGCCTCCGCATCCTTCAAAAGAGGAAGAGAGGCTCCACCGTCTGGACCCAAAACGTGCGCTCTCGTTCTATTTGAAGAGCACACAACAGTTCCGGGTGGATGACCAGCTCTTTGTTGGCTACGTGGGCGCCAAAAAAAGGTTGGGCCATCTCTTGGTGTGTTGTTCTTTGCATCAAAGCCTGTTACTCGTTAGCCAAGAAGGAGACTCCTGTGGGGCTGCATGCCCATTCTACCAGGGCAACGGCAGCCTTGAGACGCGGTGTTCCCTTGCAGGACATTTGTCAGGCAGCTACGTGGGCCTCGCTGCACACGTTTACCAAGCATTACTACCTTGACAGTCAAGTCCGGAGAGACGGCTTCTTTGGCCGTTCTGTTCTCCGTGACTTTCTGGTGTAATCTTGTTCGCAAACCCACCACCGTGGTTGGTATTGCTGGGGTATCTATTCTAAGGTAAGGAATCTATCACGAATGTGTCTTTTTCAGATGCACAAGTTACTACATGTGTAACGATATATCTGTAAGAGACATTAGTTAGTGATCGATTCCTTACCGCCCCACCCATCCTCCCCGTTCTGCGAACTGATTTCAAGGGTTAAGGTCATCCCTTTCAGGACCCTAGTTTCATGGCACCAGTGGTCAGTTTCTTGCATGGCTCTGCATTCCTGGTGTGGAAAGTCGTGTACAGAGCTGACGTCAGCATGCCTGGGTGGCGCCTCCGTGATGTCATCTCGGCGATTACGATGCCAGCGATGGACGCGGAGCCGCATGACGCCACCTACCGACGCGCAGGGGTACTGCTGACGAAAAACTTTCCGGATCCAGTCTGACGCCTGTATATATTCTAAGGTAAGAAATCTATCACTAACTAATGTCTCTTACAGATATATCGTTACACAAGTAGTCACTTGTGCTGCAACACCGGGCTCATACGAGCTGTATCAACCATTCAATCTAACAGGATTTGTAAAGCGCAACACTGTTACCCCTAGGGGTATCTGAGTGTTATATCTCCATCAAATAGCCAGGTCTTGAGTCTCTTTCTTAAGTCTGCCAGCAAGGGGGGCTATACGGAGCAGGAGGGGAAGGTCGTTCCAGGTCTTGGCAGCGATGTAGGAGAAGGAGCGGCCACCGATGCCGCTGCGATGGATGTGGAGGATGCCTGCGCGGTTAAGTGAAGAGGATCACAGGTGTCTAGTGGGTACGGAGTCGTACAAGCTGTATGATGTAAAATAGTTGGTGGGTCCCTACATGTAAGCACAGTGATGGGCCTTCCCAGGTGCTGTGTCTGTTTCCCTGATAAGGGCGCCTCAGCTGTATGCCTCTCAAGATAAGCCCGTATAAAATTGTGTTTTTTAGGCATTCGCAGACCTCAAACTTCCAAGTAATTAGTTTAACAGCATTGTCATAATGTGTCAGGGAAGTATTGAGGAGAGCACAAATCCACACACAGCTCAGTCCTAGAAGCAGTATAATCCTGCCTAAAGGTAACGGTCAACAAAATTTTTGATTTATGGACAAAAAAGCAAGGGAAAATCTACAATTGACCCCTGTAAAACTAGTCCGACTGGCCCAGGTCTGAACCAGAATGTGCTCTAGATTCTCTGCAAGAATCAAAAGTGAACTTAGATTGCTTGGGGTCTTCCTTACCTATGTTGTTGTGATTGAGTAAAGTTGTGAGGAGACCTAGACAATACATGATAAGAAATATAGTGGAAAGCAATATGTCCAAGCCCTTAGTATAAAGAATGGGAGAGATCTGGGAGTGAGAAGTGTTCATCCTTTTCCGCGTTTCAGAGTATTTAGGTTGTGGCTTAATAAATGCTTGATCTCAAGTGAAACAAGTCATGAAATTGATTTTCTTGTTACGGCGAATTACACCTAGTATTTATTACAGAAATGTGGGCAACAGCAAAGTTGAACCCGGATTTTGCCATTGACTGCCCTGAAGGTTACAGCGTAATCCAATTCCGCAGCCCGATCATAGAGGAAAGGGGGTGGCCAACTACGTTACTTCGACCAAACTGAGTTATTAGGTTTTATTTTGAACTTGTTGGCCGCTAGGTCAATTTCTGGCATTCTCTGGTGCCATTCCCCCCGCTCCCCTCCCCCAATTTTGCGCAATCTTTTGCCGATGTCGTTACCTCGTGAATGTTGGGACGAATCCCATAGCTTCGGATCTTTTGAGCTCATTACAAGCTTTAGGTCTGCGGCAGTTGGTCTCTGGTTCCTTGTATGATCATAGACACACTCTGGATTTAATTTTTGCACCACATGGGCTAATCTCTGTAACGAAAATGCTGAATTTATTCTGGACAGACCAGATCATGGGCTTATAATGTACTGGATTAAAAACCAGGATAATCCTTTCCTGGGGCCCAAGGCCATTAATTCAGGCCCAGGAAAAGCATATTCTAAATTCTCTCACTTGTCCTTCATTATTGATTTTTTGATCCTTCCAACTAATTACGCAGGCAGTCCAGTTGATTAAAATGATCATAGTTACCTATGCTGGGTTGCTACAGCTCTCGATGTGATTGTACTGCTTCAAAATAAAGTGGCATTAAGTACCTTGGTATACTGACACTTTGAGACAAGCCAAGAGGGTGTGCAAAAAATTGGAGAGAACATGGTTTCTAAATTACTATTTTGAAGGAAAACAGCTGTTAAATGTAGCATTAAATTACTATAACAAGCATATTCAAACAGCTGAAGCAGAGTGTTTTGCTAAGGAGATTATGGAAGTTCCAAATGGGACAAAAAAAGGTATTTGAGGTTGTACGTAATCAGATTTCACTAACCAAGCAGTTATTCCTTTGAAAAGCTTATGTGACAATCTAGTGGATTTTTCTTTGAATCATACAGTCAAAACGGTCATCTCTGCCATTAACTCTTAATCATCTACAAATTACTTTCAGCTAAGCTCTTTAATTGGCTCCTCTTTTAACAATCTGTCTCAGACATATTTAAATGATCTGGGCCTGATGACTGAGGAGGTTTTTTAGACATCCACCTTCTCGATTCCCTCAGGTTCACAATTGGACCCATTACTTCCGAGGGCTTGAAAGGAACTGGCTGATTTTCTTGCAGCATCTCTTTAAGCTATCTGCAGTTGTCGCTGGAGCTAGGCATTATTATCAGATCGCTTGGAAAGACATTGTTTTTTAGATGAGCCACAAGTGAGTTTTAGAACCGCTCTCAAGGCTGAGTCAGCATATCCATATTAAGAATGTCAGTTGATAAAAGCCATGTAAGGTCTATGGTGGTGTTAGGCCTATTAGTGTCCTTTGAAACTGTGAATTATAAGATATGGATTTCCAGGATGTCAGAGGTAGGATTGTGTGGTAGGGCCCTGGGTTGGATTCAGTCCTATCTAAAAAAGCAGTGCAATCAATACTTCTGCCCCCTTTCCTCTCATCCTTTAGGTCAGTCAGTCAGGGGTCCCACATTTTGTTGTAGAAAAGTCTTTGGAAGTCACGGGATAGGTGACTCCTCCTTTGGATGATACTGCGCATTGGCATCGGCTCCATCCCCAGATTGTTTTTATCCGCCACCGGGCTCGGATGTGTTTCCAGCGCTCCGTGTTGGAACCGATTTCCGTTGGCGCGTAATCCTCACCAGCTTCGAAAATTCAGTTTAGAACGCGTTTCCAATCGACGCTACTCTATCAACATCCAGGACTTCGATTCCGGTCGCTGTCGAAGGCCTTCAGGCCCAACTAGGCCTTGACTCCAGCTCATGGAAAGGATGCCATTTAAAAAGTGTCTTCAATGTGGGTCGAAGTTTCCCTACACCGACCTTCATGAGGTGTGTAACCTTTGCCTCTCCCCAGAGCACGAGGCCAGAGACTGTTCTGCTTGTGCCTCCTTCCGCTCCAAAGAGGCGATCCGGGACCGAAGAGCTCGGAGAACAATGGCTCAAAGATCTTCAGCTCCGATTCCAGACGACATCTTCGAGGAAGGCGTCGACGTCCCAGAACAACATGGCGTCGACAGCAACTCCGAGGCAGAAGATTCCGATGTCGGGGTCATTACTCCAGCGCAGCGGGTCGTAAGTAACACCGTCGACCCCGACCCTTCCTCGACACACCCCAAAATGGCTCCGGTCACCCCCTCGCCCACACACCGAGACACTGCTTCTACTGTCCCACCTTCAGGCCCGGCTAAGAAGCTAACAAAGCCTTCAGACAACTCGGGCTCGAGTCGACCTCCACATGGTGCTGATGCACAACTACCGGCACCGAAAAAGACACCATTGGTTGCCACGCCCGCATCGAAACCATCGACACCGAAACAGGCAGTTACTACCTCTGCACCGAAACCAAGGTCGGAGCCAGGCAAAGCTTCGGATCCGAAGAAACAACCCGATCCGAAACCTTCATAGGCACCGAAAAAATCGTCTGAGCCGAAAAAACATTCAGAGCCGAAAAAGATCCCAGCTTCTCCTATAAAAGACATTACCAAAAAAACAAAAGAAATGATCCTATAATAGGTGCAGATCTTTCTAAGAAACTCCAATTGACATTTAGACGAGCTAAAACTATGGGTAACTGCCTTGTTAAAAGTAGTCCGGAAATCAGGGCACCCATTAACTGGTTGTCGGCACAAAAGGGTTCACAAGGTGCATAACGTGTAAGGCACGCAAATTTGCTAAAAATAAGACAAATTACACAACACCCTTTAAGCCGGATCCTGTATGCATCAGCAAAAAATGTAATTGCAAAACAGACCATGCCGTGTATGTGTTGGAGTGTCCTTGTGCATTAAGGTACATTGGGAGTACGAAACTCCCTGTACATAAAAGGATACTCCAGCACATACGAGCCATCACCAACAAAGATCAAGCCTACCCGGTGGCGAGGCACTTTGAGATTGTTCATGACAGTAACCCCAGTCATCTGAGTTACTTTGCAATAGACTGTGTCCCCCCACTTAGAAGAGGGGGAAATCGAGAAGGCATGCTCCGTTTGTTAGAAACAAGTTACATACTAGATACTAAATCCCCGATGGGACTTAATGCCAGTGAAGATTTATACACCTGTCTCTGATAATACCACGAATTGTGACTCCATTAGTTAATGATATATATGTACTGTAATAATCCTCTAATACAATGCTCACCCATAACAAAACTGTAATTCGGTCCCTTTTAAAGTTTCTCGTTTAAAAATGAAATATTGTAAGAGGTATTTATAATGCATTTTATGGTGGTTGTTTTTATGGTGAATAATAACTTTTTTTTTTTTTGTAGTAGCATAATGTTTTAAGCACGGTAGCACTTTGTCTGAACCGTCTGGTTCAAGAGATCAAAAGCAAGTTCTGTTTATCTTAAACATGAGGGCTATGTACCATATAAAGGAGATAACGACATGCCCACTTGGGCCATATTTCTTTCTTTTCTCCATGTCTTTTAATTATATCCCTTCAATTCCATACCTAATTCCATATAACGGGTTCAAAGAAATTATGTACATAGATTGATACCGACAATGTATTTATACTATTGGAGTATTTATTCGGGTATTTTTGGCATTTTTAGCTTTTTTACATTTATTTAAATGTTGTTATAAATTTTTAATACCATTAGTTTTACCGGTATATATGAACATGTTGCTCTGTATGTATCTCTTTGCACAGTATTTATTTACATGTGTCCCGTATTTGCATTTAAGCAGTGATGAAATTATTGGATCTATAGCACCTTTTCCCTTCCTTCCTTTTTTACATTTAATTTTTGTAATTAAGCGTGTGGAGTATGGAATGTACAACATCTTAAGAGTATGTTTTCATTATCTATTATGGTAACAGCTGATGCGTGTCAGTAGGTGTTTGCCTCGGTAGCTGCTATACCTTATTTTTAAACTTCACTCTTGCGGCGCAGGAACTCTGTTCCTTTTTAAAACTCACCAATTGCTCTTTATTGGCTTTACTGTCATCGACTGCTCCCCGGTCCACCACGGGTTCGCCCGATTGTTGTGGAGGGAGGAGCGGTCTTGGGGAACTTCCTGGTGGAGGCGGGGGTATTGGAGCGCTGACGTCAGCAGTCAGCTGACGCCAAGGCTAGAAAGCCCATGCCCCACTCTCCGCGCAGCGGGTGCGCCGGCGGCGCGCCAAAGGCAAGCCCGTCTGCACCCGTCCGCGCCTGGACCGAGGCCAGGGCCTGGAACGTTAGTCTTATCGCTTCCAACTCCAAACAAAATCTGCAAGAAGTAGACATACAGGCCCATCACTCCAATTAACAGTAACCTTTCTTTATTCAGATACAATCCTGAACAGCTTAAGGCCTTACAACCCCCTTCATCACCTAAATGTTCTATAATACATTTGGAGGGTGAAATTACTTCCTGTTTTAACTGTGGCTTTTTAACTGCCCCAGGTTATACACCAGTCATGAGAAGGGAAAGCTGCACTAAGGACCAAAGTAAATCGCAACATAAAACATTCACTTTTCTAAGCCTGAACTGTAGGTCTTTATCCAAACACAAATTTGAGATTTTTAATCTGTTAATGGATGAAAAGCCAGTTGTGCACTTTTCCTTACAGAAACATGGCTTCACGCGAGTTCTGGGCCGGATATTGCGACGGCGGTACCCGACCATTATGCAAAAGAAAGAATCGACCGCATAAACAAATTAGGAGGCGGTATTGCCATTCTTTTTCTTTTTAAAAAAGAATTCAAATGGGAGTTTACCCCTTTACCAAATCCCAATTGTGAAGCAGCTATATTCAAGCTTGCCCTAACCCCCAACTTTACGTTTTCAGGAATAGTTGTGTTCGAGGCATATGGGCTGCAGATGGTACATTTATGAATAGATCGCCATCTGGTGTTGGGCTCGGATGATTGCACTTGTTTTTCTTCTGGAGAAGTCTTTGTCGTCATAGATGACTCCTCCTCTTGGTGTTAGTGCGCATGGGCATCGGCTCCATCCTTAGATTGTTTTTTTCCGCCATCGGGTTCGGATGTGGATCGAAGCGCTCCGGACCGACTTCGATAAAGAAGGTTATATTCGGCGCGTAACCCTTTCCAATTCGACGGTATTGTTATCGAACGCGACTTCACTTCCATACCGACGCGTTTCGAAGGACGACGACTACGAGAAACTCGACGTAGTCCAGCCCGGAGTCCATGGAAAGGACTCCATTCAAAAAATGTCCAACGTGTGGTGCTAAGTTCCCACACAAGGACCTACACGAGGTGTGCAACCTCTGCTTGTCCCCTGAACACGAATCCAGGGACTGTGAGGCCTGTGCAGCGTTCTCTTCAAAATCGACGATTAGAAACCGTCGAGCCCGAAGACACGAGGTATCGAGAATGCAGTCACAAGCTATCCCGGAGCTGTTCGAGGACCAGCACCCCGAAGAAGACGAAGAAGAAGGCGAAGAGGCGGGGTCCGGCGCGGACGAGTCCGACGTCGAGGAAATGGACGTCCAACAAACCGTGAGTGACGACGTCCCTTTACCTAAGAACAGACCCCGCACGGTGTCGACCCCGCCCTCGAGCCCGGTCAGACAACCGAAAAAAGTTTCCGACGCCCCGCCTTCGAGCCCGGCAACGAAACCGAAACACTCGGTCTCCCATCATGGTGGTTCCGATAAACGGACCACATCGACACCGAAGCTCCAAGTCAAGGAAAGCTCGAAGTCGAAGCAGTCCATGTCGACACCGAAACACGTTTCGACGTCGAAAACACCCTCGACACCGGGGAGATCTTCGATACCGAAGACATCTGATCCGAATAAAATCTCGGTGCCGAAAATACAAATGGACAGTCAGAAGAAAAAACACCTTTCGGACCCGAAAACTGCGGTACCGACACAGAAATACAAGACCGATCCTAAACAAAAGACTCTGTTTATTGATCCAAAAACTGGCAAGGTAGTCACAGAACTACCTAAAAAGAGGAAGAATGAACATTCGGACGACAAAACTCATCCGAAGAAGAGAACAATGGGGACAAATACAACTCCTCCCCCTTCTCCAAAACCTAGACACACACCATCTTCTCCTCTTCCTCACAATAGACCAAATATTCCTCCCACACGACCATCTACACCTACAACAGATGTAGAGAGTGACACAGGGGAGGGGGAACATCCTGGGGATGATGAAGACACAATCCCAGAGGAGGCAGACCCATGGGAAGAGTACAATGTAGGGTCAGATAACGATAACGACCCTGAATTGTATCCTTCAAAACCTTCACCTCCTGATGATAATACTGGTTTTGCGCAACTCATTAATAGAGCAGCAATATATTACAAGGTAGAACTACATGCAGAACCTCAAATAGAGGATTTTTTATTAGAAACACTACCTACTGCACAAAGAACATCAGGAACACTACCAATGCTTAAGGGCCTTCTCAGCCATACATCAGAGATATTCAAAGACCCAGTGAGGGCTAGGGTACTGAACCCAAGAATCGATAAGAAATATAGGGCAGCTCCAAAAGACCTAATATTCATTAAAGGGCAAATTCCTCTAGACTCACTAGTGGTCACAAACGCTCGTAAGAGAGCAAACTCTTTATCTACAGGAGAAGCTCCACCTCCTGACAAAGAGTCTAAGCTAATAGATGCCTCTGGCAAGAGAGTAGCATCTCAAGCGGCAAACAGCTGGCACATAGCTAATACACAAGCATTACTTGCAAGGTATGACAGAGCGCATTATGATGAATTAGAAAAACTCATCACACATCTCCCTAAAGAACATCAAAAGAGGGCAGATCAACTCATACAAGAAGGGAAGTTAATTACTAACACTTCAATCAAGTGCGCCCTAGACGCGGCAGACACTGCAGCAAGATCTACTAACACAAGCATCATGTTAAGGAGACATGCATGGCTCAGAGTATCAGGGTTCAAACAAGAGGTACAAACATCGTTACTGAACCAACCTTTTGATGGGAAAACACTTTTCGGCACAGGGACAGATGAGGCCTTAGAAAAGATGAAAAAGGATACCGAAACGGCTAAATCAATGGGAGCATTGCAACAGCCGACACAAAGAGGTTCCTTTCGTAGGTCCGCCTATAGAGGAGGATCCAAAAATACAGGTACAAGCCAGCAACAAACCTCTTTTACACCTACATCACCCAGAGGTAATTCTAGAGGTGGCTACAGAGGTAGCAACAACAAGGGTAGAGGTCGCGGAAACAACAACAACCGCAACTCTCCAACCCCAAAGCAGTGACTTCATACAGCTCCCCCCAGACCATATAACACCGGTCGGGGGACGCATATCACAGTTCCTACCTGTCTGGGAAAACATCACATCAGACAGGTGGGTGAGACAAATTATCCAACATGGTTATTGCCTGGAACTCACATCTACCCCACCAAACATCCCCCCCAAACAGCGTCCAATGAAACAAGATCACTTGACACTGTTAAAGCAAGAAGTACTATCCCTGCTAGGAAAGCATGCCATAGAGAAGGTTCCACAGCACCAACAAGGAACAGGAGTATACTCCCTATACTTCCTAATTCCCAAAAAGGATGGGTCTCTAAGGCCAATTCTGGACCTAAGACCTCTCAACGCATACATAAATTCGGAACATTTCCACATGGTCACGCTCCAACAGGTACTTCCTTTACTGAAGAAAGGGGACTTTCTTTCTATACTGGATCTAAAAGACGCTTACTTTCATATCCCAATTCACAAAGCCCACAGGAAATACCTCAGGTTTGTGGTAGAAGGACAACATTATCAGTTCAAAGTCCTTCCGTTTGGTGTCACAACGGCACCAAGGGTGTTCACAAAATGCCTAGCAGTGGTGGCAGCTCACCTAAGAAGACAACAAATACATGTCTTCCCATACTTGGACGACTGGCTAATAAAGGCCAAGTCACAAGAGGAATGTCTTCAAAACACACAAAAGACAATTCAGCTACTACACCAGCTAGGGTTCACGGTGAACTACACAAAGTCACACCTACAACCAAGCAAGGTTCAACAATATCTGGGGGCTACTATAGACACAGGAAAAGCCAAAGTATACCCCAATCCAGTCAGGGTCCAAACAATGCTTACAATCATTCAAAGATTCCAGCCACAACACTCACTACCAGCAAGAGTGTTCATGCAGCTATTAGGGATGATGTCATCCTGCATACTGCTAATACCATATGCCAAACTACAAATGCGTCCGCTACAAGAATGCTTAGCGACACAGTGGAATCAGGCTCAAGGACAGATTACAGATCTGGTGTTGGTAGACGACCGCACACACCGCTCTCTGAAGTGGTGGAACACAACAAACATTGCCAAGGGGCGGTCGTTCCTAGAACCAATTCCACAGGTGACAATAACAGCGGACGCATCGCTCACAGGATGGGGAGCACATATGGAGAAATACACAGTACAAGGAAGGTGGAGTGTGCGGGGAAAAAAGACTGCACATCAATTATCTAGAACTACTAGCGGTGTTTCTAGCATTGAAAGCCTTCCAAATACATGTTACCAACAAAGCAGTCCTGATCAGAACAGACAACATGACAGCAATGTATTATATTCAAAAACAGGGGGGGACGCACTCTCTCCAACTATCCAGACTAGCACAGGAAATCTGGAGATGGGCCATTCCTCAAAACATCTACCTGTTAGCCGAACACCTACCAGGAGTCCAAAACCAGATAGCAGACATCTTAAGCAGACAGTCGGAACAAATACACGAATGGGAACTGCACCAACAAATACTGCAGCCATTCTTCCAAAGATGGGGACAACCAGAGATAGACCTCTTTGCCACTCATCAGAACGCAAAATGCCAAAGCTTCGCGTCCAGGTACCCACACCACCTGTCGCAGGGCAATGCGTTATGGATAAATTGGTCCAACAAATTTGCATACGCTTTTCCCCCTCTCCCACTAATCCCATTAGTGGTCAGAAAACTACAACAACACTCAATGACCATGATACTAGTAGCACCCACGTGGGCAAGACAACCGTGGTTCACCACGCTCCTGCAACTCTCACAAGTGCCACATCAAAAGCTAAGGATTCTACCCATGCACCTTACACAGAACCATGGAGAAATAATGCACCCAGATCCCACACAATTGAACCTAGCGATCTGGCTCCTGAAATCCTAGAATTTGGGTACTTAGATCTACCCCCAAATTGCATGGAGATAATTAAACAAGCGAGACGTCCCACCACCAGAGCATGCTATGCAGCTAAGTGGAAGAGGTTTGCTATACACTGTACTAATAATAATATCAACCCTCTGGACGTATCAACAAGGGAGATTATTTGCTACTTATTACACTTACAGCAGTGTAATCTCGCGTACACATCTATCAGGGTACATCTAGCAGCTATAGCAGCGTACCTACAAAACAGGCAGCATATATCACTGTTCAGAGTGCCAGCGATAAAAGCCTTCATGGAAGGCCTTAAAAGATTCATTCCACCAAGATTACCACCTTCCCCGGTCTGGAACCTCAACGTAGTACTCACCAGACTAATGGGACCACCTTTCGAACCTATGCATAGGTGCGAAATACAATTCCTTACATGGAAGGTGGCTTTCCTTATAGCCATTACCTCACTCAGGAGAGTAAGTGAATTACAGGCATTGACAATACAAGAACCATTCCTACAGTTACACCAGAATAAAGTGGTTCTTAGAACAAACCCAAAGTTCTTGCCTAAAGTGATTTCAGCATTTCACATCAATCAGCCAGTGGAACTACCAGTATTCTTTCCAAAGCCACAGTCGATAGCAGAAAGGGCTCTACATACAGTAGATGTCAAATGAGCCATTTTGTACTACATAGAAAGAACACAAAACTTCAGGAAAACTAAACAACTATTTGTAGCATTTTCCCCAACACATAAGGGCAATCCTATCTCTAAAGCAGGCATCGCTAGATGGATTGTAAGATGTATACAAATATGTTACATTAAAGCAAAGAGAACATTAACTGTTCCTCCTAGAGCTCATTCTACACGAAAACTAGGAGCATCTATGGCATTCTTAGGGAACATTCCCCTAGATGACATATGTAGAGCAGCAACTTGGTCTACACCACATACATTCACAAAGCACTACTGTGTTGATGTACAGGCTGCACAACAAGCCAGAGTGGGCCAAGCTGTATTAAAAACTCTATTTCAAACAGTTGCGACAGACACTGGTGACCACCGCTAGGGAGGTAACTGCTGTACAATCTATTCATAAATGTACCATCTGCAGCCCATATGCCTCGAACGGAATATGCTACTTACCAGTATGCATCTGTTCTTGGCATAGAGGGCTGCAGAGTGGTACATGCCCTCCCTGCCTCCCCGGAAACCTGTGTCTGTCCCAACATTATCTTATTTAGATACACTTACATGGGCATATCTTTATGTATTATACTACACTACTCCATCTAACCCTACTATGGCAAAACAATCTAAGGATGGAGCCGATGCCCATGCGCACTAACACCAAGAGGAGGAGTCATCTATGACGACAAAGACTTCTCCAGAAGAAAAACAAGTGCAATCATCCGAGCCCAACACCAGATGGCGATCTATTCATAAATGTACCACTCTGCAGCCCTCTATGCCAAGAACAGATGCATACTGGTAAGTAGCATATTCCTTATCGTCCACCTGGCTCACCCGTAGCACTGGTATCTGCCCTCCCGGAACTTGTAAATCCTTTGGTGATGAAGGCAGCAAATGTTTCCCTTATTGGTGATTTAAATATCCACTTAGATAATTTAACATGTGCATCAACTTCTGAGCTTATCTCTGATCTAGCTGCCCTAAACTTAAACCTGCTAAACTCTGGACCTACACACTTGGCGGGTCACTTACTTGATCCTATATTCTCAAACTTGAAGGCAATTAGCATTCACCCTGCTTTGCCAATTTGCTGGTCAGATCACTACCTAATTAGGTTTTCATTTAAAGTGGTAATGAATGAGTTCAAACCCCCTCCTGATCAACCTACATTAAGAAGAAACTGGAAAAAGTTAGATTTGGAGACATTGAACAATTTTTTAAATACACATCTTCCCTACTCAAAGCAATCGATTCATTTATTATCCACATCAGTCCAGAATTGGCTTCGGACGGCTATTGATATGTGTCTACCTCTGATCAACTTAAAAAATAAAGGTAATCGATCTCCTGCCCTATCGTTTACGGAAGTACTGAAACAAGAAAAATCAGAATGTAAAACACTAGAGCGCAGATGGTGGAATAATTATGCATCGGAAGCGAAAAAAGAGTATAAAAATAGATTAAATAAATATCACACTCTTTGTAGGAAAGCACGAGACGACTATGTGTGCTCGACTATTTCGGAGGCTCTAAATCGCTCCAAAACACTATTTAAGATGGTGAAAGAACTTGCAGGATTTAAAACTCTGGTCACACCACCAGATTTAAACAAACAGCAATGTGAATCATTAGCCACTTTATTCGTACAAAAAGGGGAAAATATCTATCAAGGAATTGCAGCAGTGAACAACAATGGTTCTTCTCCTGCAGCAATTCCGGAAGTTAATTTACTCTGTTCTTCCACTCACAATCATTTCAGTTGTGCGAATATAGGGGTCTCTCTAAATTCCAGTAAAACCTTGGATAGTTGGCCCAGAATAAATACTGAGACTCTTATTAAACTCCACAATGTGATCAAATCGGGGTCTCCTAAAGACCCCTTGCCCTGTACTATTCTTAAACAGCTTGGCTCCCAGTCACTGGACATTATCACAAATCTACTTAATACCTCACTTCAGGAGGATACTGTTCCTGTGGACTGGAAGCACGCAATGATCCACCCTTTATTAAAAAAAGCTGGAACTGACCCGAATCAACCCTCCAATTTTAAGCCCATCTCCTTGTTACCTGTATTTTCTAAGATGCTTGAAAAACATGTTAATCATCACCTTACGGAATTTGTAACCACACGTCAATCAGGCTTCACGGTTGGCTTTTCAATAGAAAGCACCTTACTCGGAGTCACAGAAAATATACGAGGTAAATTAGACAAGGGAGAGACGGTGGCCCTTATACTATTGGACTTAAGTGCCGCCTTTGATACAGTATCTCATACTGTATTAATTAACACCCTTCATTCTTTAGGCATCCGGAATTCTGCACTTATCTGGCTCATTTCCTTTTTAACTGAACGCACTTTTCAAGTCTTCTCTAAAACAGCATGTTCAGACATACACACCTTAGTACACGGTGTTCCCCAGGGCTCTATACTTAGCTCTTTGCTGTTTAATTTGTATATGAGCCCCTTAGCAAAAGTGGTGGAAGACTCAGGTTTGTTAATGTATTCATACGCCGATGATTCTCAGTTGATTTTCTCGCTCTCCTCAGTGAACACAGAAAGTCCCTCCCCACTTAAGGAGTGGGGAGCAGGATGGATGGAGGATAACTTTCTCAAATTAAACAGAGAAAAAACTGAAGTAATCATTCTCTGCAAAAACAAAAATGTATGGGGCCCTCATCATTGGGCTTTGATAATGGGCATGACCCCCCAATCCAGTCTCACAGGCACGTAATCTAGTTATCATCATTGATGAAACCCTTAATTTACATCAGCAAGCGGTAAAAACCTCGGCCACCTGCTTTGCCATTTTAAAATGGCTAAAAAAGATCTGTTGGATGTTGCCTGAACCAACAAAGAGAACTGTAGTCAATGCCCTGATTACATCTAGGATTGACTACGGGAATGTGCTTTATTTGGGCTCTAATAAAGCTACTATTCGTAAACTACAGGTGATTCAGAATTCTGCAGTTAGATTACTTTGCAGAATCCCTAGAACTACTTCCACTTTTCAATACCTTCGCGATCTCCATTGGCTTAAAGTTGAAAACTGGATTAAATTTAAAGCACTCTGTTTTATGCATAAAATTAATGCCAGCAAGGCCCCGAAATACCTTCAGTCACTTGTTCACCCGTACTGTCCATCTCGTTCCCTCCGCTCATCTTTGGCAAAGAAGTTTGTCATTCCTAAAAATTAAGCTTTCTCGTATGGGCGGAAAATCATTTTCCTATCTAGGACCTCATTTATGGAACTCTCTGCCCTTTTCATTACGTAATGAGATTGACTAAATCAGCTTTCGTAAAGCCTTAAAAACTTGGTTGTTTAACATCTAGACACTATTGATATCTTATCCTACTGACACATATCCACTATTCGCGCCGGGAAACCCTTTGTGGGTAGCTGCTGCACGTTACAAGTGCAATAATAATAATAATAACAGCTGCTCTCACTTTGGTACATGCATTTGGTACTTTAAATATGGGTTGGAGCACAAGCAACATATCATGTGATCAAGGCCCAGGTGGGGCTGAAACGCGTCATGGCGGCGATGCAGGGTGATCAAAAATAAATAATTACCTGGCACGAAGAACTCTTGGGTCTGCATTCATTTTATCGTGAGAAAGGGAAGTTACGGGTGAAGAATTGCTATATATATATATATATATATATATATATATATATATATATATATATATTCCATCACAAACGCCGCTCGCCTGCTGAACTGCTTGGGGCGGGTGCATCCTTCGTGCAAACGGCAATGCACGTGTAAATATAACTCCCAAAAGGTGTCCCACTTCAAAAGACACTCTGGACACACTGGGGATTGTATGAACAACTTTTAATTGCAACCAGCATGACGCGTTTCGTCATTGCGACTTCCTCAGACGCTGAATGCAAAGTTCAAAAGCTTCTTGCTGTCAACAGTTTTTAAAAGTCAGCCTAGCTCCTCCTGTTCTGGCACAAGCGAAGAGGGACTCTTTCCATAGTCCTCCCCCTTCTAATTCACCTGGTTTTAGCTGCCATCTTGGAGTGTGTTTTGCGTTTGTCAAATGTGCAACTTCAATGTTCGTGGCTATGTTCCACTGGTTAAGTCTTCCATTGTTTTGGGTAAGAAACACACTGTTCAATATGATGGTACGATTTAGCCAGAAGTTGTTTGTGGAGCTTGTTGGTCCGCTGTGTCCCCTTCCGCCGGCCGCTGCTTTCGAAATCCGTGTCTGGGTAGACGATGTGAGTCATCCGTCCTACCTTGCGTTAGTCGCAATTTCAGAAAACGGGGTTCACTTTCAACGGCGGTTCCAGCAGGCTAGTATCCACAGATTCCATCACAAACGCCGCTCGCCTGCTGAACTGCTTGGGGCGGGTGCATCCTTCGTGCAAACGGCAATGCACGTGTAAATATAACTCCCAAAAGGTGTCCCACTTCAAAAGACACTCTGGACACACTGGGGATTGTATGAACAACTTTTAATTGCAACCAGCATGACACGTTTCGTCATTGCGACTTCCTCAGACGCTGAATGCAAAGTTCAAAAGCTTCTTGCTGTCAACAGTTTTTAAAAGTCAGCCTAGCTCCTCCTGTTCTGGCACAAGCGAAGAGGGACTCTTTCCATAGTCCTCCCCCTTCTAATTCACCTGGTTTTAGCTGCCATCTTGGAGTGTGTTTTGCGTTTGTCAAATGTGCAACTTCAATGTTCGTGGCTATGTTCCACTGGTTAAGTCTTCCATTGTTTTGGGTAAGAAACACACTGTTCAATATGATGGTACGATTTAGCCAGAAGTTGTTTGTGGAGCTTGTTGGTCCGCTGTGTCCCCTTCCGCCGGCCGCTGCTTTCGAAATCCGTGTCTGGGTAGACGATGTGAGTCATCCGTCCTACCTTGCGTTAGTCGCAATTTCAGAAAACGGGGTTCACTTTCAACGGCGGTTCCAGCAGGCTAGTATCCACAGATTCCATCACAAACGCCGCTCGCCTGCTGAACTGCTTGGGGCGGGTGCATCCTTCGTGCAAACGGCAATGCACGTGTAAATATAACTCCCAAAAGGTGTCCCACTTCAAAAGACACTCTGGACACACTGGGGATTGTATGAACAACTTTTAATTGCAACCAGCATGACGCGTTTCGTCATTGCGACTTCCTCAGACGCTGAATGCAAAGTTCAAAAGCTTCTTGCTGTCAACAGTTTTTAAAAGTCAGCCTAGCTCCTCCTGTTCTGGCACAAGCGAAGAGGGACTCTTTCCATAGTCCTCCCCCTTCTAATTCACCTGGTTTTAGCTGCCATCTTGGAGTGTGTTTTGCGTTTGTCAAATGTGCAACTTCAATGTTCGTGGCTATGTTCCACTGGTTAAGTCTTCCATTGTTTTGGGTAAGAAACACACTGTTCAATATGATGGTACGATTTAGCCAGAAGTTGTTTGTGGAGCTTGTTGGTCCGCTGTGTCCCCTTCCGCCGGCCGCTGCTTTCGAAATCCGTGTCTGGGTAGACGATGTGAGTCATCCGTCCTACCTTGCGTTAGTCGCAATTTCAGAAAACGGGGTTCACTTTCAACGGCGGTTCCAGCAGGCTAGTATCCACAGATTCCATCACAAACGCCGCTCGCCTGCTGAACTGCTTGGGGCGGGTGCATCCTTCGTGCAAACGGCAATGCACGTGTAAATATAACTCCCAAAAGGTGTCCCACTTCAAAAGACACTCTGGACACACTGGGGATTGTATGAACAACTTTTAATTGCAACCAGCATGACGCGTTTCGTCATTGCGACTTCCTCAGACGCTGAATGCAAAGTTCAAAAGCTTCTTGCTGTCAACAGTTTTTAAAAGTCAGCCTAGCTCCTCCTGTTCTGGCACAAGCGAAGAGGGACTCTTTCCATAGTCCTCCCCCTTCTAATTCACCTGGTTTTAGCTGCCATCTTGGAGTGTGTTTTGCGTTTGTCAAATGTGCAACTTCAATGTTCGTGGCTATGTTCCACTGGTTAAGTCTTCCATTGTTTTGGGTAAGAAACACACTGTTCAATATGATGGTACGATTTAGCCAGAAGTTGTTTGTGGAGCTTGTTGGTCCGCTGTGTCCCCTTCCGCCGGCCGCTGCTTTCGAAATCCGTGTCTGGGTAGACGATGTGAGTCATCCGTCCTACCTTGCGTTAGTCGCAATTTCAGAAAACGGGGTTCACTTTCAACGGCGGTTCCAGCAGGCTAGTATCCACAGATTCCATCACAAACGCCGCTCGCCTGCTGAACTGCTTGGGGCGGGTGCATCCTTCGTGCAAACGGCAATGCACGTGTAAATATAACTCCCAAAAGGTGTCCCACTTCAAAAGACACTCTGGACACACTGGGGATTGTATGAACAACTTTTAATTGCAACCAGCATGACGCGTTTCGTCATTGCGACTTCCTCAGACGCTGAATGCAAAGTTCAAAAGCTTCTTGCTGTCAACAGTTTTTAAAAGTCAGCCTAGCTCCTCCTGTTCTGGCACAAGCGAAGAGGGACTCTTTCCATAGTCCTCCCCCTTCTAATTCACCTGGTTTTAGCTGCCATCTTGGAGTGTGTTTTGCGTTTGTCAAATGTGCAACTTCAATGTTCGTGGCTATGTTCCACTGGTTAAGTCTTCCATTGTTTTGGGTAAGAAACACACTGTTCAATATGATGGTACGATTTAGCCAGAAGTTGTTTGTGGAGCTTGTTGGTCCGCTGTGTCCCCTTCCGCCGGCCGCTGCTTTCGAAATCCGTGTCTGGGTAGACGATGTGAGTCATCCGTCCTACCTTGCGTTAGTCGCAATTTCAGAAAACGGGGTTCACTTTCAACGGCGGTTCCAGCAGGCTAGTATCCACAGATTCCATCACAAACGCCGCTCGCCTGCTGAACTGCTTGGGGCGGGTGCATCCTTCGTGCAAACGGCAATGCACGTGTAAATATAACTCCCAAAAGGTGTCCCACTTCAAAAGACACTCTGGACACACTGGGGATTGGATGAACAACTTTTAATTGCAACCAGCATGACGCGTTTCGTCATTGCGACTTCCTCAGACGCTGAATGCAAAGTTCAAAAGCTTCTTGCTGTCAACAGTTTTTAAAAGTCAGCCTAGCTCCTCCTGTTCTGGCACAAGCGAAGAGGGACTCTTTCCATAGTCCTCCCCCTTCTAATTCACCTGGTTTTAGCTGCCATCTTGGAGTGTGTTTTGCGTTTGTCAAATGTGCAACTTCAATGTTCGTGGCTATGTTCCACTGGTTAAGTCTTCCATTGTTTTGGGTAAGAAACACACTGTTCAATATGATGGTACGATTTAGCCAGAAGTTGTTTGTGGAGCTTGTTGGTCCGCTGTGTCCCCTTCCGCCGGCCGCTGCTTTCGAAATCCGTGTCTGAAATTGCGACTAACGCAAGGTAGGACGGATGACTCACATCGTCTACCCAGACACGGATTTCGAAAGCAGCGGCCGGCGGAAGGGGACACAGCGGACCAACAAGCTCCACAAACAACTTCTGGCTAAATCGTACCATCATATTGAACAGTGTGTTTCTTACCCAAAACAATGGAAGACTTAACCAGTGGAACATAGCCACGAACATTGAAGTTGCACATTTGACAAACGCAAAACACACTCCAAGATGGCAGCTAAAACCAGGTGAATTAGAAGGGGGAGGACTATGGAAAGAGTCCCTCTTCGCTTGTGCCAGAACAGGAGGAGCTAGGCTGACTTTTAAAAACTGTTGACAGCAAGAAGCTTTTGAACTTTGCATTCAGCGTCTGAGGAAGTCGCAATGACGAAACGCGTCATGCTGGTTGCAATTAAAAGTTGTTCATACAATCCCCAGTGTGTCCAGAGTGTCTTTTGAAATGGGACACCTTTTGGGAGTTATATATATATATATATATATATATATATATATATATATATATATATATATATATATATATATATATATATATATATATATATATATATATATATATATATATATATATATATATATATATATATATATATATATATATATATATATATAATATATATATATATATATATAATATAATATATATTTTTTTTTTTTTTTTTTTTCGAACACGATTTCACTCCAGTAGGGCTGAAAAACAGGCTAGCACACAGGTCTCCGGTTTGTAGATATTTATTGCGACCCCCTCACCCTTAACAGACGCGTTTCGCTTGGAACAAGCTTCGTCATATATAAAAATATGACGTCATATACAAAAAAAAAAAAAATATATATATATATATATATATATATATATGCAAAACAAAGGATGTGGCACTCTTGGATGGATTTCCAGCTTATTTATTCAAGCGTATTTCACCCCACCAACGCGTTTCAGCCTGACTCGGCTTTTCTCACGGTCAGTAAGTCTTTCTTTTACTCTTTATACTCCCATATCTGCCTTTAAGTGGCATTATGGGATATGTAGTTTTAAACAAACATTCAACAAACTTTATACACACCAGAAAGACATTAGCGCTTCATGTCTCTACTTTACATTATGTTTGAGTAATTCATATGCATAGAAACTGGCTGTGATTTGTATGAGTCTCACATAAAGCAGCGTTTCAAGGTTTAATATCCAAGTTCACATTCAAATTCATTCGCTTTTAGCTTTAGCTTTTGTATGGGTATAGTACCCCTTCCTGTAGAGTTTATCTGGTCTCTGACACATATCCTGAAGGTTGGTTCAAAGATGTACATACAGTTCTTCACCGTTATTTATGCCTCCTGGCTGTTTAGTCCTGAATCTTATAATCAGGCGCGACTCCATCTGACGTAGTTTTTTCACACAGTCTCCCCCTCGGTCTCCTATGGTTACCATTTTGATTCCGTAGAAGCACATTGCTCTCCAATCTCCATTCTGGCAGGTCTTTGTGTTTAGCTGTGGCATACAGCATATTTTCCATTCTTTACTGCCCGTATATGCTCCAATCGTCGTTTTTTTAACATACACGTGGTGCTCCCTATGTATTTCATGCCACACTTGCATTCTATCACATAGATGACAAATTTGGAGCTGCATGCGATGTTTTGTTCAATTTGCATTATCTTCCCAATTGGTTTCAAGATATTAGTCATACTGCAACCTATCTTGCATGCCTTTCATGAGTTACATGGTTTGAAACTCTTAGGTTGGTTAGTTAGCCAATTTGTTGGTTGTTTCTTTTGAAAATGGCTATTAACCAATAGGTCTTTAAGGGAGATGTTTTTTCTGTATGTTATTGTCGGTGTCTTGCCCACAATTTCGCCAATGTCTGGATCCCCAGATATCAGGTGCCAGTACTTCCTCAATTTGCTTGCAATCAAACCACTCTATTTGTTATAACTGGTTATGAATCTTGGTGGATCTTTTTCCTGGGTAATTTTGGGTTTTTAAATTAGTGTCTCTGCCCTTGTTTTTAGATCGAATCTTTGTTTGCATTTATTTAGTGTTCGTTTGTTATATCCTCTGAGTTTGAATCTGGTTTTACTTTCTTGAATCTTTTCCTCTGCATCCTCTTTTTTCGAACAGTTCCTTTTCATGCGTATAAATTCTCCATACCGAATGCTGTTCAGGAGAGGTTTTGGGTGGAAACTAGTTCCATTTATCACACTATGTGTTGATGTTTTTTTGCGAAACAATGTGGACTCGATCTTGCCATTCTCTATGTATATTTTGGTGTCAAGAAAATCGATTTGTCTCTTGTGTGTCGTACATGGGAATTGGAGGCCAATCTCATTTTGATTTAGTGTCGCGAAGTAGTTCCTAAATTCCCGGTCATATCCTGAACAAACCTTCAGGATGTGTCAGAGACCAGATAACAAACTCTACAGGAAGGGATACTATACCCATACAAAAGCTAAAGCTAAACGCGAATTAATTTGAATGTGAACTTGGGTACTAAACCTTAAAACGCTGCTTTATGTGAGACACATACAAATCACATCAGCCAGTTTCTATGCATATGATTTACTCAAACATAATGTAAAGTAGAGACATGAAGCGCTAATGTCTTTCTGGTGTGTATAAAGTTTGTTGAATGTTTGTTTAAAACTACATATCCCATAATTCCACTTAAAGGCAGATATGAGAGTATAAAGAGTTAAAGAAAAGAAAAACTTACTGACCGTGAGAAAAGCCGAGTCAGGCTGAAACGTGTTGTTGGGGTGAAATACGCTTGAATAAATAAGCTGAAAATCCATCCAAGAGTGCCGCATCCTTTGTTTTGCAAATATTGTCCTTTGCCAGGATCTGGCCAATATCGCAGAGCACCCGCTGCTGAGCACTCTCGGAGCACAAGGATCACATTGTGGATATATATATATATATGTATATATAAAAAAGATTGCGCTCCAGAGGCTACTCTGATAAAATTCTTGATATAGCTGAGAATAAATCAAAGAATAAAAGCAGAGAGAATCTTGTACTTAGGGACATTCCATCAGTCCCGTCAACCAAAAAAGAAATTGAAACACCACGAATCATCACAGGATACAATACGTACCATACCAATGTACGAAAAATCTTGTATAGGCATTGGCCTATAGTGCGCTGTGACCCCATACTAGGTGTATCATGTGCTAAATTGCCGCAGATTACATACAGAAGGGCTAAATCTATGAAGCAGGAATTGGTATCTAACATTCCGAGCCAAATGAGTAACACCAATTGGCTTCAGCAGAAAAAAGGATTTTTCAAGTGCACAAAGTGCAAAGCGTGCCAACATGGTGTCAATGTCAACAAATTACACCTTCCACTCGGGAAAATGCCTCTAGTATTGAGAGGGAATTTCAATTGCAAAACGGATTACGCAATCTATGTTTTGCAATGCACGTGCAAGAAACGATATGTTGGAAGCACCTTGCATCCAGTTCATGTAAGGATCTTACAGCATTTGCGAGCCGTGGCTAACAAAGATCAAAGCTACCCTGTGGCTCGCCACATTAATGCTTTCCATGGCGGGAGAATCGAGGATTTGCAATATTTTGTTATTGACTGTGTTAACAAAAATGCAAGAGGAGGTAACAGACTCCTAGCACTTAGGAGATTGGAATCGAGGTACATTATCTTGCTCGATTCCAAGGCCCCTAACTGTTTAAATTCCGATGAAGCATTAAGTGCCTCCCACGCAAGCGCAGCGGACGAGCGCAGCGGGAGCGCCGTTTGCGCGCCGAAGGCGCGCCTAAGGCAAGCCCGTCTGCGCCCGTCCGCGCCAAGACCGCGACAGGCGCAGGAAACTCTGGACCCTGCCTCCCTATTATGATTTACCAATCCAACTGTTTATCAAACTTACGCAACGGCAAAAAGTGTGCCTGCAAAGTTGACATTAATACCATCAAGGGGCCTTTTAGCTGCAGGCTATGCAGATGGACCTCCTCCCCTGTCAATACCACAGCCCCTCTAATAAACTCTAGGGACAACAATCCACTTTTTAAAGGAGGGTTGATTAATGCACGCTCTATGGGCTGCCACAACCAAGATATCAAAGACCTCATCCAGGAACTAAACCTTGACTGTCTTTTCATAACGGAGACTTGACTCACAGGCAACAGTAATCCTGACCTAGCCACGGCTCTCCCACAAGGCTTCTCAATTTTCAGGCAAGACAGACTGAAGGGGAGAGGTGGAGGAGTAGCCCTGCTGCTGCGCAACTCCTTCAAATGCCATACCTTCACCCTTGACTCATTGAAAGGAGCCGAATCCCTCGGATTCTCCATTAAACTCAATGAGTCCGCCTCCTTTTCAGGAGGACTTGTCTACCGCCCCCCAGGTACCGCTACCAAATTCCTAGACACTCTCAGTGATACCCTTGGTCAGCTCCTAACCAGGTATCCACATGTCACCCTTATGGGCGACTTTAATTTGCACCTCGACTCCACAGAGGACGCTCAGACACTAAACTTTCACCAAACTCTGGAAATCTTCAACCTTCAGCAAAGGGTTAAGCAACCCACTCACCTAGCTGGACACATTCTAGACGGGGTCTGTACCAACTTTCCCCCTCTAGAAACCCATACCCCGGTCCCACAGATCTGGACAGACCATTACCTGATCCCATTCCTCATTAGAACCCCGCAGCCTAAAAATTCAACAAAATCTTGCTCACCCCCAGAGAACCACGTCAACTGGAAAAAGGTAGAAGACACCTTTAAACTCAAGCCCACCTTTGAGACTCAAAACCCCAGCCTGACTGGCAACGTGGAACAAGACTCCCAATCCTTCCACAATTGGATACTACATGAAATTAGAGAACGTGCTCCACCCAAATGCACTAGGAAAACCGATTTTAAAGGCAAAACCAACGCCTCCTGGTTCACGCCAGATGTAGCCATGGCCCATATGCTCTGCAAAAAAGGCGAACGCAAATGGAGAAAAACATACGACAGTTCAGACAGAAACTCCTATGTCCAACTAAGGAAAAGTTACCATTCCATTATAAAAAGCGCCAAAAAAGAGTTCTACATCAAAGCCATTAATGAGGCCAAGCAAAAACAAAAAACCCTGTTTACAATAGTTAAATCTTTCACCCATCCAAAAGCCCTACAGCCTGAAATACCTCCCTCTCAAGACCTCTGCGATCAAATAGCAGACTTCTTTGAAGAGAAAATCAATCTCATTCAGAAAGACTTTCCCCCTTACCAATGCCCCCAGCCCCCCATCCCTCTGGAACAAGCAGGTAAACTAACTGGAAACCTAATAACGTTCTCACAGGTCACCTTAGCCCAAACCAGGGAAGTCATCCTAGCATGCAAGTCTGGAGCCCCCTCTGACTCCTGCCCTCCTAGAATCCTTCACCAACTGATTGACACTGTTAATCCCATCATAAATAAAATAGTAAATACCTCCCTCAGCACTGGCATCGTCCCCAGGGCATGGAAACAAGGCATTGTTAAGCCCTTAATGAAAAAACTGAACAAATCCCCTTCTGACCTGACCAATCTCCGTCCAATCTCTCTTCTCCCAGTTCTGGGAAAAATCACGGAACAATTAGTATATAGGGAACTCAAAAACCATCTTGAAATGAACAATATACTCCACCCTCAACAATCAGGCTTTCGCCCCCAGCACTCGACGGAAACTGCCTTGATCGAATTGACTGACTCAATAAAAATATTACAGGACCAAAGAAAGAACGCAGTATTGATCTTGTTGGACCTCACAGCAGCGTTCGACACCATCTCCCACCCTATACTCCTGTACAGACTCAGGGACATTGGTATCTCTGACCGGGCATTGGACTGGATAACATCTTTCCTAACAGAAAGATCCCAATCCATTACATTAGGACCCTTCAGTTCTGCTGAGAAAAAGATTCGATCGGGAGTCCCCCAAGGCTCCATTTTGAGCCCCCTGCTTTTTAACGTCTACCTTATTCCCCTCATCTCCCTGATCGAATCATTTGGCATAACTGTTACATCATACGCCGACGATACCCAACTCATAGTCCCGCTAGAGGAGAATTCTACAACAGCCGAACAAAATTTAAAAAACTGCCTCAAAAACGTCTTTCTGTGGATGGAAACAAATCACCTCAAGTGCAACACTAGTAAGACAGAAATCCTCCCCATGGGGAAAAATGTCAACTTCTGTCCTCATCTCTGGTGGCCAGAGGATTCCACAGCCCCTCCCCAGACCGTTACAACAGCAAGAAACCTTGGAGTCACCTTCGATACTGACCTATCCTTTGACCATCATGTAAGGAAGGTGGCAGGAAGTTGCTTCGGAATCATTAAATCCCTCAAAAAATGTTTTGACTTCCTACCAACGGATGCCAGAAAGGCGGTAGCCGTGGCGTTAATCCTCTCGCGCCTGGATTACTGCAACGGTCTAATGGCAGGTGTGAAAAAAGTCACACTCAAAAAACTGCAGAGCGTCCAACATTCTGCCGCCAGACTGGTGCTCAAACTCCCTAGGAGGTCTTCAGCATCCACTGCTCTGAGTACCCTTCACTTGCTGCCTTTGCACAAAAGGATTCTTTTCAAAATCCTAATCGTTGCATTCCGGGCATTTAACCGCATTGGCCCCAAATATCTAATTAGACGCTACCCCCACTACAATCCCCAGAGGACTCTGAGATCCTCCAACAACAACCTACTAAAACCAGCCAACTTCAACCTAAAAATCAAGGGGGGTAAAACCCTCACCCACCTATCATCTAGAGCCTGGAATTCCATGCCTCAGCACCACCTGAGGTCCCTGACCAAGGAAATCCATTTTAGGAAACAATTAAAAACCTGGATTTTCAGTCTATCAGACGAGTACGTGCTGGACGCCATCTGAGCCCACCTACCTTCAACCTCATGTATACTTTCCAGCTAGCGCCAGGATGCTCCCTCCGGAGCGACAGTCGCGCTCTACAAATACCAATACCAATACCAAGTGTGCACTTGTAGGAACAGATTAGCCCTGTATTATGACGCATATCCTTTACAGTTGATAAGCTCCATGCAGTGATCACGTACTCCATTCCTCTGAAATTTGCAAGAAAGTTATGAACAGTAAAACCAGTATTAAAACTTTTGATTCCACTAATTTTCACTATTAAATATTCTGGGGTTTGTTTGAGCACAAAGGTTAAGATAAATTTTATTTTATGATTCAAATCACAATACCAAGTACTGTGTCGTCCCAATATGAGATAAGAGAATTGAATTATTGGAGGCCAACACCACCAGACTACACATGTGATTCTCACGATAGCCCACAAGTGATCATGGGCCCACTAGGGCCAGACATGTAGTGCAAATATGCCTTAGATAATGAACATTACGTGCTAACGGAGGAACCATGCGGTGGCTGATTATTGGCTGGATTAATGACAGAGCACTTTTGGGAAAGTCACATTAAGTACATGTATATACATTTTTTTCTTTATTGTTTTATGGAATACGAAATTTGGGGGGTTTTTGTATTCAAGGTTTTGCACAGTTTTAATCATGATAAGGTTAGTCTGTCTTCAATCAGTTGCGAACGTGGGCGTTGTCGGTGCATGAGCACGGACCATTAGAACACAATGAATTTCTGGGAGTGTAAATATATTTGTGCATACTTTCAGTGGTTGTGTAAATAGAATGATGTATATTACTATCAATTAAGGTTTGCAAATAGATTTGTAAAAGCCTGAATCCATTAGTGAAACAATGTTTCAGTTACCTTATTGTATCTCTTCCATGTCGGTGAACAGGGTGGAGGGCAACCATAGCAACTGATTGACGTCACTAGGGGGCGTTAATGAACCCAGGGAAACAATCAATGGTGGTGATATATATTTCATGCATTTGCACTTTTCAGTTGTTGTGAGCAAGGCGGTTGTCCCACCGAAACGCGTAAACGCTATCGTTGAGGTGAATAAATTCCTCTTTGTTGAACCCCACGGAGTCAGCGTCTTTTTCGTTACAGCAACGAAGGTTTGGATTTCGTATATATATGTGTATATATACATATATATATATATATATATCGAAGACGCTTGCCTGCTGCTCCGTCCTTAGAGAATAAACGAGAGCGGACCTAATTCAGTGAGTTATCTTATTATGTATATATATGTGTATGTGTGTGTATGCCCATTGACCTACTTATAGCTGTCACGATATCAGGTTCGTGAATTATGCTGATGATACTCTGCTTATTCTGACACTGGACCATGCTCAACAACATGCCTTGGACTCCTCTCATAGATGGTCCCTGCTATAGCTTAGTTTGGCTCACTAACAACTCTTTAAAATAATGGTGAGAAAGCCGAGGTGCCGTATTGCTCAGTTAGGCCGCCAATGCCTACTCTATATCATAACATCAGGCATTTGACCGATAGTGCGGCACCAGTGATCGCCCCATCACTGCAAAATGTGGGCGTTCACCTGGATAGAGAGAGACCTCTCACTTTGGTGCATGTTAGTAAGGCTTCTTCTATCTGTTTAGCTTTAATGAGATTGATCTGCAACTCTTGGCCTATTTACCAGGGTTGGCTCGCCCGTTAGGGGTTCAGAGTGTCCTCTTGAGCCATCTTGAAATGCCTTTTTTTGGGGAGTGCCTGCTTATTGAGACTTTTCTCGAATTCAGGCAGCTGCTGATAAACTAGCATTAGTTTGTCCTAGATTTTCTTGGACCTCTGCTGCTCTATCCGATCTCCATTGGACCCTGTGTCTGAAATAATTCTCTTCAAATCGTTGTGTATTACCCTTGTTTTCAGGCCCATTTTCTTTAACGGAAATTCACGTGTTCTGTACCACGTAGAGCTTTGCGTTCGGCCACAGCCAATCTTTTATGTATTCCGAAGTTCAAGAAAACGAGAGCAGGTGGTCGCGCTTTATCTGCTCTAGCTGAACAGCAGTCGGATGATCTATTTTTTCTTAGAAATATTCCTGGCTTACTGTCGTTTAGGAAGGCCTTAAAGACTGAATATTCCCCGCTTCATTCAATCCCTGTATGTCTAGCTGAGATGGCTTATTACCCAGCACCAGGACACCTTTTAGTTTACAGTTGCGCTTTGCAAATGCTAAATTGAATTCAAAGTAGGGTTCAGGGCAGGCACAAGGGATATGTAGCCCTCTCTAAGCCCGTAAGTAGCAGGGGGTGTTTGAGATTCCCTACCAGTACCTCAGACTGGCAATTTATTAACATTCCGTACCAGTGCCACAGACTGGCAATTAAAATAAAATATTCTTGTTGATATATTTGCAAGTTCCAATGAGATCAGCTCTTGCTGTTGTGCCCCCGGCCGTAAGCGCTCCCAAGGGGGACTAGCAGGGAGTGAGCAGCAGTTGGGCCATTTGGCGGTCGGCTGTTAGCTGCCTGAACAAGGACGTGAGCCTTGTCCCCCTCAACCTCTTCACCGGAACTAAAACTGTGAGTCCGAAGGCAGCGTGGGGCATGGGCCTGTGGTGTTTTGGGCACCGGGCCCACATGTTATTCGAATACCGACACAGACGCCATCTATATAGGTGGTTAACTGGCCCAGGGCACGTGTGCCTGGCCCCTTTTATTAGCAAGGTCACCTGACCGGTGATACTTGTGATGGGTGGGTGTACAGTGTGGGTGTAATACAAGGCGGAACACTAGAACGTGTCCAACAGGACACCACATCCCTCCCAAACTTTAATGGAAAAGAAACAAACAAAAGTCCAACCTACGAAGAAACCAAACAACAATACACAGCACCAATGAGTTTCTTCAGACCATCTGCCATGCAGTGCTGTAGCTCTGGACCACACGGTCAGGAGGCTTTGGTCCGCCCCGGCGATGAAGTTCAGACCGACCTGGTCTCGCGGTGTTGGAGTCTATTCACAAAGTTCAAATAGTGGTGCATCTGGAGCGGGGGTGGAGTCCACTTTGGAGATCTTCTTGCAGGCGCGTAGGCTCCGGTGGACAGCCAACCAGCAAATACGGAGGATGACCTTGGTGGATAAGGGTTTTCCGTGGAGGCGGTGATGCTTTCCAGTTCCCGATAGCCGAACAGCTTCAAACTTGCCTCTGCTGCCTGGACTCCCCTCTCACAGGAGTCTCCTTGAAGGCCGTCCTGCTGGGCTGCCATGGGACCATGTGGACTGTGCGGGCTTCGTGTAGGCCACATGAATGCATCGCTGAGGAACTGCCAACAGGACCACAGCCAAATCGCTCATGTAACCGCAGAGGGTGGTGTCTCAGTCTGTGTGCTCTAGCCGTCAGGACCCTGGTTCTCTGCCTTCCTCAGATGGTCTTTGGTTGACCAGTCTCCATCTGCGACCTCAATGCTTCCCTGTGCCTGTTGGTTAGCTGCTGTCAACGCATCTCTCTGAATCAGATTCTCCTCTCACAGGCACTCCATTGAGGCCCTTGTCCCCTGGATTTCCGCTTGAGCTGTGCAGGCCTTTCGTAGGCCGCGCTGAGGGGTCGCTGCAGAACTCTCAACAGGGCCACGCCAAGCCTCGTGTAGCCCCAAGGGTGAATAGTCCAATGGGCTGGTATGCTCGAAGACAGGCTTCAGGTTTACTGGGACACACAGAAGGTTCCTGGGTGGCTAGACTTGTTAAACTCCGGATGCCTTGAGCATTTGGATCCACTCTGGTGGTGTGATGCTTCTTAGATGGTCTTGGTGATGATGCACCGGGATGATGGATTCAATAATTTTCTTTTAGTTGGGCAGCAGGTGGCGATCTCTTGCTTTTGGTGACCTCATGGAGTGAGGAGGACTGGAGGGACTTCATACCCACTTACGGTTGTCTTCTGGGAGGTGCACTTGCTAGATGTGGCACCATCAATGCCAAGCAGCCGGTGACAGGTGAGTGGACGGTCGCACTGTGAAGCGCCGGGACCTGGACGCAGATCGTGCTTCCTAGCGGCTTACAGTTGGTCCTCCCGCGAAGCTGTCTCCAGTGACGTCTCTTCACCCCGGTGGCAGGCCTTTGCTGAGGAGCAACTTCTTCAGTGCTGGCCTGAGATCTCTGCTCTGCCGCTCTTCTCCTTTTCTCTCTTGCATGCCTGTGGTGGTTGTTTGCCCTGTGGCGTCATGCCACTCTCCTCTCCTTCGCGAACTGACGTCCTGACGCGCTCTTCTCCTTTGCTATGTGGCATCCAGCAACGCTCTTATCCTCCTTCCGACCAGGTGCGTCACTCGGATGGGGCGTCCTGCCACATGTCTCATGTTTGCGTCACATGGACATCTCGCTGGTCGTGTCCGGTTCTTGAGACGGCCTTTACTTTGCTGCTGACCTGTTGCAGATCTGTCCTGTTGCTATGACGTGGTTCTTCTCCTTGAGGACCTTTAACAGGCCCAATCCCCCCCTCTGGGATTGTCGCAGTGCTCCTCTGCCAGGATGGCAGGTTACCTCTTCGCTTGAGGGCATCATGCTTGCACCTCGAGCCTTGAGGACGTTTCACGGGCCCCATTCCCCGCCTCAGGGATTGTCGCAGTGCTCCTCTGCCAGGATGGAAGGTTACCTCTTCGCTCGATTGTATCATGCTTGCACCTCGAGCCTGCTCCTGGCTCTGTTCGGGCATGCTTGGTAATGTTGGTCACTTTGTGTGACGTGCTCCTTGCTTGTCGCCTGTCGTTGGAGCACATTTTGCGGTGGCTGCTTGCTACGTGGAGTGAGATTCTCCCCTCGCCTGTCTTGGGTCACTGTCAACTTCGTCTTGAGGCAGTGTGAGGGAGGACACTCTGCTGTCTTTGGCCCACTTCGCTGGTGCAGTGGAGATGTAGAGGCTCTCCTCGCTGCCTTCAGCATTGCTTCTTTCAATTTAAGCACATCACTAGTCCTAAATCTAGGGTACACAATGGCATCAGCCGTAGATCTACCTTCTACAGTGCTGGAGGCAGAGTGAGTCATAAGCAAAGGTACCCTCCCCATCAAACCATGACCACGATTGAGAGCGCAGTGACCAAGCTACCCTGGATGGAGGAAGACTGATTCTGTATTTCCCATTGAAGTGAAATTACCTGAGATAAATGGGTACTTAACACTATAACCGTTAAATTAACTAAAAAAAGGATTTTCTAACAAAAGGAAGTAAAACAAATGTCTACCACTTCCAACACGTCTTCACAGAATCTTAGTTGTGTGTTCTATCCCCAGGGAAGCATTTCATATCTAACTTTCCTTTGTTAAGTGACTGATCAGGTGGTACACTCTGACCCTACTAAGATTACTCCATTGTGGACCGCTTCTGATTCAGACAGAATAAACATCAAAATAACTTGTTCCACCAGACAACGTTTCTGGAAGCAAATATACGTAATTCTAGAACAGTTGCCTTTCAGACAGAGGAGAGGATGTGGTCATTTAAAGGGTCACTTCCTGTCTCGCAGGCACTGCCGTTTCTGACACTGAGGGAAGTGTAGAATCTGCTTGCAACACCGGTATCAGGCATTCATTTATTGCTAAATTCGAGTAACATGAGACTGCTATAAGAAGTTACTTCACAGTCGATGGTCGGGTTGTAGAACCTGTGAAGGGGAATGACTTTCACTGACCAAATGTGCAGGCAATAATTACAACGGGGCACCTATGCCGGAATGGGGCACACATGCAGGACCGAGTAGCACAGGTCAAATGGACATGGAGGAAACACCTACATGTACATGTTCTCGTATCGTGCTGTGGGAGTTGAACTCTGCTGTCAGTAGGCTCAGCCACTGGCCTGTGCAGGAGGAGTCTTACCGCTGTTTCTCATAAAAAGTACTTATTTATATGCCATTTCTATGTAGTTGTGGGACTGGCACCGTCGTGATGTAAAGAAGGAAAACAAAAAATGTCCTTTGTTATTTACTATGACTTTAATTGATGATTTGCTTTTTCTGTATCATTACACGTCGCAGAACTCGTCGGTGATCGCCTTTTTTCAGGCGCCTGAAAATCTGTCTGGTCTTTCGCGTCAAGACTAGATTGTGGTGGCTTTGTCCTTTCTCAAATGGGTTACTCTACTGAACAGTACTATCGGATACTAAAACGTGTGCCTGCCGTGCTTACTGCTGGGCGGCCTGTAAACCGGCTAAAGGCAGCTGCCTGCCTTTGTAGCTGCTCCAGTGTTCTACTGTCTCAGCACTGAGTCATTAGCTTCCCTGTGACTCCTTCATCAGGCTGAGGAAGGGGCCGCCTCGATTCCTTAGCTGCTCCTTCTAGAGTACATTTCTTTAGTACTAGACATATCCTTTACTGATCTGAAGCAAAAACTCGAGAAATTGGGACACATACCTACTCTTTTGGTCTACAAGCCCCCGTTTGCCCCTCCCTCCCCTCCAGCAGGTGGCCGGATCAAATGCCGCTATTTCAAGCCAGTACTAATTGGCTTAGCTCTAATTGGCTTTCTTTAAGTGTGTGCAAAGCTGTGAGCACCTTAGCTTTATCAGATTGGTTCTATTCTGCTGTGCTCCCTCCGACGCTCCTGTGGGCTAATAATACAAGAGCCAAGGGTGTTTCAAGAACACTGCACTCCTCTTCCTCCTCTTCATGGCGGCTCCGTTTCCAATGCTCCCCTGAGAGGCTTCTGTCTCTCCACTTTCTCCTGGCAGCAGTCTTTCCTCGTCACCCCAGAGAGACATATCGCACTCTCATCTCAGCCCCCTCCCTCTCATTCACTTTACTCCTGGAAAGGTGCCTCTCCTTACTAGGCTCTTATTAGCACTCTTCCTTTGAGGCATTTCCATTTCATACCCTTTCCTTGTACTTTCACCAACCCTCCTGCAACGATACTTCTCTTTATATCCATCTCCACAAGAGAGGGGTCCTTCTTTGATACCTCACAGCATTTCCACTGAGTATGCCACATGTTTCCATAATATTTTACCACCCAAGGCTGATGAATTTTATTTTAGCAACATTCTTAGCTATAGACGAGTATCACCATATAAGCAGTACTTGGTTCTATGGACTTCTATTCCTTCTGCTGTTCAGAGTACAGGATGACTCCACTAAGGCTTTAGATGTAGCACTGTCATCTTATGAAGCCGGCCGGACACAGAGCACAATAATGGTGCTGTCTGGTCCAAAACCTTTTTACTCACGTTTCTCTTCTCCAGGTGTCTGCTCACTGAATTGCCCTTGGAGCTGTAACTAATGGTTTTAACAGTCCTGAAGGTTGAGTTTTGATCTTCTTTGTTTCTCAAGATCCCTGGTCGCGAGTAAATTGCTCTTACGGTTTAAATGTTGCAACAAGTACAAGAAGGTAATGTCATAAACCAGCATTCATGATCACTGTATGTGGTGCTTGAGCGGCTGTCACTGCAACTTGAAACTGCCATGATTTCAAAAGCCTGACCTTCTAGCGAAATAAAGTTGATGGTTCTTAGTGCAACGTTCTTCCACTAGGACAATGCGCTTCTGACAGGAAAGGGTTGGTACTCCCCAGTCTCTAGAACTCCCAACCATTGGGTTGTCCCCAAGAAGCATATGTTAAATAGGAATGTGTCTTTTGTAAATCCTAGTCTTCCAGATTTACTTAATCCTTGAAGGAAAAAAAGAGGAAATGCTCTTCTTCCAAAGACCATGGTGAGATTATTAATCACATGTGGCCAACTTACTCCATACAACAAAGCAGTGTATGCAAACGTGTGCATGTGAATGCTCTCTTGGATTTCAAAATATAAGAGCAAGTGGGAGGAGAGGCCATCCTAACTTTAGGGAGATAGTGTTTCAGAAGTGCTGGTAATTCATCTGAAAGGAACATAGTTAAGAAAAGGGCATAGGACTCCCCTTGAAAATGACTACGGAGACGCACACAGAAGGGGGAGCTAGCCGCCTACTGACCCTAGGTCAGAAACTTGAAGAGTTGGTTTGGTTTGCCAGTATGCCACAAGGAGGGGCGACAAAAAGACTGGAAAGAGGCATCCCAAAAAGTACCCAGTGGACACTATAAAAATGCAATGCCACATTTAAAGAGCAAGAGGCTCTAGGGTCACTATTGGAGCTTTGAAGGGTAGTTGGCAAGGCGAAGAAAGTCACCAGTCAGTGACACCCTAACTCATGCCACAGGTGGCCGAGGCCCCTAATCAGAGCCAGATTACTCCTTTGTCTTCTACAAAACCACAGGTACTCAGAATGGAGTGCCAGAGGGAGAGGGGGAAAGAGAGGGGGGCATGTAAAAGAACCTCTATGCATGTGTAGCAGATAAAAATACATTAAAAAGGCCCAACCAGGAAGATTGTTCCCTTGGATGTGATTTATACAAATAAAGAGAGACATACAGGGTCTATGTTGGGCACAGACCATGCCGTCACCACCTCCATTGTCGCGGTGGAGGCTCGTGTCACAAAACAACCCCAAACATCGAAGATTAAGTCTGGGTTCTTATCCTAGCATTTATGGAGTACGGACATTAGGTGAAAATGGGTAGCAACGTTATGATCCAGCAGCGCTTCTAATGGTTACAAGGCTAGTAGTACGACTGTGTGCAAGGACTTGTTGCTCAGTCTAGGGCCGGGTTTAAGGGCTTGCCCTTTAAGGGCAGAAATCTCATTTGCTGCATTACAAGTTCCTTATGCTGTAATGCAATTGTAATATGGAGGAAGAGATCCACCACATTTGTGACAGAGTATCCTGTCCACTAAACTCTAAGGCACTAAGGGCCAGATGTAGGTAAATGCATGTTTGCGATTCCTTAATAGCGATTTTTAGGGAATCGCTATTAAGGAATCGCAAAATGCCGTGTAAGTAGGAATTGCAATATTTTTTGAGATTCCTTAATATTCCTTAATTGTGAATCGCAAATTGCAATTCGCAATTAAGGAATACCTTCCCATTCATTCCTATGGGCCAAGAGGCCCATTGGAATGAATAGGAATTGCTCCCGCAATTTGCAAGTCCCCAAGAGGTTCAATGCAATTTCAAGGGTGCCGGGGTGCCAAATGGACACCCTGTTGCACCCCTGAAATGTGCATATATGGCGCACATACATGCCCTAAGGGCATGAATGTGTGCCACATGGCACTTAAATAAAAAAAAGCAAAAAAGTGCTTTTTTAAAGGAAAAAGCTCATTACCACCAACTTGAAGTTGGTGGTAATAAGCGATTCCTTAAGGTTAAAGTGCACTTTCTTTTGTGCTACTTACATTGCATTTAAGGAATCGCAATTTCCGATTCCTTAAATGCTAGAGCAAAATTAGGAATTGCAATTTTGCGATTCCTTATTTTGCTAGTAGGTTTCAATTTACCTACATTGCTCGCTGCCAAATAGCGATCGCAAACGCTGAAATTTCAGCGTCGGCGCTCGCTATTTGGCCACCTACATCTGGCCCTAAGTTGTTAAAATAACATGAATATATATGTTAGGGAATATTTTTCTGCCCCTTCATGTGTCACAGGTAATTCAAAACCATTTATTACAGAGGTATACAAGAACCAGGTTTAGAGTAATCTCCAAGAATGTAATTCTCCCTAAACTCACTTCCTCGCAGTCTCCGATCCAAAATTTTCTCGGATTATTAAACTGAGTGATCTCCAGTCCTGTTGTAAATCCAAATAACTTTACTAATAAAATTTGATTTTCATTTTTCACTGAAGCAAATCGTGTGACACTTCTGGTTACCAGAATACGGGATTCTGACCCGCCCAATGAAACAAAGTCTCAGGACAACAGGGGTTTTCCCTTCACTTCCTCAAGGAGCTGTTGACTGTCGATGCACTCTGAGGTTAGAGTCACTTGTTCATGTAAATGGAACTTTCTTGTGGTTGTGAATGTCCTGAATGGTTTCTCACAAGCACCACCACAGTACTGTAGCCTGTGCTGCCACGACATCAAGCACACAGTGCTTACGAAATTGCACGTCTGTCATTTTAGAATGTCACCAGCAAGGCTAGGGAATTCATTCTGTAACGTGCATTCAACCGGTACCTGGCTTTGGGCCCGCTCACAGAATGTCTTTAAAGAAAAGAAAGACTTTTAGGAACCAGAACATTGGGAACAGACTAGTACAAGTATTTTAGTTCCAAAATGACCATGTCAGGAAATAGGATTTCACCACACAGAGATTTTCGAGAAGTTGAGATTATCCAATCTTTGCTGGCATTTTTTCGCTCAGCAACTGTAAATGCCTTAACTTTCTCCTATGAGGCAGTCAGTTGCAAGAGATTAACACAAAGTTGATTCTGGGTTTTTGAGGTAAGCAGTCTTCATCGCCAACAAAAGTGACTACTTTGTGACTACAATTGCTTGGGAACAGACCTGAAAACAAAGTTAAGCTTCTCTATTCCTCATCTGGACTAGGTTATTTTATGTAAGATGTATATTATACAGAGCTATCTTTAACTGTCCAAAATGTCAGTGTTGCAGAGTGATTAATAGAAAAAAGGCCTGAAGAACCGAATGTTTTATGGGTAACTTGCTGGAATAAAATTTAAATTTCTCAATTCCTTTCAGAGAGCGTAAAAGAACATTTCACACTTTGCGCAAACCCAAATAGCATTGCCTCCACACCTTGTTTATTTATAGGGTACAGAGCATAAACTGCGGACCTGTGCTGTCTGGAAAGTAGTGATAAAAGGAGGGGCTGTTCAGCAGGAAAGTATTATAGAACACGCACATACTTAAAATATACTGCCTCCTTAATTGGGAAGCAAATCTAGAGTTTCTCATGATGGAGCGCCCTTGCCTTGGCAGTGAAGCCCTATTAAGGCATGCGCTGTTGTATTTTGAAGACATTGTAATTTGGCCATGAAATAGTTGAGCGCTCTCATATATGCAATTTTGTGGATCTTTTGGAGGAAGCTGAAGTACATCCAGATTTTCTTCAGCATGCCTTCAAGATAAGATCTAGCATTTACTGCAGGGGAAAGTTTATCATTCATGGACTGTTCCTGTTCCATCATTAAACCCAAGATTATTTCACCCTAAGGGCAGGTGTATTACCATGCCTGGTTGGCAAACCCAGATTACTTTTGACCAAAATGTGGGCAGGGCAGCTACTAGCACAACCACCGTTTCACTGGGATTCAATTTAAGATGGTTAAAGTACTTTCTTCTGTCATAATCCATTAGCTTGGCACAGACATTTTTTTTTATCTGAGTCAAAGTTGTGTTTTGAATTGTAATATCCTCTATAGGATCCTTTTCAGCCCCCTTCATTGACGGCAGTGGTCTCCTAAATACAGATGGTTTGCCTCAGAATACTTGGGTGTGGCATTTATAGCATAGAAGGTTGTATGAAAAAATGTTTTGAATTTACATTTGAATATGCAGCGATGAAACATTGTAAGAGTGAAGTTGCCACACACAATTATTTCAATGTGAAAGAACATTTAGTGGTAAAAAATAATTTTACCCCTTTCCTGCTTCATGTATCCCACCCAGGGTAATACAAATGCAATCCCAACTCGTACATTTGAACTGTTAACCTATTCATTAACTATCCCTACTCCTATTCCTAGCCCTCATATCATTGCTTTATCCATCCGTAACCTTTAGCCCTTCCTACCCTCCCTAACCTTTAGCCCTCCCTAACCTTTAGCCCTGTCTCTAAACCCACCCCAGCTCTATACCTTATCCTAATTCCATACCTCTTACCCGAACACTTCGTTCTAATCTTTATGCATCCTTTACTTTAACCCCACCCCTAGACGTAATCTAACCAAACGTCGACACACCAGCTTAACCCTATCCTTACCTGAGCTATTACCATAACCTTTAAGCCCCATCCTGACTTTAACCCCTTGTTGTATACAGCCTGGTACCCTATCCCTTATCCTAAACCACGCTCATCGCCAAACATTGCATAACTCATTAAAATGCATTTTAATATGCCAAACCCTCTTAGATATTTTTAAATGCAAGACCAATACTTGTTTTTTTACAAAAATATTTGTATTGAGACTTTTTTCTTCTGCAAACCTCACAGAACTGGATACGGTGAGGCATATGTCACTCGCCTGAAAATCTAAACCTGCAGCTTACAATATGTAGTTCTCAAACACTTATGATGGGCTCACATGCAAATAATTATTGGGAAATGGCTTAATTTATTCGAAAATGTAGGAAAAAAGGTGAAGATAGAAACAGTATAATAATCAGATTTGTGATGAGTAAGTGGAGGGAAAGCTGCCTCCAACTGTGAACTTGAGCACTCAGCTGTGTCGCTTTGAAACAGAGTCTGAACTAATCTCTTCTGGTATAATAGTTGTATCTCCCCATAAATGTCCCATAAGACTCCCTAGAAATATACATCAATAGACTCCATATTGACTTGTTCGACTAACATCTAGACAAGGACTTCATTCACTGTAATGCATCTAAGTTATCGGCACCTTCCACTCTTTATGATTTCAGTGATCCATTACCTTTAGTTGACCATGGAAAATGTACCTCATGTCCTTGAATCCTTTGCCTATTCAACGTCCTCCCTTTGTATAAAGTAATACATGGTCATCGCACTGAATGTAAGAGGAGATGCTTAGTCAGCTCAAGGGTTGGGAGATCGACACACGGGGCACAAGAGTGCAGTGATCATGTTAAAATCTCCTGGTGTCAACAATGCCAAGTTGTTAAACACAGGTTTACTCGGTTTTAAAGATTCCAGTAAGCAAATAAAATCCAAAAATAACATTCATTGTATAAAATGGGAGGACAAGCGTTACAGTAAGTAATTAAGCACTTATCATGTTTTCAACTCTGCTTTCTCTCATTTCTTATGGGTCTGTTACTTAAATGCTAATCCCTACTCTCTTGTTTTGTTACTCAGGCTCCCGTGCACCAACCCTCTGATCTGAGCCATGTACCGGAAGACGACTGCACCCTTTCTCCACTAGCAGATAGGTTGCCGGACACTGAACTTAAGCAACAGAGCTCTGTGGACGGAGCACCAAGCCTGGGCACCTGGCCCCCCAAAGAAGAGAAGGAAAGTCCGGCAGCACAACCTTTACTGGAGCACCAGTACTAATCATGCAGGGGTCAGTGCTGAGGGAAGCGCGGCAAAGAGCTGGCCCCCTCACAGGGGGTGGAAGAGGCTCGTGCCCGGCAAAGGGAGACCAGTGCTTGCTGGTTGCTGGCAGAGAACGGCAAATTCCATGTATTGCTGCTTCCCTACTCAAGAAACAGACGGGTGATTCCCATTTTCCTGGTTGGTTTAAAACTTTGGACATACAATTAACCAGCCTTTCAGGCCCTTCAAATGCAGTCTATGGGCACACGGGTGGGAAATGTACTGCTGTCTACCCCATCCTCTTTCGTGAGGACCGGAAGGGGAAGCCTGAGTCCTGCTAGCAAATTATGTTGACAATTCTAATATTTAAGAAGCTGATGATACTCGGACACTTTTTGGAAGAAAAAAAATAATGAACCTATAAACACTATTTTTTTTTGTTGGAGGGTTTTATTTTTTGTCTGATCTGTATTTTGTTTGAAAGATGAATTTATAAAAAGAAATTTAAAACCACCTCTGATTGCATTGCACTTTACTCTTCTCTCTACACTCCCAAATGTTGTAGCCTCTCCGAGATTTTTTCATTGCTTCTAAGAAATCTATAGCATTTTGTCTGCTCTTAACATACTTTATGGTGTTTCTGTTGGGCACTGTATGTTTAATTAAATGTATGATAGTGTTGGGTCTTTAACCTAGGTACCTCACTTAAATACCAAAGCGTTGAAGTCTACTTTGCGTCTGTTTTTAGCTTTTCTGTTTTTTATGGCTGGATGCTGTAAAGGCCATGCTCAAAAATTAACTTTATTTTGGGAAATTGCTTATACTCCTAATTTTAGGAGTACATTCCCGGAATGTTGAGCATGCGCGATAAAGGTGATATTTTCCCTCTTGCATTACTTGTAATCCTGCCAATGATTAGTGGTTTATTTTTCTTCAAATTCGGATCATTGCTAATATTTTGATGACCCAGTTGAACAAAATATAAAAAGAACAAAAAAAAAAATACCAAGAGAAAGTCTGAAACCTGTGAAGAAATTGAACATTGAGTCCCACATGTTGCATACTGCTTGACGTTTTCAGCAAAATCTAGATGTTATTCATACAGTTCTCGTATTTTAGCTTAAATTGTTTGGCCTCTTTACGACCCGCCTTTTAGATTCTGGTATATATATATATATATATATATATATATATATATATATATATATATATATATCCATCAAAACGAAGGTGACCCCTCGGTTGTCCTCATGGAAAGAGCCACTCAGCAGGTAAGTATGTTCTTAGCTTTAATCATGAAAGCTGCAGCATCACATCCGAAAACAGCATTAAATATCAAGGGAGTCCATACGCCGACGCGTTTCGTGCGCTGTGCGCACTTCTTCAAAGGCGGACTGTTGAAATACCACACAGCAATCCACGGCACCTGAACACTTTATGACGCTCGCTGAGTAGGGCGGGGACAGCTCGCACTGTCTTCTGGTCAATTGAGTGCAGAAGAGAAACGAGCACTAACCCACTGTGGAACTTTATTTGAATATGACAGCACACTAGCAAAACTTTATTGTCCACTGCACTCAATTGACCAGAAGACAGTGCGAGCTGTCCCCGCCCTACTCAGCGAGCGTCATAAAGTGTTCAGGTGCCGTGGATTGCTGTGTGGTATTTCAACAGTCCGCCTTTGAAGAAGTGCGCACAGCGCACGAAACGCGTCGGCGTATGGACTCCCTTGATATTTAATGCTGTTTTCGGATGTGATGCTGCAGCTTTCATGATTAAAGCTAAGAACATACTTACCTGCTGAGTGGCTCTTTCCATGAGGACAACCGAGGGGTCACCTTCGTTTTGATGGATTCGTAGCGGCTAGTCCAGCCGCGGAAAGAACCCCGCTGTGTTCCACAGCCCAGGCTGGCGCCTAATCACGCTAGCTGAAGGGGCAGGCGAGGGCTTAATGGAAGGTTTACAGTGCAGCCTCCCAGAAGAGAAACGAGCACTAACCCACTGTGGAACTTTATTTGAATATGACAGCACACTAGCAAAACTTTATTGTCCACTGCACTCAATTGACCAGAAGACAGTGCGAGCTGTCCCCGCCCTACTCAGCGAGCGTCATAAAGTGTTCAGGTGCCGTGGATTGCTGTGTGGTATTTCAACAGTCCGCCTTTGAAGAAGTGCGCACAGCGCACGAAACGCGTCGGCGTATGGACTCCCTTGATATTTAATGCTGTTTTCGGATGTGATGCTGCAGCTTTCATGATTAAAGCTAAGAACATACTTACCTGCTGAGTGGCTCTTTCCATGAGGACAACCGAGGGGTCACCTTCGTTTTGATGGATTCGTAGCGGCTAGTCCAGCCGCGGAAAGAACCCCGCTGTGTTCCACAGCCCAGGCTGGCGCCTAATCACGCTAGCTGAAGGGGCAGGCGAGGGCTTAATGGAAGGTTTACAGTGCAGCCTCCCAGAAGAGAAACGAGCACTAACCCACTGTGGAACTTTATTTGAATATGACAGCACACTAGCAAAACTTTATTGTCCACTGCACTCAATTGACCAGAAGACAGTGCGAGCTGTCCCCGCCCTACTCAGCGAGCGTCATAAAGTGTTCAGGTGCCGTGGATTGCTGTGTGGTATTTCAACAGTCCGCCTTTGAAGAAGTGCGCACAGCGCACGAAACGCGTCGGCGTATGGACTCCCTTGATATTTAATGCTGTTTTCGGATGTGATGCTGCAGCTTTCATGATTAAAGCTAAGAACATACTTACCTGCTGAGTGGCTCTTTCCATGAGGACAACCGAGGGGTCACCTTCGTTTTGATGGATTCGTAGCGGCTAGTCCAGCCGTGGAAAGAACCCCGCTGTGTTCCACAGCCCAGGCTGGCGCCTAATCACGCTAGCTGAAGGGGCAGGCGAGGGCTTAATGGAAGGTTTACAGTGCAGCCTCCCAGAAGAGAAACGAGCACTAACCCACTGTGGAACTTTATTTGAATATGACAGCACACTAGCAAAACTTTATTGTCCACTGCACTCAATTGACCAGAAGACAGTGCGAGCTGTCCCCGCCCTACTCAGCGAGCGTCATAAAGTGTTCAGGTGCCGTGGATTGCTGTGTGGTATTTCAACAGTCCGCCTTTGAAGAAGTGCGCACAGCGCACGAAACGCGTCGGCGTATGGACTCCCTTGATATTTAATGCTGTTTTCGGATGTGATGCTGCAGCTTTCATGATTAAAGCTAAGAACATACTTACCTGCTGAGTGGCTCTTTCCATGAGGACAACCGAGGGGTCACCTTCGTTTTGATGGATATATATATATATATATATATATATATATATATATATATACATACATATACATACATATATATACATATATATACATATATATATATAAAAACATTCAGAAAAGTGTAAATCTTTTATATCAAAAAGACAAATGTTTTAAGGTTCAGACCACTAAAAATAAGAGAAAGGTGATAACAAAACCTACTTTGCTTTGGTTTGTCTATTGCTTTACAGAGTGAAGCACCCTGAAAAATTGGTCTGTGCTACAGTGTTGACAGAATCATTTCATAATAGCACAGACTACTTCATTGTCTTTCATCAGAACCATATACGTTTATTTAAAGGACTAGTTCTTAGGCAAGGCAGTATTAGAAACCACCTAGGTGTCACATCCAGGGTAAGTCTAACAGCATAAATGTGACTTAATTGCCAATAAGAGATGGCGAAAAACATTGCACAAGGTAACAAATATCTTGAAAACAGGCCTGTTCAAGATCTTTTAATATGTCTCATGAGCTTTTTCCATATAACCAAAGTCAGTTTTAGCCATGTAGTCCTCCTTGTAGAATTTTAAGTATCTGCAACCTCTGTCAGGGCCTTGAATCCTCGGAGACGTACGATGCTCTAAGGGGTCCACCTCCCGATAGCCCCTTGGTCTGAGTAGAACTAACAGACACAAAAGAGTGATCAGGCGAGGGAAGGAGAGGAAGGGAACAGTAGGGAGGGAGGTCTGAAACAAGAGTAAACAAATATAAGTATCCAACACTTCCTGTATGTACAACAAAACACTTCAGGACCTATGCTGTGACTGCAATACCTGTAAAGGAAAATAATCTCCTCTGTATCCTAGCGGGGTTAACCGAAATAAAAGCGCATCTGGATCGAAGGACAGAACAAGGATGTCACTACACAAATATAGGGGCGCGGTTCAATAAGTTATCATGTATTTCGACAGCAGTTAGCAACATACCCCAAAACAGCACTAAAACCATGTAACAGGGGAATTGGAGCTTTCTTCAGGATGAGCTCTACAAGCCCCTGTTGTGCAAACAAAGATAAACAATCCACCATGAATTCTTAGCACTCGTAGAGGTTATTATTATACATCATAATAAACCGAAGAGGATGGAGTAAATGTTTGCAATAGTAATGGTCTATGTAGTGATCCGGTTCCAAGGAGTTTGTGACCAGCACAGGGATCACAGAAGAACACGAAAGGATGCTTAGTATTGCGGCAGTATTTAAAATACCAAGCACAGTTTTCCACATCACCTCAATACAGCATTGCTGTCTCCATGGAATAGCACAGCTTTTTTAAATAAACAATCCAATAAGTAACACAAAATGCGCAGACGCGCTTAATTAATAAAGCAGGCCAGTCCAAAATCCCCCTGGGAATGATGGAGGGAACGGTTGAATACAACAAAGCCCCGCAAGAGCCTTAAGAAGATCGTCCAACGGGGCTAAGTAATTACCAGGAAGCCCCGCAAGAGCCGGGCATCGGCTCGTCCAACGGAGCTTCGGAAATGCCCAACACAATGTTGCAGGGCCGAAGAAATGTGCTGAGAGCAACAAGGAACAATGGTGCAAAAGCACCCCTACCGTATCTTCGTTCCGCAGAACGCCATGGAAGAATCCAGGAATTAACGGCACCGACTGGTGCCAGGGAAGTGTTTACATTTGCTTCTGGGCAGCGTCGTGACGTCTTCAGCGTCACGTTCCCAAGGCTTCATGGGGATTGTAGTTTTCGTCCGCCGCTTCGAGTCCAATCAAGGAGAAGCCTTGCGCCGCAGTGTTCTCCGTCTGCCCTGTTGGTGCGACGTGACAAACTCTTAGCCTCACATATCTAGCTTTGGTATCACTTTGGTATTTGTTTCAGTAGGTGGCACTCTGTGACTAATGTTGGAGTGTTATTACCTGATGAGATCTTTTTAGGAATTAAGAGATTTAGCCAAGTGCTTCCCAGTGGTATGCCACCTTTTCATTTCTTTGGAGAATATAGTACCACCGTTCCTATTTATCAGCTTGCAGGAATTTGTGGAGCTAATATAGAAAGCTATAGATCGGCTGCTGTCCATCCTCACCTTATAAAGACAGCAGATACGCATAGTTTCAGCTCACTCCTCCATGAATCTACTTGTGTCTGAATCTTTAAAGGTCTGTTACATCTCGATTGTTCAAACAATAGCTATATTTATTACCCAGCCAAATTATTGAATAGCACTAGATTTACTCAACATGCACATGGATGAAACATATATGCACCTCAGCTTGGAGAAAAGACTGTAAGCAGATTAACATTACTTTCTAATGGATACTTCTAACAGCAGATTCCTCGCCTTTAGAATATTCCCCAGGCACCAGACTGGATCTGGCTGTTTTCATAGCAGTGCTCCACCACGCCGCTAGGTGATGTTTTGTGGCTTTGCATTGGCCTTTTTCTGAACTGGAAGTGACAGAGTGGAACCGCATATAAGCACCACCCCTATGCATAAACACCAGTTATGCAGTATTGGGTTTTCTTTCATAGATTCACATGCCAGTATCCTTCCCCGTTGTCGAGATGGGAGTGTCATGGTATAATATCCAAGCAGTGCCTTAAATCCTGTATAGGCTGAAATGCCCCTAGTCCATCTCATTGGTAGCCTATCCATGTCCTTTTTAAAAAAAAAAAAAAAAAAAAGGACCAACTGTTGGCATACAGCCAATCGGCTGTTAGCACCCTCTAGAACATTCCCAGCAGAAGCCAGTTCTCTTCAGATTTTCACAGCATGTCGGGTGGAAGGGAGTCTCCCTGAGTGCTACTCATTTTTGTCTTCTACTAAACAATTGCAGACATCATGTCTGACAAAAAAGGCCTTTTCTGCCCTTGTAAGGCCTGTGGGAGGAAAAGAGTGTACATGTGGATGATCCACACAAAGAATGTATTTATTGCCTACCTGAGGTGAAAGACTGTAAGATCTGTTGCACCTTCTCTAACAAGACCCTCAAGGACAGAGAGGGAAGATTGTTATTGTGGCTCCAAACTACAAAACAACAGTCTCGTTCTTCTGATGAAGAAGACCGAGCTTCCACATCCCACAAGAGGGCTAGATCTCCGGACAGATCCTCAGGTGAGGGGAAGAACCATTATAAATCTTCCCAGGAGAGGGCTTCAAGTAAGGAGAAGACTGCCAAACATTCTTCTGAACCGGAGTTGTCTGTGCTCTCTACACCTGTAAAGAAGGATAGAGATCGCCCTAGAGCTTCATCTTCGGATCCTGTAAGTAACAAATCTATGGAGAAGCCACTGTCAAAGTCAATCTCTCTCGTAGACGGTTTGTGTGACATCGTCAATGCCATCGTCGACGGTGACAGTTACGATGACGGCGATTCAGTCTCCTATTCTCCCTACAAGAGTCTCCATCTCTATGAAAGTTCCATCGTCGTTGAAGACGGTTGACGCTCCTCTGTCGATGAAGACACCGTCGACAACGAAGGTTCCGATGACAACACCGTCGACGACGACACTGTAGACTAAGGAAGTTCCTTTTCTGCACAGTCACGCCCCCGTCGGAAGAAAATTACTCAGGTTACCAAAGTAACGGACATTACCTGAAAGAAACACGTTAGTGTTAGATTCCTTACCATAGAATATCCCTAGGCATCAGACTGGATCCGGAAAGTTTTCGTCAGCAGTACTCCTGCGCGTCGCTAGGCGTCATCTGCGGCTCCGCATCCGTCGGCGTCGTGAACGCCGGGATGACTATCTTTTTGACTTCCGTCAAGAACCGTGCCCCAGGGATATGGCCCACCTGCCGCCTTCATTAAACGAAGACCTGCAAGCCATGTTTGGGGGTTATAGGCAAAGGTTCCACCCTCAACCAAATCAATCTGTAAACCAAGTTCCTCAAGCAGAAGAGTCTACAGATGCTCCAGGCCCTCAGTTACCGAGCACTCCTGGGATTTCACCAGGCTCGGGAACAGTCTACCCTGGAGCACAAAACACTTCCACTTCAGAAGAAGAGGTTGAGGAAGGTGAAGTGCCAGATTAAACTTCTTCTCCCGACCCTTGGGACGATTGTTATTCCGACATCATTTCCTCCTCCTCACCTTCCTTCAGACTCCTCCGGAGGATATAGGGGGGTTTCACAACTTGATGCAAAGAGCGGCCAACAGGTTCCATCTACCTATGACAGTAAAGCAGACAGAATGTTTCCTTTACGATTTCAAAGAGGACACAAGAAAAGTAGTGCGCTCAATTCCTATCATCGACCATTTTTCGTAGTAGGGCATCAAAATCATGAAAACGCCAGCATCCATACCACTGGTGCTGCCTCATTTTGAAAAGAAATATAGTGCTCCGGATGACTCCTCATCCATCGTGCCTTATTGGACTTCCGAAGCCAGATTCAGTCCTCTCCCAAGCTGCACAAAGGCGGTCTAAGAATCCGGCTGCCCCAATTACACCTCCTCCCCCTCCCCCAGATAAGGAAGGGCGTAGAATGGATATCCTTGGAAAAAGGTTCTCTTCAATGGCATCTATGATAATCAGAGCAGTAAATGCCCTAGCCATTGTGGAGGAGTGTGGCTCACTGATTAGAGCGGCAGACCCTGATGCAGAGGTCTGGCCCGGGACCAGGGTTCAATTCCCGACGCGGCAGGGTCCTGAGCCCAAAATGTCCACGGACTCGATAATTCTCGCCTCAGTGCCTATTCTAATCATGGGGTCCCACGCTGCAACTCTGGGCAATAGTTGCTTAATCTCCACTACGGCGGCCCACCCGCTGCGGGATGCCTGGCTTTCACCCTGGGGATACCCAGTAGGGGTTATCTCACAGGGAAAAGCCAGGACGGGTTCCCAAGGCAAGCGCCTTGATGCCTTCGGGTGATACGTGCGCTATATAAGTCGCAATACATTACATTATCGGCAGCTATGACCACCATATGTGGTCTGATATAGCAGGGCTAATAGACCTCATCCCAGAGGAAAACAGACCGGATGCAAGCAAAATTCTGCTGGAGGGTGAACGTGCAGCCTCAGAGACAATCGACTGTGTCCTTGATGTAGCAAACACTGTTTTTTTTAAGTTAGCAGGAGCGGCTGTACTTTGGCAACAGGAATGGCTAAAAGCAACAACGTTTAGGCCGGAGGTACAAGCAAAGATTCTTGACATGGCTTTTGACGGTGAATCACTCCTCGGTAAACACATTGATGAGGCTCTTTTGGCAATCAAAAATGATATGGACACCGCAAAGTCTTCGGTAGCTTTACAGTACAGGAGAGTACCTTTCAGAGGTGGTAGAGGGCGAGGCTTTTCCACTTATAAAGGAGGATACCAGAGAGCTCAACAATACCAACCATACCAATCGCAGTATCGACAATCTTTTAACCCTCCATCATATCGGCAATCTTCAACGGCTGGTTTCTCTCGCCAAGGAGGCCACAAGCGAGCACCCCAACAAAGCTGTGACTCTGGCAGAAAGCAATGAGCATGTCAGGGTACCAGTCCATCTTCCCTCCCTACCCGTGGGTGCAAAGATTTCTGGTTACGTGCAAAGGTGGCACAAGATTAAATCAGATCGCTGGGTTTTGGAAACAGTCACCAAGGGTCACACTCTAGAATTTCTTCAGCGGCCACCGATCACCCCACCCAAGGGTCCCCCTCCCCCTTGTCTTCATTTACCACGACAGGAAGTTTTGGCTATGCTTCTCAAGGATGCTATAGAGAAGGTGCCATTCACCCAGAAAGGGATGCGTTTTATTCTCGTTTTTTCCAAATAAAAAAGAAATCAGGAGAATTGTGGCCGATTCTAGACCTAAGAACTCTCAACTAGTTTCTCAAGAAGCAGAAGTTCAGGATGGTAACGCTTTCAGATATCGTGGGTTGCTTGAACGAAGGAGATGTCATGACTTCCCTCGACATGGAAGACACATATATCCATGTCCCAGTCCACCCAAAGCATCAAAAAATGTCAAGGTTCAAAGTTGCTGGTACTCACTATCAAATCAAAGTGCTCCCGTTTGTACTCAAATCAGCACCACGAATCTTCACCAAGTGCCTGGCGCCAGTAGCGGCAACCCTGCGATCTCAGGACCTTCAATTATTTCCATATCTCGACGATTGGCTGCTCAAAGCAGCAACGGTGCAGGAAGCTGATCAAGCAACAAAAACTTGCCTCCGTCTGTTCGGAACGTTGGGACTTAACCTAAACAGGGAAAAATCAGTTCTGCTTCCAACTCCAGTGATATCTTTTCTGGGAGCATCCTTAGACACCATTCAGGGCAAAGCGTTATTGTCTCAGGAGAGGCAAATTCGTTTGCAAAAGCTTGCAAATACTATCAGAAAGAGGGTCAGTTTCAGTGAGAATATACAAATCACTCCTCCGGATGAGATCCTCTGCGATAAATCTGATACCTCTAGCCAGACTGAAAATTAGGCCTCTTCAAGAGGAGCTACAGAAACTGTGGTAACAGGTTTTGGGATCCTTCGAAAATGTAGTTCGAATCACTCCACAGATGGTGAAAACGCTGCAGTGGTGGTTCCAGGCATCAAATCTCATTCAAGGCCTGACTTTTCTAAGGAGCACCCCAGATTTTGTTTTAACAACGGACACCTCCGTGGAGGGCTGAGGAGGTCATCTCAGGATTTGCAAATTTAAGGCAAATGGTCTTCAGAGTAGAAAACCCAGCACATCAACAGCTTAGAGCTAAAACCCATATTCCTTTCACTCCAAGCTTTCCTACAGAGAATAGCAGGTTCTTCAGTATTGGTGCGTACAGCCAATATCACCCGCATGTACTATATCAACAAGCAAAGAGGAACAAAATCCATTACCCTTTCTCAAGAGGCGCAAGAATTATGGGAGCGGATTACACACCATGGCATCATGTTAAAAGCAGAGCATGTCAGGGGTATACACAATCCCCTCGCAGACATGTTGAGCAGGTCTCAGTCCAGTTCCCACGATTGGGAGCTAGAACAAGCCCAGATGGAGAAGGTATTTTGGAAATGTGGAAAACCAACTTTGGACCTTTTCGCAATGAAAGAGAACTCCAAATGCCAGTACTATGCCAGCAGGTTCCCTCTACCGGGGTCAAGGGGGAATGCCCTTTTAATGCAATGGTCAGGGATATATGCCTATGCTTTTTCTCCATCCCGTTAATTCCCAGAGTACTGAGCAAGATGAGATCGGAAGGTTGTTGTCTGATCCTGATCGCTCCACGTAGGCCCAGGCAATACTGGTTCCCGGAACTGCTCCTGCTGTCGGAGTCGGAACCCATTCGCCTACAGCCGTCCTCAACGATGTTATCGAGGAACAAGGGCCAAGTCAATCATCCAGATCCACACTCTTCATTTCCACGCATGGCTCTTGAATTCCTGGAGTTTAGGAACGTAAATATAATGCAAGGGTGTAGAGAAATCATTGCTAAGTCCCGTGCAGAAAGCACTAGCATAACATATTGACTGAAATAGAGAAGATTCTGTTTCTGGTGCGAAAGAAATAACATTCCCTTGTTACAATCCCCAGCTGAGCAAATCTTGCCATATCTTGCCACCACTCGCCCTATTATCAGCACCCATGATGATGTTAATAGGATGGACACTGATATCGGTAGCTGGCTAAAAGGGGCCAGTGATCAATTTGCCCCATTAATTAAGTTCCCCTGCACCAGACATCCTAACGCCAACAGGTGGTTCTCTGACAACCTCAAGCAATTAAAACTTGAGGTCCGCCAATTGGAACGCGCATGGAGACGGGATTACTCTAAGTCATCTAGACGGAGATATGTGGCAGCCCGCAGAGAATACAAATTAGCTATTCTCTCAGCTAAATCGGAGCATATCTCCGACAGAATCTTCTCTGCTACCAATAAATCTCGAGAAGTGTTCAAGATTATGAACGAGCTGACCACTGACGATAGGACCCTTCCAGCCCAAACTCCGACTAAGGAGACCTGTGATGCCCTCAATCTCTTCTTCATTGACAAGATCATCAAAATAAAAGATTCTATCATTCCTATCCCACAGTCGCCATTCCCTGATGTTTCCCCTGATAATCTTTTATCCCTCACTCCGCTCCCTATAATAGATCCTCCCGCCTTAGCGGAACTAGCTACTCGTGTAAGATCTGGCTCACCGAACGACCATTGCCCTCCTTCAGTACTGCGGGACATTTGTCTTAAGCTACCAGAATGCATATTACCATTCCTGAATGCATCCCTCATCTCTGGCGCAGTCCCTAGCTCCTTCAAGGAAGCTATTCTCGTGCCGCTCTTGAAAAAACCAGGGGCGGACCCTGCCGAACTTTCTAACTACCGACCAATATCCCTGCTGCCCTATTTGTCAAAACTTCTCGAAGCACATGTCACCCGGTGCTTTTCCAACTTTATCGAGAGCTCTTGCTTCCTTGAGCCTAATCAGGCCGGCTTTAGGCCGGCCCACTCCACGGAAGCTGTTATCCTGGCAGTTATGGATACTCTGAGAGGGAATGCAGATGCAAAAAGACCACAGGCCCTGGTGCTTCTGGACCTGTCGGCCGCGTTTGACACGGTGGATCATGACATTCTTCTCCACCGTGTCGGACAGGCTGGAATTCAGGGCTCAGCTCTTAGGTGGGTCGAGTCTTTCCTCACAGGCAGGTCACAAGCTGTACGTTTGGGTCCCTTCACTGCGCCGAAGTCTCCTACCACTTGCGGAGTCCCCCAAGGCTCCTCACTTTCTCCTTTATTTAACCTATACCTTCGTCCTTTAATTTGCTCGCTCCATAATTGGGACGTCACAGTCTTCAATTATGCGGATGATTTGCAGCTCGTCTTTCCACGTGATTCTCCGCAGGCGGTCAACAACTTTCACGCCGTTATGACCCATATCCAACAATGGATGAATCAAAACCAATTAAAGCTCAACCCTGGAAAGACTGAGCTGCTTCTCCCTGGTTCGAGTGCTGCACACTGGGGCCCGCAGTTCTGGCCCCTTGATCTGGGTCCCCCTCCCTCACCAGTCAAGGCAGTCAAGAGCTTGGGAGTGACGATCGACGCGGAGCTGTCACTTAATGCTCAAGTGGGTGCCACGGTCTCTTCGTGTATGTTCCAACTCCGAAAGATCCGGAAGATCAGGCACCTACTTCCACATGCGGCTCTGTGTCAGGTCGTCATGTCCCTTGTTCTCTCTCGCCTCGACTTTTCTAACTCTCTTTATCACGCACTCCCCCGATTTCTTTTGTGTCGTCTCCAGGTCATGCAGAATCTGGCGGCCCGTCTTATCTTTAAGATCCCTAGGTGGCAATCTGCGAAGCCCTTGCTCCGCAAGCTCCATTGGGCTTCCAGTTGAGGAGAGGGCTGCCTTTAAGACGGGCTGCATGGTTTTCAAATCTCTTCACTGCCCCTGCCCCGCTTTTCTTAACTCCCTGATCACTCTGTATCGACCTGCACGTTCCCTCCGTTGAGTTCACCATCACCTAATGGTTACTCCCAAATTTAAAACCAATAAATTCGGGGGCCGTCGTTTTTCTCTCCTTGCCCCTAAATTCTGGAACCCCCTTCCCCAGGCCATTAAATCCAGTGGTTCCCTTTTTCAGTTCAGGAAACTTCTCAAAACTTTCCTGTTCACTCTCTCTGGGTAATCTCTCTTTTTGTCAATCTACACATGTTCTGTCAGCAAGCGCCAGGAAACCTTCGGGTGTCAGTGCGCTCAAAAAGTGCCATTTAACATAACATCACATAACATCTTCTCTCACTAGCTTGATCAGGTCTCACTTTCTCATCAGTAAAGGTTCACCTAGCTGCAATTTCCTGTTAGATGAGTTCTCCTCAAGGTCCTTCTCTATGTGCATCTAGTATTGTAAAACAATTTGTGAGAGGACTTTTCTGCATGTTTACCCCTGTACATGCGCCTCCTCGGGAATGGAAGCTCAATGTAGTACTGGCACAGTTGATAAGACAACCGTTTGAACCAATTCACAAAGCGAAGCTTAAGTTTCTCACATGGAAGGTATCCCTCTTATTAGCTCTCACTTCTGCAAGGAGGGTGAGTGAAATACAAGCCTTTATAATCAAAGAACCTTTTCTACATTTTACTGAAAAAGATATAACTTTACGGACAAATCCGACATTTATACCAAAGGTACCAACACAATTTCCACCCAACGAACTGGTGATACTGCAATTTTTCTTTCCAATTACATCCGGCCCAGCAGAGCGGGCACTGCATACTTTGGATGTCAAGAGATGTTTGAAGTTCTACCTACACAAAACGAAAGATTAGGAAAACAGATCAGCCCCTGGTTGTTTACGGACAAGGAAAAGAAGGAACTGCTGTAACAAAGGCTAAGATCGCTAGATGGATCTCATCTGCAATTCAATTGTGTCACGATTAGGCTAACAAGCCCCTGACAGCCAGGGCCAAGGCACACTCCACAAGATCAATTTCTGCATCTGTAGCTTTGTTTGCTGGAGTGACAGACGAAATATGCCGTGCTGCGATATGGAAGAATGTCCACACGTTTACAAAGCATTACTGTCTGCAATCTACGCAACGAGAAGATGCAGCGGTTGGACAAGCTGTACTGCAACATCTCTTTATTTAAAGTCGGCCTCTTTTGTTTTACAGACGAGGAGCTTTTCTTTATTTCAATACCAGTATTGCGTATGTCTGAAAATGTATATACAAATGCTGATACAAAAATGTGTGTATGGATATATTTAATATATATATATATATATATATATATATATATATATATATATATATACTAGCTTACACGTTGCTGCGATCTCAGAAGAAAGGAAATTAAAGGAAACTTGTTATGATAACATTCAATTTACATTGTGTCATTTTTATTGAAACGTATTCATTTTAATATGGAAAACATTTCAAAGTGTCGTCTTAATTCTATTTATTTATTCGAGTGCTTGTGGATACATAAATGGAAAAATTCAGTATTCGAAAGATTGAAGGCCCTGGGAGGCCGATATTTTAAAAAAATGTATGCCAGAAACCTTCGCGGGAGTATACTCCACAACTTCCCAAAGTTTCATGGCGATTGGATGAATGGTGTAGTAATGCATATGCCAGAAACCTTCGCGGAAGTGTACTCAACAACTTCCCAAAGTTTCATGGCGCTCGGATGAATGGTGTAGTAATGCATATGCCAGAAACCTTCGCGGGAGTGTACTCAACAACTTCCCAAAGTTTCATGGCGATCGGGTGAATGGTGTAGTAATGCATAAAGGACAGACAGACAGACATACATTCGTTTTTATATATATAGATTTAAATGTGTATATATAGTTATAACTGTTTTGAAGGTTCATTATATATTTGGATGCTAGTGTATCTGAAAGATTTATCTCATGCATACCATGCTAGATTTTAAACATTTATTAGATTTGTTTCTGGTATATGTCCATAATTTTGGGAGTTTTAAGGTTTCATGTCTCCCACCGTCCACTAAAGACAGAATAGCAAGCAATACTATGAAACTATACTTACTCAGGCATGTGAATCTATGAAAGACACCCCAATACTGGATAAGAAAATAAGTTACTTACCTGTAACTACAGTTATCCAGTATTGGTATCTTTCATAGATTCACATGCAACCCACCCTCCTCCCGGAGAGTCACTTCTCATTGAATTTTGGGATCCTTACTTCCCATTGTGCTTTGAAAATCTGAAGAGAACTGGCTCCTGCTGGAAGTGTTCTAGAGGGGGCTAACAGCTGATTGACTGTATGCCAACATTTGGGCCTTTTTTAAAAAGGACATGGACAGGCTACTAATGAGATGGCCTAAGGCCATTATAGCCTATTAAGGATTTAAGGCACTGCTTGAATATTATACAGTGGGACTTCCATCTCGACTATGGAAAATGATTCAGGCATGTGAATCTATGAAAGATACCAATACTGGATAACCGTAGTTACAGGTATGTGCCTCTTGCACCTTTGACTGCAAAGCGGAATGTAGCCGAGCACCGAAAGTAGTTGTGGGGCCTCACATTAGTTCTGATCCCAATCCAAATTGAAGTTGAGGGTATTGACTCGTCCGTTTCTTTCAAATCCGGTCCTGTGACAGGTCATCAATATGGTCAAAGTTGTCAGACAAATTCAAGTCAAAGCAGGACTCAACCCCTACCCCTCCCCCCCCCCTCATCTTGACATAGTCTAAAGGGAAGTTGGGTGGCTGTCAAGGGATCTTTCTCCCGATCCCTGATCACAGGGGCGATTCCTCAACTCGTTCCAGTGTCCCCACCCAGAGTTTCCTAGGACATTGGTGATGCAGTAGCAGGTTGGTCCTTTAAGAGCTACAAAAAAAACGTTTGAAAGAGGGTCTAAGGGCATTTTAAAGACCAACTCATAGACATGGCCCCCAATAAAGCACTTATAACAACAAAGAATGTCTATGGGTCTAATGATTCAACTGTAATTCCTGTTCATGACACAACTATCAAACCAAAACTTATTAGTGATAAGAAAAATATATGTGTACTAGTGTGAACTACAAGCACAGCATAACAATACTAGGGTATAAAAAGTACCCATCAGTTCCCATTCGGTACCGCCCTTGTCATCATATGGGTTTCTCCTCATACCTAGGAGAGTATGCTGACAACCTCAAGATGTTGCAGAGGCTGCCGCCAATCCACTGATGATCGTATGTACTGGTAGGAAGTATCGGGATATGTGTATAAGGGTAACTGTTTTGCAGTGCATAAGTGTGTGACAGTGAATAAAGTGAGTTATTTCAAATTGGGGAGAAAAGAGTAGAAAAAAGTTTTATTAGTATCTCTCAGTTCTTCCAAAATTTAAAAACAGCGCAAACATTAGGCAGAATAACCATATGTCTGCTTATTAAAGGTTAACGGTCGACATGTTTCAGCATTTGTGGAAATGTCTCTTCCATTGCTTTCTCCAGGACCATATATTCGCTACTGCAAAGTCATAAAAACTAGTAAATTTAAACCATGTCACCTGATCATGTATGAGATCCTCCAAAGAACTGAATGTTCAGATCAGGAGAGTTGTCGTGCCAAGGACAGGAAGAAAAACAAGAGAAAAAGGGACAAACAAAACAAAAATGTGTACATATATTGTACATCTTGTTATCACGTGATTGTCACATAAAGGTATGGGCAAATTCCCATTAGTTTATGGAAGAAATCGGCTTACCTATTTGGTAGAAAGATAATGCATCACCCCACCTGGCTGCAGCTCAGGTAAGTAGAGCACGGCTCTAATAAAAACAATAAGAATAACAAATCAGGGTATTCATAGATAGTATAGTATGCTCTTCTTATGGTTAAGGCATATATCCGATAAAGGGACATACGCAACTTCATTACTCATGATGTTCTGGGTAACTGATCCTTTAGAATGAAGCATTAGATCTAAGAAACACAACCGGTGTAGATTTTTATAAAACCTGATCAAACTACGCTCAGGTTATCATGATACACTTCCACAAGCTATCATTCAAATTCTTGCGCATGTCACTCCGCCCGGTATTTTGCACAGCAGCAAAACTCGCGCTGCAGCATGATATTAAACCGGGATTTTGAAAAGGTATATTAATGTCTACTCCATATCTCGCTGGTCCAGTCATTGCAAGAGTAGGTTGCACTGTAATTGAATTCCTTGCCCCAATTCACAAAAATCAAAAGAACCAATGCCGCCTGCAAGGATTCCTAATTTCTCGTGAAGCACGTTAGCACACGCGTATCTCTCTCCATGTCTAAATGACAAAGTACCTCGCGCTACTACACGGTCTTGGGCCGAAATACCTAAAGCATGTTGGTGTCTGCTATGTATATCTCCCTGGTGCAGTATAGAAAAATTTGTTATGATACATTTAAAACTCTTGCCCCAATATAAAAAAGCATATGCACGGATTTCTGATTGACCGTAAAGCGCTCTATCATGCGCATGTGCCTCTCGATCTCTACGAACTCTGATCATAGCGGAGAGCTTCACCCACGGCGGCCGCCCCTTTTCCAAAGCCAGCGAATATTCATAACCGGCATGTGCGCGAGAACCAACCTGTCCGTCGGTTCTCCTTGGCGTCCCTCCGAGCTGTCTGGGGAGGTAAAACGCCATGCTCGGGAGCCATTTTTGTTGACAGATCGTGTTGGACATACCACGTGACTTAAGTTCGATTTGCTCCTTGGGGAATGTAGTTCATGACCTACAAATGTCTGCAAGCTTTGTGAAATGATCGCGTTTACAATTGAAAAAAACCAAAGGTGATATTAAATACATAATACAATTGTCACAGCATCCACAACGTGATGGGACAGTCCGATTCTAATTAATGCGTGAGCACTCTATCACGTAATTCTAAGGCTCGCTACACAGCTTGTATATAGTTAGCGATATAATAAAGTTCAAATTGGTGCTTTGTGATTTAATCGAGTGGATACATTTTACATGTCCTAGTTGATGCAATAGGTTGATACTAAATGCATCATTCCTATATCAATGCTGCAATAGCGCAACAACACAGTTGATCTAGTGTGTAGAGGAGGAGTCTTCTGTCACATGACTAGCTCTCGCTATGGCGATATAATAAAGTTCAAATTGGTGCTTTGTGATTTGATCGAGTTGATAAGTTTTGCATGTCCTAGTTGATGCAAAAGGTGATATAAATGCATCATTCTGCCATCAAAGCGGCAATAGCGCGACAACACAGTTAAATTCTAGTGTGTGGAGGAGGAATCCCCTGTCGCATGATTGTAGTTCTCGCTAAACAGCTTGGGAAATGTAGTTTTAGAACCATGCACTTGTTGTATGGTAACCGGTATAATAAAGTTTTATAGTATTCTACTCCTTTTTTCCGTTCTGGTCTAAAAAAAAAGGGTGCAAGTCAAAAAAGAGCTGGTCTCGCTACTAGGTTGTTGCGCATAGGCAGAAGAAACCTCCACTTGATCATGGAGCGGACAATCATTAAGCTATGCAATAATGTGACTCAAGCAAGGAAGGAGACGCAATACTATACAGCAGACTCAATTTGCATTTCATTTTATAAAAGGACAATGGTTTTCAGTGAATGTCTTCTCGCTTGTCTTATTTCTAGTTAGAAGTTCTGGAAACCAGTTTTGATCTGTGATGTATATTGGACAGACCTCTGTCAGCATAGGTGAAATGGTCTAGGCTGATGTCAATCTAATAAGGATGCAGCAACTCTCATAATGACATCCGTGGTATGTCTTCATTCAATCCTTCTTTATCGGTGTTAAGTTTGTATACCCATTTTTGTTCTTTGACAAATAGGTATTTACTAACGTCTGCCACATGCTCTGGAATGAATGGTTGCTCTAGAACCGTCCAGGTGAATTCTGTTGGGCCATGTCCAGCTTGTAAGAAATGGGCTGTAAGACGAGTCACTTGTTTACGGCACCGAATCGTGCTTTTATGTTCGGAAATACGAACTTTGATCCTCCTTGTAGTCATGCCTACATACCTCAGTTGGCATGGGCATGTAATTAGTTAGATGAGATTCTGGCTGTTACAGTTCGTAAATTTCTTCTGATGCCAATGTCGATTGGTGCCAATGTCCACACTTAAAGAATTACTGGTCTGAGGACATACTGCACACATGCCACACGGGTAATGCCCTTCCACTGCTGGCAAGTCCCATAGGGTCCCTACTGCTCGTATTTCTTTACTTTTCGGTCTAGTATGGACTAGTTTATCCTTCAAGTTAGGTCCCCGTTTGCAAGCAAAAAGAGGAGGGGGGAGTTGATCTCCTCCAGTGTTGAGAATCAACCAATGTTTTTGAATTATTTTTTGTACTTGATTGGACTTTAAATGTATTTACAAAGGTCATTCTGTTAGATTTCTCTTTGGGGATAGAAGGTTCCAGGAGGGCCTGACGGTTGTTGTTAGAAGCACGCTTCTTAGATTGTCTTATGCTTTTTGGGGATATTTCCTGGCTACCAACTGTTCTTCCAGATTATATGCATGTTCTTTAAAAGTGTCTTTGCTGGAACAATTTCTCTGGATCCTCAAAAATTGACCAAATGGCAAGTTGTTCCTTAAGGATCTTGGGTGACAACTTTCATAACTCAGAGTTTCGAGCCATCGGTTTTTTATAAAGTTCTGATCCCAGGCCAGTAGGAGTAGCCGTGATCAGAAGGTCAAGGAATGCAAGCTGATGTGTGTCATGTTCGACAGTGAACCGAAGATGTTCATTTCTTGTGTTCAACCATTGATGGAAAATAAGCAGTTGTTCAACCGTACCGCGCCAGACAACAAAGATACCGTCTATATATCGCTTCCATATCCTTAAGGACTCAAGGAAAGGATTGGTGGGTGTCAACACGTGCTGCTGTTCGAAATGGTGCACGTACAGATTCGCTAGGCTGGGAGCAAAGACGCTTCCCATGATAGTCCCAGATGTTCGGAGGTAGATAATCTCCTCAAACTTAAAGAAATTCTCCTTCATCGCTAGATGAGCAAGATTCATGATAAAGTTGATAGGTGTTATTGACTGTAAATCTCTCTCTTGCAGAAGGCTTTGTATTACTTCCAAGGTGTCATTTTGGGGGATCGAGGTATAAAGCGACTCTACATCAAACGATAATAAAAGATCTGTAGATGTGTTAAATTCAATATCCGGTTACAGTCGTAGTACGTCCTTAGTGTCTTGGAGGAACGTAGGCATACCTTTGACGTTGGGATTCAAAAAATGATCCACAAGGGTTCTAAAACAGAACCAATGCCCGATATTATCGGGCGTCCAGGAGGAGGTCGTTGTGGCTTGTGGACCTTAGGTAACACGTAGAAGTAGGGCATGGTGGGATGTGTGGTACGGAGGAACTGAGCTTCTTGTGGTGTAATCCATCTCTCCGTAACCGCCTCTTCTACTATATGACCGATGGTGTTAGATAGTCGTTCGATTAGATCTTCTGTAAGAGGAAGATATGATTTTGTGTCTTGAAGTTGTCTTAAGCATTCACTACGATAAGTAGTGGTGTCGAGGAGGACAATAGCACCGCCCTTGTCCGCCGGTTTTATCGTCAGCGTGTCATTCATTGTCAAAGAGCGAAGTGCATCCTGTTCTTTCTTTGGTAAGTTTATGAACGATCTATCTTTCGTTTGGTATAGTTTCTTAACATCGCTCTCCACTGCTTGTTCAAAGGTTAAAACCTTAGCAGATAAACCGACTGTTGGTGGATTGTAACTCATGTTTTTTTTTAAACCAGTGTTGACATCATGGTTTACCAACCCTTCTTTTGCTTGTTTAGCGAAAAAGAAATGCAATCTGATCTTGCGAAAGAATTTCGCCATCTCAATTTGTGTCACAAAAGGGTCCCCTGTCTTGGTTGCCACAAAACCTAGTCCCCTATTCAATACATTTTCTTCATCTTCAGTTAGTACATGCGAGCTCAGATTTATCATGAGGCTGTCCCGTTGCTTGTGCTTGCTGACTCCTGCGGCACCTTCTTCCCACTCCTCCGATCCATTGATGGCAGTGGAAGGGGCCCCCATTGGACTTGTTGGACTTGTCCAATTACAGTTGAATCATTAGACCCATAGACATTCTTTGTTGTTATTGGTCCTTTAAGAGGCCATGTTGCATATTTTCGTCACATTGTCAGCTCCCTCTGGTGCACCTTTAGGCGACAAGGATCTGCAGGGCCTTCAGTTCGTTACCGCCAGTAGATCTGTCCATGACACTACCTGTGCCCTTCGAAACCACCTCAGGTTCCACACTAGCTCTGTTGTCGACTGCCATTATGGTTTTAAGATCTGTGCCAGTCCCATCTCCACAAACATATCTCCTGACATCACCAGCACCAGAGGTAATGTCCCTGATGATCCCTGATCACAGAGTAGTTTCCTTAACTAGTTCCTGTGTGCCCCAAATTTCCAAGGCCTTCGGCAACGCAGTATCAGGTTGAGTCCTTTAAGGAGGCCATGTTGCATATTTTCGTCAGGGTCGGGGTTACAGCCAGTAGATCAGTCCCCGGCACTATCTGTGCCCTTCGAACCTGCCTCAAGTTCCATACCGACTCCGTTGCCGTCTTCAAGATCTGTGCCAGTACCTTTTCCACCAACATCTGTCCTGTCGTCACTGGCACCAAAGGTCATGCCCCAGACAACTTGCAGTGTCTGACCTCAAACCAAATCCGCTTTGACCTGAACTGATGTCTTGCCTTGATTCCACTCCAACTCACCCGATCCCATTACTATCAGTAAACCCTACCTTCCTGCTGCAACAGAAGATACTCCCGCAGTGGTAGACTAATCTGAGCACAAATGCTCATGTCCAGAAGTTCTGGGTACCACACTCTCCTGGTGTAGCCCGGAGCCACTAGGATGGCTAAGCCCTGATCCTTCCTGATCTTCTTCTTAACTCTGGGCAGGAAAAGGAATGGCGGAAAGGCATATAGGAACCCTTGCACCACTCTAGCCTGAATGCGTCTCCTATAGAGACCGTTTTTGGGAAGTCCAACGTGCAGATGTTTTGACACTGCGTTTTCAATAGTGGCAAAAAGATCTAACCAGGGCTATTCCTATTCCTCACTGTTGGAAGATGCCCTGCACCAACTACAGATGTAACCACCACAGACGTCGTCTGCTGAGCTTGTGTGCCCTGGCAATCCAGCCAAGTGGTTTATGAACAGGGAGATGCCCGGATGCTCCAGCCAACTCCCAAGGCGTAGCACTTCTTGGCAGGGGACTCAGTAACCCACTCCGCTCTGCCTGTTGCAATATCACTTGACAGTGGTTTTGTCCGTGAGAACCAGCACCATCCTTCCCTTCTTGGGTGGCAGGATGGCCTTCAATGCCAGGCAGGTGGCAAGGAGCTACAACAAAGTTATGGTGAGCATGGTTTCTGTAGGAGAACAAAATCCACTGACTTCCACCTCTCCCAGATGACCTCAGCTTAGCAGGAATGCATCCACCTCAGTCTGCTCTGGTGGGAGAAGGGCCTGCCACTTGAGAGGTTGCAGTTAGGCAGCCACTAGTGCAGATAATTTGATGTGATGTCTCTGAAACCTGGATGACATCTGCAGGTTTCCGTGGTGCTGGGCCTGGTGAGACTTCAGATCCCACTGTAGAGACTGCATATGCCACCTATCACAGTGGATAAGCAGGATGCACACATCTGCTCTCAAGGAGATCCAGAACCGAGTTCTCTACCAACTCTGCCCCCGGTTCCAGTCAGACCCTGTGGGTCCAAGGATGGATTCGAACTGGTGCCGGTCGTACCACCTTGACCTTTCCTGGCGCCTGTCCCGAAACCGGTGCTGCCTGTGCCCTCTGGCAGCACCGTCTCCATGCTCATTCCCAACTCTGACACAGAACTGGAGGCCAAGCCCTATTCTTATGGGCTGGGACATTGGGAGGGGTCGCTGGACCCTCCAGAATACCAGCTCCCAGACCCCAATATGGACTGGTGTGAGGAATTAGCAGACGCCAGGGGACTGGGCACCTTTCCAGATACTGGCACGCTCTCTCTCCCCCTACCATTGCTATGAAGGAGGGGAATACTTTTGTTATAGTGGACAGAAGGGCAGCCGCGGTCCAGGACCTTAGCCTACCCTCAGTGGCAGTCAAGGCTAATGTCTTGAAGGGTGTGGTTCAGCTGGAGTGCCCCCCTCAAAACCGCTTTTCCATTCAATGAGGCCCTCACAAACATCCTGCTGGGGACTTGGTCCAAACCCTGCACAGGGGCTCCTATGACTAGGGCGATTGCCCGCTACCACCACCCCGCCCCAGGGAACTTCAATTTCCTCACTTAACACCCTACCCCGGAGATCTTGGTGGCCCTCTCCTTCACCTCCTATGTAAATCCTGGCGCATTACCTTCCACCACACCGGATAGGGAATCCAGTAGGCTGGACACCTTAGGAAAGAAATAGTTTTCTTCCACCAGCCTGGCACTGCACGCCATGAACACTGTGCCGTAACCACAGACCCCATGGGTTGGGCAGCGAAATGCCGGGCCAGTCTACCACCCCCGACAACTACAGACTCCTGTAGTACCTTCCCCGCTAGAGGTCTATAACATCAGACCATTGGGTTCTTCAAATGGTCTTAAGAGACTTCTCCCTCCCCTTTGTGACTATCCCTCAACCCATGCCACCCACTTGCGACAAGCTGACAGAGGACCACCTCTTTTTATTCCGCCAGGAAAGGATGGCTCTCCTGGCCAAAGGAGCCATATGGAGGGTGCCAACACCAGAAATAGGTCATGGTTGTTAATCATGCGCCTTTCCGGTGCCCAAGAAGGACAGAGGTCTTCATCCTGTCCTAGACCTGCGCCCTCTCAATTTCTTCCTCAAGAATCAGAAGTTCAAAATACCCATGCTCTCTCAAGTCTTATCTGCCCTGGTCCGGGGAGACTGGACTTGTAGGACCTATACTTCCACATTCCTATCCTCCTGCCCACAGGTGTTACCTACGGTTCACGGTGGGCCACCCGCACTTTTAGTTCAACGTGCTTCCTTTTGGCCTTACCAGCGCCCTTCTGGTGTTCACCAAGATGATGGCAGTGGTTGAAGCTCATCTTCAGAGATCAGGGGTGCCGGTCTTCCCCTATGTCGATGACTGGCTGTAGAACGCGGGCTCCCCCCAGGATGTCATCTCCCACGTTCACACTACGGAAAGCCTCCTGCACTCGCTGGGGTGCATTATCAACGTGCTTCAGTAACACTTAACAAACCATGTGTATTTGTATTTTTAAAGCGCAATTTCACCCGGACGTATCTTGGCACTGAATAACAGATGTTTATTGCTCCCAACTCAATGGTACTCATTATAACAACCTCAGATGGATGAAAGGCTGAGTGGACCCGCTGGGATTTGAACCCGTGACCATGAGGTCGAACGCAGGCCTCTGAAGTGGACGCATTTGTCCACTGAGCCACCAGACTTGGTCACCTGACTCTCTCTGATGCTTCCTTTCATCAGAGCTGTTCTGGATGCTGTGCAGTTTCAGGCATATCCTCCCGAACGGCAACTCAAGGACATTAAGGCTATGAAACCAATGTTTCAATCTCTATCCTGGATTTCAGTAAGACTGACTGAGGCAGCTGGACCTCATGGCCTCCTGCCTTCTGCTTGTGACACAGGCCCCCTGGCATATGGGGACTCCTCAATAGGACCTGAAGTTCCAGTGGACGCAGCATCAGGGAATCTCTCAGACATTGTCCAAATCACTCGGACTGAACTACAAAAGATCTGTAGTCATGGTTAACGAATCACGATTGGGTTAGTGGCAGACCCTCTCCCTTCCCCAACCAGATCTGACAGTGATTATAAATGTGTCACTCCTGGGATAGGGTAGCCATCTAAGACAGGTGGAGATCAAAGGCCTCTGGTCTCTGGTGGAATCCGGACTCCACATCAACCTACTGGAGCTACGGGCGATGCGGCTGGCATTAAAAGCCTCTCTGCCCTCAATAAAGGGAGGGCTAGTGCAGGTGTTCAGGGACAACAACACTGCCATGTGGTACTGCAACAAACAGGGCAGGGTGGGGTACTGGATCCTCTGTCAAGAGGTCCTGCATCTATGGACATGACTGGAACTGGTGGTTCAGCACCTGGTCGGCTCTCTGAGCACAAGAGCATACGAACTCAGCCACTGATGCCTAGCTGATCACAAATGGCATATCCATCCGGAGGTGATACAAGGTCTCTTTCGGCTATGGTGAGAGCCTTGGTTAGATCTCTTCGCCACCGCAGAGAACATGCAATGTCAGCAGTTCTGCGTGCTGCAGTCTTCAGGGCGTCTCTCGCCCAGAGGCCCTTTTCATCTTCAGTGCAGCTCATACCTCCTGTACGCCTTTCTGCCCATACCACTCCTAGAAGATCAGGAATGACCGGGCCCAAGTCATCCTTGTGTCTCCGGACTGGGCTCAGAGCTCGATATCTGAAGCTGTTGAGCATGGCCATCGGTCCTTCGATCAGGCTTCCTCTTAGGGAGGGAGCTTCTGTCGCAGCAGGGGAAGATTCTTGGTCTGAACCTGTCAACACTTCACCTTCATGCGTGGGGAATGAGCGGCAACAGTTGAACGCTTTCGACCTTCCGTCCAAAGTCTGCACTGTTATCTTGGCAACCTGGCGTCCCTCCACCAAGACTGTAAACACCTGCCCTTGGACCAAGTTTGTTTCATGGTGTGTAGAGAAACAGGTTTACCATCTTTCTGCTCCCCTCTCTCAGGGCCATCTTTATATCCATTTTTTGCCCAGCAGGGCTCTGCTCTTGGCACCCTAAATAGATATCTTTGTCATTCCAGCCTTTCTGTGGCAGCCTAATCAGCCAATCTCTAAAAATCCCCTGTTATAAATAGGTTCTTGAAAGGTTTTCAACACATTTGTCCACCTTCGCCCTTCATCATGCCTCAGTGGGACCTTAACCTTGTCTTAACTTTTCTGATGTGCTCTCCCTTTGAGCCATTGTACAATTGTCCTCTTAGGCTCCCTGCAATCAAGACGGCCTTTTTTGTGGCAATAACATCTGCCCGGAGGGTCAGTGAGCTTTAGGCTTTGTCATCCAAGCCTCTGTACCTGAACATCTAGTCAGACAAGCTGATTCTTTGCACTAGAGCTTCCTTTCTGCCTTAAGCTGTCACTCCCTTTCATGCATGTCAGTCCATCCCCCTGCCTCCTTTTTAGTCTGCGCTGCATCCCTTCAAGGAAGAGGAGCAACTTCACTGTCTGGACCCAAAAAAAGCATTGTCATTCTATCTTGACTCATTTATTCATCACTCACAATAACCAACCCTTTACAGGGTTCAAACTCTCACCATTATCGCGTGAAACACCTACAAGAACAAACTTTATGAAAAAACAGATTATTAATTTGCACCATGAATTAAAAAACACCAAAGGTATTGTCATAATGTACTCAGTACACAATCTTCATTACAATTGAATATACAAAGTTAAAAAACAATATCTACAACTAGGTGGCTTACTGGAAGTGGAGAAACATAAAAAAATTGGTCCTGAAGAAGGAGGCTAAAAACCAGCGAAAGCTTCCGAAACGCATCGACGCAATTTACTTTTGTTAAATTTGGAATGGTCAACTAACGTTTGGTTATAGGGAAGATAAGCCCTACTGTGTGTTGCCAACATTGGGTTCAAATTAACAACCATAAGACAAAGTTTACTGTCTTCCCCCACTGTTCTCTTTCCTGTGCCATATATTGTTTTAATTGTAGATATTGTTTTTTAACTTTGTATATTCAATTGTAATGAAGATTGTGTACTGAGTACATTATGACAATACCTTTGGTGTTTTTTAATTCATGATGCAAATAAATAATCTGTTTTTTCATAAAGTTTGTTCTTGTAGGTGTTTCACGCGATAATGGTGAGAGTTTGAACCCTGTAAAGGGTTGGTTATTGTGAGTGATGAATAAATGAGCTGAGTGTGACATAACCATTCCCAAAAGGAAAGCCCCTTTTTTTACTTAACGGTAATTTGGTGCTCTATTTCCTTTTGGTTCATATAGAGCCCCTCTCTTTTGTTTTAAGATTCTATCTTGACCACACAAAATAGATCTGGGTGGATGACCAACTCTTCATGGGGTTTGTCGGACCGAAGAATGAAAAGGTGAGCAGAACCCGACCATCTCCCGATGGTTCGTGCTCTGCATTAAAATCTTCTAAGCATTTGCTTAGAAGGAACCCTGTGATGCCTTGCAAGCTCATTCTACCAGAGCCAAGGCTGCAACCACTGCGTTAGCACAGGGATTCCTGGTCCTGGACATCTGCCATGTAGCAATGGGGGGCTCTCTGCACACGTTCACAAAACTCTACTGCCTGAACAGTCCACTCAATTGGGACGGGCAGTTTGCCCATTCGGTCCTGTAGGATTTTTGGGTGTGTGATTGTTTTGCGGACCCACCTCCAGGGAGGTATTGCTTGAGTGTGTATTGTAAGATGAGGAATCTGTGGCTTGAAGTCTCTATCAAATGAACAAATGACTTACCTTCGGAAACGCCTTACCTGGTAAAGTCTATCCAGCCGCAGATTCCTTGCTGAACTTACCATCCTCCCGCTCTGTGATAGTCAAATCAAGTCATAGATTTCTAGGCTTTCACCTTTCAGGGCCCTAGTCTTCCACATCTGTGGTCGGTGTTCTTTGTGGCTTCGCGCTCCCGGCGTGGAAAGTTGCTTAAAGAAACTGACGCTTCTAAGGGAAGGAATCTGTGGCTAGATAGTCTCTACTGGATAAGGCGTTAAATCTAAAGTTCCTCTTGGCTTCATGAGCTGTGCCATCTTTCCTCGGGTTTGTGCACACTTACCCTGTGTGTTTTTCTTGCATGGTTTTCAAGCCCACTCTCTGAGCTTTACAGTGTGCTTCCCCTAGCCAAGTTCAAGTATTCTGTAATGGGGCTGGCTCTCAAATGTGCCTCTAGCCATAGTATTACGTGACTACTGCCATCTGAGCAGCCTTTGGAAAGTCTGACGGTTGGTGTCATCTTATAATTGATTGTCGGGTGCAGTCCTTTTTCTTTGATTTCCTGTGTCTACTGTCCCTCCTCGTACGATGAGATTGTCCTCCCATAATTGGGCCTTTTTACTCCAGGCTGTGAGTTTCTGTATGAATGTATGTATATATGTGTTTTTGTGATGAGTTTTCAGTAAAGGTAAGTCTAATTTCCTTTTAGATGTCCACAGTGAGTGAGAATCAAAATAGAGATCCTATTGATGGTACTGAAGGCCCTTTCTGTGTTTTTCCTGTCCAATGTGTCTCTGCTATGGCACTGCCGTGTCTGCACCTATGGACAATCTGTTTATTCTTTGATCTCCCATTATGCACAGTCCATTGCTAGGAACAGGACACTGAAGCTCTAACCTGGGCAACTGAAAATCTGGGGTGGAATATGCATAGTCCATAGGATATCCAGAAACAGGATATTGATGCTCTAACTTCGATAACACATGAACATCTGGAGTGGCACTACCCAACGCATACTAGAGGCCATATGTTCTCATTCCTTGTTTTCCTGTAGGAAAACACAGTTGAGATGAATTGGAAAATACATGAATTTCAAAGTTGCCAGCCCTGTGATTGAATGCTGTTTTACCTCTGATGCCCAAAATGTTACGTATTAACTACACCTCTGTCCAGTAAGGAAACCATCCACAGACTTTTATATTTGCTCTTGCATCAAGGATAATGTGGATCCGTTTTTACAACTCCCAAGGCTAGGACTCGGGGAAACGATTGAGCTGCTGTATTCTGCTGTGATGTAGATGAGTTGATGTACCCATTGCGGAGATGATCTGCTCCTGGCTTTATTGACCAGACTGGAGGCAGAAATGTGGGAAGTGCAGTCAGTATCTGTGAAAGAGTCAATGCCCAGCCCAAGACCGAGTGAGAACATAAGTTTGGAACACTAACTGTCCTCCTTTGGCTACTTGTACATCATTTGATGGACTTTTCTTTCCACAGATTCTTCACCATTCTAGTATCTGCAAGATCCAGACTATAGCTAGAAAAATTTACAGCAAAGCCCGTGTGCACCAGTTAAGTCATGCGGCTCCGTGTCTACTTTGCTCCACTTCAGAAGTAATGACTGGAAGCCAAGAATAGGGGCCACCCAAGCATACTGAGTCAATTACTTTCTTTCCTCCCCTTTGTACTCAGATCCCAAGGTAATTCTACTTTTCGTAAGTTGTTAAGCATTTTCTCTTCAAATTTATTTGTGTATGGGTGCTTAACTACAGAGTACTCCTAAACAGAGAACAAGCCAGAGTACTCTTAAAACTACAGAGGACTAGCATTTTAGGGACTGTTGTAAACAAATGTCTGTGACAGATCCCCACGAGGTGTCTCTGATGCTGTGGGTGCAGAAACAACTCCAAGTCGTGAGAGAAGTGTGCCCTGATGACCCTGAAGGCGATCCTGTAACTCTGAGCCAAGCATTAGATCACGGAGCACCACAGGAAGTCCCGTAAGGGCCGCTCCCACTGAAAGTCAAAGATAAGTACCTGGTCCTGCTCTCAGGGTAAGTCATGTGACAAGTCTACATTTCAGTTAAGTCAAAATCTAAAAAGATTCACATCCCTGCCTCACCTTTATCTCTCTAAGAAGTCAGAAGGACGTTAAGGTGCCCTGTGATCTCTCTCCTGGTGCTGTACTGTGGAGCAAATTCCGTAGCTGATAGCGATGTGCCCCGAATTCCTGTATCTGACCCCCTTAAACCTCCGCAACAGATTGTGTACACTTTGATTGCACCTCCTAACAGCCTCTTTGCCTTTGCGCCCACTTCCATTATACGACGGAGGCACAGAGGCAAGGTGATTCTCTCATTTGCATGGGGCCATGCGCCCATGCGATTGAGGTAGCTTCCTCTTGAGATAGAGCTGGTGCTGCATGTCCCTTTTATAATACCACAGAGTCCCTGGGTGCACATGCCCGTTGCACCCCCGGAGCACTTTGGAGAATACGGCTCTTGGTGGCCGAGCATACTGGACCCCTGAGGAACTCTCCAGACTAAGACTTCTGGAATTAACAAATGCAGGAATTGCGAAAACTCCCACTTTTATGCACATGCTATTCCACTACGGAAAGCTCCATCATTTCTGGAATGAGATTCAGAAAACTATGAATGCAGTCTTCAACACTGAATATCCCTGAATTTCCACACAGTTACCTTAGGCCCTTGGTCTGATTCCCCCCTCCCCATGATGAAACTAAACCATTCAGACATGTCTCTCATGGATATCCTACTAACAAAAGGTATAAAAAAAATCCTATGCACATGGAAATCTCTCATACCACGCATGGTGGTCTGCTTCAAAAGAAGCACATACAACATTATCTCGAACAGCAATTACAACTACCAGACTTCGCAGAAACTATGGAATAGACTAGATGTAATCATACAAACATTTAAACTCCACTGAGAACACAACACTCCAGCACCTGAAACGCTGGGGCTTGCTTCACCCCAACTTTCTCATTTCGGAAATTAGCATTGATACCTACCTTTAGATCACTGCCATTGCTCTACCCTAGACATCTCTTCCCCCCCCCCTCTCTCTTATCGCTCTCTCCCTCCCTCTGGGGTCCCCTTGCATGATATTCCTCCCTTTTCCCTTACCTTCTCCCTCAGGGTTTCCTACCATTAACATCTCTAAACACACATCTGTGATTTAAATCTGTACCCAGTGGATTGTATTGTTTATTTTCCTTCGCTGTATTTAGGTATCCACAGCATTTCTCTCACTATGAATGCTCAATACCCCTCCTTATCCTTTTTTTTCTTTATGTATTCTCTAAAACTAATAAAGTACTTTAAATTAAAAAAAACACCTGGGCAGACTAACTCAGCTGCCGACAGCTAGCAGATCACAAATGGTAAAGGGCATCTTCTAGCAATTGGGAGAACCCTGGCTCGATCTCCTCACCACTGTGGAACGCAAAGTGTCCCCACGTTTGGTTACTTATTGGAGTTCTAAAGAAGGCTCTCTGTCAGATTTATTCTGCTTAGAGTAGAACACGTGACTTCTGTAGGCCTTCCCGATGCTGCTGCTACTACTCCTGCCCTGAGTTCTGAAGAGCAGAATGATCTGGCCAAGTCATACTAGTGGCTTCATTTTGGGCCAGCAGAGTGTGGTAACCAGAATTTCTGGGCATGAGTATCTGTCCCCAACTCAGGCTGCTGTTTCAGAACGATCTTCTGTCTCAACAGCAGGTCTTACACCTGGCCTTAGGCAATCTACCCGCCATGTGTGGTGATTGAACAGTGTCAGTGGGCTACATTTGACCTACCTTTCGACTCGGTAGATGTCATCCTGGAATCCTTCCCCATAATCTCTTTACCCCAGATGCTGGAACAAGTTTGTGCCTTGGTGTGGCACCTGAAACACGGCCTGTTGCAGGCTAAACTGTTGGATGTGTTACTGTTTATTCTGTCTTTGGATCAGGAAGGAAGGAAGGACTTTTAGTGGGCACTTTTAAAGGTTATCTGTCAGCCCCTTTGTCCTATGTACTTGCACTGGATTTGCGTTTCTTGTCCAAATCAGCTGTTGTGGTGCGTTTTCGTGAAGTCTGGGTCCACCTGTTTCCTTCAAAGCCTTTTGTGATGCCACAATGGGACCTAAACTTGGTCTTTAATTTATTTTTGTGTGCCTCTTTGTGCCGCTGCATAACTGTTCCCCACTTCTCCTGACGACTGTTTTTCTCCTCACGATCACCTCAGCTCGTTGTGTGGGTGAGCTTCAAGCTGTAATTTCAAATGGCCTACACCAGCTTCTTCCTAGACAAACTGCTGCTGAGGACTAGAGCAGGGTTTCTGACAGTTGAGATTACTTACATATCAAGCAGTCCTCGCCCTTGAAAGAGGACAGTCTCCATCATTTTCACCCTAAAGAGTGCCCCGCTTTTACATCCATCACACCAAAGACCACTGGATGGATGATCAGCTCTTTGTGGATTTCTCCAGTGAAAATAAAGGGAAAACAGTGCAAAGTCTGGCTCGGTCCAGGCGGATAGTACTTTGCATTAGGATCTGCTATGCGATGGCCAAGAAGCAGCCTTCAGAGGGGCTAAGGGCTCATTCTACTGGGACCAACGTTGCTATAACTGTGTTAACAGGTGGAGTGCCTGTCCTGGATATTTGGCAACCTGCAATGTGGGCTTCAGTGCACTACTGCCTTGGCAGCCAGGTCTGAAGGGAAGGCTATGTTGCTCCGGCAGGACTATTTGGACCCTGTCATTCCACAGAGCCACCACCAGAGGAGGTACTGCTTTAGAATCTATTTTAAGGGGCAAGAATCTGAGGTTAGAAGTATCCGTATTGCTCTTTCAGGTGGATACTGTATTGAACCACAGATTAATCATCACATTCCAGCTTCCCCACTTCCCCATTTTGAGGAACAGACTATCATCTCAAAGGTTCCAAATTACAGATCTGCACACTCAATTATTTTTTTCCAGCTCTGCATCTAAGGACGCAGACCGTGTCATCTGCATGCTTGGGTGGTGCGGCTGCAGTCTTAACTTTTGGGGTGTAGCTGAGTCAATGCAGAGCTGCATGACTCCCCCTACTAACATGCAGGGACTGTGCTGAACATCTTCCGGATCCAGTCTGATGCCTGGGGATATTTTTTAATGGTGAGGAATCCACGATTACATTGAATACCCTCATAAAGAGTGTTATGGCGGTTAGGTGACTTGTTCATCACTAGGCACTTTTGATTCTAGATTCTGTATTGAGAGATTGTGGTCCTTGACTGTTAAATTGCAGACTCAGGGCAGCTAATTGGCATGGTTGGCACTGGGAGGTAAAATGTATTATTCGAATTCCAGTCACAGAATATTTCAGTAAAGTGCAACCGTCCCCTGAGAGTCCCTGATGCTTATTTATATTTATATTCAAACTCCACTCCTGGAGTATTTTACGAAAGTGTTGAAAAGCAGTTATTTTGCTTTGCGTAATTTGCTGTCCTGAGGCCACCATGAAAGGCAACAAACTTAGGAGTATGCGTCGCTAATGGCATCTAAACTAGATTTGTACAGTGGAAACCTATAGAACACTTGATAAATACAAGCAGCAGTTCCAATATCGCATCTCCTGAGCCACCTCCCTTTTGAGGTATAGACCTTGGTGTATTCACAACCAGTGGTGCATATGTACATGTAACTGCAGCATTTCAAATTTTTCTGAGTGCTGAGCCAGTTCAAGTAGGTTATTTACAATTGCTAAATATGGATGATGAAGGGCACATGTGGTGAAAGTAGAAATAATTATACTGTTGGATACTTCTGTACTCAGATTACTCAACCTGTGACTATCCTCCAGCTGCCAGAGTGAACCTGGAAAATCTGTTCCAAACAGAAGCTTTCTATGAAGGAAGTGGCCCAAATCGGGTCACCCGGGCCACTCACGACCACCTATATGCCTTCCCAATAAATGAAGAGACGGTCAGACAGAGAGTACATACCAGTTAGTTTATTGGAAATAAGCTGTAGCGGAGCCCAGTCTGACCATTCTCCTAAGATGACTGCCGAAGGGTCTGATCTCCCTCCACATAGTAACATCAGTTATACAATTCCAACACCTCTAGAGTCTCACTCAAACGGAATTTTCCAGCTCAGGCCACAGTGAACAAAGAAAGCACATAAGATGGGCAGTGCCACTGGGCAAGGAACATGCTATCTCAGTCCCAAGGCCGCTCTTCAGCTCTCTACCATGTAAAGCTGTGAGAACAAGTGTATCTAACGGTAAAGGTATGCAACGATGAGTAGTACATTCATTAGTACAGCAAAGCTTCAACCTTGAAAAGTACAGCCAGAGGAGTAGGGCAGCCTTTTTGCTGAGGCAAGCATTTCAGAGACAGACACTCGATCTTGGTTACGAAACAACATGGCGGCTATAAAGATGGCGCCATGTATACTAACTTTACAAGAACAGGGTTTTGAACATAGCAAATAGGGCATTTTGATCATGAGCATTACAGAAGTAACATTTCAAATCCAACATCCAGGCCCGCTAGGTGGCACCATATGGCTTATGTTACTACTCAAACTTCAAAGGATCAGCCTAAAAAAGGCTCCACTTGGTGCACTGGCTGTAGTTTGTTTTTCTGTGCTTTTCCAATGTGTGTCTTGAACCCTTTTTTGGTGTCAACCGACTTACAATTGAAAGAGGATCATGCCCATCACTTTGTCATAAAGTTTTCATTTGTGAACCTCCTGGGACTGGTGACTCAAGGCACCTACATTTGCTTGCACCAGATGGACTGTCATTGGGAGAATGCCCAGCAGGAGAGCACCCTGCCACAAACCTAAGGCCTCCCAACACCACCTCAATTGCCAAACGCCCTCGGCCCCACCTGCTGATGTTGTGAACAAGGGCAGTGTTCTCCAAAAGGGACTGAACCATGATATGAAGGGAATGAAGAGAAGAAAGGCCTTTAGGTCAAGCCATGCTTCCAACAACTTCAGGACATTTATGTGCCAAGTGGCTTCTCCCTGAGAGCTAGAGCCATTGTCTCCTTAAGCACCACCTAAGTGCCCTAATTATCACATTTTGCCACCAAGAAGATGCATAAGGTAATCAAGCCCTGCAGTTGAAGGACCTACACAACTGGGATTGTACTTTGATTCTGAAATATTGAATTCATATCATGACTATTCAAGATCCTCTGAGGAGTATTAAAGGCTATCATGCATACAGGCTGTGTACAGCACTATGCTGATTAAACCTAGCCACTGAGCATGGACAAAAGTAGCAGGGTAGCCAAGGTGCAGAAGAACCAATATATTGCACTGCAGATAGTCAGCCTTGCTGTGGCCACTGTTAAAGCTTGCCTCTCTGACCAACCATCCTACTTCAAGTCCGCTATCTACATTTGGCATGCCACTGTTGGACCTTAATTTGGTACTCACCTTCTTGATATGCACTCCCTTCGAAGCCAAGCACAGTTGTCCTTTTTCATATTTTTACCATCAAGAAGCAATGCAATTTCAAAAAGCTTTATTCGACAGCATGTCTGTGAGGAGGGTTGTGCAGCGGGCCGGAAAAGCAGGCGAGGAGGCCGTATATAGTGTGCTATACTCGCTGTTTATTTGCAGATAGTCACAGAGTGCAACACAGAAACCAAAACAAAGAAGGCTCAAGGTAAGGGCTCCGCTCCGGGTCTTGAAGGCAGCTCGCTGGCTCCGGGTATTCCAACGGAGGCTCCGGTGAAGTGGAGGATCCACGGAGGGTAGGAAGCAAAAGAGAAAACAAGGGACCGTTAGTCCACTCCTAGTCTCAGGACACTCTGTACCGTTCACCGTCACCGGGGACGTGTTGAGGAAGGGACGGAAAGAGACAGTGAGGGAAGGGAGGTATCGGGAGGTAGGAACACAGGTAGGTATGAAGAAAGGGTGCTCAGTCGGAACGTGAAGGGAATGGCAGGGCATACAGTGGGGTGCTTTACAGATATACTACAGTGCAGGGGACGTGACTCTAAAGAGAGGGGGGGAGATATGTACAGGGATTTACAGGGACTCCTAGCGAGTAGTAAATAGGAAGGAGTAAGGCACTCACGTGGTCCGCCGTAACTCTCCAGGTGAGTTACGGCCGCTCTTCAGCCACCTCCAGCGGACTCCACCACTCCTCGGTCCACACGTCTGCTTCGCCCGTCTGCTCTCCGTCTCCAGCTTCTTCGTCGTCACCACCTCCAGTCCGAGGGTCCTGCCACGAATCTCCGACTGCGTTCTCTTCCTGGTTCGCCGTTTTATCTTGTTCTGTCGCTGCCTTAGGGGCGGGGCTTCCGCCGTCCGCGAGATTTGAGGCTGTCCGACTCGGTGTTCTGGTTGGCCCCTGGGGGAAAAAGAAGGGCGGGTTTCTCCGGGTTATGGCTGGAGCCGTGAGGTTTGTCCCGGTGATGGCGTTCTGGGGTCGGGGATACAGTCCCGGTGGCAGCGAAGGAGGTAGGTTCGGGGAAGGGCTGTGTTGCGGTTGGGGTTGCCGGGTCGTCGTCTCACAATGTCATAAAAGCAAAATTATACATCCTATTACAACCATTAGACATAAACATTATAAATACTAAATAATAAAAAATACAATGTTAAAGTTATTAAATCTTTGTGGCTGTCATTTACGAATTAAAAACACATTTAAAAAAAAAGATATTTTAAAACAGCTGATATATACATAAAACAAGATCAATCATCTTTTTAAGTGTCTTAGGGTTCATTGGCTGACTTCTATAGAATTTAAAGTGCGCGTGCGTATAATCCAGGCCCACCTTAGAAATTTAGCAACAGCTATCGCTATACAAGGTGAACAATCTGTCTCCAATATCCTTAGCGCCTCAATGTATCTCCGGGTGCCCATATTGATGCATGTTGGTTTTAGCCACTTGCTACGAGGGCTTGTATAGAGGGGACATACAAACAGCATGTGCGATACATTCTCAATCAGATCTTTGCAATTATGACATTTGTCATCCCGATTTGCTGACCACTTATAGCTGAAAGCTTTTACAGGTAAGGTTCCAGTTCTAAACTGGAAATACAGCTTTCGATCAAGCGGACCCTCTATATTATCCCAATAAGCTTCACAGAGTGGGCGAGATTTAAAATCAAGGAACCATCCTGTTAAATTAGTGTTTATACAGGTACTATGGGTGGACATCCAAATCATTTCCCAATACTTTTTTTTCAGAATTGTTTTTGCCGGGAAACTTGGGACATCTGCATCTACCCATAGGTGGTCAAGCTCCAACTTTGTTAATAAGCCCCTGATCTCTTTAAGCCATTGGATAGAATGAAAGCGATCAGCCCTAATGATGTCTTTTAGTGCAAGGGCGTAGTGAGCTAGTTCTGGAGTTGTCCAGATACGCCTCCAATACAATAGGGGCCGTAGCCGTACTATATCCTCAATTTTTTTCCTGCCAAGATCATATAAAAGCGGGATGGTAGGAGTACTTTGGGGGACCCCGACTAAACAACGTAGGAATTTATTCTCCGCCATTGTTAGTTGGTTCAAGTAATTGAATCCCCAAAGTTCTGAACCATACAAAGAGGCACTTATGACCTTCATATTATAAATCTCTAGGGCAGGTGTGATTGGCTTAGTAAAAGAAGCTCTGTGCTTTGTGGCTAAGGCACCCGCAAGCTGGTGGAATTTTAAAACAGCCATGTCAATGTGACTTTTCCAGCCCATGTTACTCTGGAGAGATATTCCCAGATACGTAAATGCCTCTACCTGCTCTAGTGGAGTTCCATTAAAATTAATTGTGCCTTTGAAGGTTTTCCGCTGACTCAGGGACATGAACTTGGTTTTTGAGGTGTTTATCTCAAGTCCACGCAGTTGGCAAAATTCTCCGAACGCATTCACAGCCTTCTGGAGCCCACTCGGGGTCCGGAAAACAATCAGCGTGTCGTCCGCAAACATGAGAACAGGCACGCGGGCCCCAGCCAAAATGGGGGCGTCAGTGGGAGAACGGTTAAGATGATCCACAATACCGTTGATGTATAATGAGAACAGCGTGGGTGCCAGTACACACCCCTGCCGAACACCACGCTCGACAGGAAATGAGTCGGTCACCTCACCCTGCATCCCCCATCTGATTCTGGCGTAGTTGTTCTCATGCAGGCGGACGAGGAGAGTCAATAGCTCCGGGGATATCCCTGACTCAGCGAGAACCCTCCAAAGTTTGGAACGGGGGACTAAATCGAAAGCCGATTTCAGGTCTGCAAAGACCGCATAAAGAGTCCCCTTAGTTAAGGCCACGTTCCTCCAGTAAAGTGCTATGAAGTAGAAAATCTGATCAATTGAACTAGTGCATGGCCGAAAGCCGGCTTGATATGGGGGCAAAATATTGTGTTCTTCTATCCATTGTTGCAGTTTATTTTGCACTAAACGACCCATGAGTTTTTGGGCTGAGTCTATAAGACTAATGGGTCTATAGTTACTGGGTAGAGATTTGTCACCCTTTTTAAAAACCGGAATTATTTCGGCACCTTTCCATGAAGGTGGGATTGGCGCACCCCTAGCCACAGAGTTTGCTAGACACTCAAAATACTGACACCAAGATGATCTATCACTTAAAAACACGTCAGCGGGGATGCCATCCATGCCTGGGGCTCTTCCCCCGGTCACGCAATCTAGCGCTATGCTAACGCCTTTAGTTGTAAAAAGCTGGTTTTGATAAAAGATAGTTGGGGGTAGTGGGCAGTCTTCTTCAGTTCGGTTACGAGCATATTGTGGTCTGAAGAAATCTACCCACTCTTGTTTGGCAACGTTGTTTTGGGGGGCTTCAGCTACACCTCCTCTGTCCCATTTCACAATGGCCCAAAATTGTTTTGAATCCTTTGTTCCACAGGCTAATTTCAAATCACGCCATTGATCCTCATCCCACTGTTTCTTTGCTACCTTCTGGGCAATCCTGTAAGTCTCCCTTGCCTTTCTCACTTCTGTGGGGTTCCTGCTCCTTATTTCTATACTCAAGTTTTGACGGGCTAGTTTACATGCATTGTTATACCACCCCTCCTTTGGTTGTTTTTTGTTTCCCTTGTCTGGTTTTATGGTTTTCCTAAAAAGTAACTGGAGTTTTGCGAAAAAGTGGATGTGTGCCTCAAACATTATTTGGGGAAGATCTGGCTTGTTAATGCGAGTATTTAAATTAGCCACTTCTTCGACAACCATGTTTTTAAGGACCTCCAGTTTCTCAGGGTTCTCAAAACTACCCCATTTGATGTGGCGCATGTTATTGGAAGCGACAATGTCCAAGGTGACCTTCCCACACCCCGGTTTCGGTTCTTTAGTCCCCATCTGCGCTTGATAATCCATACAGAGTGGGTTATGGTCCCTTTCCATCCTAGTTTTAACAGTCATATCTAACAGACTGTGCCACCCTCTTATGTCCACCAGGATGTAATCTATACGACTAGAATGCCTACCATTGTCGAATGTGTTTTTTCCCTTGCGATCGGACGGAGTGCGTCCATTTGCTGCTCTAAGCCCTCTAACTAAGCATAGGGCCTTAAGCTGTATTGCTACGGCTGACCATCTTTTTACAGCAGGTAATTCAAGCTGGGGAACACCCACTTTGCTATCCTCCTCAGCAGCGAGAAACTGATCCTCTTGAACAAGTGGTTCAAAAGTAGTGTTAAAATCTCCACCTACTAAAGTAGACACCTGTGTTGGGAGTGCCTCAAGCTGCTGATCAAGAGCTGCGATTACCTCAGATATTTGTCCCCCTGCTGTCCCCCTCGCATAAATGTTGTAGATAGCCACCCCTTGACCATTTTCCCATGTGATTTTAACTGACAGGATATCATTCGAAGGAGGACTAATTTGGTGCACCTTGCAGCGTAGGGCTTGTCCGACCCAAATAATCAAGCCTCCAGCAGGCCGACATTTAGATTTTTTGGTGGCTGGAGCATGAAATTGAGGAACCCCAGGCGATAAACTGGAGCCATAGACCAGGTTTCCTGAAAGAGGATGATGTCATGCTGGTCAACAAAACTACACCATTCAGGGGATGTTATCTTATTATCGATTCCAGCAAGGTTCCATGAAAGAAAAGCCAACCCTGGTAGAGTGCTAAATGAATCCTGCGGGATTTCAGCTACTGGGCTCGCGCCCTCATTCACTGGTTGATGCTCTATGTTTATGGGCACGAGACAGTTGTTCTCTGGGGGGGGGGGGCGTCTGTTTCAGGGCAATCATATTCCCCAGATGGATCCGAGCAAGTTAGTTGTCCGAGGTTCCTGCTCTCTATGGGCTGCTCTGTGAGGTGGGATCTCTCCAGTGGGGTTGTACGAGGTATGGGGACCATGTTAGTTTGTGTCCCGCTCCAAACCTTAGGACCATACTTTCTGCCAAACTCTGTTGCCACCAAATCTGCAGATCTATCAGTCCTCAAGAGTCAATCACATTCATTCAGGTCGGACAGGACCCCAAACCGATTTTCCAGACTAATGCCTCCATCCCTGGTTTGGACATCCCTCCCCAATGTACTCGACACAGGGGCCCGTTTCGACCAAGATCTACTAAAGTTCGCTACACTCCATCTCCTACTGTAGAAAAAATCGAGAGTTAGTGGGATCATATCAGAATCCCTGCGTTGTGGGGGTAGTAAGTTTGCCAATATGTTTGGGAGTACCTCAGGTCTAGAAAAATTCAAGGCTATACAGTCACCCTTGAATTTTTTCGGGTAATATCCAAGCCATGCTACCCTTCTGGCCATAATGATTTCCCCTGCTAACTGCTGTTTTCCCCAGGGAGATATCTTCATGTTTTTTGTCAACCAATGCAGCGCTTTATAAATCAAAGATATTGTTGACTCTGCCTGCTCAGGTTTCAAAGAAGGAGCGTTTGCCAGGACCAGAACTAAAGGAGAAGCTTCCACTACAAATTGGAACGAGTCACGCTCTTGGCGCGGTTCTTTGAGTGTTGTTGAGGGAGCCTCTATAGCTACAGTTTGGCCCTCCTCCCCTAATCGGGGCTGGGTGGGCTTGTTGCTGTACGACATTCTCTCTATCTCCCTCCCCTCCTCCAGGGTGAGCCTCCTGGATTTCACACCCATTTGACACCAATGCTGATAAGCTACCTACTTCTTCCATTGTCTTGTTAAGGAGGCCACCTAGTCTATTGACCTCTGCAGTAAGCTGGTCGATTTTAGCCACAAGGGGTTTAACAATACCCTTGATCTTCAAGTCGAGCATGCTTACTAATTTTTTTATTTGATCATCCTCCAATTTCACAGTGTCACCCTTTCCCGGGATGGCCTCTTCATTATCTGGGATTTTGGGTGGAGAAACTATTCTTCTTTTAGCAGAGCGTGACCCCCCTCGTTTGGTCTGTACTTTCCTGCATGCTCTGACTGCTCTGGGCACAAGGGTCGGTGGGTTCTGTACCATAGTATCCAGGGATAGTTCTAGATCAACTGTGGGGCAGTGTTTAGCTCGGGGAAGTCACTGGCAGAGAGATCGGGATTAACGATATCACTGCTGTCATCCCGTGCCGGTAATACTGGTGAAGGTTGCGCATTGGGCAGTGTGAGGGATGTAGGAGATATAGGGGAACAACTTAACCCTAATGACTGCCGTCTCTCACTGTTAATTTTACTCACAACCTTCACCAGATAGTTATCCAGGGTGTTTGGCACTAGGGGACCCTTTTGTTTAGACATGCCCGAGAATGATAGTTTGGGTGGTACAGTCAAAAAACGTTACCAGAGTACACAGGATAGAACAAGACACCTAGTACAAATACTTGAAAGGGATTTAAATAGGTTAAAGTCTCGCTGTGTGTGGGTCACGGAAGTCCACCTTCAAATAAGAGTCAGGGTCCCTGGCCCAGTCCAGTCGCGTCCTGTCCCGGACTGTCACAGACTGTCCGCCCTTTGTCCGGGCTTCGTCCGGCGCGTCCCGCGTGTGTCCCGCGGGACGAGGGACCAAGGGAGCCTTTATGCGCCTCCTGGCACTTCCGATTTGCGTCAGCGGCGTCCTTGCCGCGATGGGGCTGCTGGGAAATGTAGTTTTGAGGGGGCCCGGCGGAGCCAAGCCCGGCCAGAGAACAAGCGGAGCAATGCCCGGCCCACAGGTACAAACACAGGGGTGCAGGGGCTCGGCGGAGCCAAGCCCGGCCAAGGAGGTAGAGCGGAGCAAAGCCCCGGCCATCAGCAACATAGCAAGTCTGCAAGTAAGGCCCCCCCCCGGCCTCGGCACCAAGGGAGTCTTTATGCGCCTCCTGGCGCTTCCGATTTGCGTCAGCGGCGTCCTTGCCGCGATGGGGCTGCTGGAAAATGTAGTTTTGAGGGGGCCCAGCGGAGCCAAGCCCGGCCAGAGAACAAGCGGAGCAATGCCCGGCCCACAGGTACAAACACAGGGGTGCAGGGGCTCGGCGGAGCCAAGCCCGGCCAAGGAGGTAGAGCGGAGCAAAGCCCGGCCCTCAGCAACACAGCAAGTCTGCAAGTAAGGCCCATCAAGAAGCATTCCTCATCACAATAAGTTAGTCCTTTGTACAAAAGCGGCATACCTTCCTACTGTAGGTATGCCCTTCTACATAGGGCACTCTGTCACCTTGCCGGTTTTCTATGCACCGCCTCATCTCTCCAAGCAAGAAGAACTACTTCATTGCCTTGACCCTAAATGGGAGCTTAGTTGCTTTGTGGACTGAGCCGGGGAATATCGACATGACAACCAGCTTTTTGTCCGTTTTATGGGGCTAGGAAAGGCAAAATAGTGCAAAAAAGGACCATCTCGAGATGGATTGTGCTATGCAGCAACATCTTCCATGGGCTAGTCAAGAAGCAGCCTCAGCAGGCTTGCATGCTCATTCCATCAGAGTGAAGGCTACTATCAGCCAGTAATGGTAATTTTCCGCGGTGCTACTTGGGTGTCCCTTCACACGTTCATAAAGCTTTACTGGTTAGATAGCCAGTTCCGGTGGGACAGCACTTTGCTGGAACAGTTCTGCACGATTTACTGGTCAGAGCCATTCCACAGACCCACTACCAGTAGCAGTGTACTGCAATGGTATCTATTCACAAAGTGAAGCATCATCAGTTAGAAGTTTCTATCAGAAGAACAAGTTTCCTTCGGTAACCCCTTTCCTTTAGAGACTCTAATAGCAGATTCCTGATGAACCCAACATCCTTCCCTTTCTGTGCAGTGGACTCGCATTGTGCTTTAATAAAATGCCAAATCCAAAAAATCTGCAAGCTGCTCTATCTGATTTTCCATGGCTCCGTGCCTGATGGCATGCACTGGTAGAAAATTCTTTATTGTATAGTTAATTAAAACCATTACAATGTTCCAAGACATAAAATACATTACCTTCACATACTACGATAAGTTAAATGTAAAGAATTAATACCACATATTAAAAAACATTGTTTAAAAACCAAGCGGAATTTGCTGAACTCTGAATGTGACCTATGTTATCGTTTCCAATGTATTCTCAAAATGGGTTATAAATTAGATTATTTGACAAATTAATTGTTTATCAGCAGTGTCCATAGTTTTTATTATTGCTGAGCGACAAGTGCGAATGCCTTTTTCATTGAACTTCCGCCTTAGTAATTTCCGGCGTTCGCACTCTAGCACCGGGCAAATGCATATCAAGTGCAAAAAGTCTTGCACTGCAGAGCCACACAAGTTACATTCCTTAGGTCCCTGGGTCCTCCAGTCAGGTTGATCAGCATTAGTTGGCAATTGCCCCATGCGCAACTTCAAGTATTTTGATTTTAAATGGGGGGGGGGGGAGCAAGGCCTAGGTAAACTGCTGGCTCCAGCCTTGTGTAGGATTGCAAAACCATCCATTCATGTGCACGTCGTCTTAAGGTTGTATTATCATCAATCATTGAGTGCGACTTGGCCGCTTTTTTCACAATCTGCTTGAATGATACTACTGGTAGTATCCTTTGCCAAACATCTGTCAACTTTGTGATTTTCTAAGAAGTGTTTAGGTACTTTGCATAGTGTGATTTAGGGTCGTTTTGCATGGCTGACCAGAGTGCCGCATTAATTTCTAAATCACGGTTGAGCCATATGTGGTACCAGAATTTGATTGACTCGTACCTTTTGTGGAGACTTTGATGGCATGAACGGACATCAGAAAGAAACTGACAGCATGCCGAGGCAGCACATATATAGGCTCCCCGATGTCCCATTCAAAGCACGAACACAGCCATATAATGCCACCTACCGATGTGCGAGGGAATTGCTTTAAAGTTTTCCGGTCAAGTCTGGTGCCTTGAGAAATTCACAAGGTGAGGAATCTGTAGTTAGGTAGCATCCATTCCAGAAAAGGTGTTACCAAAGATCTTTTTTAGTAAATGTATGCTCTGAATTTGTGAATACAGAAAAGTAGTAAACTTACTCCAAAGTGTAAATTATTTGAAAGTGTAAGATACCTTTGTGATTCAGGCGCCTAGTGTTGACTCTGGACATTGCAAATTGTTCTTCTTTAAAGACTTTTTCAGTCTCAATATCTCAGGACTTCTCCCTAAAGCTCACAATGCACAGAGACTCCAACAAAAAAAAACAACAAAAAAAACTCAGATTGTGTTTCTCACCGCCATTGTGTTTGGACATACTTCTTGAGCTCTAGGACCATTGAGCTACAACCCACATCCATTCGACTCCAGTGACCATAAAAGCCAGCCACATTATCTAGAGACCCATGTTCAACAACACACTTCAATTTTGACCCAGACCAAAGGGCTTCAGTTCATATGAGAATGACTTGTTGAGAGGGGTTATGGAGAACGTAAGCTGCCAGTTTTGCACGAAGTGCAATTCCGAGTTCCTGTAGTTGAACTATCAAAAAGTTTGCTGTCTTGGTTTACCTCAAGACCAATTGTAATCAACCTGTGTGGCCTACTAGGCTTTCGAAAATTAAATAAAATCTGCTATAGAAGAGAGACGCATCCACATTATATCATGCAGAGATACAACCCTACAGATTGGACACAAGTCTTGAGACCCAAGAATCTAGATGGGTCTTATTCTGAAAGGGAGGTGTGGTCTGCACTGTCTCAAGGTCAAGTAAAACAGAGTCCAGATACCCTGTCCTCTGGGCCTCCAAGATCGAGGATGAAGGAACTTGTGGGGCACCCCCAAAACATGCACCTAGAACAAAAGTAACCGCGATGTCACCCATTCCTTGCACAACACCAAAGGATCAACCCTCCAGGTTTCAAGTTCGAAAATAGTCGGACACAGTGGCCAAGCACTGGTCTCCAGTGTGCCAGGCATTGCACCATAATGCGGGAACAAGAGGCCCTGAAAGTTGGCCTCAGCCACTGGCCCCAAGTCAGCTCAGTGCATTAAGCCGACTGCGGGTCCAGAGAATCCTCAACTACCAGGCACCCAGACTTGACTACTCGGGATGGCTTCATGACCACAAGGCACCAACCCTATACCTTTGGTGCCGAAGCCACCTTCATAGCTGGTACTGAGATGCCCCTTGACTCCTGCCTTGACATCAAGCAATGCAATTCCAACCAATGACCTTCAGAAGTGCTGAATGTCAGCAACACAAGCCCTAAGTCCACTCAAGCTTAGAGAAGATTCAAGTTCGGTACACACAGCAGGAAGGAGCCAGAAGCTAGCCCACCTCATAAAGAGGAAACTCACCTTGGAGAAGGCTATTTCAGAAGACCTCTAGACCTACCGCATCTTGAAAACATGAAGGCCTCAGAACATCAACCCATCTATATTTCCAACACCAAGCCCTATTCCACCATTATCACCACCGCAGATGCCAGACAGGTCACCTCGACTTAAATACTAGAACAGACCACAAGAGACATTTGGACCTCATGATCCCTACTTTGAGCCAATCCCACAAAATGATAGGAATGATCCCTGGCAGGACTATACTGCTGACACTTAGGATAACTCAAACCTCGTTATCTACCCGGTAAAGGCTGCCCCACTAGACTAGACAATAGCTTATCATGCTGTCATTCATGAGCGACTGTTCACCACAAGTTGATACTGTAATGAGGTGAAGAGGAAGATTCATTTAAAACTGAAGTCTTCGCATTTCCTGCAGACCCTCGTGAGTATGACTTGTTGCACAGTAGAGAACTTCAAAGAGCAAGTTAAGGTCTAGGTGGTCACACCCAGAACTGAGGAGAAATATAAGCCTGCCCCCAGAGACCCCATTCACATCAGTTGTCATGTACTGCTTGAGCCTATTAGTTGTTCACACAACTGGCTAGAGTTTTTGAACAATGCACAGTAGCAACCTCATGCGACAGGGCATGCCAGAAGATCAATTCAGTTGGAAAGTGTGTTGCTTCGGTGGCAGCAGCACAGTAGTATAGTGCCAATTCTCTAGGGCTCCTCAACATACAACAGGTATTGAGAGGAGAAGGGACATCTAGTTAAGCATCTTCTGGAGGCATAGCAGAAGAGAGACAAGGAGCTGGTTAACATCTCTCTGATAGACTTTTGGCTGCAGATTCCTTATGTTTGAATTTCCCTGCTGTCAGACTGGATCCAGAAACCTTTGCGTGAGCAGTACCCCTGCGCTCTGTCAGGTGGCTTCATTTGGTTCTGCATGGCGACGTCACGGTCACCAATATAGGCGCCACTGAGGCGTGCAGAGATCTTTCCACGCTAGTTAGCGCTTATTCGGTGTGTGGAAAAGTAAATTTTGCCATGTTCTGTGTCCCTACGTGTCATCCATCATATGTTATGTGTGCATGATTAAATATGCATATGCATTCCCCATGTTCGATTAATGACGCAATTATAGTTGTGTCCATCTCTAATATGCCAGTTTCCAGTTCTCGTGAATACTACGAATATCAGGCCTATGTAAAGCTACGTTGCCACGTTTCTCAGTGTGCACGTTATTCCATTGTAAAGTCCCCGTTTCTAGGCCTCAAAAGGGCCTGGACACCAGATTCAGCTCCTGTCTCCTGAAGCCTCGCTGAGGAGCGATACAGCCCCCACCTGTATCCTCGACCCTTCACTTACTTCCTGCCTCGCAGTGCCCGGTCCAGCCTGGCTCAGTCTCTGAGTCTGCCAAGAATATGTTATGATTCCAGTTATCAGTTCAGTCCTCCTTCTCTGCATTCCTAAGCTACTGAACTGCATCAATAGTTTCCGTCATTGTCTAGCCTTCATGTCTCCACGTTAGAGAAATACTGCATTTAATGGTCATTTAATATTCTTCATCACGCACTACATGTAGAATAATGCATGGTCCAGTCTTAGAATCAAGTCAGCCTTTCCTCTCCTGACTTCTAGTTTATATCAACATGTTCTCTAAACATCAGATACTAGATACTGTTTAGGTACATGTCGCCCTGACTCTCCAGACTTCAGTCTCTGCTCCTAGCACAGAGTTCATAGCCCCAGCTTCTCCTAGTGATACGTCATTGCTAGTTTGCGCGCACCATCAGGTTAGAGGTCCTGGCTCCTTAGGTAGCCCCCTCCATGGTTTCCGCCCCATTCATGACATATTCTGTTACGTTTGCATCACATGTCTATGTATACGCCCAGTTACACCTACTTTCGCCCTTATCTTTCGCGACTGCTACGCGTCACGCCTTCTGCTCCACCCACTGCTACGCCTACTGCAATGTAATGCTATGTGTTTGCGTTATGTATATATGCTCATGTATTGTTATTAAAAGTCAGCGCGCTCATCCCAGATCCAGCCCCAGCAGCTGCTGGGCCCTGTCATCCTATTCCTATGCAGGTTGTCCTGTTCCTGTCCTTATGCTGTATTAAACCTGCAAAAACTCCTACTACCTCGAATCTTGACTCTTATTTATTGAGCTATCTGTTATGATATATGTCTAGTCAAAAAGAGAGGTATTATTTATTTATTTACCACATAATGGCGCCCGAACAGGAACTTGCCCTTTCCCCACGCGTCGGTGAAGCCACGCCGACCCCCTGACCCTCTGCAGTCGTGACGGAACTCTTCTGTGCACCGGCAGATATTTCTGCTTCAAGTATCCCTCAGGCCCACGGAGGAGACGGAGGAGGCGGTCCAGCATCCAAACGAGACGGTGGAGGAACGCGGCGAGTCCCGACCAGAGCCCAAGCCAAGAGTTCAAGGTCCGAGGTATCCGGAGGTCCACCCGTAACTGAAGTCCGAAGTTCGTCGTCCGTCGTCGTAGCAGTCCAGTCCAGTCCGAGGCTTTCCGTTCTTGCTGCCCGGTGAGTACCATTACTGGGGTAGTATCTAGACAGGGTCAATCTAAATTGACTCTGGTCCGTGGGTTGGTGGTACACAGACTCACAAACGAAGTGTTCACCTAGGTGGATACGGGTCTTGATGCGTCCCTTTATGGGACCGGTATGTTCCGTACTGTTTCAGCAGTGCATCCAGTAAACTCTAGTCTGTTCCGTTCTCGAGAAAATTCTTGTGTTTCTGTTCTCAGTATTCCAGGTAATATTCTGTCCGAACTGTTATGTTATGATGTTGTTCAATGTATTTCCAATGTCGTGGTATGCCTGAATTGTTTTCCCAGTTGTTATTGTTTCTCGTGTATTGTATTGTGTTCCGATTCAAGTTTACAATGTCTCTCTTTTCGAGATTACGTCAGTTAAAAACTAGAAAGGGTTTGTTAGAAGAAGCAGTTCCTGTTCCGCCGAGGGACAGTCCAGGTCACTTTATGTATCAGAAGCATGGCATAAGCGCCATATTGTATCTAGATTTATGGGTAGAGTATACCAAACAGTTAGAAGAAAAGTATAGATGGCCCGTATCGGGTACATGGGATGCCGAGTGCATCATGCGAGTAGAAGAAGCATTATGGAAAAAGAAAGCCAGACGGTCACAGAAAGATGCCATCGAGTTATGGCGTAAAGAATCTCATAAAAGAACTGAAAAGGAAATCAGAAAGTCAGAATTAAGTAGAGAATCCTTAGAACGAGCACAAGAAAAAGAACTAATCGAGATTGGTGAACAAGTCAAAGCCGAACAGTCAGACAGACAGAGGCATGCCCTTATTAGGGGTATGTATCCTCTCCTTGCCGAGGGCTTGCCAAAAGCGACCCCAGAGGCATCCAGTAATTTTCCGCCACCATTAGTTCCGACCAAGCTACGTCACAAACAGACCGCAGCTGATATTTTTATTTCGTCCTATTTGGACGACACAGTCCCAGAATATGCAAATCCTGTTCGTGCTCCGCCAGTCCCTGTAAATCAGGCACTTCCCGCTCCTCCAGACACCGGAGTACCTGTTACGGTACCCCCGGTCCAGCCCGCCATACAAGTCCAGCCTGCATTTTCATTTCCCACTCTGCCAGGACGAAGAGCCTCAGTAGACGACTCTAGTTTAGGGGCCGCAGGGGGAGGTACTCCTCAAACCCCGCCGCCACACAAGCGTTTAACGACAGCCGAATTACATGCACAAGCGTCACAGCGTACGCCTAGACATCAGACTGTAGCAGAAATAAGAAAATCCCTTGCCGAATGCGGCTATGATCCAGTCCCAGGCGAGGATAATATGGTTTTATATTCATTCCGCGTAAGAAAGGTGGCCGAGTATCTAGTCACCTTACCGAATATGAAAGAAGATCTAGACAGAATATATCGTTTCATCCGTACAGGGGATGATCCAGAAAGTATTAGGGAGGCCATGTCTCAAAGGAAAGCCGAGATCCAGCTCATGATATTAAAGTTTCTGATCAATTGTCTAATAAGAGAACAAGATTACCCGTCTAAAGATCCGGCTGAAATGAAAACCCTGACAAGGTGGAGTGATAATATAGCCGAGGGTAAGCACAAGACCGTAGGTGCTATGGAGAGTATGTACAAGAAAATCCGTAGAGAAATAATAAAGATACACGAACAGCGTAAAGCAGCACAAGTAAGCGAGAAAGAAAGTAACTCTGATACTGAAGAGGTAGAGGACGAGAATCCCGCCAGAATAGCGTATGTAGGAAAACCTAGATTTCCAGATCGCCATTTACGCCTAGAACACAAGTCTATTTTCCATTCTCCAGCACCAGAACAAGGTTCACTAGAACAAGTATTCCAAGCTACCGATCACATTCTGAAATCACGAATCGGTTACAGTGAGTTAAGTACCATGCATGAACAAGAACTAGCCCGATCAGCAGTCCGATGGATTACTGATTCTACCACTTTTCCAGACGAAATAGTGGCACAAATGTTTCTGAAAATGCCCCCAGCCGAACAACGACTGGTGGGTATGTATATGATTCAGCACCTCATTACTTTGTATGAGGGTCAGCACTCTGATCCAGGTCCGTTACATGATGTCCTGAACGAGTTACTCCAGTATAGATGGAAAGGTCTAGGTACCGATTTAATTAGTGTCATTCTAGAACAGCGTCACAAATATAGAACGTTTCTGAACCCGCATTTTGTTCATGCCTCACCCCCAGAAAGAAAACCATTTTACATGGAAAGACAGAATCCGTTACGAGAAGTCCACCCAGTTAAAGGAACGGGTGGCGAAATGCAGCGAGTGTTTGTTTACACTCCAATTACAAAGATGGAACTCCTCGAGATGAAGAAATTAATTCCCTGTCATGACAAAGATCCAGCAGGGTTCCATAGAGAATTAAAAGACATGCTCCGTATGGGAGAATACACATATCCAGATATAATTAAAATGTTAAAGGTTCTGCTGCCCGCAGGGGTGTATGAAAAGCTCAAGGAAAAAGAATGGGAGGTGGGAGAGAAAAAGATCGATTGGGCAGTTCTAGAAGCTGAAGACAAGGCACGAGTACCAGGTACCGGTCTTGGAGATAAATGTAAAGAATTACCGGAATTATTAATACAAGTTTTACCCAGATTATTGACAACTAGAAAAGAAGACTGGGATGCAATCTCAGCCTGTAAACAGAAGCAAGATGAGGATATTAGTGATTTTTATTCTAGATTTGAAAAATGTTTCAGTATCAACAGTGGCCTCAAGACAAGTAGTGAGTCATACCCTCACCTTTTTGTTACTAAATTAGTCGAGAATTCAAGTCCACAAATTAAAAATCGAGTTCTGAAAGTCGAAAGTACCTGGCAAGCTAATACCCCGTCCCAGATGTTGCAAATGCTTCAATACCACCAGAACAGAATCAGGGAAGAGCAAGAACATGAAAGAAAACGTATGAAAGACACGAAAATGAAAGTACTAGTTGCACAATCTGTTCCTCAAGACAGTCAGAAGAGGGGTCCGAATCAAGCCAGTCATCCTGCAGCTCCCGTTAAAGGGAACTGCAATTATTGTAAACAGCCAGGTCATTTCATAAATGAGTGTGCAGTTCTGAAACACAACATAGCTACTGGTAAGACTAAAGAAAGACCACGTCCGCCTAGACAAGAACAAGTTTCACAGATTCCTCAGCCACAGAATGCACCACAGACAGTTCCAGCACCGCAGCCTATTGCTGCAACACAGCACGTTACATCGCAGATGTACCAGTATGCACAGTCTGAGTATCCAGAGTACCAGCAGTATTCATGAAACAGCCTAGAGAGGGAGGTAGGCTTGCCTCTCATCGAGATACCTGTAGATCAAGAAGGTCCCTATGTTCACAGTCAAGTATTAGGGAAAGACAGAAAGTTTTTGATTGATACAGGGGCAAGTAGGACCACAATTAGTCACGCCGAAGTTCCAGGGGCTCCGCTCTCAGGCTCAAGAAATGTTTCCCTTGGATTTTCAGGAAAACCTATCGTAAATGAGATTTCAAAGCCAGTTACTCTAGAAGTAGGTCCATTGTCCCGCACTACTGATCTGTTACTTACTAAGTCATGTCCAGAAAACCTATTAGGCATTAAGACACTGAAAGAGTTAGGTGCAGTTATATGCTGTTCCCCAGAGGGAATACGATTGTTCCTACGTGACTTTAAGGGTCACTATGTATTACGAGATTTTGATTCAAGACTGTCTAATGTCCCGCAGCACTTATGGGCGCAAGGTCCAACTGATGTAGGTTACATGCAAATCACACCCTATCGTGTGACTCTCAAGCCAGGTGTAGTGTTACCACGAATCAGACAGTACAGATTGCCACCTGAGGCTGTAGCAGCCTTATCCAAAATTATTGACGAGCTTATTGCTCAGGGAGTGGTTGTAGAAACTGACTCCAATGTATGTAATTCTCCGATCATTCCAGTCATGAAACGTACTGATCCAAATGCACCCCCAGTATATCGATTAGTGATTGACCTACGAGAGCTTAATAAATGTATTATTCCTCAGTACCCAGTTGTCCCAGACATCTCTTCCCTATTAACGGCCATTGATTCCGAAGCCACGTTCTTCACTGTCATAGACCTCAAGAACGCATTTTTCAGTGTTCCTATTCATCCAGACAGCCAGTTCCTTTTCGGATTTTGTTTAAATGGAAGGAGCTATATGTTCACACGAGCTCCTCAAGGTTTCACAGAAAGTCCTAGTATTTACAGTCAAGCACTCAAGAGACAACTAGACAACATTCACATGCCAACTGACACTGCCCTGCTCCAGTATGTCGATGATCTACTGATCACAGCCCGTTCTGAACGTGCTTGCGAGCAAGCATCCCTTACAGTTTTGTATTTCCTAGCCGAGATGGGGCACAAGGTGTCCCCTTCTAAGCTTCAATTCTGTGTCCAGCAAGTGGTCTACTTAGGACACTTACTGTCCAAGAGGGGTAGGCAGTTGACACCAGACCGTATCCAGTTAATAGCGAGTCTTCCTCAGCCCAAGACACAGAAGGAGGTACGTGCTTTTATCGGCCTCACTTCTTACTGTAGACAATGGATTCCCCAGTATGCATTTCTAGCCAAACCACTGATACAGTTAACGACACAGGAGGCAGCCGTATCGACTGTCCTCCCTTGGACATCTGAACATACACTTAGTTTCAATGAGTTAAAGAAAGCCCTATGCCAAGCTCCAGTTCTAGCAACACCGAACTACAGTAAGCCTTTTACACTTTTCGTTACTGAACGTGAAGGTACAGCATTATCTGTTCTCACACAAGATCAAGCAGGACAATACAAGCCCTGTGCTTATTTTTCGAGCACATTAGATCCTGTAGCCCAGGCTCTGCCTGCGTGCCTCAAGTCAGTTGCAGCCACAGCACTAGCTATCAGACAAAGTGATTCCATAGTCTTAGGACATACCTTGACAGTACAAGTTCCACATTCCGTGGAAGTTCTTTTAAACCGAACACAAACTCAGCACTTGACAATTGCACGTTTAACAGGTTATGAATTGACACTGTTCCAGCCACACATAGAAATCAGACGCTGCAACATCCTGAATCCTGCTACACTGTTACCATCAGTTAATTCAAATCCTGCCACACACGACTGTGTGGAAGTAGTTAACATTATGACTAAGCCAAGACAAGATCTGACAGATATTCCGTTATTAGATCCCGACCTGACACTTTATGTGGATGGTTCATGTATGAGAACTAGTACAGGAGAACTAGTCGCCGCGTATGCAGTGACTACTGACACCGAAGTTATTGAAACACACCGTATTGATACCCTGTCCGCTCAAGCAGCAGAGCTAGTTGCTCTGACACAAGCCTGTATACACGCCAAGAACTTGAAAGTTAATGTTTACACAGATTCACGTTACGCATTTGGAGTTGTACACGACTTCGGAGTGCTCTGGCAGGAGAGAGGTTTCATGACTTCTCATGGAACCAAGATTCAGCATGGTCTCCTTATTCAAGCTCTGTTAGATGCCATACACTTGCCGACATCTATTGCTATCATGAAGTGCAAAGCACATACGAAAGTTACTGACACTATTTCCCAAGGTAATGATCTAGCAGATCGCACAGCCAAGCTTACAGCACAGACTCCAGACATTCAAGTTAATCAGACACATACTCCAGATCCGATTACATGCATGACAGTTAAGGACCCTACACAAGATGTCATAGACATACAGTTACACGCTACTCCCGAAGAAATCAAGAAATGGTCCGAACAAGGAGGGGTCCAGACAGATCAAGGATGGTTAACGAAGGGTAGAGCCACATGGTTTCTCCCCGACTCTATGGTTCAAGTCATTATTAATACCGCACATAGTCCAGCACATTTAGGAGAAAAAGCTATGTTAGACAGTATCCAGAACATTTGGTTCAACAAGCATTTACGAGCTGCAGCCAAGCAGAAAGTCCGTACCTGTATGATATGTTGTCAGTTTAATCCAGGTAAAAGTGTCCCGGTGGAACAAGGTGGATTCCAGCCCCCTGACCACCCTTTTGAAGTCCTCCAGATGGATTATATTCAGATGGAGCGATGTCGAGGTTTCAAGTATGTCCTTGTAGTTGTATGCGCTTTGTCCAGGTGGACAGAAGCATATCCAGTTCCAGATTACACAGCCGCGACCACTGCCAAGCAGTTGGTTCGTGAGTTCTTCCCTCGTTATGGACTCCCTAGAGTCGTATATTCTGATAACGGCCAGCCATTCTCATCTGAACTCATGAAGCATGTTTCCCTGTTGTTAGGGTACCAGTGGAAGTTCCATTGTGTACGCCATCCTGAAGCAGCCGGTCTCGTAGAGAGACATAATCAGACTCTGAAAATCCGTATTGCAAAGGTGTGTAAAGAAAAAGGTGTGGACTGGCTAGTAGCTCTGCCAGTCGCTTTATTTTATATGCGCATGGTCGCACATTCCAGATCAGGTCTGTCCCCGTATGAGGTCGTTTTCGGCCGCCCCCCTAACATGTGGGGTACACCTAGACCCCGAAGTATTACCGATGTTTCAAGTAATATGCTGACAGATTACCTAGCTTCCTTGATGTCTGCCCTCAACTCATGTCGTTCACAGGTTGCCGCCGCATTTCCAGACAATACCGAGGTGGCACCGCACGAAATCGTTCCAGGATCCATGGTGATGGTCCGCAACTTTGACAGATCAAGTCCGCTGGAGCCTCGTTGGAAAGAGCCCCGACAGGTCCTCCTCACCACCCGTACAGCCGTGAAGTTGGAAGGACGCAAAGGCTGGGTGCACCTTTCTCATATTAAACTTTTTAATGGACTGAAACCCGTCTTAAAGAACATTTCCCAGGATTTGAAGGATTGCCAAAATATTGTTCTCAAGGACTGTCCCGCCAAAGACATTGCTACAACCCCTCCCCTGTTAGAGAAAACTCCACAACAGGAGTACAAGCTAAAACTCCGGTCTAGTAAAATAAGTCAGTCAGTTTGATTGTCTAAGTCCTCCCCTAGGTGAAACGGTTAGACTGTTTCTGACATGTATAAAATAGACCCCCATAGTGAGAGAGTTAGTCAAAACTCAATCCGATGTATCGTTTTTCTATGTTTCATATTGTTTCTCAGCCTTATGATTTCCTGCACCAGTTATGCATTTTACCTGTATTTCCCAGTTCTTCATGTAAATAAGTCTGCTAATGCTACAGTAGAGCACACGTTTAGTGATCTGCCTCCTCATGAACTCTCTTACCGCCTCGCCATGCGAAATAACTCATTTATCCGCATGTTACATTACTCACACCAGACCAGCAATGCCACTAATTGTTGGGTGTGTGGTCGACTCCCCCCTTTCCAGACACCGAAGGGAGTCCTGCCACTTTTTCCTTATCCATTCTCACATAATGGTTCGTGTGGAGCATGGTCCACGTTAACGTCATCCTCAACAGATATGTCTTTTCTTAACAGTACATGTTTTCCAGACAAGCAAGGTCTTCCCCACAGAACAGGGTTAGATCTAGAAAATGAAGTGTATAATTTAGGTAATTATTCGTCGAATTTCATGGTCTTGAATGTTCAGTCTGATACTACTCCAGACTTACCTGCTATTTCAGTACTACCAGTCAAAGGCGAATTATGTGTCCGTAATTATGGTTCCGTACACGTAGGACATAGTGATTGTACTACTATTGTCAAGTATAGTGACAGTGGGAAATCTATTTTCAAAGCTTCACGTCATTCTTATTTTATTTGTGGTCAAACCGCATATGTTCGTTTGCCCCTCGATTGGGAGGGAACCTGTTACATTGCCTTCCTACTGCCACCAGTTTTCCTAGCCCCATCTGATTATCACAGGAATACACATCTAGTACACGTTAGACATAGAAGGGAGTCCCCAATTGTCGATTATACTGAAACTGCTCTAGAACAGTATACAGATTTCAACAGAGGTTTCTTTTTCTTTATAGGACCTATCCAGAATAGTAAACTGATCCGTAGGTTAACCAGAACCCTCGAAGCTGTAGTAAATGAGACTGCCTCTGCTCTAGGTAACTTAACCGAAGAGCAATCTGCTATGAGATTTGTCGTTTTACAGAATCGTCTCGTCCTTGACGTCATACTGGCCGATAGGGGCGGGGCCTGTAGAGTCATCGGATCTAGTTGCTGCATTTTCATTCCAAATAACGCGCCGTCTGTTTATTCAGCTATAACCAGACTCCATAAAATTGCCCATCTGATACACCAAGATCCAGGCACCTGGACATGGTCCGGTTGGTTCTGGAATATAATTTCCGCATGGGGATGGAAAATATTGTCCTTTCTAGGTATTGCAGTAGCGATCATATTCAGCTGCTGCCTCTGTATACAATGTGGCCCTGCGATTTGCGGCATTTGTGCTACCTCTTGTATTCCTAGTCCCAAGCCCCGTTCTAAATCCCGTTCCAGGATAATTCGAGACGAGCAAATGATACTGTATGAAATGATAGATGGTATCATGAATATTGATGTTTCCTGATGGAAACGTAGTGACAAGGAGGGAATGTGGAAAAGTAAATTTTGCCATGTTCTGTGTCCCTACGTGTCATCCATCATATGTTATGTGTGCATGATTAAATATGCATATGCATTCCCCATGTTCGATTAATGACGCAATTATAGTTGTGTCCATCTCTAATATGCCAGTTTCCAGTTCTCGTGAATACTACGAATATCAGGCCTATGTAAAGCTACGTTGCCACGTTTCTCAGTGTGCACGTTATTCCATTGTAAAGTCCCCGTTTCTAGGCCTCAAAAGGGCCTGGACACCAGATTCAGCTCCTGTCTCCTGAAGCCTCGCTGAGGAGCGATACAGCCCCCACCTGTATCCTCGACCCTTCACTTACTTCCTGCCTCGCAGTGCCCGGTCCAGCCTGGCTCAGTCTCTGAGTCTGCCAAGAATATGTTATGATTCCAGTTATCAGTTCAGTCCTCCTTCTCTGCATTCCTAAGCTACTGAACTGCATCAATAGTTTCCGTCATTGTCTAGCCTTCATGTCTCCACGTTAGAGAAATACTGCATTTAATGGTCATTTAATATTCTTCATCACGCACTACATGTAGAATAATGCATGGTCCAGTCTTAGAATCAAGTCAGCCTTTCCTCTCCTGACTTCTAGTTTATATCAACATGTTCTCTAAACATCAGATACTAGATACTGTTTAGGTACATGTCGCCCTGACTCTCCAGACTTCAGTCTCTGCTCCTAGCACAGAGTTCATAGCCCCAGCTTCTCCTAGTGATACGTCATTGCTAGTTTGCGCGCACCATCAGGTTAGAGGTCCCGGCTCCTTAGGTAGCCCCCTCCATGGTTTCCGCCCCATTCATGACATATTCTGTTACGTTTGCATCACATGTCTATGTATACGCCCAGTTACACCTACTTTCGCCCTTATCTTTCGCGACTGCTACGCGTCACGCCTTCTGCTCCACCCACTGCTACGCCTACTGCAATGTAATGCTATGTGTTTGCGTTATGTATATATGCTCATGTATTGTTATTAAAAGTCAGCGCGCTCATCCCAGATCCAGCCCCAGCAGCTGCTGGGCCCTGTCATCCTATTCCTATGCAGGTTGTCCTGTTCCTGTCCTTATGCTGTATTAAACCTGCAAAAACTCCTACTACCTCGAATCTTGACTCTTATTTATTGAGCTATCTGTTATGATATATGTCTAGTCAAAAAGAGAGGTATTATTTATTTATTTACCACAGGTGAAGAGCTACCCCTCTGTCTCTTTTTGATATACTTTTTTCAACGTTTTGTCAAAGATTTTTTCGTGAGTGCTGAGGGAATGTCCTCTAGAAAGGTAGGGTTCAAGCCATGTAGCGCCTGTCACCACACCATATCAGTTACTGACCCGCACCTTGTGTGCTTATGGTATCTCGATCACAATTTTAAGTCGTGCTTAGACTGCCGGGCCATGGCACCGAAGGCTTTGAGAGAACTGTCCCTAAAGCTGCTTGCAGCCCAGCAGTCGACGTAATCTAGCTTGTCTCCTAGGAGGTCTTGGCCCCCATCGAGGAAAAGGAGGTCGCGGCACTGCTCCAGAAGCCCTAAGTCATCTTCGTCACAATCAAGGTCCTCGGGACATTTGGGGAAGAAGCACAAAACGAAGTCTAGACTGACTTTGACTTCACTTCATCCATCAAGGACTGGTGAGATGAGTAGGCAACATAAACATTCTAGTCGCGGTTCTGTGGAGCCGTTCCCAGGTACAACTCTGTGCCTCCTCCCGTTTCCGGGAGCAGGACGACCCTCACTCCAAATTTATGAGGCTATGTGCCGAGTATTTGAGTGGGCCGACCCCTTCCATGTGCCTTCGGGCTCCACGGGGTTCGGATGAGGCCCCATCAGGTTCTGCACCGATCGCTTGAGCCTCGTGGGGTTTCATAGATCTGATCCTGGATCCAGGCTGTCGCCGGTCGTGCGACAGCCACCTTCTCCAATGCACGTCGATGCTCCTGGGGCCTATCCGCAGCGCCAATCCCAATTTTATTCCGGATTTGGAGTTGGAAGTGCATCAATCAACTCTGATTCCAATGCCGACGGAGCCCAGTGGCTCTAAGTTGTAGCCTGAGCATAGAGGCATGGGGGATGGGAAGAGTGGGAGGGGTCTCTGGACCCTTTAGAACACCAGTTGTACACCCCTAATGAAAATTTGGACTGATACGAGGATCTAGCAGGAGCCAGTGGACTTGACACCCCTCCAGATACTGGTATGTTCTCTCTACATACCGTGACTACAGAGGAGGGAGCGTCTTAGGCGATGGTGAAGAGGGCAGCGGAGGTCCTTGACCTCAAACTTCCCTTTGTGGCAATCAAGACTAACCTCTTGAATAAAGTGCTTCAGCCAGGGCCTTCCTCAACCGAACACCTATTGCCCTTTCACGAAGCACTGACTGATGTCCTGCTAGGAGCTTGGTCCAAACCTAGCACAGGTGCTCGTGTAAATAGGACAATTGCCCGCCGGCATCGCTTAGCTATAGGTGATCCTAGTTTTCTCAGCAAACACCCCACCTCTGAGAGCTTGGTAGTTCAAGCCTCAACATCCCATGGTGCGTTCCCTGCTGCTCCCCAGCACAGGGAATCCTAGAGGCTGAACACGCTTGGGAAGATGTTTTCTTCCGCCAACCTGATATTGTGTTGGGTGAATACTGCATGCCTTTTGGGCTGTTACACCCATACCCTATGGGAAACGGTTGCACAGGTGCTGCCGCAGGTCCCGAAGGAGACCCAGGCCATCCTCTCCCAAGCAGTAAAAGACGGGAGAGATGTAGCAATGTTCACCATTAAATGTGGCCTGGATACAACTGACTTGCTGGGCAGAGTGGTTTTGTCGACGGTGGCCTTACAGCACTACGCCTGGCTGAGAACATCTGGCTTTTCAGGGAATTTCCAGGCCAACCTCATGGATATGCCCTTCAATGGGACTCCTCTCTTCGGAGAGGAGGCAGACTTGTGCTGGAGCGCTTCAAGGACTAGCAAGCTACGGCCAAGTCCTTGGGCCTCTCAGTGACATCTTGCCCAAAGTCTGCCTTTCACCCCTTTCGTGGCTATGTAAGGAGATTCTATCTGTTCCAACCATACCCCAGCCACCATCCTGTGCATGCTTCCCAAGTTGTGCGAGGACGTGGCACGGTGCATTCTGATCAGATGGGAATGGTAGCCACTAGCCATCCGCCACCAACTCCTTGGCAGCTGCAGCCTTAAAGCCCTCCTAGTTTGGTTCTGCAAGACCATGGGTGCACAGTTGGAGGGAGAATCCAAAATCATCTCCTCCACTGGCAGTCTACAATATCGGACAAATGGGTCTTGCGGATCATTCAGAGGGGTTACTCCCTCCCTTTTGAATCTTTCCCTCCCCACCATCTCACGAATGGCTGGCGGAGGATCATCTTTTCTCGCTCTGAGTGGAAGTTACATCTCTCCCGGCCAAAGCGATTATAGAAGGCTATCAATATCAGAAGTAGCCAGTGGTAGGCATTCCCGCTACTTTTTGATACCCAGAAAGAACAAAGGTCTTCATCTTATTCTAGACCTCCGAACTGTCGATCTCTTCCTCACAAAGGAGAAATTCAAGATGCTCACTTTGGCTCACGTCTTGTCTGCCCTAAACCAGGGAGACTGGCTGGTAGCATTGGACTTGCAGGATGCATATTTTCACATCCCCATCCTGCCTACCCACCAGCGTTTTCTGTGGCTCAAGGTAGGTCACACATACTTTCACTTCACTGTGCTTCCCTTTGGCCTTTCCAGCGCCCCTCAGGTGTTCACCAAGGAGCTCATCTGCGCAGGTTAGGGGTTTCCGTCTTCCCTTACCTCGACCACTGGCTGTTGAAGGCAGCCTCACCCCAGACTGTCGTCTGCCACCTCCAGACTAAGGTGGACCTCCTGCATTTGCTGGGGTTCAGCACAAAGTGCCAAAGTCACACCTAACTCCTTCCTAGATGCTGTCTTTCATCTGAGCAGTTCTGGACATAGTGCCGTTTCAACCTTATCCTTCCGGGCAGCGATTCCAGGATACTCGGGTTATGCTATCAATGTTTCAGCCTCTACCCTGGATTTCAGTGAGTATGACTCTGAGACTGCTGGGCCTTGTGGCCTTCAGCATCCTGTTGGTAAATCATGCCAAATGGCGAATGCAGGCTCTGCAGTGGGACATGAAGTTCCAGAGGGCGCAGCATCAGGGGAATCTCTTCAACATGGTCCAGATCTCAGAGGGAACTGCAAAGGACGTGCAGTGATGGCTAACAAACCGCGATTGAGTCAGAGGCAGACCTTTCTCCCTTCCTCAACCAGATCTCACAATAGTGACAGATTCATCACTCCTGGGATAGGGCGGCCATCTGGGAGAGGTGGAGATCAGAGGACTCTGGTCTCTGGGGGAATTGGGACTGCACATCAAACTGTTGGACCTCCGGGTGATCCGACTAGCGTTGAAAGCATTTCTTTCCTCTGTTAAGAGGAAGTTGGTGCAAGTGTTCAGACGACGCCACCGCTGTGTGGTACTTCAACAACCAGAGCGGGATGGGACCGTGGACTCTTTGTCAAGAGAACCTGTGTAGGAGGTTGGCTTAGTGTATGGTTCAAACTTATTTAAGTGAAGCACCTTGCACTAATACAGACAACCCTTATATTGATTTTAGTGGACTTAGACAACCATAGAAAGCTCTCTAAGTAGTGGCTGTGGAGAGCAGCCTTCTAGCTTAGTCCTACACCCTGCCTCTCTTGAGATGGCTGGAACAGCAGGGAATAACCCTGGTGGTTCAACACTTGTCATGTTCTCTGAATCCCAGGGCAGATTAACTCAGCTGTCGATGCCTAGCAGATCACAAATGGTGTCTCCACTCAGAGGTGGTGAAAGGTCTCTTTCAGCAGTGGAGAGAGTCTTGGTTAGGTCTGTCGCCTCTGAAGAGCACGCGTAGTGTCGGCAGTTGTGCGGGTTGGGAGTTTCCAAGGTGGCTATCGTTCGGCGATGCTTTATATGGTGAGTGGAGCACAGGCCTCCTGTATGCCTTTCCACCTATACCACTCCTGCCCAGAGTTCTCAAGAAGATCAGGAACAACCGGGCCCAAATTATTTTTGTGGCTCCGGACTGGGCACGGAGAGTTTGGTATCCTGAGCTGAAAATGAGCATCAAAACTCCGATCAGGCTGCCCCTTTGGGAGAATCTTCTGTCACAGCAGCAGGGGATGGTCCTACACCCGAACCTGTCAACTCTCCGCCTCCTTGCACGGAGATTGAGCAATAACAGTTGATAGCTTTTGACAGTCCTCCTGAAGTTTGCAAAGTTATCTTGGCGGCCCTTCACCAAAACCGTATATGCCTGCCGTTGTGGTAAAATATTGTACAGAAAAGTCTGACGCTCTTCCTGCCTCTCTTTCTGATATTCTTCTCTTTATTCTTACCCTTGCCCAGCATGGCTCTGCTCTGCTCTGCTCTGGGCACTTTGAAGAGTTATCATTCTGCTCTATCCACTTTCCTGCAGCTGCCGACCAACCCTCTTTATTTAAGACCCCTATTGTAATTAGGTTCCTAACAGAACTTGTACATTCATTTCCTCCTTCATAATGCCTCAGTGGGATCCAAACCTGGTTCTCATTACCTCATGTGTGCTCCAATTGAGCCGTTTAACAATTGTCCCCTCTTGCTGCTTACCATCAAGACAGCTTTTCTAGTGGCAATAACATCTGCCATGAGGGTGAGTGAGCTGTGGGATTTATCATCCAAGCCCAACGCAAAACGAACAATTGATGGACAGAATGTTGAATAATGTGAAACATTCACCCCATTACAGAGATATGCAAATCAGTCTTGACCCTCTTCCTCCCAGGCCAGGTCCTCCCTGGACCAGAAACGAGCATCCTGGGACCGGTTTCGGGATTTCACCCCTCATCAGCCATGCTAGATTAACTCCAGTGGCATGGAGAGCACAGGGCCCAAGTCTGGGCACACCCGTCCCACTCATGGTGACAAATGTAAAAGAATGTTGAACAATGTCAAATAATCACCCCAGTACAGAGATCTGGGCCTAAATCCATCGTTTTTTCGCTCCCTATGCCATTCCAGTTTAAACCCAGCCATATGGGGGCGTGGCCAAGATGGAGAACGGTTAGGACATGTCTGTCCTTGTTTCCCGGCTCACCACAGCCCACCACTTATACAGGTGACCCCTCGATCACCTGGAAGTCTCACAGATTGATTCTGGGGGGTGCTGCCGATTGGCGCCGCAGGATTGAGAAGGATTGTTCAGGCAGAAGCGGTCGAGATACTGTGGACAAACGAGGCAGGCCTAGACGTAATGGTCGCTTCCAGCGTCGCCCAGAAGAGAACAATCAGGATTTGAGCGGGCAAGAAAAAACGATGTCCCCGGCTGGAGATGCCACCCTACCTGAAGACGGTGCTGGGAAATGTTGATCTCCTGGCCTCTCTAGAGACGCAAAGTGAGGAGAGAGGGCAAATGGGGGGGGGGGCACCCTCAGGCCCACAAATAGATGCAGAGGCCTAGACCCGGGGACTCGTTATTGATTCGGAGGGGTAGAGGCTTAAGGGCGTCATGACCACTTTGCAAAGTACACCTCGGGCTCACCACAAGCCCAGTACGCCGAGGCCTGGCTGGAGGAGGTTGCTGGTCACTGAAGGCTAGAATCAGCCTCCCAGGGCACTTCAGGGCCGGGCAGATAGCCAGTCGTTGTCTACCAACGACACCCAGGAGTAGGGTGTCGAAGAAAGAGAGTAACGGGCCCCCACATAAGGCATACCCCAAACTGCTCTGAGCAAGCGGCCCAGCCGCGAATCGACAAGCGTCCCTGAGAGACAACTGGGGGGCAGCCGGCAGAAGCTTGAGGCCCATGGAAGAGTGGAGGAGCTCCTGCGTGGAAGGAGTAAACCAAGTCAGCGCTGCCTGCTGGGGGCAGAGTGGGATGGCATCCCCTGGAAGAGGCAACACAGCCTCCACTTGCTCTGACCACCGATCCTGGAGCAATTTGGGGTACCCTCGCACCGGGTCTCTGATACAAAGGAAGCCAATGGACGCCAGCGCACCGCGCGGGTAGCCAGCTATAAGCCCCTGGGACAAAAACGGGCAAGAGCTTGGCGGCAGTAAAAAACAAGGGGCTGCACCTACTCTCAATCTGGGCCAGCGAGAAGTGGGAGGTTCGGCGAGGAGAACACCACAGAGGCTGCGCATTCGGAGTCAAGGGAGAACATGACTGGCTAGATGAACAGGGCTGCACCTGACCCTTAGCGAACATTCTCAGAGCAAAGAGCTCCTATCAGGCAGGGGCAGTTTAATATTGGTGCGCATTGTTTCCCGGACCTATCCCTAAACATGGCAACCACGATGGGGGAAATGGACTGCATATTGAAGGATATGCTGTCCAGGCTCCCTTCTGGGTACAGGGGTTGATAGGCAAGCGGATCAGAGTGGCCAACCTGATCATGAATCAGAGAAGGCAAAGGAGCCAGTTGCCCGCGCCTTTCTGAAGTCCCTGTTTGCTGCACTGCATGGGGAACACGTGGAATCTCTGCAGCAAGAGGTGCTTTGCCTACAAAAGCAACAGTTAGAGCTGCAGGCCCATGTTGAAGATCTTCAGAACCCCTCCAGGCTCAATAATCTTCTTGTCAAATGCGTTCCATCGCAATCAGAGAGCTCAGATATCCTCCGATACCTAAGGGAACTCTTCAACTATATCCTGGGGGCTCCTAAGGACGAGATTAAAATAGACCGGGTGCACATAGTGGGCCTACCGCGGTGCTCTATGGCTTCCCCCCAGACATACTAGCCTACCTCCTAATCTTCCAGCAAAAGAAACTGATCTAGCGAAAGGCACGAGAGAGGCAGTCTCTGGAGTTCCAAGGCCACACCCCAACACTATACCAGGACCTGGCCATGATCACATTGCCTAAAAGACAGGATTTTTGTCCAACCACTGCACACATGTGAAACTTAGGGAGTGCCTACTCATGGGGAATTGCCTACTCAGTCAGTCAAAATAACTTTATTTGATTCTTAAGAATCATAAAAGTTTGCATATATACATAAAATAGTTCTTAAGAAACCTATACAAAAAAGACTGTAGGAACTGTCGCAAAATACATGATTAAACTTTAAAAGTTTGGACTCGACACATATATCATCCTCCATCATCGTTCTAACTTGAAAGCCATATTTAATGAAATTAATTCGTCATATCAGTGTTCCACACATAAATATTACATAAATAATACTATAAAATCATTGAAAATTTAATTTCATATTACAGTTCATATTTTTTCCTAATTGATAAGGCAGTTCGAATGAAATTAAGTATAGACATACAAATAGCAGCAGTGGATAAAGAGCGTAAAAAATTAATACCCTCCTGATAGGAACAGGGTCTGATATCACGCAAGACAGGTTTAATAAAACGTGGCCTTGGATCTTTGTAAAGATTGCAAAACAACACAAAGTGCATCATGCTTTATTGGGCTGAATGATTGCACGGACAGGGAGTTAGTCTCTCACACCAAGTCACCTGTTTAGGAAAAGCCACAAGAAAGTGCAATGTGCAGAGTCGAAATCTGATAATGAGGAAACGTGAATGAACTTAAATGGTGAAAGACGAATAAAATTGCAGATGGTTGGGGCGCCCATCTACACAATTGCATGTTTCACAAACCCGAGTAGACATACTTAAATCGGCATATCTGAAAGAGACACGTTAGTGATAGATTGCGTACCTTAGAATATCCCCAGGCCTCAGACTGGATCCGGAAACTTTTGCGTAGGAATACCCCTGCGTGTCGGTAGGCGTCGTCCGCGGCCGTCGTCTGCGTCGTTAGCGCCGGAATGACGTCGCCGGAGTACTTAGACGCCGCCCTCGCGAGCTGACGTCAGTTATTCTTTTTTCTACGCCAGCTAGCGCAGATCCGGAGAAGCTCTACCCCTTAGTCACTTTTTGACTAAACTTTTTTGATCTTTTGATCTGTTTTTCTCGAGTCGCTACGACTCCTACGGTGCCGGTAGGGATGCCCGGTTCAAACCCTGCTCCAAGTGTAGCCGACTGATGTCGGTTACCAACCCCCATCGCCGGTGTCTTCAGTGTCTAGGCCTCAACCACGATGACCGAACGTGCTCCGACTGCCGGGCTCTGACGTCTAAGGCTAGGTGGGAGCGGTCCCGCAAGCGGCTTGAGCTCCGGCAGTCGGCCCCGCGCCGTTCAAGGTCCCGGTCCCACAGGAGGTCGAGGGACCGGTAGTGGGGTCGGAGCCCTCGTAGCTCCAAGAGTCGGCATCGGTCTTCAGGATCCTGGTCCTCAGATAAGAGGCATGAGAGGTCGGAAAGGCATCATCGTTCTTCCGACACACCCCGACGCTCGCGCGACGCGGCCGGAGATTCGGGTGACACCACCCACGCGGCTCCGTCGGAGTCGCGGGCGTCGCACCCTGCTCCATACCTTCTGTCCCTGGGCACGATGTGACGCCAGAGGAGATCGAGCGGTACCTCATGGCCATGAGGTCTCTCCCTCCTGGCTCCGTGGCGCCTTCGGGCCCAGCGGTCCCGGCTGGGCGGCCTAGCGGGGCGGGTGCTTTGGCTCCGACGCCGCCGGTTGCTTCGGCCCCGGCGCCGCCGGCGACTTCGGTCCCGGCGCTGCAGGCCTCCACTGGATCCGGTTCCGGATCCGGGTCGTCGCTGGTCGACCTCACAACCTCACCAACGCCGGCCCCTAGGGTGTCGCCCCCAGCGCCGCCTACGGGCGATGCCGTCCCCAATCCTACCCTTGATTCGGTTCCGGCGCCGGAGCGGCGCCACTGGGCGCCGCTCTCGACGTCGTATGGAGACTTTTACTTCCACAAACTGGCCCCATCCGTTGAACCTGAATTTCAGGTGATGGGTGACGAGGGAGATTGGTAGGGGTCTGTGGACCCTCTGGCACAGGAGTGCCAGTCTCAACAGGACTGGACATATGAGCTTGGGGATGCCAGTGGACTGGAGACTTCGCCAGACACTGGTTTTGTCACCCCTCCAACCGTGGCTACGGAGGAGGGGGCCGCCTACAGTGTAGTGTTGACGCGGGCGGCCAAGGCATTGGGCCTAGAGCTCCCCGTCGCGGCCGTGAGGACTAACCTCCTCACTGAGGTCCTTAAACCACAGGCAAGCTCAACTGAACTTCTGTTGCCATTTAATGAGGCCTTGTGTGACGTTCTTTTGGCCACTTGGTCCAAGCCCGCTACAGGTCAGCCTGTAGATAGGAACGTGGCCAGACGCTACCGCCCGGCTCCGGGTGACCCTTGCTTCTTGTCCACCCACCCCACCCCCGAGAGCCTGGTTATCCAGGCCTCTACTTCCCAGACCGCATTCCCAACGGCTCCGCCCGATCGGGAATCCAAGAGGTACGAACAATTCGGTAAGAAGGTGTTCTCGTCCCTGAGTTTGGGACTGCAGTCAGTCAATACCGCTTGCCTCTTGGGCCGCTACACCCACACTCTGTGGGACACGGTCACGGACGTACTGCCACAATGTCCGGAGGAGGCCCGGACTAAACTCGCCCAAGCCCTTGCGGTGGGTCGAGATGCGGTACGCTATTCCATCTGGTGTGGGCTGGATACCACGGACTCACTGGGCAGGGTGATGGAAACGACGGTGACGGTTCGACGCCACGCCTGGTTGAGGACCGCCAACTTTTCAGCTGATGTCCAGGCCACCCTTCTAGACATGCCGTTTGATGGCCGTCGCCTCTTTGGCGACAAGGCAGACCATGCGCTTGAGCGTTTTAAGGACTCTAGTGCTACGGCCAAGTCCTTGGGCCTCTCGGCCCCACGCCAGCAAACGGGTGCCTTTCGCTCCTTTCATGGCCAAGGAAGGGGCGCCCCCGCACGTGCTGCCAGCCACGCACCGCAGACTAATACACAGCGCGGTGGCGGCCGTGGAAACCGCCGTGGCGGCGGTCGGGGACAACGGCGAGGCCAGTCCATACCTCCCCCTGCAGCATCCCCCTCAAAACCCTCCTAGTTCGTGCTTTCAGGCCCATGTGACGCCAGTGGGGGGCAGGGTTCGCCATCACCACTTCCACTGGCGCACTGTCACGTCAGACATGTGGGTGCTGCAAATCATCCGAAGGGGCTACTCCCTCCCCTTCGAGACGACCCCTCCAGCCATGCCACCGCAATACCACCGCGTGTCGGGGGATCACTTGCAACTTCTGCAAGAGGAAGTTACGGCCCTCTTGGCCAAGGGGTCCATTGAGCGCGTTCCTGGGCCAGAAGTAGGGTGTGGTTGCTACTCCCACTACATTCTGGTACCCAAGAAGTGCAAAGGGGGCCTACGCCCTATCTTGGACCTACGGAACGTCAACGGCTTCCTCCGGAAGGAGAAGTTCAAGACGCTGACTTTGGCTCAGGTCTTAGCTGCCCTAGACCCAGGTGACTGGATGGTAGCTTTGGACTTGCAGGATGCCTATTTCCACATCCCCGTCCTGCCGGCCCACCGGCGTTACCTGCGGTTCACGGTAGGCCACGAGCACTTTCAGTTTACCGTGCTCCCCTTCGGCCTTACCAGCGCCCCACGGGTGTTCACGAAAGTGATGGCGGTGGTCGCAGCTCACATGCGCAGGTTAGGGGTTTCAGTCTTCCCTTACCTCGACGACTGGTTGTTGAAGGCGGGCTCGCCCCGGACAGTCGTCAGCCACCTTCAGACTACGGCCGACCTCCTGCACCTGCTGGGGTTCTGCATCAATGTGCCAAAGTCACACCTGTGTCCCTCTCAGAAGCTCCTCTTCATCGGAGCGGTTCTAGACTGGGCGCAGTTTCGGGTTTCTCCTCCCGAACAGCGGGTTCGGGATATTCAGGCTCTGATTCCAATCTTTCAGCCTTTATCCCCAGTCTTGGTCAGGTTGACGCTGCGGCTTCTGGGGCTGATGGCCTCCTGCATCCTTCTGGTGCATCACGCCAGGTGGCGGATGCGGGCTCTGCAGTGGGACCTGAAGTTTCAGTGGGCCCAGCATCAGTGCAACTTGTCCGACCATGTCTTGATCTCGGAGGGCACTGCAAGACAGTTGCAGTGGTGGCTCACGGACCGCGATTGGGTCAGCGGCAGATCCCTCTCCCTACTCCAACCGGAGCACGGACGCGTCCCTCCAGGGCTGTGGGGGCCACAAGGGAGAGGCGGAGTTCAGAGGCCTCTGGTCTCTGGCGGAGTCCCGGCTCCACATCAACCTTCTGGATCTGCGGGCGATCCGACTTGCACTGAAGGCATTCCTCCCCTCTGTCCAGGGGATTGTAGTGCAGGTGTTCACGGACAACACCATCGCCATGTGGTACTCTAACAAACAGGGTGGGGTGGGGTCGTGGACCCTCTGCCAGGAGGCTCTGCGCCTCTGGCAGTGGCTGGAACATCAGGGCGTGACCCTGGTGGTTCAACACCTGGCAGGTTCTCTGAACACCAGGGCGGACGAACTCAGCCGTCGGTGCATGATGGATCACGAATGGCGTCTGAACTCAGACGTGGCGCACGCGCAAGGGCTCTTTCAGCAGTGGGGAGAGCCTTGGTTAGATCTATTCGCCACAGAAGAGAACGCGCAATGTCATCAGTTCTGCGCGTTGGAATTTCCAAGGCGGCACTCACTCGGAGACGCTTTTCGGCGAGAGTGGAGTTGCGGTCTGTTGTACGCCTTTCCACCTATACCACGTCTGCCCAGAGTGCTGAAGAAGATCAGGCGCGACCGGGCCCAGGTTATCCTTGTGGCTCCGGACTGGGCACGAAGATATTGGTATCCAGAGCTACTCAGAATGTCTGTCGATCCCCCGATTCGTCTGCCTCTTCAGGAGGACCTTCTGTCGCAGCAGCAGGGGACGGTCCTCCACCCGAACCTGTCCAGTCTCCACCTCCACGCTCGGAGATTGAGCGGTGACAGTTGAGGCCATTTGACTTGCCTCATGAAGTCTGTAATGTCATTCTGGCAGCCAGGCGTCCCTCCACAAAGTCGGTATACGCCTGCAGGTGGAACAGATTTGTGGCATGGTGCACAGCAAAGGCTGTGGATACACACTCTGCCCCCCTTTCTGAGGTTCTCCTCTTCCTTCTTTCTCTGGCCCGGCCGGGCTCTGCTCTGGGCACTATCAAGGGCTACCTTTCTGCCCTTTCCGCCTTCTTAAGGCTACCTGATCAGCCATCTTTGTTCAAGTCCCCTATTGTAAATAGGTTTTTGAAGGGCATCACACACATGTTCCCTCCTATTCCTTTCGAGATGCCTCAGTGGGACTTGAACCTTGTACTTACTTTTCTGATATGCGCTCCCTTTGAGCCACTTCATAACTGTCCTCTTCGCCTTCTTACTCTGAAGACTGCTTTCCTGGTTGCCATCATTTCTGCCAGGAGAGTGAGCGAGTGCCAGGCTCTTTCTTCCAAACCTCCTTTCCTTTCTGTCCATCCGGACAAGGTTGTGTTGCGGACAAGGCCCTCTTTCCTGCCCAAGGTAGTCACAGGTTTCCAAATCGGGCAGTCCATTACCTTGCCCACCTTGTTTCTGTGTCCGCATCCCTCGAAAGAGGAAGAGAGGCTCCACCGTCTGGACCCAAAACGTGCGCTCTCTTACTATCTGGATCGCACACGCCAATTCCGGGTGTATGATCAACTCTTTGTTGGTTACGTGGGCGCTAAGAAAGGACAGGCGGTGCACAAGCTCTCTCTCGGTGGATCGTATTGTGCATCCAGGCGTGTTACTCTTTGACTAAAAAGGAACCTACTGTTGGGCTGAGGGCCCACTCCACTCGGGCCACGGCGACTACTACTGCCCTGGGCCGAGGAGTCCCCTTGCAGCACATTTGTCAGGCAGCTACGTGGGCCTCGCAGCACACGTTCGTGAGACACTACTGCCTGGACAGTCAAGTCCGGAGGGATGGCTTCTTTGGCCGTTCCGTCAACCAGGACTTTCTGGTGGGATTATTGGTTCGCAGACCCACCACCGGGGTTGGTATTGCTGGGGTATCTATTCTAAGGTAAGGAATCTATCACTAACATGTCTCTTTCAGATGCACAAGTTACTACTTGTGTAACGATATATCTGTAAGAGACATTAGTTATTGATAGATTCCTCACCGACCCACCCATCCTCCCCGTTATGCGAACCGATATCTAGGGTTAAGGTCATCCCCTTTCAGGGCCCTAGTTTCATGGCACCAGTGTTGGTTCTATTATGGCTCTGCGTATCTGGCGCGGAAAAGCTGTGTATCAGAACTGACGTCAGCGCGCGAGGGCGGCGTCTAAGTACTCCGGTGACGTCATTCTGGCGCTAACGATGCGGACACCTACCGACGCGCAGGGGTATTGCTACGCAAATGTTTCCGGATCCAGTCTGACGCCTGGGGATATTCTAAGGTAAGGAATCTATCACTAACTAAGGTCTCACAGATATATCGTTACACAAGTAGTAACTTGTGCAATAAGCATTTTTTATCATCAGTTTCATATTAGGTTGAATACTATAGGGATTATTATAGTAGTGCCCTAGCCCGATCTTATAAAAGTTTTCTTTAGCATATTGGAGCCAGGGGATAGCAAGATTTGCCTACTCATAGGGACACCCTTTTCGTTTGAAATTCCGGTGGGAAGGTAAATTGCTTGAACTTTGGTCCTTGAAAGAAACTTGTTACATCCGGGGAATCGCAGACTCCTCTGACAAAGAATCGGAGAAGGATGATCCTAAACCGTAGTGAAGAAGAAATCGGTGGGACCGGAAACAACGCTCCAGGGAGCACAATGCGTGGCCCGAATCCTGCCAGTACATATGCTGCAACCCGAGACCCCATGTCAAGTATTGTACTACATGCGGGTTCACTCTGGTGGCAGGCTGGGGCTGCTGGGAAGGAGGGGGGACACATGGGCCACTAGACATCCCCAATTTCTCTCTCTTCCAGGGACTTGTGAACTCGACCTGCGAGTCTCGAACTTACAATGACTGTTTTGAGTTTAAAGTTTTGTTTGCCTCAAGTTCGGGGTGGGGGGATCCAATACTCAATTTAATGGGGAAGGAAGAGTACTAATGGCCTATACAGGGAACAGACTTTTTAAGGGGGCTGCGGGAGACAAGGACCAATCGAGGTAAAAGGGAAAAATTAGGCAACCTATCCCACATAAGATATAGCACCACAGGTAAATTAAGGTACCTTTGCTAAACGTCAAAGGCCTCAATCCCATCAAGAGGAGAGCGATGCTTTCTTTTCTCAAACACCGAGGCGATATTTGTCTCCTTCAGCAGACTCATTTATTGAGCAAGGACTGGCAGCGCCTTAAAGCACGCTCATTCCCTCACCAATTATTTTCATCCATCTCCGATAAAAAAAGCTGGGGTAGCTATGCTGATAACGCAAATGTTTAAAGGGAAGGTGGGCCCCAAAATAGCGGAGGTTAAACGTAGATTTCTGGCACACTCTGTCCAAATCGGTGGTCACAACCTAGTAGTAGGACCTCTCTATGCCCACACAAGCCAGGAGCAGTTCGTTCGGACAGTAGTCTCAGAGGTGATGTCCGCACACAACAGCATGCCACAGGTGGGGGGTGATTTGAACCTCGTTCTGGACACTAATAAGAATAGATCTGGCTCTAGGACTGATCAGGCGGGGGCCTTGTCTAAGGGAGGATGCAAGTGGGTGCAGGAGATGGTGTTATTGGACCTCTGGAGAGGAGGCTCTGGAGGCTCACTCTGTTCCCATCCCCTATGACACCACTATTCGAGAGCGGCAGCTTTACCTCAGGTCAACTTTGGGGGGCATTCGCGGCCTGGCATCGGACACCATGCCGCGATGCGGGCCACATGTTTGAGATGGGTATCCTCTCCTTCACGCAACTGCGTCAACAGTACAACCGCCCGAATCCGAAAGATTACGATACTTTCAGGTGCTTCACTGGCTAATGCATCCCTCAAATTTACCCACGGTTAGCAAACACCTTACCAAGTACGAGAAATGGTTGGTCACCAAGTCTACAGATAGATGGCTGAACTATATTTCTTACTTCACCATCCTGCCCCCACACAGCCCACACCAAGTCAACATAGGAGGGCAAAGGAATTGGGAAGGGAACTATCTCCCAAACAAAGCGGAGAGGTATACTTTAGAGCCCGACACACTGCAGGGAACACGGCTAACTTTGGGACGACCATTAAATATGCAACATATTGATGCCAGACTCCGGTGTGCCTTAACAGGGGTAATCCCTGGCGTAGCTGCGGTCTGCCAGGCATGCTCCTACACATACTCTGGAAGTGTCTGCAGATTGCATCATACTGGACACAGATACTGGATGATATAGACACACATTTTGATACTCAGATTCCCCGGTTGCTGGCCTACACAGTCGTGGGCCTACACAATCCACTGATTTTCCTGAAGAGGTAGGCGTATGGGGTTAGCACTCGGAGCAGCGCTCCAGAATATTCTCACGCACTGGGGGTCTGCTAGCATTCCTACAAATCTTGGTTGGTTCCACAGGCTATGGTATATACTAGGGATGGAAAGGATGTCGCCACCCTCACAACATTCAAGGCCACGTTCTGTGAATATGGCATCCCTTTCTCAGTCTCCTGGCCACAGAATTCAGAGAGCTTACCTGTCCCAAATATCTGTGCATCCTCCAGCTTTCTCAGAAGGAATAATACAACCCACAAGTATAGGGGGAGAGATATAGTTACACCTCCCTTCAACAGTAAGGCCAAACACCTTCGCATTGGGTACTGGGAAGAAGGGAGGCAGGGTTTGCAATTTGTTCCCTTTTTATTGTTGGTAAAATTCATTTTAAGATAAGAGACACCTGCAAGGGAGACTTGCATTCAGTTTGTAAATGCTGGATACAATGCTTTAAATGTTGTACCCCATTATCTTTGATTCATGTGAATAATAATAATAAAAAGATTTAAACCATAAACCCAGCCATGTGCAAATCAGTCTTGACCCTGTTCCCCATGGGAACAGTCCAGCCCGAACTACCAGGCCAGGTCCTCCCTATCTTATGGTATTCCCAGATAAGGAGGTGCTTCACACCCGGGCTTCTTTCCTGCCTAAGGTGGTGTCCCCATTCCATTTGGGACAATCCGTCATCCTGTCCACCTTTTATGCTCCTCCACATCTCTCTAAAGAAGAGGAACAACTCCACCGTCTGGACCCAAAAAGAGCTTTGTCATTCTTCCTTGACAACACAAAAGAGGTCTGGGTGGGCGACCATCTCTTTGTGGGCTATGTAGGAGTTAATAAAAGTTGAGAAGTTTAGAAACAAACCATTTTGTGCTGGTTTGTTGTCTGTATTAAGATCTACTACAACCGGACTAAAAAGCAGCCTCCTGAGGGCTTTCGGGCCCAATCCACCAGGGGAAAAGCTGTGACCACAGCGTTGGCTTGCGGTGTTCTATTCCTGGATATCTGCCAGGCAGCACCGTGGGAGTCCCTGCACATGGTTGGCAAGCACTAATGCCTGGACAGTCTAGTCCGCAGGCACAGATATTTCACCCATTCAGTCCTGCAGGACTTATTGGTTTAGTCAATTTGTCCACAGCCCATCGCCTAGATGCTATGGCTTGAGTTTCTATGCTATGGTAAGGAATCTGCAGCTAGACGTGTCTATCAGATGAACAAGTTACTTACCTTCGGTAACGCATTATCTGGTAGAGACCATATCTAGCTGCAGATTCCTTACAGATCCACACATTTTTCTCGCTCTGCGGACACATTTATAGGGCTAAGATTGCTCCTTTTTCAGGGCTCTAGTTTGGACGCATTCTAGTCAGTTCACTTCGTGGCCTTGGTGGTCCCTATATAGGTGACCTCGACATCACATCTGATAGAGACATCTACCAGCAGATTCCTCAACTTTTGACGTTTCTTCAGGCGCCAGTCTGTATCTACGACACCTGTCAGAACTGGTAACATTCTATTGGGTTCCTCTGGAGCAGTACCCTCAAGAAGTCCACCTTCCAGCAGCCTTGACTCAAGCTTAACTGCACTGAGTATCAAAGTGGCTAGACGGGGAATGGAATTATGGTGGGTACTGCGGGGAGGGAGACCTGGAACGAGACGTTGTCCTTGATGAACTTTCCTTTCATGCTTCGTAAAATCTTTGACTATATTTAACATGGGTTAAGCAATGACAACATACCAGTAAAAGAAAAGCAGGTTATGCATAGAACAGTCATTGTGTACGTCTTCTCAGGCTTCACTGACAATTTCTGTTCCTATAATTCTGAAGGATACAATGATATGGCTTAACAACCATGTTCGCTGCATTTACGAAGTCGGACACCACGCCAAACACTTTATGGATACAAATTAGGGGCAACTGTACCACCTTGGGAGAAGTCCCACAAAATAAACAACAGGTCCAACAAAGGAAAATACTTTGGTCTTTCATAATAGAACAATTTAATTTACAAAAAGAATATTACATCTCACCGTTTAAGCTCTTCATGCTGTTTTGCACTTGCTTTGGATTTCATTAAAAGAACAGACATAGATACAGAGAGCCTTGAAGAAGTCTCATGGAGACAAAATGCGCCGCGTCGGCAAGTATGGCTATGATTTTGCCCTGTATTTTAAATGAATGATGATCTACCGAATATCAAATAAAGAAGAAAACAAGTATTTTCACATAAGATTTGGAGCTTCATAAATTTTCTTTGGGGGAGTGTTTGCTTTGTTCTTGAGTAACTTTGAGACGTTAATCTTGTGATACGCATTATGATTATAGAAAACATGGGTATGTGCTGAGCCGATCTGAATCTTGTGCTTTTGGTCATCCAAAAGTTTAGGCAACTAGGCAGGTCAGTTTCCCACCTCCTGCACTACCATTATTACTCAATTTTACAGAAGTATACATACACCAGTGCAAGATTTTAGTGCCCTGACCTTTTTTCTTGTGTGTTTTTGGCTAAACAACCACGTTTCAAAGGAAGGCCACAGTCATATAAAGAGCCACTTGGCTTTTATACACGGTGTTTCCGTAATGATGTGCTTTAACCACTGTTAAATATCACAGTGGTACTTCCAGCAGCCTTTTTGCAATACACAACACGTTACATATTCTAATGAGGAAGATTAAAATTCAAACGCCCAACGGGGCTCTTCAGTGCTATGTGTCAGAGTTCAAAATATGCAAATGTCCAGGAAGCGTTTCAACGCGATGTGACACAATGCCAAAGTCATCAGGTATGCAAATGCCCCCAAGAGCGCTTCAGCGTGATGTGCCCAAAATGCCAGAGTCATCAATATGTAAATGTCCAAACAGCGCTTCAGCGCAATGTGCCAAGTTGCCAAAATCACCAAACATGTAAATGACCAAAGAGCACTTCAGTGCGAAGTCCAAAAAGGCCAAAATGACCAAACATGTAAATGACTAAAGAGCACTTCAGAGCCATGTACAACAGTGCCAAAATTATCAAACATGTAAATGCTCAAAAGCACTTCAGCACGATATGCAACTTTCTTTCAAAATGCAAAATAACAAAAACAGCACGAAGTTCCTTTCACGATGCTGTTGGTTAAGAAAGGAACAATACTACCTGATTGTTGCTGAGAGAGGATCTACAACCTGCGAAAAGAAAACAGAAGTCTTCTTGCTGCAAACGGAATCTTCTTTCAGCAACCAGAGAACAGGAACAGCGCAAGCTCAGGGTTCTCAATAACCATCAATGAGAACAGGGTGTGGCCCCTATTTAAAGGGCTCTGGAAGAAGCTTCTAGAACAGGGTGTGGTCCCTATTCGCATCCTAATTCCAGTTCACATGTAAAGTACTGGAGCTGAGAAGGGACAAAAGGCCTTGATAACATCATAGTCTGCAACAAACATTGGCACAGACAAGTGGTAAATTCACAACAAGTATTGGCAAACACAATGGAAACAGTAAACAGATAACATCATAGTCTGCAACAAGCATTGGCACAGACAAGTGGCAAAGTCGCAACAAGCATTGGCAAAGACAATAGAAAACAGTAAACAGGTGCCAGACAAGGTGCAGAAGGAATCTGACATGGCAGAATCATGACAGTCCACCCCATCAAAAGTGCTCACACCGCCAGTCACGTGGGAGCCTCCGGATGCTCTCTGTGAAATTTATGTATCAAATGTGGTGCATGAATAGCATCACTTGGTTCCCATGAATCTTCGTCTGGACCATAGCTTTTCCATGAAACCAAATACCACAATTTTCTTTTTATGCGTTTACTACACTTTATACTGTGTACTTAATATTCTTCATGATCTCCAACGAGGAAAGGTGGTGGACCAGTTTGTCGTTTGGTCTTTGCTGGTTTTAACAACAAAGTGTGAAACACAGGATAGATTTTCATAGAACTTGGTAATTTTAATTTAAATGCTACTGGATTTACACATTTATCGATCTCAAACAAATTCACCAGTCTTGTACTTTGGTCCTATTTTTCTTTTTCTATCAGAAAATCCTTTAGAGTTTGTTTTTGCTTTCTGTACGTTTCTTTGTAAATTTTTTATAATAGCAGTCATTCCTTGTAATCTAGAGTCCAAAGATGGTATATTAGTGTGAGGTTGTGCTAACAGCAATGGAGCGTAATGTGGATGACAGCCATGATTCGTGAAAAATGGTGACATGTTCGTGGAAGCGTCCTTTAAATTATAGTAGGCGAATTCAGCTTCCCAGAGGAGATTGACCCATGAGCCTGGGTGTTTAAATAAATAGCATTATAGATATTGTTTTAATACCTGGTTCACTCGCTTTGTTTGGCCATCCGATTCCGGATGGAAACTTGTGGACAAGTTCTTTTTATCGGTAAAGTGTTGCACCAAGCTTACCATACTTTTGACGTGAATTGCACCCCTCGATCGGAAGTAATAGTGCGAGGCAAGCCATGTAATCTTACTATGTTTTGAACCAGTAAGATTACAAACTAAGTTGCTGTTGAGATTTTCTCACAAGCAATAAAGTGAGCCATCTTTGACAGTCTGTCGACCACCACTAAAATTGTGGTTTTCCCTTGCTCCTTGGGTAAGTCCATAAAAAAGTCCATGGGTATATCTTCCCAGAGCCGCGTTGTAGTAGGAAGGGGCTGCAATAATCCTTTTTTTCCGCTATGATCTCCTTTGGCTTGAACACAAATGTCACATTGAGTTACATATTGGATAACATCTTGTCTCCAGGTAGGCCACCAGAAATGTCTTTGGACAAGCTCTTGGGTTTTTGCTATTTCTGGATGTCCAGCTAATGGTTTTGTGCGACACCTTTGTTCGACTTCCTTTTGTAATAATTTTGATGAAATTTATAGGAATGTTTTTTGAAATGCTAATCCTTGAATAATCGTTTGTCTCTTTGTATTTTTGTTGACAAATTAAGATCTGTTTTAACAGCATACTTTTTCTTATGTCTTGAAAAAATTGTTGCGACATGGTAACTCCGATAATTTGTTCTTTTGGAATTATGGATGGAGGTGTAATTGCCTTTTTTGTTTTTTTCTTCTGCTGTTTCACATCGAGATAAAGCATCTGCTTTGTTATTTATTTTGCCAGGTCTGAACGTAATAACCAAATAAAATTCTGTAAAGAATAAGGTCTAACGTAACTGTCGAGGTGTCAAAGCTCGAGCACATTGTAAAAATTGGAGATTGCGATGGTCCGTATAGACAGTCACTGTATGTTTTGCACCTAGAAGATAATGGCGCCATTCTTTAAAGGCAAGACGAATAGCTAACAGTTCTTTTTCTGCCACTGTATAATTCATCTGAGCAGGTAAAAATGTTTTGGAAAGGAATGCTATGGGATGTAATTGGTTAGTTTGTTCATCCTTTTGAGATAGATTTGCCCCATTTGCAGTGTCTGAAGCATCCGCTTCAATTATGAAAGGCTGATCGATGTCTGGTGATTTAAAACAGGGGCTTTTGTAAATGCAGTTTTAAGGGTTTGAAAAGCAGATTTGGTTTCTGGCGTCCATTGGAATGGAACATTTTTCCTTAGCAATTTTGTTAAAGGACTTGCTTTGCTGGAAAACTGCTTGATGAAGCGACAATAAAAATTTGCGAATCCTAGAAATCAATGGAAATCTCTCACTGAGGCTGGTTCTGGCCAGTCTAAAATTGCCTGAACTTTCATGGGTGCCATTTTGATTCCTTGAGGCGACAATATGAAATCTAACAATTCTACTTTGTAGGTGTTGGAATTCACACTTAGATAGTTTACAGAACAGGCCATGTTGGCGCAGGGTGTTTGATACCAGTTTTACATGTTTTTCATGTTCTGAGACTGACTGTGAATAGATCAACAAATCATCAATGTAAGCGATGACGAACCTGACAAGAAAATCCCGTAAGACATCATTTATAAAAAAATGAAATGCCGCAGGGGTGTTGCATAAGCCAAAGGGCTTTACGCCGTATTCGAACAAGCCAAAACAAGCTAGAAAAGCGGTCTTCCACTCGTTTCTGGCTCGGACACATACAAGATGGTATGTCCCTCTCAGATCCAACTTGGTGTAAATAGTTGCTGATCTTACCTGTCCAAGAAAACCGGGGATAAGTGGCAAATGATATTGTTTTTTAATTGTGATGTTATTTAAAGCATGATAGTCTATGCACGTGTGTAATTCCCCATTACTTTTGGGCACAAAAATCAGAGTGGACGCGGCTGGAGACTTGGAAGGGTGAATGAAACCATTCTTCAAAAATGTGTCTAGGTAGTCTCTAAGATTTTTTTTTTTTTTTTAAACAATTTTTATTGCGGAGTAAGGAAGAACAATCAGTGGTACAAAACCCAGTATACAGCCCAATGTTGCATCATATAGCGAATGCCTTCAAAGTACGTCTTACACAGCCATTCAGCCCACATCCCGGAGGCTGGGCGGCGCTAGTTATCAACATTGGGTATTCCTCGGGTCGGGCCCAACAGCACTGTCAATAATGCAGGATCACTTCTCCCCGCTTTTTCAACCTTATAACGTGGCGTCCCACACTGCTAGCCTGTGACGCTGTGCGTGGCCAACAGTGAGATCTGCGAACTCATTCCCCCCCCCACCCTTGTTTCCCTGTGTCCAAGTCAGTGCCCAGTGTGATCATGTATATCTAAAGTGTGGGAACACGGAGTAAATATATCCTAATGCATGTGTGTGTCCAAGGGAATCGCTGCTGGCACGCTCGACCCCATAGGTAGTCTCTAAGATGTTGGTTCTCTTGTTCAGTAAGTGCATAGATCTTGCTACAGGGAATCTTGGCACCAGTTACAAGGTCTATTTCACAGTTGTATGTTCTGTGAGGGGGAAGGAGCTCAGCACTTTTCTCACAGAATACATCTCGGGACTCTGCATACACTGCAGGTAATTCTATGTCCTGCTCCGCAGGTGTAGCGATATAATGAGCAGTAGACTTGGTATGATCTTGAACTAAGTGTTTGGACATATTTTCATGTCGGTGTAAACATTCCTGTTGACACCATTCTGACTGAAAAGTAACACTTCTCTTAGACCAGTCTATTGTGGGATTATGGTCGGTCAACCAAGGCATTCCGAGGATGACACCAAATTGGGGAGCATCAATGATATCAAAGGATATTTCCTCCACTTGCGTTTGATCCTGAGTAAAACATGTCATAGTTACTTTAATAGTAGAATGAGTAATCAGTCCAGATGTTAATTGTTTGCCATCTCCTGCATGAACTATTTCTGGTTTTGTTTTTACTACGGTAGGTATTTCTAATTTTGTTGCGAAAGCGACATCGATAAAGTTGACTGTGGCTCCTGAATCCACCATGACCACTGTAGTTTTAGGCTCTTGCTGAGAAAAGGTGAATTTGTACATTTAGTACTAGATAGGGACAGAGATTTGTAATGTGTTGGCAACAGATTGATGAGGAGGCAAAGATTTAGTACTCGAGAAAGTCTTCTGGCTGTTCCCCGAGTATTCTAGTTTCCCACTCTGGTCGCAGTTGTATTTGGCTTTCTTTGCTAAGCAGTCTTTGACAAAATGTCCCTTTATGCCGCAATATAGATATAGACCTTTTTTCCGACAAGACTCTTTCTCTTCAGAGGTTAAGGGTTTTTGTATACCTCCAATCTCCATTGGTTTACTAGTATCCTGTGATACAAAGTGTGTTTTTTCATTAGGTCGAATGGAAGGTCTGAACTCCAACCATTTTTTGTCTCCTTTACGATCCGAAACTCTGTGGTCTAACTGAAGACTTAAGGCTGTTAGGTCGTCACATGTTCTAGGTTGAGGGTCTATTGGAGCTATCAAATCTTTTAAGTCATCTCTTGGCACATGATAATATAGGGCCGCCCTTTTGTCCTCTGGCCAATTTGTTTCTGCTATTAAGCGATTTAATTTGGATAGATAATGGACCAGGTCTTTATTTCCCTATTTGAGTTCTAATAACTCAAGATCAGCTGATCCGGTTATTGTTCTTCGGTCGGAGACCTTTTCAAATTCTGTTTTGAAGCGAGACCAACTATAAAGCAATGGGTCATCCAATTGCACAAGAGGGACTGCCCACATGGCAACGTCTCCACTCAAGATCAAGAAGGCGATTTGCGATTGAGCATCGGGGAAGGATGTAAGTTTAACCACTTGCGTTAAAAAGGTCTGAAATATGTGGGCTTCACCTGCAAAGCAAACCTTTCCGGAGTTGCCAAAGGAACAGTCATTGGAACCTTTACTGATACTGTAGATGGATTTGAGCTACTGTCAGCAACTACCTCAGGAGGAAGAGACGGCACTAGTTGTGTCTGTAAATGAGTGACCCTATTATCTAACACCGCAGTTTCCTGCCGAGCAGCTGACATTTTTTTCTGCATGGGTCCCAACATAGCACACACATCTTCCAAGGTGGCCATCTCGAAGATACTGCTCAGGAGAAACCAATTTTGTGTGCTGGCTTTTCTGTCAGAACTGGTAGAATTCTGTTGGGTTCCTCGGGAGCAGTACCCTCAAGAAGCCCACCTTCCTGCAGCCTTGACTCAATCTTAACTGCACTGTGTTTCAAAGTGGCTCGACGGGGGGGGAGGGAATTAGGGTGGGTACTGCAGGGAGGGAGACCTGGAACAAGGCGTTGTCCTTGATTAAATTTCCTTTCGTGCTTCGTAAACTCTTTGACTATATTTAATATGGGTTAAGCAATGACAACATACCTGTAAAAGAAAAACAGGTTATGCATAGAACAGTCGTGTGTACGTCTTCTCAGGCTTCACTGACAATTTCTGTTCTTATAATTCTGAAGGATAGAATGTTATGGCTAAACAACCATGTTTCAAAACGAAACACACATTCATATAAAGAGACACTTGGCTTGCAAGATTAAAATTCAAACGCCCAAGGGAGCTCTTCAGAGCTATGTATCAGAGTTCAAAATATGCAAATGTCCAGGACTGGACAATTTGACACAATGCCAACGTCATCGGGTATGCAAATGCCCCCAAGAGCGCTTCAGTGCGATGTGCCCAAAATGCCAGAGTCATCAATATGTAAATGTCCAAAGAGCGCTTCAGCACGTTATACCAAGTTGCCAAAATCTCCAAACATGTAAATGACCAAAGAGCGCTTCAGCGCGATGTACAAAAATGCCAAAATCACCAAACATGTTAAACAGTGCCAAAATTACCAAACATGTAAATGACTAAAGAGCACTTCAGCGTGATGTACAACAGTACCAAAATTATCAAACAGCTAAATGAGTAAAGAGCGCTTCAGTGCGATATACAACAGTGCCAAAATTACCAAACATGTAAATGCTCAAAAGCACCTCAGCACGATATGCAACTTTCTTTCAAAATGCACAATAACAAAAACGATGCTGTTGGTTAAGAAAGGAGCGATCCTACCTGATTATAGCTAAGAGAGGATCTACAACCTGGGAAAAGAAAACAGAAGTCTTCTTGCTGCAACCGGAATCTTCTTTCAGTGACCCAAGAACAGGAACAGCTGCTGCTCAAGCTCAGGGTTCTTAATAACCAGCAATGAGTACAGAGTGTGGCCCCTATTCAAAGGACTCAGGAAGAAGCTTCTGGAACAGGGTGTGGTCCCTATTAGCTTCTTGATTCCAACTCACAGGTAAACTACTGGAGCAGAGAAGGGACAAAAGGCCTTGATAACATCATAGTCTGCAACAAGCATTGGCACAGACAGGGGGCAAAGTCCCAACAAGCATTGGCAAAAACAATGGAAAACAGTAAACAGATAACATCATAGTCTGCAACAAGCATTGGCACAGACAAGAGGCAAAGCCACAACAAGCATTGGTAAAGACAATAGAAAACAGTAAACAGGTGCCAGACAAGGTGCACTGGGAATCTGACGTGGCAGAATCATGACAACACCGTAATGACGTCAGCAGAGTCATAGAACTCCCGTCCGGCATGTAGACTTCAGTTTCGTCTTTTACACGCTGCAACGGGAATCCGGAGAAGCAGTTCCTCAGGCCAGTTTCTGGCCTACTTCAACAGTTTTGTTGGTTGGAACAGTGTGCCTTTTTTCTTCATGTCTTCAGGCTTTAAGCCTTGTGGGTCTTGTGCATGGCAGATGTTGGCTACGGACCCTCATTCCATTTGCATGTGGTGTTTGAGACAACACCACGACTCCAAAGATTGCAGCTCCTGTAGGAAGTTGAAGCTGAAGGCACTCGAGGATCACTGAATGAAACTCCTGCAGCGCAGCTGATGCGGTCTTCTGAAACTTATCATCGACAATCTCCTTCCCGTTTGAAGGTTCGATCGCTAGACCGTTCCAGGAGCCGTTCCAGGGGGCATCACTCGCCATCAACGCCCCAGGGTAGGCACAGGCATTTGAATTTGCAGTATCCCCTGACTTCACCGCATAGAGACTTCGTCTCTCATGGCCATGCATGCCGCCGCCCAGCACCTCCCAGCCTTTCCAGGAGCCAAGCGTTGATGACACAGATGAGCGGATTTTAACTCTAAATTTCATCTTTGTGTCCTCACCTTACCCTGGAGCGACGTTGGGCCCCATGGAGGTGAGAGGAGCCATACCAACGGGTTCGTCCGCGATGTCAGTTGGGCCCTCTGAGTCGCTGGGTCGTCACCAGTCAACATTGGCCGACTCAGCTATGGCACCAGTGCACAGCTCTTCAGGGTTTCCACCATCGGCGTCTATCCTCGGTCAGCCGACTACTGCAACGGCATCGGCAGCGATGATCGAAGCCATTCCTCCTCCTCCTACTCTGTCGAGACGTCACCTTCGGGTGTCGGTCGACGTCGGGTGCAGAGTAAATGGAGCCATCTGTGGTGAAAGTTATACTTCCTCTCATGTTGGTACTTCTGAGGGTTGTATTTTAGTAGATAATACGAAGGTGTCGGGGCTTTTGCAGCCATTATCTTAGGCTGTTCTGCCATTTATGGGGGAGAATTGGCTGTCTGGACTAGAGGAAGCTGGTGGGTTAGAGTCTTCCCCAGCTTCAGGACTTCTTTCCCCTCATTACCTTGCTACTGAGGTGAGCTCATCTTTTGCAGACATGTTAAGGAGAGTGGCTTTGGTTTTGGAGTTAACTCTACCTTCTGTGTAAAAATCTACTGATCCCCTGATTGATGTTCTCTAGCATGGTCAGACGGGTGGAGCCTGTTCTGCCATAGTATCGCCCTGTACGTAATTTTGTTGAGCACTTGGGCTAAACCTGATGTGGGAGTCCCTGTGAACAGTTCTATATCTCGTAGGCACCAACTGGCTCCTGGGGATCCATCTTATCTCCTCAGGCATCCTACTTCTCGTAATTTGGTGGTACAGGCTGCTTCAGCCTCACAGAATATGGATTCTGTCCCTATTGTTCAATCAAAAAGAGAATCTAGGAGACCAGATAGGTGTGGCAAACATATTTTCTCTTGTACTAGTTCTGTTTTGCGGTCTATTAACACGTCTTGTGTTCTTGGATGATTTTCCCATGCATTGTGGGATTCATTATAATCTGTTGCTATCACTTCCAGATGATCTCCGATCCAATCTTGATCAGTTGCTTGGGGATGGCCAGCAGGCAGCTAAACTGATCATAAGATGTGGCATGGATATCACTGATTGAGTGGGTTGGGCCATGGCGTCCTCTGTGACGCTTTATCGTTGTGTCTGGTTGTATTCCTCAGGATTTTCAGAGGCTGTCCAAGCTGCTTTGGTTGATATGCCATTTGATGGCATCCATCTTTTTGGGGCCCAGGCTGACTCAGCTTTGCAGCATTTCTGCGACAGTCGAGGTGAAGCAGAGTCCTAATTTCCTTTTTTCTAATTATCTCCCTCTTTATGTGTTTTCCTTTTACTAGGCTGGTTTGGGATCTTTTATTGCTTACACAGCTGGACATGTTATGACAGTGCCATAGTTGTCTAGATTCTGCCTGTTGGTGACACCCGATGTTGTGTTCCTGTGGTTAGCAGGTATTATTTTTTTAATACTGTCTATGACGAATTATGTCCCCTTTTTGTATGTTACGAGGATACCTTTTGAATAGGGTTTCTTTCCCTTTTTCCTCTGATGATGGGCTTCATGCTCAAGAGGTTTATGGCTTCAGGTATTTTCTTCCGGTTAGGAAGTTTACCTATGTATATTTCGGTATGCTGGTAAACATTCTTTTTTTACTTTTAGTATCTCTTATAGGGGCATCTTGTTTATGCCCTTCGTGGGAGCTTCTATTCAGAGAGCATGCTTGTACTTTTTGGCTATTCTGAAATTCCACTTAGGTGGAGTTTGGGCTATTCTGTGTTTCTGACCTGCCCAAAGTTACCACTCGGACATTCTTTTTGAACTGTCCTTCGGATGTTTATTGTCCTTTTGCCATTTTTTGTCAGGGTGCACTTTTCATTGAATTACTATTAAGCACAGGCTTGTTTTCATTTAAGTTCTGCTACTCTTCTTTATGGTGGTTATACCAGCTCTGCCATGCTGTGCGTTTCTTGCCTGTGCATTGGCTATTGTTCCTTTGATATATACACCTCTTTCTTGGAGCCTTTACATATGGTAGGGTCAAGGTCTCTATTTTGTATTCTTCCAAATACTTATCACATCATATTTTACATCACTCATGACATGGTCAGTGGCATCACTGATGACATCTGAAATGTGATTACGGATGACATCCCTGATGACAACATCCAGTGATTGTGAGAGTTTTCTAAAAGTTACTAAGTGTTAAACATATAAACTGAGGTAACTCGCTGTGGAAATGCCTGTCTGGGTAAGTGAGTTGGTGTGTAAGTGGTGTATAGAAGAGTGACCAGGTATATAAGACTGTATTCATGAGATAGTGGGTGTGAGAGTTTTTGTATAGGTAAACGAGTGGATGTGTCTGAGCGTGTAAGAATGGCTGTGTGAGGATCTGTATAGTTGACGGAGTTGTTGTATCAGTGGTTGTAAATGATAAATCGGAGGGTGTATGAGTGGCTGATTGGGTGTTTGAGCAGATACATAAGTGTCTGTATGGGCAAGTGACAGGGTACATGAGTGGCTGTCTCGGTGCATCAATTGGTGTATACGTGGGTGTATGGGTGAGTGAATGGGTGTATGAGTGGCTTTGTGAACAAATGGGTGTTTGAGTGGCTGTATGGGTAAGTGAGTGTGAGAGCAATTGTATGGGAAAATAAATGGTTGTCTCAGTTGAGTGAGTATATGTATTAGCATATGTATGAGTAACTGAGTGGCTGTGTGATTGATTGTATAGGTGAGTTAGTGGCTGTGTGAGTGACTGTATGGGATGGGTGAGTGAGTGAGTAGGTGTGTGAGTAGATTGTAAGGTTAACTGATTTACTGTGTCAGTAGCTGTATGAGTGTGTGTGTAAGTGTGTCTATGTCTCTAAACTGAATCTGTGACTGGCTGTATTGGTAAGTGAGTAGGTGCATGAATGGCTGTATATGTGAGTTAGTGGTTCCGTTAGTGGCTCTATGGGTGAGTTGATGTGTCACTGGCTGTATGGATGAGTACTGAGATGTGTGAACGTCTGTATGGTTTCTGTGAATTAGTTTGTTAGTGATAGTGTGGGAGTATGACATGTTTTATGGGGGTGTAAGTGGGTATGTCAGTGTTTCGTTGGATGATGTCATCAGTAAATGTAACTGACCATGTCATGAGTGATGTAATATATGAGGCAATAAGCAGTGCATTGTAGGGGCTTGAGTTATAGTTAGCTCAGGTAGCCATAACTGCTGAAATTCCCTGTAACCTTTGGTTTTTTAAGTGAATTTCAGCCACCACCACATTCAAAACTTATAACTGCAAAATTGATGATAACCAACACACTAAACCCATTACTATTTAAATTACTCTATAATAGCACGTATAACTCCTCTAATATCTCTATAACATAGTGTATAACTGTTTCAGTGGAATGTGTGACTGCTTGCATCAATGTATCAGTAAGTCTCTCATTCACTATACAAGTATTTGAGTGAATCTGTGAGACGGTGCATCAGTCTATCAATAGTTTTGTAACTAACTGTGTGACTGTCTCAGTGCATCTATGAGTGGGTGCATCAGTGTCTCAATGGGTCTGTGATTGGTTGCATGAGTCTACCCATCGATCTGTGAGTAGGTGCATGGGTGCCTTTGTGCATTTGTAAATAAGTATATGACTGACTGGAACTGTGAGTGTATACAGGAGTGTGTAAGTGGGTGTTGGAGTGGGTGAGTGGGTGCATGAGTTTCAGTGGGTCTATGACTGGGAGCTTGAGTGTCTGAGTGGTTCTGGGAGTGGGTGCGTGGGTCTCTGTGTGAGACTGTGAAGGGGTGCATGAGTCTCTGAGTATATGAGAATCTGAAAGAAACAGTTAGTTATAGATTCCTTACCTTAGAATTACCCCTAGGCTTCAGACTGGATCCGGAAAGTTTTTCATCAGCACTACCCCTGCGTGTCGGAAGGTGGCGTCGGTTGACTACGCATCCGTCGTCTGCTTCGTGGTCACCGGGTTGATGTCGCGGTAGCTACATAGACTCCGCCCTCGCGCGCTGATGTCAGTTCTTTCTTTTTCCATGCCAGCAAACGCAGATCCGGAGAGAGCGGTACCTCCAGTGACTGACTTTTTTGCTACTTTTGTCGACTTCGTTTTTGAGTCTCACATCAGCTCCTGGTGCACGAGGGATGCGTGGCTTCAAGGCATGCGGTTACTGTACCCGACTGATGTCGGTGACGGATCCGCACAGCGTGTGCCTCTACTGCCTGGAGTGCGACCACGACCCCAAGTCATGCTCCGACTGCCGAACCATGTCCCCGAAGTCTTTGCAGGAGCGGTCCCGAAAGCTCCTCGAGGCCTGGCAGTCGGCTCCATGTAGTTCAAGGTCCCGGTCGCATGGGAGGTCAAGGGACCGATCGCGGAGTCATCACCATCACTCGTCTTATAAGTCTTCGCACTCTGGATCAGGTAAGTCGAAGCACAAAAAGAAGTCGAAGAAGCATCGTCGCTCTTCGACTTCCCCTCATCCGTTGGCTGACGCGAAGAAGGGTGCGATACAGCCCCTCCCGCGGCTCCGTGTGCGGAGCCTTCAGGGTCGACTCTGGCCTTCCCTCCCTTCCCAGGAGCAACCCCTGCCCAGCTTTGTCAATTTTACGAAGCAATGCATGCCATTGTTGGGCAGCCCGACTCCGTCGGCGCACCTTCGGGCCCCGCGGACTCAGCTGGGAGCCCAAGGCCTTTGATGCCGGCGGCTCTGGCCTCGGCACCGCAGGGCCCCCCTGGATCCAGGCCTGGCTCCGGATCGGCACTGACCCCGGCTTCTGCCCCATTGTGGACATGGAGCCGGACCGGCGTTGATGGGTACTTTTGTCCCTGTGTCCCACCTTGGCCATTTTCTGCCAGATTGGCAGCCAGAGGAGGGGGAGGAAGACTGGGAGGGGTCTGGTGACCCTTTGACAAACCAGTTGGATTATGATCCGGACTGGAGAGAGGAACTGGGGGATGCCAGTGGTCTGGTTACCTCCCCAGACTTAGGCATGTTGTCTACTCCTACCATGGCTACAGAGGAGGGAGCGTCATACGCAGTGGTGTTGCGTAGGACGGCTGAGGCTCTCCACCTCGAGCTTCCTACGATGGCAGTCAGGACTAACCTCCTGACAGAGGTGCTTCAGCCTGCAGTGAGCTCTTCAGAGCCCCTGCTGCCATTAAGTGAAGCCCTAACAGACATCCTTTTGGGAACCTGGTCCAGGCCCAACACAGGGGCCCCCGTGGCTAGGATGATTGTTCGATGCCACTGCCCAGCACACCCCACTTTCCTCTCCTAACACCCCACCCCTGAGAGCTTGGTGTTCTAAGCCTCTCTCTCCAAAGGCGCCTTCCCTACCGCTCCACCGATAGGGAATCCAAAAAGCTGTACCAACTTGGTAAGAAGATGTTTTCTTCCTCCAGCTTGGGACTGCGGTCATTAAACACTGCATGTCTGTTGGGCTGTTTTTCCCACTCTGTGTGGGAGACGGTGGCACAAGTGCTGCCTCCGTGACCAGAGGAGGCCCGGGCCTTGCTCTCTCGTGCAGTTGCCGAGGGGAGAGACACGCAGCAAAGTTTACCATCAGCTATGGGATTTTCGCTCAGTTACTCGTGCTCTTACACAGAATAAACAGTCTGGGCGTTTCAATAAGGGTTTATTGAACAGTTGTTATTCTCGTGTAAAATATATGAGCTGCAACAACCATTAGACAGTAGCAGAGATATAAGATTAGCAGTACAGTGACTATAAAAGGATAGTACAGTTCTACCATCTTGCAATAGGCATGAATAAATACATTAATAGAAAATGCATGATAAAAGTGCGCGTACTCCTACGATGCCTATCTAGAAGTACCTAGAATGTGAGTAGGTGTAAAGCCAAGAATCCCTCTAAGATTTAGTCAAACCCCATTACCTGAACTGTGAGAATGTAGGAGCCCCTCTTGGTCTTGAGATGGACACCCCGCGAGGGATGTTCAGACCACTGTCAGCTGGAGCGTCTGCATGCAGGAGCCTCAGCATCTCTGGTCAGTGTGTCGGCCTAGAAATCTCGGTTCCCTCTAACTAACGCTAGTAAGAGATGCTATATTTATACAGAAAGTATCTAGGGCTCCTTTTTTCCTTGTTGCATGTATTAGCCATAGTTGGATATGAGGATGACTTATGGGATGAACCGTGTACGTAGAAATGGGGAGGAAGGTGGTGTGGCCCCATCCTGGTTTCTGAATATTCATTCATACTGTGTGAGTCTATTGATGGAGTTATAGGACTCTATTGTTTAGAAGAAACCTTCATTCTGCACCCAGGACAAGAACTAGGTAAAAGGTTAAATCCTAAAAAGGCTTGTTACAGTGTAGTGTAGGGGAGGTAATATAGGTGAAGGGGTATGATGTTACCTGGGCCTATATTAGGTTACCTATATGAAACATAACAGATCACAAATGGCATCTTCACTCTGAGGTGGTGCAAGGTCTCTTTTAACAGTGGGGAGAGCCTTGGTTAGATCTATTCGCTACCGAAGAGAACGCGCAATGTCAGCAATTCTGCACGTTGGACTTTCCAAGGCGGCACTCGCTAGGTGACGCTTTTCGTTGCGAGTTTAATTGCGGTCTTCTATACGACTTTCCGCCTATACCACTTCTGCCCAGAGTGTCGAAGAAGATAAAGCGCAACCGGGCCCAAGTCATTCTTGTGGCTCCAGATTGGGCACGAAGAGTCTGGTATCCCGCGCTGCTCCACATGGCCATCGATCCTCCGATGCGACTGCCTCTTCGGGAAGATCTTCTGTTGCAGCAGCAGGAGACGGTCCTCCACCCGAACCTGTCCAGCCTCCACCTCCTTGCGTGGCGATTGAGCTGCAACTGTTGATGTTGTTTGACCTGCCTCCTGAAGTCTGTTATGTAATCTTGGCAGCCAAGCATCCCTCCACTAAGACAGTATACGCCTGCAGATGGAATACATTTGTGGCATGGTGCACAGCAAAGGCTGAGGTTCTCTTGTTCCTCCTATCTTTGGCTCAGCAGGGCTCTGCTCTGAGCACTCTTAAGGGCTACCTCTCAGCCATTTCAGCCTTCCTCAGACTCCCTGATCAGCCTTCTCTTTTCAAGTCCCCTGATGTAAATAGATTTCTTAAGGGCAATACTCATCTGTTTCCTCCTGTTCCCTTCATAATGCCTCAGTGGGACTTGAACTTGGTTCTGACATGTCTTATGCGTGCTCTCTTTCAGCCACTACATAGCTGTCCTCTCAGACTTCTCACTTTAAAAACGGCCTTTCTAGTGACCATCACCTCTGCACGCAGGGTGAGTGAGCTACAAGCTCTGTCTTCCAAGCCTCCCTTTCTGGCTGTTCATCAGGACAAGGTCGTCCTCAGAACTCGACCTTCCTTTCTTCCAAAGGTGGTAACTTCTTTTCATATTGGCCAAACCATCACTTTGCCCACCTTCTTTCCGCCTCCTTCAAAAGAGGAAGAGAGGCTTCACCGTCTGGATCCAAAACGTGCGCTTTCCTTCTACTTGGATCGCACTTAACAATTCCGGGTGGACGACCAGCTCTTTGTTGTTTACGCGGGCGCTAAGAAAGGTTGGGTCGTTCTGTGCATCAAGGCCTGCCATTCTTTGGCAAAGAAGGAGCCTCCAGTGGTGTGCGCGCCCATTCCACCAGGGCGACGGCAGCTACTACTGCTTTGGGACTGTAGTCCCCCTTAATGACATCTGTCTGGCAGCTATGTGGGCATCACTGCACACGTACACCAAGCACTACTGCCTGTACAGTCAAGTCCGCAGAGACAGCTTCTTTGGCCGTTCTATTCTCCAGGACTTTCTGGTGTGAGCTTAGTTTGCAGACCCACCTCCAGGGTTGGTATTGCTGGGGTATCCATTCTAAGGTAAGGAATCTATAACTAACAGTTTCTTTCAGATGAACAAGTTACTTACCTTCGGTAACGATATATCTGTAAGAAACATAGGTTAGTTAGAGATTCCTTACTGCCCCACCCATCCTCCCTGTTCTGCAAACTGACTTCTAGGGTTAAGGACCTCTTTTCAGGGCCTTAGTTTTGTGCACCAGTGGTCAGTGTCTTGCAAGGCTCTGCGCTTCTGGCGTGGAAAAGTCGTGTACAGAACTGATGTCAGCGCGCAAGGGCGGCGTCTATGTAGCTACCGCGACGTTATCCCGGCTATCACGACGCCACCGACTGATGCAGAGTCGACCGACGCCACCTTCCGACGTGCAGGGGTACTGCTGACGAAAAACTTTCCGGATCCAGTCTGACGCCTGGGGGTAATTCTAAGGTAAGGAATCTATAACTGACCTATGTTTCTTACATATATATCGCTACCAAAGGTAAGTAACTTGTTCGACTGGGTGCATAAATCTCTGAGTGGGTCTGTGAATGGGTGTGTGAGTGTCTCAATGGGTCAGTGAGTGAGAGCATAAGTCTCTGAGTGGGTGCATGCAAGAGTGTCCGAGTGGATCTGTGACAAGGCGGGCAAGAGTTCGAGTAGATGCGTGAGTCTTTGAGTGGGTGAGTGAATGTGTGCATGTGTATCTGAGCGAGTCTGTGACTGGGTGTGTGAGTTTCTGAGAGGGTCTGTGACTGAGTGTGTGAGTGACTGTATGGGTGTGTAGGTGGGTGTATTAGTGAGTGGATCTATGAGTGGGCGTGTGAGTGTCTACGTGGGTCTGTTAGTGGGTGTTTGTGTCTCTCTGGTCTGTTAGTACATAAGTGAGTATGTGAATGGGCCAGTATGTGAGTGCATGAGTATCTGAGTGGGTGCATGACTGGTGGGTCTGTGAGTGAGTGTAAACGTTTCTAAGTGGGTATGAGACTGCACATGAGTTTATGAGTGGGTCTCTAAGTAGGTGCCTGAGTCTCTGAGTGGGTCTGTACATGGGTGTGTCGCTCTCTGAATGAGCCTGTAAGTGGGAGTAGGAAGTTGGCTCTGCATATACTATACCAAAGTGAGGTATATTGTGTACAGATTCCAGTGGATCCCCAAAGGCTCACAGAGGTAAAAGTACATCATACCTTATTCTCTATTTGTGGTAGTGTGGGTCAGCAGTAAGGCTTTATCAGAGGGTAGTGTTAAGCATTTACTGTGCACACTCAGGCAAGAAATGATGTCACACACTCAGACTGAACTCTGACCTATTTTGTGTATCAAAAATATTTTTTTGTTTTATTTTATTTTTAGAACCAAGCAAGACTTAGTACAGGTAAGTAGAATTGTACTTTTAAAGACAGATTGATAAAAACAAGCAAGCTGGATGAAATGACTTTGTTACAGGTTTGTAAAATATTTAAAGAAATAGGTATTTGTATTTTGTAAATAATTTTGTTATTACTTTTCAGATTACTCTTTAGGTTTAAAGCATTTTATTGCATTTTCATAAACAAGGAAAACAATACACACAATGAATACAGTTGTCATAAGGATGCGATGCATGGTCTCTGCTCCAGGTGCGCATATAGTTTCAAACCTTACAGTTAGAACATGTTGTAGAGCCACTGGCTAGGTGTGAGGGCAGTGACGATAAAGTTCAAAACCAACAACCCCCCCCAACTCCCCCCTCCCCACCCTCCCTCCGAACCCCCTCCCCCCTCCCCCTGTGCTGAGCTGATGTCTTACACCTTCATCACCGCTGCGGTTGAACCACACCTCACATCACGTTCTTCATGTAAGCTAACTAGGGAAGCGGGCTAGTCAGGGACGTTAGCCGCATTAGCCTGAGATATCGGGGACAAGTAATTTCTTTGAATTCCGACTGTAGTAAGGTAAGGAAAGGCTGCCACAGTTCCTCAAACTTATCCATCTCTCCAGCCACCGTGAGGGACAGTTTCTCCATTCCCAGAACGTGCCATAACCTGTGCAGCCAGCCTATCGTGGTAGGAAGGGTGGTGGTGCCCCAATGTACGAGTATGTTCTGAATCGCTGAGCCTAATGCGATCGCTATCTGTCTACCCCTCCTGGACCTTAGAGGATACATCAAGCCGTTAGGTAATCCTAGCAGGACATAGGCTGGGAAGCGAGGCAATTCAATGTTAAAGCACTGGTCTATCTCATCTAAGATTTCCTTCCAATAGGGGCCCAACAACGGGCAAGCCCATAAGATGTGTGTGAGTGTGCCAGTCTGTCCGCATTCGCGCCAGCAGGTGTCCGGGATGTTATGGTTCATTTCATGCTGTCGCTAAGGCGTGTAGTACCAGTATGTGGATATCTTAGTGAAGGTTTCGGAGAGCCCAGTGTGATACGCCGAATGATGCGCCCGGTAGGAGATGTCGTCCCACTCTTTGTGGCTCAATTCCCTCCCCAACTCCCGCTCCCAGCGATTCCGTCCGGGGTTGTGGATGTGGAAAGGAGGGGGCTGTAAGAGTCGGTATAGGTCTGAGATGAGCTTGGCATCCGAAGAACATGTCGCCAACCACATCTCGTATGGAGTGAGTTTCCGGTCGGCCGGATCCCGCACCTGCGTCTGAAGTGCCCAGTGGCGGACCTGCAGGTACCGCATGCGTTCAGTCTCGGGCAGGTGGTAATCCCGTCGGAGGTCTTGGAATGACACGGCCCCTTCCGGACCGTATACGTGAAACAAAGCGCAGCATCTGGCAGCCCGCCAGAGCGAGAATGCGCCAGGTTCCATCCCTGGCTGGAAGTCGGGGTTCCCGATCAATGGCGTAAGTGGCGACGGGAAGGTGGTAAGCTCATGCGTAGCAGCCACGGCATCCCACACTCTGAGCGGAACCTGCGTGACAAAAGACGCATAAAGATTGGGAGGGCGGTGAGCTCTGCGCATGAAGGGTATCTCCTGTAGGGTCCTGCCCGCCACCGCCTGGTCCTGAAACAGCCAGTTTCTGTCAGATTCCCATTTGCTCCACTCCACTAAATACCGTAATTGCGCCGCCTGAAAGTACTTGTGGAGGTCCGGTATGCCAAATCCACCGGACTCCGGTGCCAGCGTGGACAAGGCTCTTCGGAGTCTGGGTTTGTGGCCTTGCCAGACAAAGCGTGCGATGTCGGCCTGAGCTTGTCGGATCCATCCCCTCGGCGGCTGAAGCGGCAGGGCCCGAAACAAATATAGTACCTGCGGCAGGAGAGTCATCTTCACCGCAGCGATCCGTCCCAGCAACGACAATGTGCCCTTGTTCCAGCGGGACAGTTCCTCCTTTATCTTCTTGCCTAACGCTGCGTAATTAGCCGTCACCATGGCAGGCAAAGAGGGTGCTAGTAAGACGCCCAAATATGGGACCAGATCTTTAGACCAACGCATGGGGAAACGGCTCTGTAACTCAAGCCTCGTTGTAGTGGATAGCGAGATATCTAGGGCTGCCGACTTCCTCATATTCATCTTGAAACCCGCCACCTTGGCGAAGGCGTCCATCTCGGCAATGCAAGCAGGGAGCGCCTCCCTCGGGTCCTCAAGCATTAAGATCACGTCATCCGCATACAAACTGATGGTGTGAATGTAGCCCCCCATCCGGACGCCAGTCACCTTCGGGTTCTGGCGAATCCTCTGGGCAAATGGTTCCATGTAGAGAGCGAAGAGTAGCGGTGACAGTGGGCACCCTTGTCTGGTTCCCCGCTCTATCGCGAATTGGTCGGAGCTGCACCCATTCACCCGCACCACCGCAGAAGGGGATCTGTAACAATTAAATATGTAGGTGCGGAATTTCTCACCTATACCCAGTTTGCAGAGCACTTTCTCGAGGTAAGACCAGTGCACTCGGTCGAACGCTTTCTCCGTGTCGACCGATAGCAGCATGCGTTCCCCGGGAATACGGGAGGCTTTCTCTAGGATGTGTATCACCCTCTTAGTATTGTCCACCGTTTGCCGACCAGGGACAAACCCTGCCTGATCCGGGTCCGCTAAGCCTGGCAGATGTTACGCCAGACGCGACGCCAGGATTCCCGTGTAGAGCTTGAGGTCCACATTTAGCAGTGAGATCGGCCGATAGGAGTCGCATTCCGTCCGGTCCTTCCCCGGCTTGGGGATAACCGATACTGTTGCCCGAAGCAGATCCGGAGGGATAGCCCCCGGCTCCGAAAAGGAGTTAAAGAGCCGCGTCAACAGTGGCGTCAGTTCCTGGCAGAACGTTTTGTAGAAAAGTGGGGTGTAGCCGTCAGGACCCGGGGCTTTCCCGTGTTTGAGTCGGGAGATAGCCGTAATCACCTCCTCCGGCCGAATGTCCCGTTCTAGGTGTTCCGCCTGTTCCTGGGCAAGGGTGGGGAGTTCGACCGATGCGAGGTAATCAGCCTCGGCCAGTGCCGATGGGGGTTCGCCCATGTATAAGTCAGCGTAATAGCGACTGAATCGGTCCGCAATCTGGTGATCCTCTGTAACCGTCGTCCCGCCGGGGACCGACAGTTCCGTTACCCGCTGGCGCTTCACCCGAAGTTTATTCGCAAGCAGTCGGCCGCTCCTGTCACCGCCAGTGTAATACGCGTGCTTCAGGTGCAACGCCGCATATTCCGCCCTGTCCATGTCTAGCGCGGAAAGAAGTTTCCTGGCAGCCTTAAGCTGTCTCCAGACTCTGGGGGCTCCCGTCCGCTGATGCATCTGTTTCAGTTCCCGCACCTTAGTCGTAAGCTCGTCCCTTTTTTGTTGTCGTTCTCTATTCTCCGCGGAGGAGATGGCGATGAACTCACCACGGAGCACCGCCTTCAGTGCGGCCCACTGCGTCGCACGTGTGGTATCTCCATTGTCGTCGTGTGCCCTATACTCAGTAATCGCGACACGTATCTGTTTCACCACCGGCTGCTTATGCAGCAGGGTATCCCAAGGCGCCAAACCCCCCTGGAGGGAGACACCGGCGGCAGCTGAAAGGAGCCCGACACCGGGGCGTGATCCGACAACGTGAGAACCCCTATATCGGCAGCCGTCGCTAGTTTGGCAAGCGGTCCGGTAACGAGGAGATGATCTAGTAGTCTCGCGTATGTCTTGTGCGCGTGGGAGTAGTAGGAATAGGCCTGGGTAGTAGGGTGGAGGCGTCTCCACAAATCATGCATATCGAGATCATCTAAGCGGGTGTTACTCAGTTGTGAGAACTCCCCAGTGTGCGGGCGTCGCTGCGCAGATCTATCTAAGATCGAATTAAAGACCATATTCAAGTCCCCCCCAATTATTATGTGTCTGTCCGGTGTGGTCGCGATGTCTTCTAGGGCCGAGTGTAAAAACTGGTCCTGGCGGTCATTAGGGCTATAGATTGAACCTACAGTAAACAGAAATCCCCCCAACTTGACCCTGTAAGCCAGGAGCCTCCCCCTCTGCTCCGCAACCTTATGCAGGACCTCTCCCTTAAACTTCCTAGACACTAAGATTGCAACCCCCGCTGTCTTGGTGGTCCCTGAGGAAAAGAGCTGTACCGGGAATTTCGGTGACCTCATCCTAAGGCAATATCGGGCTAGGAGGTGGGTTTCTTGTAAGAGACAGATGTCCGCCTGGGTGTTTTCAAGTAGGGACAACATCGCTCTACGTTTGACCGGGTTGTTCAGTCCCTTCACATTAAGGGTAACAATCTTAAGGGTCATGAACGGTCAGTCCAAGGGTAGCGCTTAATGAACCTGTCAGCAGTGATCGCCATGTGGATTGGTGGTGTAGACCCCAACAAATGCAATAACCCAAGAGCCCGACACCCGCCACTCCGTACCTGCGGTTTGAGGTCAAGGCAAAAACAGTAGCACAACACGACAGCACAGTACAAACCCCGAATCCTCCCCAAACGTACCTCAACCAGCCCAACTCCCCGCCTCCCCGCACCCCAACTGGAGGCTCACCCTCCCCTCGTTCCCCCCTCCACAGGCCCAATCGCCCCTCTCCCGCACCCCTCCCGTTCCCCCAACGTCCCCCCCCTCCCCCTCCAGATCCCCCAACACTTCCTGAAAAATTGTCCCAGTCATGTCCTATCCGGACAAGTCCGTGGTAGTGTATTGAAGTGGACGTCCAGCCACACCTGTCCTCCCTCCGCATCCCCCCCCACCCTCCAAGATCCCAGCCCGCAAAAACAGCAATGCTATGTCGGTCTCCCCCCGGAGCAAACTTACGCTGTCAGCGCAGCACTTTCATGCATCACAGTGTCTCTAGATGACGCCTGGATGGCACTCGCCATATCGGCCCGGATGGTGGGCGAGCTTGGGCGCTGGGATGTCACTGATGTTCTACGCCTCGAGACCCTACGCCACCCGTCCTCCGTGGCGCGTCTCCTACGTGGCGTGGTGGAGCCCTCCTCCTCCGCGGTGATCCCTAATACCTCACACGTGTCCTGTAGGGACCGCAGCTGATGCATTTCACCGTTCCACTTAAAAATAAGGCGGAAAGGATGTCCCCATGAGTAGGACGTGTCATGTTGTTTTAGAAAGTCCGTCGCTATTTTAAACGCTTTACGTTTTTGTAGAGTGATCGTGGACAGATCTTGGTATAAGGCCACCGGGTGCCCCCGGAAGGTCAGTGAGGGTGTTTTCCGGGCCTCTGCCATGATTCGCTCTTTCAAAGGGAAATCGGGAAGAAAGGCCAAGATGTCCGGGGGTGGGGCATTAACACGCCTCTGGGGTCCCACTCTGTGTGCTCTGTCGATCCGTATCGGGAAATTCGCTGCCTCACCCAAAATGTCTCTGAAAAGTTCCCGTAAGTATCCCGCCACATCCGATCCCTCTTCCGTCGATGGAATTCCCCGGACCCTTATGTTATTTCGCCGGGAGCGGTTTTCCAAGTCCTCATTATGTGCCTGGAGGTCCAGCTGTTGTTCCCTCAGGCGCAAAACCTCTTGTTGTAGCTGCGTGATTTCCTCGTCCTGCCGTTGTGTAGAGCATTCTACTGTGGCCACTCTCTCTCCCAGACCATCCACCTCTCTCCGGATTTCACGGACTTCCCCAGCCACTTCCTGCTTTAGTGTTTGGAAATCCTCACGCAGCGTGCCGAAGAGCGATTCCAAGAAAGACCTGGTGACTGGCGGTTCATTGCCCCCTGCCGATTGAGAGCCACTCGCTGCACCTGGAGATGGGTGATTTCTGTCCCCCTTGGGTTGCGATCTGCCGAGCATATCGGGGAGTGTGCGCTCAGTCTTTTTACCACTTCTCTGGTTCGCCATCCCTTCTGCCGGGCAATCCAGAAGACCGGGGGGGTCGCGGAGTCTCTGGTCGCCACCTCCGCCGCTGTCGAGGGGGGACTCACAGCTGTGGAACGTCTGCAGCAGCCCACGTGCAATGTCTCTGGGCCTAGACCTCCAGTAAGACAGCAGGGTCCTTATTCGACTCCTCTCCCCTTATGTTTGCCAGCCCCTAAGTTGCGACCTCGGCCGAGGCAGGCTCAGTCCCTTTGGCCGCTCCCAGTCTAGACAGCCAGAGCAACCACGGGCGGGCACCCCGGCTCCAAAGCTCACCCCGCTTCGAGTCTGGCGGCCCTTACTGTCGTTTTCCGGGATACCGGGCAATGCCTCCCACCGGCGTAGTAGTGGCTCACAGAGGGGGTCCCAGGCTTAGTGTCTCTGGCGTTACGGCCTAACCCGCTACGGCAGGTCCCTGCTCTTCCCCCTGGGTTCACTCAGCGAAGGCCGCAGCCACCGACACCAGGCAACGTGCTGCCTGGCCCTCCAAAGGGCATTGCTTGCGGGACTTCACCTTCACCCTCGGGGTCCCGGCTTGCTCCGATTCCTCGCAAGCCTCCTCCTCACCTCTTGTGACGTCTCTGGTTGGGGCCTGTACCACCACGGGTCCGCTCGCGGCGCTTGGCCCCTTCACTGCCGCAAGACTCCACTGCCCGGGCCTCGGGCACGTCACCCGTCACCCCCGGGGAAGGCACCTGGAGTGGGTCCCAGGATCCCGTCGTCACCAGGACTCGTCGCTATGGCCCTTGGTCCCTCTGCAGTCGCCGAATCGTCCACCTCGCCGCTCCAGGTCTTCCGGCTCGTTCCGGACTAGGCCACAGCCGCGGCCACGAGTTAGAGAACGGCCTGTCTCCGGGGGCGGGGCGACTCGGGCGGTGTTTCGCTTCGCCTCGGGCGCCGGTTCCACTCCGTCCTGGGCGCAAGCTGTCTCCGCTGCGGCGCCTCGGACACACCTCCATACTGCTCTGTAGTGGGCCCCCAAAAGGCCCCGGGGACAACGCCACTCCCGGCCGAGTCTGGCCTCAGACTACCGCCGCACCACCGTCTCGGGGCCTCGATGTCCCAGCCTCCGGTATACGGCGCGCAGAAGAGCTGCGGAGCCAGATCTCGGGCTATGAGCCTACCGACAGCTCCCCACACCTACCTGGCACTTTCAAGCGGTAGAGGGGGGAGAAGAGCTATTGTAAGGGCTTAGGGCCTGGACGGGTTCGGGAGCTCCGGGAGAACACGTCCGTCTACTCTGCCATCTTGGCCACGCCCCTTAGATTACTCTTTAGAGTACCCTTTAGATTACTTTTCCACTCATTGTGATACACCTAGATCGTACACTGGGGCATTTCCTGGACAAAGGTCAGTAAAACAGTTTTTGATTAAAACACAGTTGCTTAGGATTCCAAATCTAACCAAACACAACTCAACACAGACTGTTTCAGAGGAAAACAGTCAATGCAATCCTATAAAAAAAAAAATAGGTAATCGGTTTGCAGGTAAGCAATCCGTATTTCGGGTTGAGTTTCTGGGGTTAGAACCAGAGTTCCCAGGATAAAGGCTGCACTCAAAAAGCACCCTCAGCAGCACTGGAGCGGCCAGTTGCAGAGTGCTAAGTGCCAATGTTAGCCTATCGGGCTGGAGGGCCGTCGGTTGGTGGCTGCTTTTGAGCAAGCCACAGGGTTGAGGGAGAAAAGATCCTAGGGTTAAGCTCAGGGCAAAGGGGATCCGAGTTAGCACACAAGGTGCACCCACAGCGGCAGCTGGATGCAGAGTGCTGATCTGGCGTCTGGTGTGATGTAGGTTTCAATGGGAGTTGCCGGTTTTGGATTTTGGCTGCAGGCTCGATCCTAGAAGTCTTCTGGAAGGAACGAACAGATGGGCATTTAAGTTGGAGGGCTCGGGGACGTAGATGCACCTCAGGTACTTTTCTCCAGGACGCACTTGCGGTTGGGGGGGGTCTCCCTGCAGAGGCTGCAGGTGACTTTGGGGAGTACTGGACGGGTCAACCCACAGTGGGCTCGGACTCTGGAGCGCTGGGGGATCTCACTGGGACCATTGGGCCACTCCAACTTGGGCTGTAGGTGACAGGTGCAATGGTGGTTCCAGGCATCAGGTTTCTTTGTCTTCAGCAGGCTCGGAGTCTTGATTTGGAGATTCTTTTGAACAGATCTGCTGTTCACAGGAGATCCGGTCTTTGTTGAAGGCATTCACTCATCCCAGGGGTTCTGGAGAACCCTGGCGGCAGGACAAGGCGACCTTGTTGTGTGTCGTCTTTCATCCTTTTTCTGTGTAGGGTGCGGGAATCTGCTTTCTGGATTCAGGGTTGTCCCCTAAATCCTGTATTTAGGGGTGTTTTAGGGCTCTTGAGATCAGTAGCCAATGGGCAACTGACTGTAGGGTGACTACACCCTTGGTAAGCCCAGTTCTTGTGGGGGAGTGGGCACAATCCCTAACACTGATTGGAGAGTGCCTGCCATCTGCTAGATGGCGGGCACTGAAGTGGGGGCTTCACCTCGCCTCCCCCACCTGAGGGGTGGGGTTGGCAGAGGTGGGCATACCTTGTGAGCTGTTCTAATTTTTCCCGCCAGTATTCCAGACGTAAAGGGGGTGAGATAGGAAGGGGGCTTGCTCCTGAAAGCAGGAGAGGCTAGGGGTCATGTTACAAAGGCGGCAAGGCCTTTGAAGCTCCCCTGCCACAGATGGCTCTCCCTGACCTGGGGGAGGTGTGACCACCTCCGCCCAGGAAAGGGTTTGTTTCTGGGCCCAGATAACAAAGGCTCCCACTACAGGGGTCCAGAAACTTGTCTTGTGGTGTCATGGCGTTTTTTACTAGTCCGGTAACCCACCAGAGGTTTTTCAGTTTTTTCAGGGGGCATCTCTAAGATGCCCTCTGAGTGCATTGTATAATAAATCCCACACTCGCATCAGTGTGGGTTTATAATGCTGAGAATTTGCTACCAAACTTCGCAGAATTCAGTAAAGCCATTATGGTGCTGGGACGTTCGTAATGACAAACTCCCAGCCCCATATATTCTTAATGGCATTACTGTACTTACAATGTCTAGGAAAGGTTTTTGCTCCGACCTCCGTCCACCGGTTGCAGCATGTGAGTTGGGACAGATGTCAAATTGCTGCAGTTGAGCCTACGGCTCCCGGCTCCCCTGACTAATTTAGCTTCTTTTCTAGGCCCTAAAACGCTAGTCAGCCGCGGGCTGCATCCAGCTGTGGGCGGGCGTGCAGGAGCTTGAGCGAGATAGCAGAGACAGCCGAGACTCTAAGGAGAAGAGGATCGGGCGGAAGGCAGACAACGCTGCTGCTCGCAGCCCGCTGACTTGCCTGCGTCTCTGCCGATAGCTAACAGCAGCGGGGGGACCACGCAGCAGCAGTTTAAGACAGCAGCCTTTGACCAGGCAAAACTAGGTAACAGTCGGGTGGTGGACTTCGGACCCTCGGCTCCGCCCAACCAGCAGACCTAGTGGAGGCGGCTTAACCGGTCGCGGTGGGTGCCTTGAGGTCTCCCACCAGTTTCCCCCCTCCTTACCTGCCTCGGGCGGTACTTCCACCTGCTCAGTCATTGCCTCTGCCTTGTCGCATCGACAATTCAAACAGCCTCCCCCCCCCTCTCTTACAGCCTTCCCCCACTGCCTGGTCCAGAGGAGCAGAGAGGATCAAAAGGAGTTTCAGTGAATGTAGCCACATAGCCCTCCTCTCTTCACTCCCCCACAATCAGGATTACTTTCTGACCATTTGGGAAACTGCTGCAGGACCCCTGGACAGCCGTAAAGTGGGAAGACTAAACTGGTAGGCTAAACTGGGCTAAATCAGGCCAACAGGGCGAAGTGCGACCGTCCCTCCGGGAGCCACTGATAAAAAGTAGACCAGGAAACAACAACGAAAAACCAAAGGTGGTGATGGACGGAGCGTTGACAATACAAACACTCATCCCCAGTCAACTGATCTGGGTTTAATCCATCACCGTTCTTTAGCTCACTCCGCCACCCCAGTTCAGACATGGCCATATGCAAATCAGTCTGACCCTGTGCCTCATGGGAACAGTCCAGCCCGAACTGCCAAGCCATGTCTTCCCTGGACCGGAATCAAGCTTCCCAGGACCGGTTTCTGGCATTACAGCCGTCTTCAGCCGGGCTTGCTTGACTCCAGTGGCAAAGTGAGCAAGGAACTCACGTCTGAGCATACCCTGCCAACTTAGGGCGAACAAAGAAAAACCAAAGGTGGTGATGGACGGAGCGTTGACAATACAAACACTCACCCCCAGTCAACTGATCTGCGTTTAATCCGGTAAAACCGGTCCTGGGAAGCTTGATTCCGGTCCAGGGAAGACATGGCTTGGCAGTTCGGGCTGGACTGTTCCCATGAGGCACAGGGTCAGACTGATTTGCATATGGCCATGTCTGCACTGGGGTGGCGGAGTGAGCTAAAGAACGGTGATGGATTAAATCCAGATCAGTTGACTGGGGGTGAGTGTTTGTATTGTCAACGCTCCATCCATCACCACCTTTGGTTTTTCTTTGTTCGCCCTAAGTTGGCAGGGTATGCTCAGACGTGAGTCCCTTGCTCGCTTTGCCACTGGAGTCAAGCAAGCCCGGCTGAAGACGGCTGTAATGCCAGAAACCGGTCCTGGGAACCTTGATTCCGGTCCAGGGAAGACATGGCTTGGCAGTTCGGGCTGGACTGTTCCAATGAGGCACAGGGTCAGACTGATTTGCATATGGCCATGTCTGAACTGGGGTGGCGGAGTGAGCTAAAGAACGGTGATGGATTAAACCCAGATCAGTTGACTGGGGGTGAGTGTTTGTATTGTCAACGCTCCGTCCATCACCACCTTTGGTTTTTCTTTGTTCGCCCTAAGTTGGCAGGGTATGCTCAGACGTGAGTCCCTTGTTCGCTTTGCCACTGGAGTCAAGCAAGCCCGGCTGAAGACGGCTGTGATGCCAGAAACCGGTCCTGGGAAGCTTGATTCCGGTCCAGGGAAGACATGGCTTGGCAGTTCGGGCTGGACTGTTCCCATGAGGCACAGGGTCAGACTGATTAGCATATGGCCATGTCTGAACTGGGGTGGCGGAGTGAGCTAAAGAACGGTGATGGATTAAACCCAGATCAGTTGACTGGGGGTAAGTGTTTGTATTGTCAACGCTCCGTCCATCACCACCCTTGGTTTTCCCAGGAAACAACAGCATCAACCACATCCGGGTGAAACACATTACTTTTTTCACTTTAGTGGAGTGGACCGTCAGTGGCCTGTGAATAGCGGGCTGTATTGTGGTAGCAAGTGGTGGAACTTGAATCAGCCACCACTGTTGGGGGCAGCTTAACCACATCCTGCTAGCTATAGCTACTGCAAGCAAAGTTACAACTCCAACCCCCACAACAGCCAGTGCCACAGCTATAACCAAAGCCGGTACTGCAGCCCTCAGTCTGCCCATCGTATTCCACCATATACAAACTAGCTACACAATTTAGACCGTTTTAATGTCTTCACCATAGGCCCAGATCACCCAGAGAAATTTTTACCATCACAGACCACCCAAAGATCCATACCATGAAGCAAACAGGAGGGCAAACCCTTTTCTTCAAGGATGGAAACTATCTCACAGAATATTTCGCCAACGCCGAGCCAATGCCATTGAAAAAGGAAGGACAAAAAACCCAAGACATACAGCTTAAGACAAAAAACATCTAAAACAACTGAATTGCTGTTGACAACTCACGATGTTCCATGTATGCCCTCCATGGGTGCTGTGTCTAACCTCAGCTGTAATACAATAAACCTATCGACCTCGGCAGCTATTAAGTCCAATAAAGTTACAGTCTGTGCAACTCCATTAACACCAAAATCTACATACGCATCTGCAGCAAGAGTCCATACGGACAGCAAAAAGTCTAGCCAAATTAGTAGCGGGAGCACTCCAAATATTTAAAAAAAGATCTTTTATAACTGATTACCTCTTAAAAAAATCTTCTCAGTCAGCACACCTTCACATCTCAGACTCAACTAGGAAAAAGGAACCCAACGGAGCTTCAGTAGCCACTCCTGCCCCCATGGCTGACATAATATCACTCATAACCCCGCCCCCCAGAACAAATAGCAAGTACAACCAAGTGCACCACCAACAACTAATAAACAGCACAGTAATAGATATATCTTCCGGAAGTCTCCCGGATAGTTTGCTGCAGACCTTGATCTATCAACTAACATGATGGGAAAAGATCAACGAGGCAAAAATGGTACTAGCGCCATAACTTGCCTTGCAACCCCTACGGATTGCTTGCTCAAGGCACAACCCCATCCTAAAATAAACAGCAAAACCATGGCTGCTCAGATCCACAGCACCAGGGAAAAAGAATAGGTGGCATAGGACAACAGGGCATAGTAGGCTGCAGCCTGGGGCCAATCGACCGTGTAGACCACAAAATTCCTAAAAGCGGACAGAGGGGATCCGACTCTGGTCAGGGTCAGTCTGGGGTTCTCCCTCGTAGCAATGACAAAGAAAAATGAACCCCTCAGAGAACGGGAAAGCACCAGAGCAGCATGAGCACCAACTTCCAGCGGTTCATGGCTCCAAATTGAGCTCGAGATTATGGAAAGCCTAATATTATCCGCTACTAAAAGATCAAAAACAACATCGAACAAGACTCCTTACTGGCTTCCATAAACGCCACCTTAGCCAATACAGTAAATGCCCTGACATGGCCGTCCGATAAACTGGAATTGCAGCTTGACTTAGTCCAAACCCTGGACATCTCAATACTAAAGATTGAGGAAAAAAATAAGTTCCTTGCAAGAGAGGTTAAAAATCGCTGAGGGCAAAGAAACTTCTTGTGCATCGTGTTCTTGCCACCAGATTGCGGAGAAACTATGCACCTTGCCAGATGCTTTGAACCTAATGATAATGGACATCAAATTAGCCCTACAACAAGTAAGTAGCTCTGTCAGTAGGCCCGACCAAAAACCAACACATAAGGAAACTGTCCGTATCGTGGAAAGCGTGACTATCTCACCGGAGGCAGCCGACAGGGAAACCCCACAGTCTGGTGCGAAGTTATTAAAGAAAGTTCTTACCAAATCCACACTGGATGCCTTGGTAGGAATCCACAATCAGGGGGCTGTCCCACCCTCTATAGCTCAAGAACCGGCCCTTGATGTGAAAGATAAAAAATCACCAGGCTATCATAATGGAAAAATTGCAACTGAAGATAACAACTGGTCTGTTGCCCTATCAAAAAGAATGAACAAAAGACAAAAGAAGACCAGAAACAAAGCAGAGAGAGAACGTTCTTCAAACCAATCTCCACCCAAACCAGCAAAACGAGATAACCTGTCTAACGTATACCCAATGTTTAAAGGTAGTGGAAAAACAAAGAACACACAATGTTCTACCCAAACACTTGCTTCTTCACCTCACAAAATTTCAGCCTTGTTATCGACCTCACTCAAATTGTAGTCAATTCAAAAGAACTTTATTATTGTGTCAGAATTAACCATAAAAGTACAATTTATAAATCACACATAAATTCCACAGATATGTTAAGGATTAAGAACAAAATTAAAAAACATGTAAGAATCATATTGCAATTGATATACGATACTCAAAAATTTTTTTTTAAAATCAGTGACAGAGGCAACAGTAAATACATTGTCCAAATTTTGCAGTGCAAGAAATGCGGGGCGACATCGTCTCAAACCCAACCTTTTTAACACGGGGACAATCCATCTTTTCTTAGGTTTAGAGTAGAAGGTGCAAAAGAACAATATATGCATGGACGACTGGGCTGACACGTCGTCACATGGGCAATTACAAAGTGTTCTCGACCAGTCATTTACTACAGGGAAACTCAGAGATATATGTAATATGCTCAACCTGAAACGCGTTAGCAGAAATCTATCATAATCTCTGGGAGTTAGCAAGATATATGGTTGTATGGTTACAGAAATCAGAGTGAGATGGTGTGTTAAGACATTTGTCTTAGACAGTTTGCTCGTGATTCTCTTTTCACTCAGGAATAGCATACAACTATCTTTAAGGTCCTTCCTCGATACCTTGCACATAGTACAGGGGTCATAATAGTATTCTACATGGCCAATTTGGATTAAAAAGGTTTTAACATATTTTAGCCATCTTATATGTTTGCCCTATCCGTTCCCAGTGCATCCTTTAAAATTTGGCGATTAAAAGTGGGTTCTTCAGTGATCGAAACCCTATGCCACATAAGGACAGGCTGTATCTTGATCACACCCTCCAGGTATGGCAGGCCTAGTTCAGTATGGCAAATAAATGTTGACGTACCGTCTGGTACTGCCAAAAGGTACCGGAGGAAGATGTTTTCTGCTATTTGTAATGAATTGACATTTGCATATCCCCAGATACCTGCCCCATAAGTAGCAATTGCTACGCACGTCGCCCTATAGATATGTAACAATTCCCCAGGAGAACGTCTGCCCAGTGTTCTACTAAAATTTGTTAATGCCATCAATGATTTACTGAAGAGGAGCCTTCTCGCTTTTATCACCCTGCTCCAAGACCCTGACTGGTCGAATAGAATCCCTAGATAGGACAAAGTATTAGTGTTCTCTATTGCCTTTTCGTTAATAAAAATGGGTTTTCCCTTTTGTTTGACCCGTTCCCACAGTTCATGGAGAACATTTTTGAGCAGTTAATTGTAAGGCCCAAATTTGTCATAAATTTAGTAAAAGAAGCTACTACCCTTTGGAGACCAATAGGAGCGCGGGCCATCAGGACTGCATCGTCTGCATAAAGGAGTGCAGGGATAGGGCGAGTTGCTGTTAGTGGGCAATCCCTGCACTCCTTAATTAAAGTGCATTCAAGGTCATTTATGTATAGCGTAAAAAGGAATGGGACAAGGACACAGCCTTGCCTCACGCCCCTCGAGACTCTAAAAATTCCTAGTACAATCTCCATCCTGACCAAATTAAATACAGACTCTACCATGGTACAAAGCTCAGCAAAACAACCCATCATACCAGGAAGACATCTGCTGGGGACACAACCTACTATCATGCAAGATCAGAAGGTACTTCTGCCTAGTAACAGTGACAATATGCCAAAATGAACAGAATCAGGTCAATCATCTGTTCCCCCATCCGAAAGCCCCGTGACATCTGAAGGACTGGACTTTTTAACAGTACCAGCGGTGCCAGGGAACAACACCTATAACCTTCATGGGATACCTGTTTCGGCGCACAAATTACAGAGACACGGGACACTTCCTTCGGCGTCAAAGATTCAAGGTTTATTACTGCAGGGAACACAGAAGTCACGACAAGTACAACACGTGCAACTTGGGGAGACTGCTTCAAATTGGTTCTGTGGATCGCTCCTTTTATACAAAATTAAGTCATAGGACAACATGGTACACAAAAGTTTACAACCTGGTTCCCATAATTATCCCTCAGAGGGGTCGCTTTGGTCACTTTGGTACACATAAGGTCCGGAACATAAGTGCGGAAACATTTGGCGGTTCCCAACTGTAAAAACCCATCTTCCCAACATTAGTGAATTCCAATCGGCAGTAAAACAGATCGAAATAGGGACAAAGACAGGTGCAGAGGGAGATGGAGACAGTGGGGAAATCAAAAAGGGTGTAAAAGGGGAGGTATCGGGAAACACGAGATACAGGCATCAAAGGGACGTGCCTAATGAGATGCACGGCTGAGACAATAAACCGGACGGCAAGATGAGCCTCGAGCGGGGCCATCTGCCTTACAGTATCATCCCCCTCATCGTAAAAGATATTTACAAAGTACATGTGTCTTCCACAAATATCCTGAGAGTCCCAGGGTGACGAAGCGGACAGTGTCCGTTCGCTGGCTACTTGAGGGCAAGAGACAAAATGGATGCCGTATCTAAGATGGAACCCGTGGGTACAGATGAAAAACTCACATATCAAATGAACGGACTCACATATCAAATGAACGGTTTAAGTTAGCACAGCGAAACTGCGCACACTTACTAAACTCGTCATTTGCGGTTCTTAGATACCAGACTCGACCATATTCGTGTGAATCAAAAACATCACTTAAAATTGTCACGGAACCTCAGACGCTCCTTTTGCCCTCATGTAGGCAAGCACTAGTCGGAATCATATTCGATATTCATCAGACCCTCGAGATGTTGCTGTAGCATAGCTCTGTCCAACCGAGACCCTTTGGTAACAGGTGGCTGTCTCATACACGTTGTAGCACAGAGGCCACATAAGGCAGGACCGCACTGCACGCAAAGGCAACAAGTGAACAGGAACACTACAACGACTCCAATGATCGTCAGAATTTTCCAACCCCAAGTCGACATTAGGCCCCAAAACCATCCAAGTAGCGTCCAACCCCCTACATCCACGTGTATGGATTCGGAGATTTTATGCAACTTCGAGATGGCTTGATAGACAGTCGGAGCGTTATCAGGAATGAAAATACAGCAGCTCGAATGGATCACCTTACATACCCCACCTCGATCTGCTAAGATCACATCTAAAACCATACGGTTTTGTAACGTCATAAGTCTATCCGCCTGAAGTTCTGTGGTGATATTACCAAGGGCACTGGCAGTAATATTAGCTGTCGATTCTACCACTCGAGTCAACTGTCTTAGGTTCCTACTATTAACCATAGGTCCCCAAAATGGGAGGAAACCCTTGAAAAAGTCTCCTGCCTCTTGACCGGCAGTATCCTCTTCGCTAATTACGCCTCTCACAACTCTAGTTTTGTGATAATCTGCATCTACAGTAAATGTCGGAGGCAACAAGTTTGCGATAAAACATGAGCCCATGAAGTCAGAGGGCAACCATGCATATGCACGATCATGACAAATAAAGTATGTACCCTTGGCAGCCAAAAACACAGGGGACGAGACCATTGGCAATATATAATTTTCAGTGCAAGCACTCTCTCCAAGTCGGGTTTTCGATCTACGGCCGCGACCTATTAAACAAAAATTACCAATGTGGGGTACGACCCATATCGGAGGCGAGCTTTTAAGCTGTTTTTCACCAGTGAACACACTATATTCGCCTCTACTTAGGACCCTATAGGCTTGTACCTCTTCTTCAGGGATAAGCGAGGGATCATAGATATCGCTATCTAAATCCTCTATTGCTATAGACAAAGATTTTTGGTACGAGGTAGGACCAGAGTAAGGGGAACGTGGTTCTCGAATGGGGTGGAAACCTAGTGTGCTTCGAAACATTGTTTGAAATGCTCGAGCAGACCCTTGGGAGCTATACGGTAACACCAGATATGGAATTCCCTTATCCGTAGTATGTGGCATCAATCCACACACCCAACAATTAGTAGTGTTAACCACTAACTGATGCTGATGAAGTAGTTGAATAAAGGAATTGTTGCGGAATTCTGCACGTCTAGCCTGCTCGTGTTCAGGTAAGATGTGAAAAGAATGAGGAGAGTCAGTGGAGATGAGTTTAAGGTCAGGGGTAGGAGTAGGTATAGTAGAAGGCAAGAAGTAAGACATTGTGTAATACACCCCACCCGCCAATAACGCTGAAACAGTCACAAACAGTACAAATATTTGGAACACAAAACATTTGGTACGACTGAGTTGCTGCAGCTTGAATCTTTGTGCTTGAGCTTTTTCCAAGTCCATCAGCTTCGAAAATGCCATTCCCTATGACCGTCCGCAACGTTTCTTGACGCACTTCGTTCTGTGTAGCAATAGTCAATTCCTAGGAGTTCCCAGGAATCGACGGTCTTTAACCTAGCGTCAAGACCTACTAACCAGGAGGAAGTACACGCGCGGCCCTACGGCCTTTATTTCACAAATATATATATATATATCAAAAACAAATGTCTCTCAGCTGTGGAAACAAAAAATGTAAGGAACGAAGCTCAATGAATATATACAAAATAATTACAATAGTATGAGTGTTCAAACTGATCATGGAAAACGAGATAATGCACTTGTCAAGGGACAGAACGGTGTTTTTTTTTAGTCTTTAGTGCTGGATCTTAAAAAATATCGGGTTTTCCCAGGACGTGTCTGTTCGTTAAACAAAAGATCCGTTGAAGGGACAACGCCCTGTTGATCAGCTGAATGTTCTGGTCTTGAGTTTTCTGATGACAAGTGTTCAATAATGCCTTTTTGCTGCACTGAGGATTCTCCGACAGGTTGTGCGTCGCTGAAAGGTACCAACGCCGGCAATCCTTCGGTTTCAGTTGGTGCAATGCCTTTCCTTATCCACGAGTCTGCTGGCAACGGAATGGGGACTTTCTTGGTATGGGTGGCATGCACCCAATTTTTCCGCCCCTCGAGACGAACTGCAGTTCTCGTGGCAAGGAGGACCTGATAGGGTCCAGTGAACCTGGGATCCAAATTGTTCTTGCGCGAAAAATTGCGCGTTACCACCCAATCTCCGGGCTGGAGCTGGTGGCCTGGACCCTCCGTCTGTGTCGGCAATGCTTCGTGAACCTGTTGGTGAATTAACCTCAGTTTAGCAGTCAAGTCATGAAGATAATCGATTAACATTGGATACTCAAGTTCACAAAAGGCACCCGGTCTAGGGACCCCCCAAACATTGGCAGGACGACCGAACACTATTTCATAGGGACTGAGCCCTACTCGGGAGTGTACAGTTGCCCTTGTTGACAGCAATGCTAAGGGTAAAGCGTCAGGCCACGAAAGACCTGTCGTAGCCTGGATCTTTGCTAGTTTTAGTTTAAGGGTACCATTGTACCCCTCAACCAAACCAGCTGACTGAGGATGATTGGCACTATGGAATTTCTGTACAATCCCTAACCCGCGACACACACTCTTCATCACGCTCCCAACAAACTCACTTCCGTTGTCTGACCACACAACCCGAGGCATTCCGTAGCGGGAAAAATACTCTTTGAGTAAAATTTTTGCCGTGGATAAAGCCGTATTATCCTTAAGGGGGTAGGCCTCAATCCACCTAGAAAATGCACACACCACAACCAGCACATACTTCAAATTATTACATCTCTCCATGTGGATAAAGTCCAACTGGATAACTTCGAAAGGGTACGCAGGAGGGGCAAAATGGCCAGGTGGAGTGGGAGTGCCCTTACCAGGATTGTGCATCAAACACACCATACAATTCTTAACCAAGCGTTCAGCACATTTCGTAATACCATCATTCTTCCACACAGGAAACAGCAATTTACAGATACCTTTCGCGCTAATATGTGCTAACCCATGTGCCATAGTCACAATAGCCAGCACATACGCATCAGGCAACATCCATCTTTTCTGTTCCGATAAATCAGTCCAACAACCATTCGCATCCAACTTTCCCGTACTTTCTTTCCACTTCGTCTTTTCAGTCTCGGTGGCCTCATTCTGAATTGCTTTCACACTCTCGATAGTGTTCTCACACATACTTGATTCTGCAGGCCACCTAACCGAACTCGTCACATACATTCGAGTGCTAAGGTTCCGGGCAGTCTCCTTAGCAGTCTCATCCGCAAACGCATTACCACGACCAACATCATCCGTCACCTTACGATGCGCACTACATTTAACAATCGCCACTTGCTTAGGCAACGTAAGTGCATCCAAAAGATCATTTACAAGCTGGCCATGCTGAATCTTCGTACCATGTGACGTAAGGAATCCTCTCTCTCTCCACAGTCGTCCAAAACTATGTGCCACACCAAATGCATACTGGCTATCTGTAAACACATTCACCCGTTTATCTTTAGACAATACACACGCTCTCGCCAAAGCAATTAACTCAGCAGCCTGAGCCGAATTCTGACTTAACCTTGCGCTCTCCACAATCGTTCTCAATGTAACTACAGCATACGCAGTTGTTACATCACCATTCGGTAACTTAAAACAGGAACCATCCACATACAAAGTACCATCGGGATCTGTCAATGGAGTATCTTTTAGGTCAATACGACCCTTGGTTTCCTCTTCAGTTTTGAGATAGCAGTCATGTACTGCTTCATCACTTGATTCTGTGTCGATCGGCAGCAATGTTGCTGGATTCAACACATTACATCGTTTTATCCGTATATGACTGGCCAGCAATGTCAACTCATAACCAGACAATCTTGCACTTGTCAGATGTTGAGTTTTCGTTCGGTTCAATAAAGTGTCGACTGCATGCGGAACCATTACCGTGAGCATATTATCCATGACTAGACCTGCGGACTGTCGAATGGACGCCGCAGCTGCCGCTGTTGCCCTTAAGCAACTTGGCAAGGCTCTTGCTACTGGGTCTAAAGTCGAAGAAAAGTAGGCACATGGACGTTGCTTACCACCAAAAGATTGTGTCAAAACACTCAACGCGCAACCATCCCTCTCGTGAACGTATAGTGTAAACGGCTTGCTGTAGTCAGGGGTACCCAACACAGGAGCCGAACACAGCGCATCACGTAATTCAGAAAAACTTTTCTGACATTCTTCAGACCAAGGTACTGGGGATGAAACGTCTTTGCATGTAAGGGCTATCAATGGTTTCGCCAACAATGAAAAATTTGGAATCCATTGTCTGCAGTAGGACGTAATACCTAAAAAGGCACGAACATCTCTCTGGGTTTTTGGCACAGTCATTCGGGAAATCGCTGCAATTCTCTCTGGGGTCAACCTTCTCCCTTCTCTTGACAATAAGTGACCTAAATAGGTAACTTCTTGGCAACAATACTGTAGCTTTGAAGGTGATACCTTGTGGTGCAAGTCATGTAGATAGTGCAATAATGATACTGTAGCCGTTTTGCAAATAGCTTCTGTATCAGCTGCCACTAAAAGATCGTCAACATATTGAATCAAAGCTGCACCTTTAGGTAGTACAAAGGCATCAAGTTGACCTTTAAGTGCTTGGCTATAGATTGACGGACTCTCACAGTAGCCCTGTGGAGCGCGTTTTAGCCTAAAACTGCGACCTCCTAATGAGAATCCGAATAGGTCTCTGCTTTCCTCTGCAATCGGGATGCTAAAGAAAGCATTCTTTAGATCGATCACTGTGAACCAGCAGGCAGATGCTGGAATCATTGTTAGTAAAGCCGTAATGTCGGGGACCACAGGAAATTGCGGAACCACTATTTTGTTTACCTCTCTCAAATCTATAACAAAACGATACACAGGAGGTTTAGTTGGGTCAGTTCGTTTCAGAATTGGCAATACAGGGCTATTACATATATTTCCACGAGTTTCTTCAACAACACCTTTTCCAATGAGATCATGAATGATTGCTAACAGCGCTCGTTCACCTTCAAGAGAAATACGATATTGCGGTAAACGCGGTAATCGCGCATTTGGTTTCAATTGAATCACATAGGGTGGAATGTCTAACAGGCCCACGTCATTGGGACCTGTGGCCCATAGAGACGCAGGGAGGGAACTCAGTTCCGGTGGGAATTTATCAACCGATAAATACATGGGAGAGATCACTCTCCGTCCCAATGTAAGCTCCACTCCTTCTGGGGAACAATACAATGTTGCATATAATCGTTTCAACAAATCCAGGCCCAAAAGATTTTCACCACAACCTGTAGATAGAATCAGTGGAGCCGTTAGCTCACGAGATCCAATCATAAGAGGCAAAGGGTTAGAGACTGGGTTACTAACAGGGGCGCCAGAGAATCCGACGGAAACATTCGTTAAGCCAGACAAAGGTGCGCCAGGGAGTTTTGAATGCATGATGGAACTTTTCGTTGCACCAGTGTCTAACAGAAAAGGCTCAACTACACCCAATGTAGTCACTGCAACGTAAGGCCCACTCTGATCGACCGAAACTGACACTACTCCCTCTCTTTGTCGTTGGCTGTCCTAGTAGTGGTCACTTACAACAGTCTCGTGGTCTACATAATAATCATCAACATTGTACTGTGCAGATCGAACTGACCCCGCATTTCGCTGGTCAAAATAATTATTTGCATCCGATTGATTTTGATGACGATCAATCTGATTGTGGGATGAACCACGACCTCTACCACGTGGTGCCTGTTGAGGACCACCGCCACGGTTTCCTCGTGCTGACACACCATTCAGACGGTCTCGTAAAGCAAGACAATCATATTTTAGGTGTCCCTCTTTCCTACAATATGCGCACTGATTATACCCAAGTGAAGATCTGGGATCAAAGTTGTCAGAGCGCGGCTGTGTCCTATCGGGCTGTGCTCGTGGTCGATACTGCTGTTGTGAATCATTTTGGTTTGATCGTGGAGGGTATGCTTGCTGTAACAAAACCTTCGTTTTGAGTTCTTTTGTTTTCTTTTCTACACGATCACTTTCTTCCTTTTCCCTATTCTCATAATACTGGGCCGTTGCTAGTATTTGCGCAGGGGTTGAAACTGCCCACGCACTCTCTGAATTCTTTAATTTGTTGCATAGCTCAGGCAGCAAATTTGACACGAATTTGTCAACGAATAACCGCTGACCTCCCTCAGCGCCCATGTCCTGGCCGCTGTGGTCGATAAACGCTTCCTCGAACCTTGTAAAGAAATCTGAGACACTCTCGTCTTTCTTTTGCTTACAAGCTGATAACTTATCCCAGTTCACCTTCATCGCTGGCATGAGAGTTTTCATGAGCGTAATGATTTTCTGAGGCAAATCCAAGATCAACTGTTCAGGTTTAGCCCCACCAACTTGTAATGCATCAGCTGCTAGCAGTGCAGCCCAATCACCCCCTAATTCAGCTGCGTGATTGGCTTGACGAATTTTAGCCCAAACTGGTTGCGGTACAACATTGCCAAACAACATGTCGATGTCGGCAATATTCATAATAGAAGCTTCTATCAGTTGTGATAACTCCTTATAATAACCAGCCGGATTTTTACGCGGATCGGGTAAGGATTGCTTCACTTGCAAAACTTCCGATCGTTTCCATGGAAGATGTATCCACACCCTTCGAAAATGTGGTAAAACCGCTGGGTTAGCTTGCGGATCTCCAGGCACCCACAGTGGCGGGACTTCTCTCATGGGATACTGACCAGGAACCGCTTTCCAGTTCTCAGTGGTATCATCTAATGACACCCGAGAATGTGCTGTGGGTCTGAATGCTAATAAGCGTTCCACGGCACGTCGTACATCGTCTCCTATAATCATACCGTTCGAAAAGTGACTCTGAAGTTCAATTATGTCGGACGGTACATCATCTACATCATTATTGTACCATTCTTCTCTCAAAAAGTTACACATTTCCTCAAATACGAATCTCTGCGTAGGCTCATTAAACTGAGAAAACGTGTCGAAAACTACACGCGGAGTGTAATTAGCAGGATGTCTTATCCACCTATGTGCCATTGTTACTAACGTCTCTTTCTCCCTACCACTAGGGATCTGACTCCGTCTCTGAGGAGTTTCAGATGAATCAGACGAAAATAACGGACCAGAAAGAGGTGAATAAAGGGTAGCAACAGAGTTAGGAACACGCTTACGAACAGAAGGAGAAAGAAAAACAGGAGCAACAACACTAGAGGTGAAGGAAGGCATAGTAGGAATGGACAAGATAGTCGGAGTAGCAGAAACAACAGTCTGCAAAGGTACAGGTACAGGAGCAGTAGGAACGAGGACAGGTGGTGGAACAAACGTAGGGTTAACAGCGGGCTGGCCCGCAGCCGCTGGAGCAACAAGAGGAACAACAGGAGGAGCTATAGGGGGAACTACAGGAGCAGTAGCACCCTGTACATAAGGAGGTGGTGATTTCATCAAGTATGATAACAAGGAATCCTCCTTTAAATCTTCTTCTTTCTTTTCTAGATTATTCAGTAAAACTGGGTAACATTTATCTATTTTCATGTGATGCAATCTAGTAGCGATTTCCATATCTTTTTCTTCTTTGTCTTGTCTACATTCTTTTATAGCTTGCATTATCGGTACAAACTCTTGCTTTTTATCCTTTTTAAGTTGTTTGATTTCTTTCTGTTTGGCCTCTTTACGCCATATCCGAAAGGAATCAAACATAGCTGGCCTAGCTTTCTTTAAAAATAATTTAGCCTCAAGATTATCTAAAATCGAAAGTTCAAAAGTTCCGTGTGGTGGCCATCTAAGGTCACCGTCTTTCTTTGTATAGCGGATCCAGTAATCATTATAGATTATAGGACCCACCCCATGTCGACTATATAGATCATGTATCGGAGTTCCAACTGGAGGTATCGGACACGAGTCCTCCAACCGGGAATCCATTGCGCAACATTTGAAAATACGAAACAAATCACTATGGCTAGGCATCGTGCACACTAACCCAGTATCAAACTTCAAGGATTACCGAAGCAATAAAACCTCGTGTAAGTCAAAACCCTCGGTTTTGGCAATTGCAACTGTCAAATAATACTAAGAACCAATACTAAGAACCACAAATGCAATGGAACCATGCAATACAACAAAGCCTTAAGGCTATTACAAAGCTCGGAGAGCTATTACCACAAAGCCTTAAAGGCTAACCACAAAGCTTTCAAAAAGCTAGAACAACCACTAAGGACTGGGAGCGACCCACAAATACTTAACTCAGAACTTCAATGGCGTCACCAGGAAGGCCCGTCTATCGTCTCGCTTGTACATAAGGTCTACGCCGGGCGTCGAAGACAGGTCGACAGTCAGGGCATCGGTCCGTCGCAGCCGTCAGGAGGCGGGAATCTTCGCATGGAAAAACTTCGGGCCACTTATTTCGACAACAGGATCGATGAAGCGGGGTGCACCTTCCCTCGGAGATTTCACACGAAGTTCCTCACGATCATCAGGCTTTGGACCGGACCGGTACCGCTGAAGTCGCCCCACGTTGGGCGCCAACTGAAGGACTGGACTTTTTAACAGTACCAGCGGTGCCAGGGAACAACACCTATAACCTTCATGGGATACCTGTTTCGGCGCACAAATTACAGAGACACGGGACACTTCCTTCGGCGTCAAAGATTCAAGGTTTATTACTGCAGGGAACACAGAAGTCACGACAAGTACAACACGTGCAACTTGGGGAGACTGCTTCAAATTGGTTCTGTGGATCGCTCCTTTTATACAAAATTAAGTCATAGGACAACATGGTACACAAAAGTTTACAACCTGGTTCCCATAATTATCCCTCAGAGGGGTCGCTTTGGTCACTTTGGTACACATAAGGTCCGGAACATAAGTGCGGAAACATTTGGCGGTTCCCAACTGTAAAAACCCATCTTCCCAACATTAGTGAATTCCAATCGGCAGTAAAACAGATCGAAATAGGGACAAAGACAGGTGCAGAGGGAGATGGAGACAGTGGGGAAATCAAAAAGGGTGTAAAAGGGGAGGTATCGGGAAACACGAGATACAGGCATCAAAGGGACGTGCCTAATGAGATGCACGGCTGAGACAATAAACCGGACGGCAAGATGAGCCTCGAGCGGGGCCATCTGCCTTACAGTATCATCCCCCTCATCGTAAAAGATATTTACAAAGTACATGTGTCTTCCACAAATATCCTGAGAGTCCCAGGGTGACGAAGCGGACAGTGTCCGTTCGCTGGCTACTTGAGGGCAAGAGACAAAATGGATGCCGTATCTAAGATGGAACCCGTGGGTACAGATGAAAAACTCACATATCAAATGAACGGACTCACATATCAAATGAACGGTTTAAGTTAGCACAGCGAAACTGCGCACACTTACTAAACTCGTCATTTGCGGTTCTTAGATACCAGACTCGACCATATTCGTGTGAATCAAAAACATCACTTAAAATTGTCACGGAACCTCACATCGGCTCCTCTCATGAAAAATGTATGTCCTACTATCGACCATAGCCCCCCAATTAGACACTCAGCGTTTACCATCCAAATGATGAAGGCGTAGCAGGCCTCAGGATGGGCGGTGACTTTTGTCCAGCAAGAAGCCACCTCACTTGCGATAGAAAGTGCGGATCCATGGAAAACATTGCCAGGGTGTGATCTGATCAGACCAATTTCTAACGATCACTTCCCTCTTGCCAATCCGCATAACAAAGATCTTATTAAAAAGTGCCCAGGTGAGGACAGACTAAGCTGGCACTCATTCCACATTATCCTTCAGAAGGGAGGCATGATGTACTGAATCAATCTAACATATTAAGGTTGCTTCAGGCTGCTCCCAGTCAGCCAACGATAATGTCGGAGGACATATTGAGTGTGGAATTTAAAACCACCCCAGAGTGCCGCAACGGGAGAGAAGACACAGTCTTAACACTAAAAACAAATTCATTGGCAGAAGATATATTAGCCTGCAAAGCCATCCTCGTGGAATGAGGTATAGGAGTTCAAAAATTCCAAGCACCTAAATATCCAGCACCACTAAAAAAGCTGCTTGATTTATCCAAGCCAAAAGCCCACCCCTACAGAATACTAAGGGAGACCGGGCACTTGTTTCGCCAACCACAGATAGATAACATACAGATAGCTTGCACATACTCACCAACTAGAGGCTCGACCAGGAAAATAGCAACTGGACTAACTGGATAAGAAGTGGTTGTATTGCCTACCACTGAAACTCTTTTCCCTTAGAACCACGCCTGGTTCTGAGCATCACCTGACACCCCATCCGATAGTGACAGAAAGACCCATGAATGTGCAAGTTCGGCCACTGGAAGTAATGTACAGGGAGATAGTTCTGCGGAAATCATAAATGGTTAAATGCATTTTTACTTTTATGAATTTATCAAGTTTGCAAAGTTAATTATAAACAGGTAACCAAAGGGAAGGAGAAGCGCGCCACTGCTGAGGTTGACCTCGCATGTTGTGCACATAGGTGACAAGGTTATTGTACATAATTTTGTCTGTAAATGGAGACAGGCAAGATTCGACAGACCATTCATGGTGACCACCATGGCCCACAAGGTAGTTGGCAGAAAACCCTGGATCCATCTCATCGATATTAGTCTCAATCCAGCGTCATGCTAAGCATCATAGATTATGTAAATGGAACAAGAGGGGTAAAGAAGATTGTCATCGTAAAAAAATCCCTCCTCCGCCTCTACCTTGTGACAATTTTTTGGATTAACAGCACACAAATTATGTCTTTTTGTTTTCCTTTTTTTGTCTCTTAATACTAGCTTTGCTCTTTTATAGTAACCTATCTTCTAGCTCTAACCTCACACACCTACGAAGAAAACGTTTTATTTCTGCTAATGTGTCCCGTAATGTTCATACCAGATTATCAGATAATATGTGATATCAGCATATGTCAGACTTCGGTTCAGAAAGGACCAATGAATCATGTTTTGTTTGCTCCCTGATTCCGCATGCTACAGGATCAGATAGACTACATTCAACTAAAGAAGTGCCCTCTATCAAAGCTCTATGTCTTTTGCATCTCTACCTGTGTAGGATTAAGAACTAAATGCAATTAACACATGTTGAAGTATAGCAATTTCTAGTCAATGCCACAAAATATGACTCTTCAGCAGAAATGTTATATATCTTTACAGGTAGAGGACATTAAGGATGAGATATCACGTATGAAGAAAACAGGACATCCTACAGCTGTAGAATGGATACAGATGATTTTAAACTTAGGGTTTTAGGAGAAGCATACCCGCCCACTGAGTATAATAGCTATTTAGTGAATCCTTTACCCCTAAAATGTGTTCATAGGCTAGGATTTAGAGTCACTGGATCAGTTTTTGCCCATGGTCAATGGCATTCTGATTTCTAAATTTACTCTAGGGTTATGTCTTTATGGAATGGTACTGTTGTCGTTCGGGGTGCAGTAAACAAGTGTGAGAGCATGTAGAATGACAACGCTGCATGTTACACTTGGAGAGATAGTGCAGTAAGTTCTCAGACAGTTATGAGACTAACATCTGTTTCTTTATATTTCAGAGGAAATAGCACCGTTAATGTACGACTCAATGTCAATTGTAGTGCCACAATAGATAACGCTGACATGCACCTCCACCTTCATGGACTATTATTGGCTGTGTGGGGAACTACTGTGCACCCACTTGCCACAAAACTGGGTGGCCTCTGCACATTGGTTACCTTGCACACACTGTCTTGGTAATTCCTGGAATTAACCTATCGAGTTTACATGAACACCCCATGAGCTGTTCAACAACTTTGGTTCATCATCATCATCGAAGGAACTGCAGAGTATTATGGCACCACTACGTGGAACAATATTCCTCAAGACAGCTGTTCTTTGGGACCATTCTGCTGTTTGTTAAGGCTAAGGCAACAACTTCATGGCTGCAGATAACTCAATGGGAACTCCTCAAGTGCCTCAGAACTACAAAAGATAGGTTAAATGCCATAAAGGAAGAGCTGTGTGCTATGAGAATGATGATAATGCAGCACCGTTATGTACCTGACCTTATGGCTGCCATATAAGGAGGAGTATGTGCCAAGATATGAACTGCTTGCTGTACTTTTGTCCCAGCAAACAATGCAGACAATTAAACTTTGTCAGAGGCTATGCAAACTTTGTACATTCTAAAGAAGAAAATGGTAGATGAAGGAGGTGCCCCAGATAATTGGTTTACAAGATGTTTTACTTTCCTGCCATACTGAATGGGATTGTTGGGAGCCTTGTTGCCACCTATTGTGGTCCAATTAGTTGTGCATTGTGTTATCCAATTAGTCTTAGTGTGTTGTAGAAGGATTGGTATAGAAGAGGGAGGCATGTTTCCAATTAGAACACCAACTTAAGTAGTAGATGTTCAGGGCAACATATATCACCTAGTGCCAAGTGTATACCAAGGTTTAGATCCAGTAGTTGAAATATCAACTAGAGGGGGGAATGTTATGGAAGAAATAAAAAATGATAACTCGGCCCAACAGCAGAAAGTGTCACACAACTATACGTGGTGAAAGAGTGCAGGCCAAAAACTCCTGCTGATGAAAAAGAGGTGAAGAATGTACTTGAAAACACAGTGCATGACCTGTAAGGTCATAGTTAAAGGACTCCCCGTGTTTGAGAAGCTTGAAGGAATTTATGGCCTTGGCACACAAGCACACCAGTATGTATTCTGTATTTTCAATAGATTGAAACATTACTAGACAATGGGAGTAGGAGATTGAATTAGGCAAGAATACACAGAATCTGATAAGAGGTTTTAGTAGAACAATGATATTGCACACAAATAAATATTCATTCACCCCAAATACACATGCATTCAAAAGTAAAAGAATACTTATTTTGTTAGGCATTGTTATAACTGCAATAAAGGATTTATAGTGAATTAGGTTAAATTCTAGGGGGCCACAGGTTACTTCATGCTTTTCCATAACTAATGTGTGCCATTGTGCAACTCCCTCGTAATTAATTGTTTGAACTTTTGTAACTAGCATTCAGCAGCGGCCAGCAAGGATCGGAGGGGGGAAGGGCAGAGGAAGCGGGTATAAAAAATGTAATAAAAAATAAAAACGTACCTTCTCGCCGCGTTCTCCTCCATAGTCCTGACTTGGGGCCTCAACAGGAAGCACACCCAGAATCCCAGTCAAATAATCACAACGCTGCCTTAGCAGCGTTGTTATTGGTCTGAGCGCAGTGTTTCGGCGCTCAGACGCTGACTGGGAGCCTGGGCATGTTCTGCATGCAGGCTGTAATGCAGCCTGCATGGAGAACATGCAAAGTGTGCAAGACTGTTTTGGGCGGCCCGAGAGGGCCGGCCAAGCAGTGATTGCGTACTTTAGGAAGGTGCTACCACTCCTCCCCTGCCCCTGCCCCCTCACGCAAAGCTGTGGGCATAAGTTGGAGAAAATAAAATGATAATAACATGAGTTATAATAATTTTATGTTCCTTGTGTTTCACAGCAAAAAAGCAGTGGGGCAACGCTCCTCCACCTTAGCAGAGAATCCGCCACTGCTAGCATTGTTTAACTGTGCATATAAATAGCTGCCTTTGAAGCAACAAACTGAGGCCAACTCTCTACTTGTGTGAAGACGGTCGCTCTTCCTACCACGTCAGGAAAGAGCTGTTTTTACATTGCCAAGAGGAGTCTGTTGGTTTCTTCATTTTTAAGTTAACCCTGTAACACCTTTGATCATTAGTTTGCTCTTGTGTCCATGGTGCATTGTATCCTGGTATCTTTGAAATCATCAAAGAAAGAGAGGTTCCTGTGTTTCACTCTTGTGTAAAATGGACAATCTTCAAAATAATATTTCAAGGAAGTGCCACCTTGGTGCGTTCTCTGTCCAAAAACACAACAATTAAATAAACAATCGCTATTCTCAAGTGTGAAATAGTTCCAAAGCGCACTGTCACTTTATCAGCCACTGCTTTGTTTGATAAATGCATACACACGGACAGCTACGGTGGAGCTCCACGCCTCCACGTAGCACCTGAGCGCTGTGCTGCTGCCCCTCCCCCACACGAGGTCTGTGATGGTGGAAGGCGTTTGCTGCTCGCTACTGCGGCTACTGCTGCTGTTTCAACGGCCCCTGTTTCTGCGTACCTGAGTCTCCTGAGGTCGGGGGGCAGCGGAGCTTTCACGCGTGTAAAATCTCCGCTCTGCGTGCTCCTGCCGAGGTTGCTTCAGCATCTAATATATCGGCTGCGGTGAACAGGCATCTGATTGCGTTCGCTCTGGGCATTTAGCAGGCTAATTGAATGTGCAACTTCGATACTGGTTATGAACGAGGCGAGTGGAGCAAAAAACAGGAGCACCACATTGTACACGGGTCGGTTGAAATTTCTTTGAATTTCTGGAGCTGCTTGTTCAGTCAGGCTGCGTGAGGACTGAAAAGTACACTGGTATTTGGAACGTTCGCTAAAGAAGTGGAAGGAGCGAAGCCATTTTGGAGTGAGCAGGCAACTGTAAGTCCTGTAACCAAAAACTATATTAGCTTTTCTTGAAGGCATTGAGGGGGCAAATCGTTATTATTTTCAAAAAACTGTGAGAGAGACTTGTGACTGGCGACAAGTGGTGACTTTTTGTGAGTTCTCTGAACTTATTTGACTCTCTGAATTTGAAGGGGAAAAATGTTTTATTTTTTTTTAAGAAAAAGGAAGAGAGGGGAGAGAAAAGGAAGGAAAGGAGGGGAAAAGGGAAAAAAAAGGAAAAACTTGACGAACATTTGAACATTTGCATTTGAATTGTGGGCGTCATGGGGAAACTATTAAACGCTCGCACTAAAGCTAAGCAACGCCGACAGCAGGCAAAAGAGGCTGCGGCTAAGCTAACAGATGGAGGTAACGCCAAGGAGGATGATTCGGTGCATTCGTCAGAATGTTCAGAGGTGGAGGATCTATTGACAGAGAATCTTGTTCATTTAAGTATGGGGGACAAAGTCGTTGAGCCTTATCTTGAAGATAAATCCGATACTCTTGAGCCCCCTCAGCTTCCTCCACCACCCCCACCGTCTAAACAATTCCCTTTGTTTGTTAAAAAAAAAACTCTTCCTCTCCTGCCTAATAATGTTTCCCCTCTGAACTCCTTAAATGTGGCGATAAATCAGAATCAACATGTCATCACAAATGATCTGAGTTTGGCTGTAAGCACTTCTATAAGCTCTGCTCCACTTGCTCCATCTGCTGACCCTGCTGCATCCACTTCTACATCCGATCTAAAGCAAATAGCAATCGACTTTACGGACTCTGCGGATCCTAAAAAAGAAGATTTAAGGAGCACAGCATTGCAGCCTTCAGTAATATCTGATAGGGGACCTGTCGGGGCGGTGGCAGATCCCCTTGGCCCTCTGTTAGAGATGGATACGGAGACAGAAGGCGAAATGAAGATGTCCATGAAGGATATGCTAAATCTGATTTAACATGAATTGAGAGAGATAAAGAGGTCGTAAAACATTGAACTGACCGCGATTCATCAGAGACTGGATAAAATGGACAAAATTGAAGAGCTAGTCTCCACTTTTCCAACCCGCTTAGTTGAGGCAGAGGAAAGGATCTCTTCTTTAGAGGATCAAATGGTCGTGATGAAGAAAGAGACTAAAGATGTATCCAAAACAACCAGGGCCCTTGAGAACAAATTGGATGATTTGGAGAACTATAACAGAAGATCCAATTTATGTATAGTGGGGGTTCCTGAAGGAATTGAGGGGTCAGATATGCTTTCATGGGTATCCACGTTTCTTCAACAGGGCGTGATACCGGAATATAAAGGTGATTTAACTATCACCAGAGCTCATTGAGTTCCTGCCCACCCCTCTTCGAACTCCACTCTTCCGCGAACTATCCTTCTAAATTTTGCAGATGTCGGGGTCAAGGAGCAAATTCTGTCAGGGCGATTCGACAGAGGCAGTTTCCAGTGAATGCTACGGTGAAATGTCGAATCTTCTCTGATATGTCTGCAGTAGTGGCTAGACGTAGGAAATAATTTGTCAAGATTCTTCACCTATTTAAAGCCCATGGGCCCAAGCAATGATTGCTCAGCAATCAAAACTCAGAGTGTTGTTTAAAGGTAAATTCTATATGCTATCTGACGTCGAGGAAGCACAGGAGTTGCTACATGGAATCCAAAATGGTTAGCTTGGACATAAGACTGAGCTCCCTGAAAATTCCCTGGGACATTCTGTATTTTTTACAAATGCCTTTCTTTATTTTATGTCTGATTATGTTCACAAGTGTGGGGGGGGGGTAGGGCACGGTATGAGGGTTAAAGGGGTGTAATATCAAAACACCTCAATATTTAAGGGTGAGGTTCCTGTGGCGAGTGTGGGAAGAGGGAGGTAGAGCTAGGAGGGTGCCACAGGCGGAAGAGGGGGGTTGGGTAAAAAAGTAAAAAATGTAGTTCTTGGCAGAATTATTTTCTTCTTTATTGCTGTTTTGTTAAAAGTGGTCTTTGGGGTGGATCCAGAATAGGGTTCAGATTGTTTAAAGAAGGTATGGAAAGGAAAGAGGGAGAAATTGCATTATTGAATTTAAGTAAATGCTTTCAGTACTGCTAAAATTGGTTTGAAAATTATCTCTTTTAACGTGAATGACCTAAACAATAAGAAGAAAATGCGGGCGATAGAGAAATGGATTTTGACTGAAAACCCTGCAGTTATACTTTTACAAGAAACTCATATTCCTTTCTCAAAAGCTGATAATTTTTCTATGTTTAAAGGGTGGGCCTCGTACCGGGGTTTTTCTTTTTTTTCTGAGTCACAGAGGGGAGTCGCACTTTTCCTTAATAGGAAAATGGAGGCGGAGTTCATTCAAACAGATGCGGGAAGTCAGGGTCGATGGTGTTGGGCCACGTGTATATTAAAGAATAGACCGTCGCCCATCACATTCGTAAGCTTTTATGCCCCTGTGAATGACTATCCTGCGATATATGAGGAAATGTTTCAGTCCCTATTGATGGTTGGCGGGGATATTGTGATTGGAGAGGATTTTAATATTCTTATGGATCTGAATTTAGACTCTACTACTGGTGATAAAAAGCAGTCGAAACCTAAATCATTCAAGACAATCTCGAATAATGTAAGGACTTTAGATCTTGTTGACCCTTGGCGTTCTATAAATCCTCACAAAAGAGATGATCCTTGTTGGTCGGGAAGGTATAAGTCATTTTCTCGTATTGATTTCTTTCTTGTCTCTTCAAAACTTAAAAGTCGATATCTACGGATTTTGCATAATAGCTTTTCTGACCATGCGATGTTAGTAGCTGAATTTGTGAAGGATGAAAGAACGAATGTCGTAAAATGTTGGGTCTTCAACAAATCTTACTTGTCTGATGTAACATGGGTGACCTCACTTAAAAATTAGATAAATTACTTTATTGAACGAAATATGGGGACAGCCCCTATTCATGTGGTGTGGGACTCACTGAAGGCGTTTATTCGGGGGATTGTCATTGGAAGGGACGCAAGGGAATCAGCCACCTTTAGGGATACAAAGAATTTATTGCAGCAAAATATTCAGGTTCTAGTAGAACAAAAATATCATAATCCCTCTGTTAGGTTACAGAATCAATTAAATGCTGCGAAACGGGAGCTGAGTGCATATTACTTCGAAAGAAGTGAGGAAATTTTTTGCAGACAAGCTCAAAAAATATACGAACACAGAAACTTTACGAGCAAATTCTTGGCGTGGCAGGTCAAAGAACAAGCCGCAGCCAATGTCATTCGGTCTCTTAAATCTCCAATCAGTGATCTGGATACCTCAGATGCGGGGGAGATAGGGGAAATAATGTTGTCCCATTACGAGAATATTTATACTTCACATCATACTACGGATCAACGTAGGTTAAACAATTTTTTAGATAAATATCATCTGCCCACTCTCTCTCATCTCAATCAAGAAGTAATGGCAACATTGTTCTCGGGGGATGAATTAGAGTTAGTAGTTAAAAGTCTCCCACACGGTAAGGCCTGTGGCCCAGATGGATTTCCCGCAGAGTTTTTTGTTACATTTTTTAGCTCCCTCTCTGAACTTCTGCTTTCATTATCAAATTTTATGTTGGTGGGTGGCCCAATTCCAGGATCCTTCTACGATGGAACTGTGATCAGTTTTTTGAAAAAAGTAAAGGAAGCAACTGACCCAAATTCTTATAGGCCCATAACACTATTCGGATTATAAAATTATCACAAAATTGCTCTCTATACGTTTCAATCATGTATCTTCGCAACTAATCCATACAGATCAGAATGGTTTTATTGCAGTTCGCCAACTTATTACTAATACACACTATCTGATTGAGGACTTAGATTATTTTGAAACATGTAAGGTGTCGGCTTTAGTTTTCCTTTTAGATGCAGAAAAGGCTTTTGATTTGGTGGTCTGGGACACACTTTTTTTTATTCTAAAATCTTTTGGTATTCCCTCACAAATTATTACCTTAGTTAAAAATCTGTATCAAGGTGCAAAAGCTCATATTCTTGTCAATAAATCTATGGTGGGTTCGATTTCAGTACAAAGAGGGACAAGGCAGGGTTGCCCACTGTCCCCCGTTATTTTTGCTTTTTTTATTGAGCCTTTAGCGGTGGCAATCAGGAAGTGCACGGATATTCTACCACCTATGGTTCTTATGAATAAGATCGAATTATATGCGGACGATATAATGTTACTTTTGAAACCTGAGATGCATTCGCAAATACAGGCTTTTTCTGTTTTTGCAGAATTTGAAGCGCTGGGGGGGTATCGAATTAATAAAAAGAAAACTGAGATTTTAATTTGTGGTAGTATAAATCCTGAATTGCACCCTGATATTCAGAGCTGTATTAACAATAGACCAAAAAGATATCTGGGTGTCTATTTTTCGCCATCAGTTCGCGATTTGTATTTCTTGAATTTTGAACCTTTAATACAAAAAGTTTGTGATATGTTTTCACAATGGAATGTACTGACTTTATCTGTTTTAGGCCGGGTGGCATTAATTAAAATGTCAGTACTCCCTTTATTTAATTTTTTGTTCTCCACTATTCCTTGCTCCCTACCAGGCTCCTTTTTTTCAAAAGTCGAGTCCTTGTTCTCAGCCTTTGTATGGGCAAAAAAGACACCTCGAATAGCTATTTACACTTTATGCAAAGATAAAGAACAAGGAGGTCTTGGCCTACCAAACCTTAAAGACTACTACTATGCATATTTTGCACAGTATCTTTCAAGATTCAAACACTTAATACCTAGTGAGGCATTGTTCATAAATTTTTTCATTGATTTAATTTGTAAAGAGGCCGAAATTCCCTCTCCACTTTCGATATTCAAATCACCCAAATTAGTTAGATATAAGGTTTTGAACTGTTTTTTTTTAAAACGTGATGCTATGCTGAAAAGGTACTCACTCTCCCTCCTGAACTTAATAACTCCATTAAGCGAAGCCGTTTTAGGTTTCGGGATAAAATGGGGCCAGAAATTATACAAAATTGGGCCAGATCAGGGTTCATAACACTATCGAATTTTGTGGAAAATCGAGCTTGGTTAACCCCTAATGAGATGGCTTCCTTAATCGGTGGAAACTTTCTTCTTATGGGTTCATATAATTCACTGTATAAGGCTCTGGCTCAAACTGACCTAATGCAGATAAGTCAACCCTCACACTTAACAAATGATCTTTTTTGGTCCTCACTTTTCAAGAAACCCGGAAAACGGAGAAGAAGCTTAGCGCAGAGTAGAGAGGAAGATGTGAGCGCCAAAGCAATTAAAAAATGGCAGAAGTATGAAAGTCTTAAACTTACTGATAATATTTGGAAAATCTTAAATAAATTTAATTTTACTGTACTGAGAGGTGCCAATTGGAGACAAATGCTTTTTTCAGTAAATGGCTTTTATACTATACTCCCGCAGCCATCGCCAAAATGTTTAGTAACACGTCGTCTACCTGTTTCAGATGTACTCAACCAGACCTGGCTAATTGGTCCCATATAATTGCTTTCTGTCCCAAAATTTAGGCATTTTGGGATGAATTATTTTCTTTGCTTTCTCTTTATTTACATTGTACGATTACTAGTTACGAAAAGCTAATTATATTTGGTTTTGATCCAGAGCTTAATCTGGTTGAGTCACTGGCAAAACTTTTGTATATCATAGCTGCAGTGGCTAGATCACTGATTCTTAAGTATTGGAAGACAGATACAGTTCCATCCGTAGATGAGTGGTATCAAAAAATTAAGAGAGTCAGGAAAAGTGAATTTATATTTGCACAAAGGATTGGGGGATTGCGTAAATTTGCAAAAATGTGGGTAACCTATTTTGATTAAAGTTCGATGCATGCTGTCGGAATTCAAATCTTTATGTTTCTGTATGCCCTCAGGGGATTGTATTATATCGTTTGTTTTTTCAGCTTACCATTATGTATTTTGGATATATTGTATTGAATGTAATGAATGAAATGTCAAGGACTTAATAACATATTTAAAAAAAAAAGATAAATGCATACACAATATTCATGATGTTGAACCATCAGTATTTATTTAATATACTCTTTCGAAATCTTCTGTAGAATACACTGAGCCTCATGAGTCTCCCAAGAAGATAATCATCTACCAAATTATAATTCATTAATCACAAATGCAATCACATTTGTTTGAAGTTTATAAACATGTGATGGTAACTCTAATGCATTGTGGATCCATATGCTCCTTTATTAGGGGGAATATACTGTAAACATAAATGGAAAATGTATATCTTCCTAAGCAAAATCAAAGCCAAAATACAAACACAGCTGGCACTATCAAAAACCTTCTAAACCACACGATATGGCCAGTCAGAACAGTCAAACAAAAGTTGATGCTTCATCTTTCTTCTTCTTCCTTCCAACATGAATCTTCTATAAGGTAATTTTGCAGCCACAATTACAACATGCGCTGTGCTGTTCGTTTGAACTTTGTCAAAAAAACAGAGTTTCTTGACAGAAAATATGGTGAGCAAGCACATACTCGTAGAATTACCATTCGAATGGCGATTCCGTTTTTCTAGGCCCCTTGCCCTATTACATGCGTACCTTGATAGTAGATACAGTAATCTTTACTCAGTCAAGACTGTCTTGCATGTACCACGCATTGTCATTATTATATGAAAACCCTACAACACAGGACACAAGTTTAGAAGAAAGGTCTGTGGCCCCACAAACAACATCCTTCACATGGCAAGGTTAGGATGTCAACACTTGTGCCTACGCACAAAATAATTTAAATTAGGACACATAGGCATGAAACTGATCCCCAAGCTGGGTTTTGACATGTCTCCTAAGGCCTAAATGCTGGCCATGCATCTCCTGGAAAGGCATGTCCACTTCTGGTATTGGAACTACTATATCCTGCTTGTTGCCTCCTGGCTGCCTCACTGTCTCCATTGATTTGGCCCTGGAGGCTCTGACATGTGGGACCTCCAGCTGACACCCTCCGTCGCTCCTTTCCCCAGTCTAGGAGCATTCTTTTCTTCTTACCCTAGTCCAGGAGCCTGCATGAAGCATCTCTCCCTCCTTTTCAAACACCACAGCCACCTCTTCTTGATATCCTCCAAGATCCAGCCACATAGGTTACAAGAACACCACATGCTACTGAGATGCACATTGGCAGTCTCATCCCTTTCCCATACTCTGGAAATCGCATGCCATGATAGTGGCAGATGAAGCCCAACAACAGCCATCCTTGTGTATAGCGACCACCTATGTGAGGTCCATTTTGCCCTGCTTCACATGTGCCACCATAGTCCTGGTGGCTAACTTGGAGTTGGGGCGATGCTTAGTGTCACCCCAGTTCATGCAGGCTTTCTGAAAACCCTCTTATAGTTGTGCGTCCTTCTGTTTTCCTGAACAATCAAACTTTGCCTGGGTCGAATCTGCATTTGTCTTAAATCAGAACCTGTTTTACTGAAACATGGAGTAACATTCACGTATCACCTGAGCCACAATGTATAGGGTTCCACATCTAAACTTTGAGACTAACCACCTTTAAAAGAGCTGGAACATTTGCAGCGTCATTTCCTAAACCATGTCAGAGACTTCCAAAGCTGCTAACTAGGCTATGCCATGAAACTTTGCTTGTCAATATTTACCACAGTTATAAGAAAGGGAGAATCAGATTTGCTGACCAGGGAAGCACACTCCTAGCCTTTCCTCTCCGGCGCACACCTCAAAGACAGTATCTGCTGAACACCCAAACTCACGCTCCAGCTCCTTGCATGGAGTGAGGGGAGACTTCAGCCTCCACTCTCTTCCCACTGATCACACTGCCTTCCCCTAGTTCAGTCACCACTGCGATGAAATAGCTCATGACCACTCATTCTCCTCCCAACGAAGGAAGTATTTCCACCAGGTCCCTCATATACCACTTTCTTGAAATGTTCATTGGCTGTGAGCCGCTCAGCATGATCAATCAAGTTGCTCACTGTCATGCACCTCCCCATATAAACTGCACTCTTCTCACAAGCACCAAAAGTACAAAACATACTGGCTGTGCTTGAAGTGATCAGTAAATTGTATTTACAATGTGAGTAAACAGATGTTCTGCAATACATCAGCTGTGATGCTATTGAGGAGTACTGCAGGCTTGGTAATGTGTGAGACCCTTCTGTTGAAATTTGCACTACTAAGAGGCTTGGACCTGTAAAGTCCCTTACTCACTACTTCCCTTAAAGGCTTACTGAGTCTAATCCGCCCAGTTTGCCCATATGACCTGTTTTATTAATGGCCACCAAAAGTGCACGGATTTCTTTCCTACAAATGTGCGGTACCCATCCTAATACCTGGTCCAAGTTTTCAAAGTCAATCAGTCATCCTTCATCTACAAGTTTGTACATCTCAAAGCCCAATTACAATATCTGCGGAGCGCCCAAATTCATCCTCTAGCTACTATTAATGACATGACCCTTAAAGGCTCCTAGGTCAGTTGACCTTTGCCTCCCTCTCTGTCCATTGAGCATGCTATGTTTCACCCTGTGTTTAAATTGGACAAAATAAGTGCAGGTGTGAGAAGTTGGCCTGGTATATGCTGTCCACTAGTTAAAGTGGGCACCTTGCACCAGTCCAAACAACCCTTATGGTGATTTAAGAGGTCAAAGATATCCAAGTGCTAGGTGTGGAGAGCGACCTTCAGGCTTAGTCTTGAAGGAATGTTAAGCAGCTTGTTTTTACCAGAATGCAACTTTATAGTATTAGTTAAATGAAAGGACTACCACACAGTAGTTATAAAAATATGCATTTATTAATATAACACCCTCTAGTATGACACAGTATCTGCTACACACAGATAAACACAAAGCACACAATACAGTAGCACAGAAACAATAGTAAATAGCACTAATACACAGTGGGCTCCAGGGGGAGACCAAACCATATACTAAAATAGTGGTATAAGAACCTCGACTCAAGTCAAGACAGTGTCTAGAGGATGTAGAATCGCTGGGACCCCAAGGAACCACCCACAGTGAGTAAGTAGGGACCCCACAGAGAATGAGTGCAGTGTGGGAACACAACCACGTGCGCCGTACGATTCTATGGGGAAGTTGCAGTTGAAGTTTTAAAGTTTAAGGTCCCTTCCCAGTGGACATGGAAGAAACCCCATGGAACTTAGGAGGTTGGAGAGCCACCCCACCCGTGGATACCGTAGTACCAGAGTTACCTATCCCAGGGAAGCCAGGTGCATAAGTCTGAAGTGACGTCGGAAACCGCCGTCGAACCCAATGGAGGACTTCGAAGAAGAGCCGCTGCTGAAAGGAGGGAAAGTGTCAGTTGGAATCCAAAGGTGGGTTTTTGTTCAAGTTGTTGAAGAGTACCTGAAAGCAGAGAGGACTTAGCCTGGGTCACCCAGGAGTGACCAGGGGCTCAGTAGACGAATGCCCACCGATGTCAGGTGCTTCAGGTCCGTTGAGGGGGTTCTTTTTTTTTAATTTAATTTTTTTTAATTGAAGTTCTTGTATCGTAATTACAATATGAAAATAGCGGACATTGACAATCACAAAGTAAATATAAAAAGAAAAAAAAACATGATTTACGGAATACTTCAGTCCAATATTATTCAAAATACAATCTCCAAATTTTATCAAATGTCCTCGTCCCACCAATTTGTTGTGCATATCGCAATTCGCTCTTTCTAACATTTCTCATTTTTTTAAGCCAGGTATTAAACGAAGGAGCTTGTATTAGCTTCCAATTCTGGAGCACCAGAGACCTTGCCACTGCCATTGCAATAAATAATAGTTTAACCATCTGTTCTAACAAACCGAGATCAGAATCATATCCATACAGTATTAATTTGACATTATAAGTAATCTTGATCCCACAATACTTTTGCAAATATTCGAAAATCTCATTCCAAAAAGGCACAATTTTAAAACAGTAAGCTATAATGTGAGACCAGTTAGCAGGAGTATATTGCTGACATCTAAAACAGATGGCACTGGTATTAGCATACATTTTTGCAATGGCAGCCGTAGTACGATACAGGAGCCATTTACTGAAGAATAACATTCTTCTCCAATTAGATCCACGAAGAACTCTAAAATTCAGTTTATTTATACTTTTCCAGGTATTAATAGTAAGAACATGATTCTCCTGTTCTTGCCATTTTTTAATGGCTTTCGTACTTAGATCTACCTCAATATGTTGAGCTAGGCAACGTTTCCATGCCCCTGGCTTCCTCGTCTGGGGAGTCAAAAACAAATCATCCCATAACTGACTAAAGGAACCAATAATTCTTGGATCCACTTGCTCCAGCACTTTAAAGATCGAAACATAGGAACCTAATAACATAAAATTCCCTGAAATTATTAACTGCATCTCTCCCAGTGACAACCAAGCCCCTTCCCTTAGAAAATCTGATAGGGTATAAAACCCAGCACGTTCCCATTGCGAAACAGTATCCACTCCAATTTTCATTCCCAAAAAACTGAGAGCATTTTTCAAGGGAGTTCTGGAATTAAACTGCGGGAGAGAATACCTTTTAAGAAATACTTCACGACGTTTAAAAAACCAGTGCATCATCTTATACCGACTAAGTTTCGGTGATTTAGGGATCTGCAATGGAAATGGCATCTGAACCTCTTGACAAATTTGGTCAAAAAAGAAATTGATGAATACAATTGGACTCTGCATTCCGGATTTAAATCGCTCTAAATATTGAGCAAAATATGCGCTATAGTAATCTCTGAGATTAGGTACGGATAGGCCTCCCAATTCAGTTTCCACATAAAGTGTCTTCATTGCTATCCTAGGGCTTTTTTTGCCCATATAAACCCTGAGAATAAGGATTCCGCTTTTGAAAAAAAGCCGCTGGTCGAATAGCACGGAATGGCAGAAAATAAAAAATTGAATAGTGGAAGAATGGACATTTTTATAAGTGCCACCCGCCCCAAAATAGTAAATGGCAACGAATCCCATCTAGTAAACAAGGATTGTACCTTCCGTAAAAGAGGATCAAAATTCAATTTAACTAAATCGGAAACCAAAGTAGAAAACATAACTCCCAGATACATCTTAGGTCTTGAATTAATACAACCCGCTAAATAATTATGTAAATCCACCTCACCCCCACCACAAACTAATATTTCCGTTTTCTTTTTATTAATTCGATAACCTCCCAAGGCTTCGAATTCTTCAAAAAGTTGTAAAACAGCAGTCTGAGATTGAATATCCGTCTTGATTAGTAGCATAATATCATCGACATAAAGTTTAATTTTTGCCATAGAAACGATCGGAGGAGGAATATTCACAGATTCACGAATTGCTGTAACTAACGGTTCAATAAAAAAAGCAAAAAGAATAGGGGATAAGGGGCAACCCTGCCTAGTACCCCGTTGGACCGATACTGTACCCACCATAACAGAATTAATGATTATATTGGCTCTGGCACCCGTGTACAAATTTTGAATTAAACTAATAATTTGTGAAGGGATTCCAAAGTGCTTTAAAATAACAAATAAAGTTGTCCATACCACCAAATCAAAGGCTTTTTCTGCATCTAATAATAAAATTAAAGCCGGGATTTTTTTTGTCTGAAAATAATCTAAAGCCTCAGTGAGAAAATGTGTATTAGTAACTTACTGCCGGCCTGCCACAAAACCGTTTGATCTTGATGGATAAGATCTATTGCAACAGAATTAAAACGTATTGATAGTAATTTAGTTAGGATCTTATATTCTGTGTTCAGTAATGTGATAGGCCTATATGAATTAGGGTCTTTAGGATCTTTACCTTTCTTTGGAAAACTGACAACTGTCCCCTCCCCAAAGGAATCTGGAACTTGCCCATCCATTAACATATAATTAAATAATTGTAATAATAAATCAGACAAGACATTAAAGAAAATCTTTAAAAATTCAGCTGGGAGGCCGTCCGGACCACAGGCCTTGTCAATTGGTAAGTTGTTAACCACTAATTCTAATTCTGACTTAGAAAATAAGCGCATCATTGCATCGCTATCTACCTGAGATAGGGAGGGCATATCATATCTGGCTAAAACATTTATAAGCCTAGAATGATCTAATTTTCTGCTGTTGACTGTATATCTGTTTATAATGGGACAACATAATAGCGCCAATAACATCCGACTGTGATACTTCTATCTGAGTTGCAGGGCATTTTAAAGAACGGATTAAATTTGCGGCAGCTTGCTCTTTTGCCTGCCAAGCGAGGAGTTTACCAGAGAAATTACTCTCCTCGTAAATCCGCTGAGATTTTATCAGAAGTTGCTGTTCACTCTGTGTAAAAAAAAACGTACTAAGTTCACGTTTAGCCTCATTTAGTTTATTTTGCACATCACTAGAAATGTTAGATTGTCGAAGCAGAGTGAGCGAATGGATTTTTTGATAAAGTGAAGTCCTAGCTTGTTTAATAGCACGCCATTCTTCTGCATCTTTACTAATTATAATGCCACGGATAAAGGCTTTTAATGAGTCCCAGATAATATACAGCGGAGCGGTATCTGAATTGCGAGCAATGAACTCGGCGATCTCGAGTTTTAAAAAAGAGACCCAGTTATCATCTTGTAAATACGTTTTATTAAATATCCATCTCTTAGGGGGCTAATTTCTTCGCTGACTTCAAATTCGATTAACAACATTGCGTGGTCGGAAAATCCGTTATGCAGAAATTTTAAATGAGAAAATTTTAGTAACCTAGAAGCCAAGAAAAAATCTAGGCGAGAAGAGGACCTATGTCTTCCCGACCAACAAGTAAATTCTTTTTTCTGTGGAAATTTTGATCGCCATGGGTCACAGAGATCCAATAAAGATATATTCTGCATAATAGACCTTCTTGACTTTGGTTTAGATTGTTTCTTCGAGGCACGAGTTGATTCTAATTTTGCATCCATTAGAATGTTAAAATCGCCACCTATAACTATATCTCCCCTGACCATCAACAATGATTGAAATAACTCCTCATAGATTGGGGCACGATCTTCCACTGGGGCATAAAAGCTAACAAAAGTAATTGGTCTATTCCTGTCTTTTATTAAACTTGTGGCCCAACACCACCGCCCTGCTCCTCCGTCTTCAACCTGAATGATTTCCGCGTCTAAGTTTCGATTTAAAAAAAGAGCGACCCCACTTTGAGATTCTTGAGCACATGAAAACCCACGATATAAAGACCAGGTTTTAAACATAGAAAAGGAGTTAACTTTAGCCATAGAAATATGAGTTTCTTGCAACATTACAACTGCTGGGCGCTCTGATTTAATCCATAGATCAATAGCTTGCATTTTTTTCCGATTGTTCAACCCATTCACATTAAAGGAGATCACCTTAAGCCCCCCAATAGACTTATATATAAATCACTGAAAACAACTTCTTGCCGATATATTTTTTTATCACAACCCAACAAGAACTTACATTTTTCATTTTTTCCCCCACCCACCCCACTCTCCAACCTAGGTGCTTCCCTCCTGCACCTACCCCCGTGGCCCTGTACTACACCTACACCACCCCCCCACGCTGGCCACATGGCACTAACCCCTCTCATAGAGGCGCCTTGTTGTTGCGCCCCTGTTCCCGTGACACCCCTGTTCCTCACCTGCCCCCCCCCATAATCATATCCAATTTTAATCTAAGCCTACGCCAACTGGCTGAGCATCTCACGTGCCTCATCAACATCAGTAAACAAATGAAATTTGCCTTTTATCAAAACTTTTAGGTTTGCTTGCTGTGCAATTGAAGCTTGCACACCCTTGTCCTTAAATAATTGCAAAATCTTTACAAAGTCTTTTCTCCTTCTGGCAGCAGCAGCCGACATGTCGGAAAAAATTCGACATTTAGTAGTTGGATTGGCATGGAATTGTCTTTGCTTAAAGGCCTGTGATAGGATTGTTTCTTTAACACGAACATCAGCAAAGCTAACAATAATAGTCCGGGGAAACGGGGAATTGAGAAATGGTTGAGCTGGGACTCGATGCGCACGTGTAATTGTTAGGTCTCCTTTAAACTCAGGAACAACCTCTCGAGAAAAAAAGGAAGTAATCCATTGCATCATGTCAGAGCCCTCAATATTCTCTGGTACGCCTACAATTCGAAGGTTTGACCTTCTATTATAATTTTCTAACTCATCCAATTTAAACTCAAATGCCTTCGAATTTTTTGATACGATAAACATTTCTTTCTGCATAATAGTCATATTGTCCTGGTAGGAAGGTGGATACCTGACTATGGTTACCCCAGATTTTTTGCCTTGTGTTTAGCTGGTTTTCGACTTAGTTGGCCTGGGATCCTGCTAATCAGGGTCCCAGGCTATCTGCTCTCTCTTTAAATGGACTCCATGTACCCTAGGTACATCACCAATTTGGTACTGGACACCTTGTCAGCCCCTATACAGTGCACTATAGGTGCCAAGGGCATAGGTGCATCCAAGGCCTACCAGGGGCTGCAGCATATCTTTTGCCACCCCTGGCTGGTACTTAAATCGACACAACTGGCTGTTCACACAGCTGGGGCAAGGTGGTGTAATCACCCCTTGCTTAGATATAGTATACATATGTCTAAACCTATATCTGGACACATATATACCTATAAGTCACTCCTATGGCAGGCCTTAACAATCCTGGAGGCAGAGTGCTTGGTTTTATGTGAGATGGTGCTCTAGCATGAGCTGAGCCTGTCTGCAGTGTTCGGAACCATTTCCTTACTGCTGTTCCAGTGATACTGCCATACCATATACTCTTAAGTGCATTATAATCCTCGCGGTTAATGCTAACTTTGGTTTGGCTTTATCAAAACATGTCGTGTTTGGTGTCACATTTTGGAATACTACCCCCTCGCCAATTCTGGCGATGGGGGTAGCATTCCACCCTTCTAGAGGGAGAAGACATGTTACTTACTGCAAATGCGGTTAATCCTAACCAGAGCCCCAGCATCACAAAATGGATGCTGCTGCCACAGACACATGTCTGGCCTCCTGCTGCTGACTGAAACTCGACAGAGGAGGCTTGATCAAAGGATCTCCTGTCACAGGGAGGTGTCACACCACCCCAGACAGGAGATAGTGGATTATAGCAGGGAGGGTTGAAAGAAACTAGACACTGCTTGGGGCACACAAGGTGTCACTGGACAGATTCCAGTCAAACCGGTTCTGGGGCACTCCAGCCCCAGTCTTGGCGGCAAACTGGACAAAGGAAAGGGGTGTAACCACCCCCTTCCTGGGTCCCACCCATAGGAGGGACCTAGCAGGTAATCCAGCCCCCAGATTTGGAATATAGGTGGGACCAGTGCCAATGCACATCAGATTATCCTGACTGAAACTTATGAAACGAAACTCTGGACCCTTCGACATCCCACTCGACGTGGAAGACTGAAGAATCTCCCTTGTGGTCAAGGAGTGACCACCCTGTGCAAACAGGCACCATCCAGCACCTCAACGTTTGCTTTGTTGCAGTTCCCGCCGGAACTCGAGCAACAGAGATCGACAAGACCCAGCGTGCCTGCCTTTTAACAGCCCGATCCACAGTCCCTGCAAAGCTGAGACCCGTGGAGGCGACCTGAAGTGTGGGAGTGGCCATCTTGGAGGAACAACGAAGCGCTGACCGTGCAGCACCCGAGGCTCCCTTGAAGCTGTGCATTGGAGTTTGAGAAGCTCCAGCCCCGAGCAGCTTGTGCACCGAAGCTCACCCCTCCACACTCGACGAGTGCTGCGTGGGGCCCTTTTGCATCTTTCTGCTCGACGCGTTGGTCCGGTTGCTTGCCTGTTGGCTAGTGGCCCCAGTACCAACGAAACCTTGAATTTACACAGCTAGTCTGGTTGCTCCAGATTGGCACTCGCTCCCCTGAAAAGGAGCACCCGCTCAGACCTTGCTGGTCCGAGTGTTAAGCCTTCTTCGAATCCTGCGTGGGTTGCCTTTGCCAAGGCTTGTTGACTCCGATCCGGAAGTGACACCGCCGACAGCGAGAGCCTTTATGGGACAGCTCGTGATCCACTCCAGGACATCCTCGGTGCCCCAGAGTCCACGTGGCAGCGGAGACAAGGCACCCAACATCAACCTGATTGCGCCCGACATCGCCTGGTTCCTTCCTGGTTCCTTCCTGGTCACTGGCTAGTGACCCAGACTCTGTCCCCTCTGCTTTCAGGTACCCATCAACTTCGATCCACCCTTGGATCGCACCGGACACTTCCCTCCTGGACGCCTGCAGCATCTTCATCCTCAGGCACCATCGAACTGCGTGACGAAACCCGACACACTTTGGCACCTATGCACCCGCTTCCTGTGGGTGAGGTAACTTACTAGCGCTGGTGTTCCCACACTGGTACACACCTCTAGGGCCTAAGTCTAAAGTTTGGTAGTCCTAGTCCAGTCGGAAGACTCCTTTTGCAATAACTTTGTAACTTTTACGCACCATTGACTTTACATTGGTGCAAGCCGTGCTTCCCGCACTGCACCCGAATCCCGCGGGCTACTCCCGTCCTAACTGCTGTTAGTCCAGTGTAGTCCCAGCGATTCCCAAGGCCCTAAGCCTTACCCCCCCATCGATTAGTGATTGTTATACCACTTTTTTGATATATGGTTTGAGTGGCCACCGGCCTCATCCAAAAACGTGCAACTTGTCTATGTTATACTGTGCTTTTATTTAAACGCTTGTGCTTCATTGCTCATAAAGAGTAGTGGGGATTATTCTAAGAATAAATACATATATTTTGATAATATATAACTTGTGTGGTGTCCTTTCATTTGATATTACAGGATTGTATATGGTAAAACAGCTGGCTCCACATGTCCCTTGGAGTTAAGCCTTTAAGGCTGCTTAGTCCATGCTACCCCTAGGATAGCTTGTCTATAAGGTTGACTTACAATCACCACCATAAGGGAATGTTTGGACTGATACAGGGTGCCCACAGAACTGTGGACATCATATACCAGGCCAACTTCTCACAGTCCTCCAACCCTGAAATTCTAGTCTCAGTATCTTGAAGTCGAATGGGGAAAGAAGCCATCGAATCTTCAATTTTATCCAGGTGCTGGCCTATCACTGCCAATTCCGTTTTTTGAAATTGCTTTATCTCTCTTATTTCCCCCAAGATCAGATTTAACATGTCTTTCACTGTAATCTGAAATTCCCCTGTAGTGACAGTATCCATCGCCATAATCGGACTCTGTGCCAAAGTAGCGCCAATGGATTCCAAATTAGATTGTGGCAATACGTTAAAGGCGGCCAGAGAGGTGTTGGTAGAAAAGGTAGAATTTTCTTTGTCGCCAAGAGAAGGAGCTCTTATATTTAAAGGTGAAAAATCTATTAAATTAACCAAATCATCAATCGGCTTCGTTGAGTCTAAATTCTCAGAAACTTTCACTGAAGGGGTGGTTTTTAAAGGAATCGAAGAGATTGAAGCCCCTGATAGCACTGCCAGATTCCCATCTGTTTTAGCTGAGGCATGAATTGCGCCCTTTCACTCAAATAATGGAAATTGCTTAGAAGCCTTAGAAGTCTTGGAAGCGCAGATTGTTATGGGTTCTTTAGACACCTGTAACCTCGGTGAGGCCATTGGATTTACATTTGGGGCTATTTCCGATGATTTGACTGCTGGCCCCGTCAAGGTTATATCCATTTCCCCCACAGGCAACTCCAATACTTCCTGCGCCTCACTAGTGACAGAGTTACCAAGATTCCTTTGACGAGCCTGTGTCATACTGTCGTCCAAGAGATCGTCCTCACCTTCCCCCTCGCCAGAGTTCTCCAAATTTTCCACAGAAGAGGTTTCTCTCTCAGTAGCGGATCCGTCCCGCTTCGCCTTTTCTAAGTTGTCCTTTAGTTGTTGGTGTCGTGCTATCGCCCTGGCTCTGGCCGTCAACTGTTTGCCCATTATCAGAGCCAATTCAATTTGCTCCAAACAACTATAGCTGACCCTTCAAGCGTCAACCCCAAAAACGCTAAAATGCTCTCAATAAATGCCAGATAACGCCAGGTCATCGGGAATGCTGGGACTTGTAGTCTTTACCCATCAGCGGCCTCAGCAGAAAACCGTGTTGCGGAGGCGGCAGGGCAAGATAGTTCCAATCACTGGCCGGGCAGGGCAGGACCCCAGTCACACAAAGTCCCCTTAATTCCACCAATTCCACCAAATGCCAAACGAAGTACTGCACTCTTCACAGCACCAGCGACAGCGGCATTATTCCACAGCCAAGTCCGCTATCAGCTACAGTCGGCCCCCGACTCACCACAGCCTCGAACAGATGACCTCCAAGCCGAGCCGCGACTGAACAGGCAAATTTCGTCCTGAGAGCGCATCAGCAGCCCGCGTTACACCACGAGTGCAAAAAGCGCCAAGTACGCCAGAACGCCATCGGCACCATCATCCTCGCGGAGAAAGAAGAGGGGGAGGAGCAGGGGAACAGGAAGTCCAGGTGCTACGTGGAGGCGTGGAACTCCACCGTAGCCGTTCTCCCGTTAAGGGGGTTCTTGACTATGCAGCCACAGAGACCAGGAGACGTTGAGGATGACCAGGAGCCGGATGTGACCTGTCCCATGAAGGATGTTGAGTGCTGAGGGGTTAGTGTCCGGCAGGAGCACCAACAAGCCTTGGCAACGGCAACCCACGCAGAAGGTCAAGGACGGTAACGGTTCGGACCAGCAAGGTCCAGGAGACTCACCATAAACAGGGGAGTCGGGGCAAGCTTGGACCAACCAGGGGAGACCAAGAAAAGAAGAGTTAACCCTCAAGGGGACCCACAGGCGGGAGGCACAGGAGTTGCAAGGGGACTTCGAGCGATTTCACAAAGCAACAGCCCATGGAGCACTCGGTGCGAGGAGGCCGGAGTTCTTTGTAGGAAATGATGCCAGAGATTGGAGCAACTTGGAACCCAGTGCACTTGTTCAGAAAACGCCAACAAGCATATGCACTTGCTCGGACCTCGAGGGACTTGGAAGACTCCAGCAACACAGGAGGTGGGTTTCCGAGTCCATAGGAGCTCAGGAGCAGCAGACCGGTCAGTCGAGATGTGGTGCCTGCGGTTGTAGGGGAGTAACTGCTTCACTCCAAGGGAGATATCTTCAGTTGTCCTTGATCCTCTACAGGTCCTGCACGGAGCCTGTATGGTGTACGGGCACAGACAATGCTTCAGACTGAGAGAGAGACGAAGTCGGGCCCAAATGAATTTCAGCGAAGTCTAGAGTGTCCAGACGGTTGAAGTTTAGTGGTTTCTGGTTCAGAATCTAGGGTCCACTCAGCCAGGTAAGCCCTTTTGTACACACAGGAGAGGGTTCAACAGATTCACTGGCCCTCCCAGGGGAGGGTCTGGACAGTGGGGAGGTTACTCCCATGTCCTTTGTCCAGTTTCGCGCCAGAGCAAGAAACAATGGCTCCCAGGACGGGTTTGAACTGGACTATGCACAGGGACACCAAATGTGCCCCTCATGCAGACTTTCGGTCACTGGCAAGCGCACCCACCCAGCCTTAATACACTAAATGCTGTCTGGAGGTAGTCAAACCTCCCTGTGACAGGATGCCTATTGTTCCACCTTCCTCTGCTCGAGCTTGGCTCAGCAGCAGGAAGGCAGAAATCGGTCTCTAGTCGGAGGCAACCATTTTGTGCTGCCTGGGACTAGAAGGCTGGTACCGGGAACACCAGGGACCCTACGAAGCACGCTTCTGAAGGGGTGGAATCATACCTCCCACACCGGTTACCGGTGTGGGGGTATGATTCCCCAATGTTTGACACTAACACGATAGGGTTACTTTCAGCGGTTTTAGAGTTGGTCATCACGCGGTCGCATAATGTCACTCTATATGTCGTAAATGGCTGCTACACTAACTAAAACATCTTTGGGTCTATGCTAGCATGCCACTATGCCTCAATAAAAAGAAGGATTAGAGGTTCACGAAATCTCCCGTATAAACAGGGGGAAACCCCCTTTCAGGACAAAAACCCTCACCCACCATAGCTGGCATGCTTTATCATATGGGTTTCTCCTCCAAGTGGGAGACCGAGTCCCACTGAGGGCTATAACTCCCTCACTGTGAGGTAGGAGCTCTGGGATGTTTTTAGATGGCAAAGACCTCTCTAGTATGCTAAAATCCCATATGTGAATGACAGGTATGGTGAGAGCGCAGCGCAATAGAGCGTGATTGGGTGAATTTGCAGTGATGACCTCCGGTCGCAACTCGTGTACCACGACGGGGTACTGAAGGAGAGAGCGGGCCCCCTTCCCTGAGCTGTTGCCAGGTAGAGGTGTGGCCACTTATCCAAAACATTTGGATAGCTCCAGTAAAAACCATCAGCAACATATGGGAATACTGGTTGTGTATCGTTTTCTTTCTTTCTCACATTTTGCACTAGCAGCAGCATTTTTTATTCATCTTGGTCTTGAAGAAAGCCTAGATGCAGTGTTTGATCACTAAGGCTGAAACATGTCAACCGTTTATGTTATATAGTATTTTTAAATCAATACTACTCACTGCACTGCTTTTTAATCCTACCAGTGCGAGTAAGTGAATAAAGAGTTTTTTTGCCCTCACTAGGTAGTTTTAATCTCATCACTGCAAATTCCCCCAATCACGCTCTATTGCGCAGTGCCCTCACAACACCTGTCATTCACATATGGTATTTTAGCATCCTAGAGAGGTCTTTACCATCAGAGCTCCTACCTTACAGTGAGGGAGTTGTAGCCCTCAGTGGGACTAGGCCTCCCACTGGGAGGAGAAACCCATATGATGAAGCATGCCACCTATGTTGGGTGAGGGTTTTCGTCCTGAAAAGGATTTTCCCCCTGTTTATACTGGAGATTTCATGAGACTCTAATCCTTCTTTTTTATGGAGGCATATTTGTGTGCTAGCATAGACCAGAGGATTTTGTGTGTTAAAATTGTATTTTAGTAGGGGATACTCAACTTGCTAGTCTTTAAATGATCTCCCTTGGACCCTCTCCTCCCTTATTTTTTTGTGCATTAGTATGCTACACTAACAACACCAGAGAATGGACTCTGTAGGCTGCAGGGGTGTCATGCTCATGCAGTCGCACCCTCGCATTTAGAACCAAGCACCCTGCCTTCAGGATTGTCAAGGCCTGCTGTAGGGGTGACATATGTTTTAAGTGTAGTGACCCTTGGATATAGTAACCCTATTTCTTAAGTAAGTGGTGCATGCACCAACTTACACAGGCTGCAATGGCAGGCCTGTAGGTTCCATTTTGCATGACCTCTCAAGGGTGGCATAATACATGCTTCAGCCCATGGGAGGCCTCTGGGGTACCTATGCCCGGGGTACCATATACTAGGGACCGACAAGGGTACCACAGTATCAAATCTGGAGTGTATTTAGGTACATGACATAACAGTTTAGGGAGAAAGCAGATAGACTGGGGTCCTGATTAGCAGGATCCCAGTCAGACTAGTCAAAACAGTATCACATGAAGCAAAAAGTCGAGGTAATCATAAGAAGCAGATCCTACTTTCCTACAGCAGGGTACCAAAGTGTTTTTCACAAAAACTTTATTTAGAAGCTTGGCAGCAGTTGCCAAAGGCTGGGGTTGTTGAATACTACTATTACTCCACATAAATGAACCATAAAGATGTATATTTTCAAGGTACATAAATGTGGAATCAGGAATAGCAGATCTTCACTTACCTATACCTTTGCGATATTTTATCCATGATATTGTGGTAGCACGATATTCTAGAGTCGATATTTCCACATACATCATTTCCATGGCCCCATTTTCATTATGGCCTCTTGCAATGTCGGGCTGTGTGGACATGTTGGCAGTATCTGACTTTGGTCTCCAGGCTTACCCTTTATGCCACCAAGAAGCCTGTCTAGAGAAATAGTACCTGAGTCAATGAGATTGCGACGACCTGCAGGAGACTGCATCCTATTGAGCCCCAGAAACTACTAGCTAGTCGGCTTCCACTTCTTCCCAATCCTATTCAGGCATGCTGATGTGACCATAAAGCTTCTATAATTCTGCTGATCATTACTCCATATGCCCTAGAGTTTCCAGTGGAACAGACATGGACCTGTGAGGGAACCGCCATCTGCCTAGTTGGAAACCACGACTATTGCACTGTTACTATAAGCAGTTTTTTTGAAGGGCTCACAGCACCCAGAAAGCCATTTCTACTTCCTGCCAAATGTAGTACTCTGTCCACACCACCCAGAAAAAAGAAGTGTTTGACTACATCTCCATTCCTTCATTCTTGGCCTCCCTCAACCCACCTGGCTGTGAGCTCCCTCCGGCTCGAGGCTCAGGCTCACCCTTCACTTGTCGCAACTGGTATACAGCCCTATCACTTACGTCATTTGCCTAAAGCAGGGGCCTCAAGCACTAAAGCCCAGCTAATCACCACCTTCAACCTCCCATGGCGCCACCTCATCCACAGACTCCACCTCTGCACAACAACAGGTCTCACTCCTTTTTGAGGGAAGCTCACACACTTACAGGTCGAGTTGAGCTCTCACTCATAGCAGCGTAAATGAACTATACGTGTGCGACTGTCCAGAACTTTGCAGTGTCGATAACTTTTGGGAAAGGTAGAGAGTTTATGAAGCCGCCTCAACACCTGGGGACCTCTCCTACATTTCCACTGAGTCTAAAGTGCTTTTTCACCCCTGTTTATAAAGGAAGAGACTACTTTGAGAAACGTTTTGGTTTATTTATTTATTTTATGTTAATTTAGATATGTGGCTGTCCGCGACCCCTGCAGGGCGGCCCTTTAGTACCATTTTTGGTATCAAGTTTAGGGCAAGGCACATTGAGGGGGCCAAAAATGTAGCAGCTGAGGCTCTCTCTCGTTTTCAGTGGCTCCGTTTCTGGGAGGCCTGGCTGTGAGCGAGAGCAGAGATGACACCCTGCAGTGGAGCAGCCGCTGAGAGCCCTGGGGGAACTCTCCTTGGCACCAGGGACCAGGAAGAAGTACAAGGCCCAGCTTGACACATTCATAAGCGTCACAGAGACTCTGAACACAGGCTCGCTCGCCTTGGACCAGCGGGTCCAAGCGTTTGTCCTACGGACCAAAGACCAAGGGAAGAGCCACTTGTGGGTCTGCGGCCACCTGGTGGCATTGAGCCATGATACCAAGCTTAAAGGGGATCAGGACCCAACCACGTCCTTCATAATCAGAGCTGCCCTCAAGGGATGGGCCAGGGATGAGGTTAGGACCCCGGACCCCGGGGCCCCCATTGATTTTCCTACTTTACAAGGGATGCTAGATGTAATACACCAGGTCACTAACTCCCTATTTGAGGCCAAGCTATTCTCAGCAGCCTTCTGCCTGGCATTTTTCGGGGCGTTCAGGGTGGGTAAATTGGTAATGAAGTCAAAGACAGACGAGTCTGGTGCTGCAGCCTTGAGCAGCAAGGATGTCAAACTAACGGACAGGCTAGTGATACAGATCAGGAGGGCCAAAACTGATCAGGCCGGGTGTTGGGTGGATGTAGTTCTGGAACCACTAGGAGACCCTAGGTATTTCCCAGTGGCCAGAGTCAGCGATTACACGTCTGTGCGCCCCGCGGCTCAAGGGTACTTCCTGATTCATGTAGATTTGAGCCCACTAACTAAATTCCAGATCGATCCGATCATGGGGGCCTGCCTGTCATGCACGGGCCTTGCCCACCCTGACAAAAAGTATTCCAGCCACTCATTTAGAATTGGGGCGGCTACAGCCGCATTTATGGCGGGTATGGAGCCTGAAGACATTAAAAGGGTTGGGCGCTGGCAATCGCGCTGTTTTGAGCGTTACATTTGCCCATGAAGGCTCAGCATGTAAATAATGAGTGCTGTGGTTTACAGTGATATTGCTTAAAGTGTTTAATAGTTATTAAATACGTTTGTAAAAGTTGGCGTCCATTTATTCACCAAGTTCCCGAGTTTGGGTGATCGGCCATTCATTCATTGCCAGGATGATGCAGTGAGCGTCACACAGAAAGTGGATGCAGGTGTTCACACAAACGCAGTTTGTCTGGATGGGCTTCCTGGGAATGAGATGGAGCAGCCTCACTAGCCGACTAGAGCAACGACTGGTACTATGTGGCGTCTTCCCCAGCATCTTGGTGATCCACCTGGGGGGCAATTACCTGATTCCCATGGGGAGGAGGGCATTATTACAATGCATAAAGTCTGATTTGGGAGAAATCAGCAGACGCATGAGTCAATGCGAACTCTGGTGGTCTGAAATCATCCCTCGCAGGAAATGGCACAGGGCCAGGTCCAGCGAGGCGGTGGAACATTCGCATAAGAGGGTCAATGGTGCCATGCGTAAGTTCACAGACCAGAGGGGCCTTGGTTTCATCAGGCACAAGCTGATTCAGGCCAGAGTCGAGGCATACTTTCAGAAGGATGGGGTCCACTTGTCTCTGGTGGGGATGGACCTGTTCTTGCTTGACTTGCAGGAGGCACTAGAAATTGCAGGTTGCCGTTGAAGGTGTAGCTTGGATGTGGGGGGCTCCGGTAACGACGGAAGCCGCCTCCAGAGCTGTGGCGGAGTTAGAGTGCGATCTGGAAGCAGACCGGTACAGTAAGGGTACCTCTGTGGCAGACGGGTACAGTAAGGATACCTCTACGCGGCACAGGAAGGGTGCCAGAGCCGAAGACCAGGAGCCTCACAGCAGGTTCCTGGAAAACCGCGACGGCGCCCCGTTAGTCCTTCGGGCGGTTGGGGGCCTGACCAACCGGGGGTTTGCCATGCTACGCTCCGCCCTGAAAAGGGCAAGAGTAGAAGAGACCAATGTGTCACGTGATCCGGAAGAGGATCAGCAAAGGTAGCACTGCCGGGGTGTCCCACAGTCCGTGCTGGTTCACCAGCAGGCGAGGGCAGCATAGGTTGGCACAGCTGCCCGCCCTTGGATCGCCCATCAGATAACCCACATATTGCATACCTTTGTATGGAACAAACCTGCAGCAATGTTTTCACAGAACAAAGTTGTCTTGTGTATTTATTGGTTCGTGCATGCTCAGACCAGGGGTGGGAGAATTTGCCGGTAACGGTACTATGTCTGTGCTGTCGCTTCTCGTGTTGTCATTAATGTCAAAGATGTGTGACTTCACTTCCTCTGATGCCGTATGCTTGCCACTCATCTATATTAACGGAAACGCTCGACTGTTCTGTAAAAATGCAATATAAAAGAAAGCGTAAAAGTCCCCACAGGGTCTGCAACTTTCTAGCCACCGAAAGTGTGTTTATGGCAGCGTGCATGGTGTCTGCAGCGTTGTAATTGCAGAACTTACTTCTGACTGCCTTCTCTTCCCCCTGTCTTACACCTTTTACCAATAATGTTGCAGGATTTCCGAAGCCTTTCCGAGGGTTTCCGGTCCTATGTTGGTTTGGACAGTCAATTATGTCACTTCCTTCCAGCTGCGCTGTGCTTCCTGTTTTCAGTTCCTCCTGATATGCACGAAGCCTTGGTGTGGGGGTCTGCCATTTGCTCTCAGGGTGGGGACATGGAGAATTCTTCTCCTGTGTTGTAAACGGGGGAAGCTTGGTACGCTCGGCATTAGGCCTATTTTTTTTCTGTTTGCTGCAATGAGAACCCGCGCTAAAAAGTATTCCTTGTTTGCGTGAGGGGGGGATTGCAGACCAGGCAGGTGACTGTCCCTCGCCGACAGTATTTAACACCTATCATTACCAGGGCCAGATGAAAGTAAGAACGAGTACTATATTAATCTGTGTAACATCACATAATCCTGAAAAAATGTATATTCAGCGTCGGCACGTGTATGCAAACCTCCGGGGTGAGAAAGGCCTCTAATTTTAAACCAGTGTGGGACTGGCGTATACGGCATTCTGGTAGTCTTAGAAGAACTGGTCTGACAGGGAAATATAGCCATTTATTTTTATTTTTTATGAGCGTCTTTTTATGGTCGGTGTGCTGGTTTTTTACTCTTGATTTCTTGATACATACATGCCAACCATTTTAAAACTACAGAGGGCGATTTTGACGAGGGGGTGGGGATGGGCGGGGGGTTGGAGAATCAGAAGACTTCATTTTCCCCTTTGACGTACAATGAAGCAAGGCAATTTTAGCTGGGAGACTGCTAAAATAAAGCCTTTTTGGCTTTAAAAAGCAGGATTCTTAGGCCCAGGATCACTGGGCAGGACGCTGAAGGATGCCACCATGCACAGCAGGGGATGATGTGGCTTGCTTTTTGCTCCTGCACATTAACCTTCTATACTGTTTCATAAGGAGTTTGACCTGAGACTAGACGCACACAGACGCTCTCAACATGTGCATTAACCAAGAGCGTTATCTTACTGCTATTATACTTGCGACCTTGATAGGAACACTGAGATCTCAGCTGCAGGTGCTGTGAGAAGTTGGCCTGGCATATGCTGTCCACTAGTTCTAGTGGGCACCTTGCACCAGTCCAAACAACCCTTATTGATGATAGGTTTAAGACAACCTTTATTGAAAGCTATCCTAGTGGTAGCTATGGAGAGCAGCCTTCAGGCTAAGTCTTGAAGGAGTGTAAAGCAGCTTGGTTTACCAGATTATAACCTCTCGAATGACCAAATGAAAGGAGAACCACACAAGGTATATATAAAATATATGTTTTTATTTCTAAACACTCTACTAACCTCTTTATGAGATTAGAGAACAAGTTACACAATATCAACACAATAGAAGTTCAGTAAATAGCACAATATACAATGGGCACCAAGGGGAGACCAAACCAAGAAAGTGGTATAAGAACCACAACTTGACTAGACACAGTGCCTAGAGCCTGTAGAATCGCCGGGACCCCAAGGAACCACCCAAGGTAGTGACACAGGGGACCCACGGGGGGCGTGTGCAGTGTGAGAACACAGCCGCGAGCTCTGTTAGCTTCTATGGGAAAGTCGCGGTTGGAATTTTAAAGTTTAAGGACACTTAGGAGAGGACTTTGAGCAAACCCCTTTAGACTTGGGGGGTTCTAGGGCCAACACCCACGGGAGCACCGGAGTACTCGAGTTACCTCACCCAGGGAAGTCGGGTGCATAGGTGTCAAAGGGTGTCAGGTTGTGTCGTTGTTTTCAATGGCGACCTGCTGCGAAGTGCTGCTGCCGGGAAGAAGGAAAGTTTCCGGAGGGATCCAAGCCTTGATCGAAGATGTGAAGAACCTGAAAACAGAGGGGACAGTGTCTGGGTCATTTGCCAGTGACCAGGGGCACGACAGACGAATGCCCACCGATGTCAGGTGCGAAGAGGTGAATCTTGACTCTGCAGCCACAGGGACCAGGAGATGTCCACGACAACCAGGATCCGGATTCGAGCTGTCCCATGAAGGATGTCGAGTGCTGGGGTGTCGGTGCTCGGATTGTACACAACAAGCCTTGGCAACAGCAACCCACGCAGGAAGAGAAAAGATGCTTCAGTGCGGACTAGCAAGGTCCGGGGGACTCCCCAAGCAATGGAGAGTCAGGGCACGTCTGGAGCAACCAGGAAAGCCCAATCAAAGTTACAGTTGCCTTCACAGGGACCCACCAGTCGACAGACCAGGGATCACAAAGGGCCGGCTTACGGAACACTCGTGAAGTGTAGGCCGGCAATCTTTGGTGAAATTGCTGCTTGGGGTCAGGTCTACAAGTAACCCAAAGCTCAGTTTCTGAGGTCGCCTCAAAGCTGATGCTTTACAAATGGTCGCTGTGTCCAGGGGTTCGGGTTGCACGATCTCCATGAGGGATACAGGCCTCAGACTTGCTGAGCGCACAGATTGACCTCAGAGAACACGGGAACCCACCTTCTGTGTTGCAAAATTCTTCTAAGTGCTCAGGAGCTTTGAAGATGCAAACCGGACAGATGTGTCTTTGGTGCCTGCCAAGCAGGGGAGTAACTCCTTTACTCCAAGGGAGATTTGTCAGTTATCTAGCGCCTTGTAGGTTGTCGAAGTTCCAGGATTATGTGTCAGAGTTTCGTCCAGATAAATCTAAAGTCCTGTAGTCAGGGGTTCCTACTTTATACCAAAGGAAGGGGTGGGACAAACTCTGGGGACCTACCTATGGGAGGGTCAGGACAGAGGGGTGGTCACACGCATGTCCTGTGTCCAGTTTTGCACCAGAGCAGGGGCTGGTAGCCCCTGCAACCGGTTTGAGCTGGACTATGCACAGGGACACCAAATGTGCCCCCAGTGCAGACATCAAAGCACTTTTGGAGTGAACCCACCCAGCCCCAATACACTAAACCCTGTCTGGGAGGTGTTTACACCTCCCTGTGACAGGAAACCTATTGTTCAGCCTCCCCTGCCGGAGTTTCGTCCAGCAGCAGGAGGGAAGACGCGTGTCTGTGGCTGGCAGCATCCATTTTGTGATGCCAGGGCTCTGTTAAACTGGTACTGGGTGTACCGGTGTAGTTATATTTCTCCCTCTAGGAGGGTGAAATCATACCTCTCCCACCAGGACTGGCGGGGAGGTGTGATTCCAAGGTGTTTGACACCAAACACGACATGTTTCCTTTCAGCCATCTCAAAGATACCATTTACCGGGAGGTTATAATGCACTTAAGAGTATATGGTTGGCTGCATCACAGAACAACCCCGTAGAATAGATTCGGAAGGCTTTGCAGAGGGGCCCTGCTCATGCATGGGCACCCTCTCACACAAAACCCAGCACCCTGCCTTCAGAATTGATAAGGCCTGCCATAGGGGTGAGTGATAGGTTTATATGTGTAGTGATATAACGTAGATATAGGGAACCTATATCTAAGTAAGGGGTGCATACACCACCTTACATAGGCTGCTGTAGCAGACCTGTTTTGCCATTTTGAGTGGTCTCTCGGGCGTGGCATAATACATACCGCAGCCCCTGAGGGGCCTCTGGGGTACCTAAAGTACACGAACAACCAATTTAGGGAGAAAGCAGATAGACTGTGGTCCTGATTAGCTGTCAAACTAAAGTAGAAAACCAGCAAAACACCAGGCAAAAAGTGGTAGTAACTATGCAGTCAGATTCCACCTTCCTACAGGTGCCTTAACCTTGGGGAGTATTTCAAGTCGCTGACTAGTTTAATAATCCAGACGTTCGCACTATCACATTTGTCCCTGTTGCCAATTTCTGTGGAGGGCATAGTTTAAAAAAAAACAAGCATTTGCATTGCAATAGGTCTCTCATTACTGAAAGTTTGAGCTTTTGGCGTTGCATTATTATTTGGAACGCCAATAGCTCAAACTTTTAGTAATACAAGATCTATTGCATTGCAAATGCTTGTTTAATTTAAGTTAATGAATCATATTTAATGAACTGTGCCTTAGGGCATTATGAAATCCCTTTACTTTGGCAGATGATCTAAATAAACATTTAATTTACTTACAAACCCTGTTCTCCTAAGTATGTGTTGTCCATGTCCTGTCAACGGCCGTTGCAGACTGGTTGATGCGGGGGAGGAGTTGGGGTGAAACATACATCAGGGCCGGGTAGTGAAATGAAGTAGGAACGGGTCCTGTGGGGGGGGGGGGGGGGGGGTGTGAGAGAGAGAAAGCTGGGGCTTTTAAAAGTAGTGAGATTAATGCAGCTAACGAGCTAGACAGCATAATTTGTAGATCGACATGAACAAGCAGGGTGAGGGTGGGGTGGAGTGGGGAGCAAGGGAAACAAAACGCACCAAGTGCTTAATGTAAATAATAATATTAAACAAGTAAAAGCAAACCTGTAGGAGAGAGACTGTGGCGTAACCGCCACAGCTGCCGACTTCGGACTTGAGTAACAGGGTTCAAGTCTCAGCGTCTGTAATACTGTGGCAATAAAAAAATAGAATGTAAATACATGTCGCTTGTTTTTTGTCACTAAAAAAATAGTAGGAATGCAGATAAACAAAAAAAAAATCCAGCAGGAGCAACTGAGAGCTGTGTCGTCGGGCAAATCAGCAGGAATCCTGAATGCGAAGGAGAGTGGCAAGGAGCAGCAACAGGGCAAGCACCAACAATTTAAAAAATTTAACATTTTGCGAAACCTGTAAAAGTTTAAATAAACAAAATATAACATCCCACGAAGTGCAGATAACATGCACGGACGAGCAGTGGCACAGCCCAACAAAAAGAAAAGCGTGCTCTCCAAGTCCGCTAAATTACCTTGAAGAGTAACAGCACAGTAACAGTGGCAGTCCTCGGGGAGGTTACAAAAGTAGAAAAGGAGGGACTAATAAGTATATTAACCAATGAAAAGTACGCAATTAGGAAGGACAGCAAGAGGAACCAATGAAAAAGATGGGCGATTTTCAAGCCCATATCCTAGATATAGCATGTCTCAAAGAGACCACGCAAGCGCTGAATAGGCAAGACTTAATGAATATATAAATTCACTGTTGGGCTCCTCATGACTCCACCCCTTGACTCTGGCTGGTCTGTTTACACCCTTTACTCCCAGTGCGTGGGATCTCACTATTTCCAATGAATGAACCAGTGATGGGAGTAACAAGTTTGATGAGAATATACCACATACTTCTGCGCATGTTTCCACCTTCTTTTGGCTTGTGAAACCTTACCAGGGTTTTACCATACTCAGTAATCCAAGGCATGGTAAATCTTTGAAAATTATAATTTTGTTTTGAACATAAACAGGATACAGGAGTTTACGGCACAAACAGGATTAACATTTACTTTTCAATTAGGCAAAATAGCGATTTGGGGCAAAAACAGGAGATCCCCCCCATCTCTACCCCTACCCCAGGGCGTTTTAGGTATGTGGTGTATGTAGTCTGTGTGGTGTAGTCTGGTGTCACAGTAGAAGGGGATTAATAGGGGTCGCTGAGGTGGGTTATCTAGGTTTTTCTGATGTGCTAGCTTGTAGGTGGCCCTCTTTCTAGATAGGTTCACCAGCATGTCAGTCACCGCAGGGGGCTAGTGTTGTTTCTTAACTGACAGGATGAGAGGTTTGTTTTGGTAGCTTAGAACATAAGTGCAGTTTTCCATTATAATCTAGAGCGCTATTGTTGGCGCTGTAGGTTTTGCTTTGGTTATGAGTTAGTAATGAAAGCCTAGGGACCTGTATTTGGGAGGCATGGCCAGCAAAGGGCGTAAAAAAGAGGTGGTAGTAGCATTACTGTCTTTGAAAGAAGCCGGTAGAGAAGATTTATTGGCACTCGGTGCCCTAAACCAGGTGCGGAGTTCTCACAAGCAGTCAGCAGGAGGGCTAGCGGGGGCAGTATTATCTTGTTCCCTAGTGCAAAGTAAAGTGATGATAATGGAGGAGCAAATATTTGCCGGGAGAGCAGAGGAGCGGTGGGCCTGAGTGAGGCCTCAGAGCACATAGACCGCACTGAAAAGCCTACTAGGTCAGCCCATACAGAGGCAGGGGGTGTTGCTTGAATTGGCTGAGCACATAGTGGGCTGCAGGCGCACTCACTAGTTCGAGCCGCCGGAAGGGTGGAGAGGCAGCTGGAGGAGGGCTGCCCGCCATACTTGTTAAGGAATTGACAGGAGGTAAGGGAGTGAAGTGCATGAGGTGGGAGGTAAAGGTGGGAATATCAGGAGAGTAATGAAACAAAAAGTGCTGAGCTGTTCCTGGAGAGGGGGGGTGAACCAGTGTGAGAGTCAGGAGATGCGGAGGATGTTGTTAGGGTAAAGAAGAATTAACCCTGAGCATCCATTTTGTTGGATTTAATGCCCTCACACACCTTTGCAGGTGTCATGCTTCATCATTTTGGCCTGCTCCTCGTTGGGTCGGCGGTGCAATACCCAACGGGCAACACCTCAAAGAGGGGCTCTTTGGCGGAGATCTTTTTCCAACAGCCGTATAGATGAAGTGCGGGTGTGGGGCCTAGTAAATTAGTAGATGTTTTCAAGTGATTAAAATAAAGCTAGAGGTACCAAGGAATGCTTTATTCAGGCGGTCCGCTGCTTTAGTTAAAAATAGATTCCAGAAGGTAAAGCTGGAATATTATGCTTCCAGAGAGAATAAAACCATACAAAACAGTAAAAAAAAAAAAGGGGGGGGGTTAAACAGGCTGTTTCCCTATATTACCCTTCTTCCTCGAATTGCCTGTGTTATGCTGTCATTACCTAAAAAGTGTAACGGTCAGATAACAACAGTATCCAGCGGGTAAAGCTTCAGGTTAGATCTTCCACCGCAAGGTTGGGAGTGCCTGAGCTGTGTTGCTAGGGCCTACCCCTCGTCGCTGGATCCAGCGTAATGGTAATGGTAATGACAGCATAACACAGGCAATTCGAGGAAGAAGGGTAATATAGGGAAACAGCCTGTTTAACCCCCCCCCCTTTTTTCCTGTTTTTTTTCCTGTTTTGTTTGGTTTTATTCACACTAGTGTATACACAATATACATTAGGGATTTAGCGCAGACAGTTACTCTTTAGATACCAGCTAGTTAGTTCCTTTGGTCCTGAAGAATCGCTTGTTAATATACGCCAGCGAGAAACATGTTGACCGGACAGTAGCACTTTCTGAAGGCTCTCTGAAAGCATAATATTCCAGCTTTACCTTCTAGAATCTCTTTTTAACTAAAGCAGCGGACCGCCTGAATAAAGCATTCCTTGGTACCTCTAGCTTTATTTGAATCACTTGAAAACGTCTACTAATTTACCAGGCCCCACACCCGCACTTCATCTATATGGCTGTTGGAAAAAGATCTCCGCCAAAGAGCCCCTCTTTGAGGTGTTGCCCGTTGGGTATTGCACCGCCGACCCAACGAGGAGCAGGCCCAAATGATGAAGCATGACACCTGCAAAGGTGTGTGAGGGCATTAAATCCAACAAAATGGATGCTCAGGGTTAATTCTTCATTACCCTAACAACATCCTCCGCATCTCCTGACTCTCACTCTGGTTCACCCCCCCTCTCCAGGAACAGCTCAGCACTTTTTGTTTCATTGTTGACCTTTTGGGCATCGCAGTAGCCGGACCTTCTGCTTACCTTCAAGCAGTAATAGCCCTTCTCTTCTCTCTTTGTACATATATATAATATCAGGAGAGTGCCATGCAGGTGGGTATCTGTTGAGGATGATAGGAATAGCCATTTGTTTGGCATTGGTGAGGTTTGGGTACTTCCTAGTCACTAGATCCCTCAATGGGGCAACGCAGGGCGCAAACAGTGGGCAAGTAGCACTGGGGTATCAAATGCAAGAGACTATATTGTGACTCTGGTATCCCCAACGGAAAATATAGTACTGTCCTGTGTAGCTGACCTGAGGGTAGTAGGAGCCAGGCGGCAAATCGGGAGAAGATCTCAGGCAACCCCCTTAAGACAACCAGTCAAGAGAGTGAACAGGATACATTAGCATTGGATGGGGGTTTCGGTGATGGGACAAGGGAAAGAATAAGTGATCTTGGAGATAAGGTGGTGTGTGAGGACAAGTTGCTAGACTACAAGGAGTTTCAAGATACTGAGTTGTAAGAAGAGAAATTGTGGACATAAGGGCTGATGACATAGATGGTAGGCATGAGGCAAAATGGACACAGTGGTAAGAGTTTGTTGGGCCAGAGACAGCCCCTTGTGCTGAGCTGAGGGGGCAATTTGGTGTTTTATAGACCAAGTGCAGCAAGAAGCCATCAGTGCAGCAGGTAATAATGGCAATGGTGGATGGCATGCCAGCTGCACCTGTGCAACAGGTGTCAGTGTGGGATGTGGCTTTAAAACCAGGTTTGAGATTTGGAAAAAGTGGGTTTGGGAGATTGTGAGATGGTAGTTGTACCAAGTTGTGCTTGATTGGGGTTAGCGAAGGGACCCATGCTACCTTATGATGAAGGGTGGTTAAAGAAATGAAAATACATGTTGGATAAAGGGATTAGTACTGAAAAGAGTTTACAAGAAAATAGCGAGAGTAAGAAAGAGAAGGGGCAAGGCATGTAGGGAAAGGAGAAATATGTCGGGTGTAGAAAAGGAATAGAGTGAAACCAAGGTAGTAGCCCAAGAAATTGTCCCCTATAAGTATGACTAAGTTGCTGGGGGCACATTTAATGGCAAGTACCAAAGAGAAGACATGGAGAGAAGCATTTATGCACGTTTTTAAGTTATAACAAGGAGGTCAGAGCAAAAGAAACATCCTAGGTGGGTGAGTTAGAGCTATGTAAGAAGCCAAAGGTGCCATTTACAACTAAAACAGTTGCCCTTTTGATTTACCACAAGTGTGTACTGTGAGAAGTATCCGGAAAGAAGCGTTGTGCTTTTTTAATACGTTGATGTAAACAGATAAGCTTAAATAACTTTTGAGGGTATGATGTGGGCACTCTGGTATGAGGAATTCAGAGCTCGTTGGTTAATGCTTGTGGCAAGTGTGGTGGGGACTAGACACAGATCTTTGTTTACAATGGAAGGTTCCCACAAGGCTGGCACTGACAACGTGTATGGAAGCAGTTTGTAGGTGCTTTATCACCTCTTTTGTTGGCTGCCCACCCACAGTGGTATGGGTGGAACAGTCAAGCCTTGGGCATACAAAGGTTTCTGCAATAGAGTATAGCAAGTTTTGGAATGAGTCCTCAAAGTGTAGTGCTAAGCTCTATGTAATACACAGTTTTAAGCAGGTGAGTCGTAGGTGTGCAAAGGGAGAATTGGTAACAGCAGCTGACTAAGTGAAAAGGGCATCAGGATCCATTTTGGAAGGGCTGCACCCATTTAAGGTGGAAGGTTTGCATTATGAGTTATAGTTTTATCTTAAACAAGATGATGCAGAGTTGTTGTTGGAGAGTTTGTGTGAGGGCTTTCATTTAGGTTATCAGGGACCTAGTGGTAACAGGTGAGCTGAGAAGTTGTCTTTCATTAAGGAACATCCTAAAGATGTTAAAGAAAAGTTGATTTAGGAGACCAAAAAAGGCAAAATTGGAGGCCCATTTGATAATTGGCCATTAAAGGTTTTGGTTGTGTCACTGATAGCGCAGTCTCCAAAAGGGAGCAGGGAAAGTTCAGTTTTAGTTAACATCTTATCATAGTCAGAAGGACAATATGTAAATGATTACATAGCAGAGCAAGTCAGCTCACTTCATTAAGCCTTTGTTGATGACGCATTTGCAATGATTAGGGCAGCGTTGCCTGGGGCATTTACAACTAAGTGAGTGATAACAATGTTAGGTGAACGGAAACAGGACCGTATGACCTCAGGTTGGCAGTCCCGTCCGCTTAATCACAATGCGACCGAACACTGTGCGGTCACATACTCCCATTCCCCTCTGGGAGCTCCGGTTACGGCCATAAACTGGCCATAACACAAGCTCCCATAGAGGAATGGGAGTCTGTGTTCATCCCTGCACCATGTGGCAGGCACCTCACGGTGCAGGGATGAACAGGGCCCCCAACCGGAGGCCGTGGAGGCAAGGGTGCTCTGCCAAGGGCTCCCATGTTGGAAAGCCTGACATGGAAAGCCTGCCAGAGACCGAGTATTGTAATCCCAAGAGCGGAAAGGCCGCCCTTTGGGATTACAGACCGGCCTCCGACTGGCCTATGGGCTCTTTGAGCCCGTCGGTAGCCAGCCATAATGACCTGCCGGTTTAATTTCTGACTGCCAGCATTGTAATGCGGCGGTCGGAAGTTAAACCGAGAAGCGGCTCGGAAAGGCTCCAACCAACCGATGGTCGAACCTTTCTGGGCCGCATCATAATAAGGCCTAAGGTGTAAATTTGATCTGCTGCCTGTCATCCAGCAGACTGTAACCTGTTAGAAATCCAGTTTCAGGGGCAGATTTATGCAAATAAGGCATTACTGATGGGTGGTTCCATTTCATGTTCACTTTTTAAAAAGTTGAATTAATTTTTGCAATGGTTGTCTTCCTTTGTAACTGTTCAGACACAGTGACACATTACTTAGGCTATTTGATCTTTTTGGAAGTCAGGAACAGGTCGGTTGTCAGGTGGAGTTGGATAGCTTTCAATAGTTGCTGGCAGAGACTAGGGTACTATTTGCTCCAGAGAAGGAAGTGGTGTTGGTGATGACTCCAACAATTTCGGGGCTAGAACTGGATTCATTGGTTGTGGAGACATGGTTACACTTTGACAAAAGAAATGTGATGTTTAGGTTGTTGGAGGATATTTTGATAAAAAGAAGGTTGCAGCAAGGTCCATTCAAATATTGTTGGCCCACCTTAAGTTTGCAGTTAGAGTATCGAGTGGCGTAGAGTACAGTGGCAAAGGGATGCTGGAGTGAACTGGCACAGAGTTGTGTACAGTAGATTGGTAAAGAGTGGAGTGGCACATAGTAGAGTGCCTAAAGTAGAGTGGAGTTCGGTAAAGTGGCATAGAGTAGAGGACTTGGAGTGAAGTAGAGAGAGTGGCCACATTTCTTAGTGGCTGACTCGATTTCTGATTGAGAGGCAGGCATCATATTCCTTTTCATACCTCCTAAGAGGGAGTCACTCACAAAATTCTTGAGATCACCTCAATCAACTCCCCTACTACAAACCGTTCTCTCCACTAACATGGCATCTCTTATGATATTCCTCTATATGCCCCTTTCCTAATGAAAAAAGGAAACATATGATGGCATGCTATCGCACTAGACCAGAGAGCCTCTCTGCACCCTGTTCCCATTTTGTAGCACCCTTCTGTTGACTGGATTGTTTATTGAAGTCTGTGGCTTGGTCATTAGTGATAGATACTTCCCTCAATCTCCTGAACTATAAGCTTTCTTTCCAGCATTCAATATGTGTGCACATGCACCACTGCCTCCTTTAAATGTATTCCATCTCCAGCTGTCTGGAGAATTTTTTATTATAGGACCCGAACACAACTTATAATCCAATACTCCAAGCACAAAGCCAGCTAGCATACTTTTTAAAAACAGCTAAAATATTGTGCACTTGTTCCATCCTATAAACATAAGCAATTTCTTCCCTTAACAGACACGAAGAAAGTATTTTCTGATGGTGGCTAGTTTCTTCAGTAATACCTTATTTCTATCACGCCTGTTTTCCAGCTCATTCGGTGCCAAATTGTGAGTGTGTCTGGCGCCAACCAGTGCAGAAGAAGGCTCATATGTGTCTGAGTTCACAGTGCATACGTGGTACATGCTTCCACACAGTCCAACCAAAATATCATTTCCTGTGTACCTTAATCTGGTTTTCCTGGCTCAGGAACTGCAACAAATTTCAGGGGGGAAATTGTCACAGCATACTGTTTATGTGCCATGCTAAGGTGGTTATTAGTGCAACCTACCCTGATACCAAGTGGTTACAGGAACTCCATGATAGCTCAATCTGTGTTATCAAAGTCAAGTAAATGATGTCATGGCCATCTTCATAGACAGGCCACAGACACAGGTCTCCATAATTGGTGGGAAGACATTGCTTCTCATATTTACATCTACCCCTAGTATTACGCATTCTCCTTATTCATGGGGCACTATGGTAGCCTGTGATTCAGCATTGGGAGAGGGCACTTCTGCTCTTTAAATAGGGGATCATAGGATTAGTGACCCATAAGCAGGTAATGTACATGGTTATGCGAGGTATAAATCTGCTATAATGGGACACACAATGGCACCTCCTACCCAACAATACTCCCTACACACCAAGTAAACAATCATTCTTGACAATCAATACTATCTGCGTAGCACAATGCGTAAATGGGGCACATGAAAGAGCTATTGACTTTGCCAATGTGCTTTAGCCATATTGTACACCAGCGTGGCTACAGTTCCGCATTGTTAATAGTTAGTGGCGCAGAGGAGAGTGGAGTGGCATAGATTGTCATAGACTGAAGTGGCATAGAGAGGAGTATTGTTTTATAGAATAGAGTGGCATAGAGTGTTGTGGAGGCAGTAGCATGGAGGGGCATAGAGATGAGTAGAGTGTCATGAGTAGGGTAAAGGAGCGCAGTGTGTCATAGAGGGAGTTGTGTAGAGTAGAGTAGATTGTCGTAGAGTGGAGTGGCATAGAATGGAGTGTCATAGAGCAGAGTGAAGTAGAGCAGCGTGACATAGAGTGGAGTAAATTGTTGTGGAGTGGCACAGACTGGATTGGAGTGGGGTAGTGGAATAGTGTTTCATAAAGTAGAGTGGAGTAAAGTCGCATAGAGGGAGGTGTGTGGGGTGAAGTGGCATTGAGTGGACTAGAGTGGAGTGGCATGTAGTGCTCATGTAAAGCGCTCTGATACCTTCGAGTTGAGTTTGTGCTATATAAAACTCTAAAACAAATAAAAAAGAGTGGAGCAAAGTGTCAGAGTGGAGTAGTGTGTCGTGGAGTGTAGTGCCATAGAGTGGAGTGGCTTCGTGTGGAATATGCATTGTGTGGTAGTGCACTGCCATCATAGACAACACATTTAAAATTAAAATGATCATTACATTTGCTGAGTCACAGTTTTACAGATAAAAGTATACAGCGCACAAATGATAATGTGTTGAAATGTAATCTAGTGTATTGATTTGTTTTCATCACATTAAAATATTAGTTACCACCACACTTCAGAATTACAAAAAATTTACTTTGATTGGTTTTCCTAATTCTGAAATACCTGCATAGTTCATTTACAGACATTTACATTTTGCGTGTGCAAGAAAAAAAGCTTTATCCTTTCAGACCAAGATTGTCACATAAATCCTCTCACTTTGAAGTCAGAGAAAGAAAAGTAAACATCAAGCTCCCTTGGAAGACAAAAACCTGACATTTGACCTCTGTCTTTGAATGCACAGCAAATGTGACAAAATAATAACAAGACTTAAAGGTCTGTTTACAGAAAGTGAGCATTTGTGGAAGAATACAGTATCCAGGCTATGCTCCATAGGAGGGCGGAACTCAAGCTGGACAGCCTAAAACAAATAAAGCCAGCAAATGAAATCAAGAAAATGTGAGTTACAAAACACAAAGCCAGTGGTAAGCAATGGGTGGAATGCAGTCCCAAGTAAGCTTTCAAATGTACCCAAGAAGTTGTTAGCAAGCCAGACAGCTTTGCTGTCGGATAGGCTTCAACCTGAAATCTACAATGCCCCATACAGATACATAAAACAAAAAGATTTTCAGCTGTATAGAACTTATCTTACTTTCACGTTAACAAGCACACACCACTAACAGAATAATGCTTCAGCACCCAAAAATGAGTGGTGACATGTACTAAAATGCATCTATTTCATGCATAAGTTTCTATGTCAGATAATTGAATAATATTCATGACAATTGGCACTAAGTCACAACAAATGCATATGAAGAGGGTTTCTTCTTTCAATAAATCCTAATTCGTCTTTTTTCTTCTAAAAACCACATCAGCGAACAGTATCCAACGAGTTTTGTCTGACAAAGACTTCTTCAGGGCTACTAAAATATGTGCAAAAACAAACACTTATTTACAATTTGTACAAACATTCACAATATGTACAAACATTTAAAACGTTTTCTATTTACAATCCTAAGAAGAGCAGACAATACAAAATGGTGTAATGTTGACAACACCTAACTTCAGTTGTACATGTTAATTCTTCTATGCATTTTCTGACAACAATCACAGATACATATTCATGTTTTCGTATAAACCATGTAACCAAATCAGATATTAAATATGTTTATAGGGATATAAGCAATTTGTATTTGGTTTATTTATCAAATAGCTCTGGAGTTTTGCAAACAGATGACATCAAATCAACCTTGATCATTGAAGTGCAGGGGGACCACCAGTAAATTAAAGAGAATTTCATAAGACCAATTCAAGGTCAAAATACAAATGACAGTTTCTGAGTAAGATCAGACATAAAACCCTGTATAAGCAAACATACCTTCAAAAATGTTCATTAGCATCACTAATCCCTCTGCGTCCGACAAATGTAAAAGTTTCTCAAAAAGTATAAACTCTGCAAATGTCGAAATTTCTGTAGGAAACATCATAAAAAGCTGAATTAAAATTCCTGGACTTATATATGGTTGTTTATTAACATAGTAACAGTATATGGTCAAGTTCATATGGCCCGGCAGAAATCAACACGTAAAAAACGTGATTGCCAAATTAAAGAAATGGCAATGATTCATTGAATGTCTATCTCAATGTATTTGAAGATTAATTCTATTGCGTTCCCCTTCAAGAATAGAAGAAGGACAACCGATGTATCAAGATGGCACAGTACGATGACTGTTCATTGAAGAGTTTTTTTAACACACTTTATTGTTAACTGCAAATTTGGCATGGTAAAACACAGAGTTATGAAAAAATGAAACTGTCGTTTTAATTTTTTTCCCCAGTCTCTGGACTATCGGATACATAAAATCATATCATTGTTGCATGTACAATTCAGTATACCCCTTATCAAAATAATCAGTATATCGTAGATATACCCCAGCTGATCAATTCAGGAGCATTCTCAGTACAATCCAACTATCGGTGTAATAACGTGCATTAGTTTTCAGTAAACAGAACTACTATAAACCTAACCCACCCCAACGTATTCAAACCCACCCCCCACCCATTCCTGGTCAGCCCATTCCCGGCCTTACACTGCTCGTGGGTAACCTCGGGCTTTACATAAAACTATAGGGTTCGTAGGACAGAAGGAGATTATCAGTATCAGCCTAAAGGGTCGTAAACTCCAAGGTGTCTGGGGGCGAATGTACCTTACTGGGACCCAACCATTAGTGTTGGGATGAGGTTGAGTGCCTCAAATTCAATCAATATGGCTTCCCACTCTAATGCTATAGGGTGTTTTCGTAGCCCTCTCTCCTCTCTCCGGAGGGCTGCCCCTTCTGCCTGACCCCACTGCACCAAGTCCGCCTGCCACACAGACACTGTGGGAGGTCTGGGAGACTTCCATTTCATCGTTATGGCCCTAATGGCCAAAACGAGTGCCAGGTCTAAGAATTTTAACTTGACTTTTTGCTTTCCGGATCAGTGCCATAGTCCCGTTAGACAGGATAAGGCCTCGGTAGGGATCGGCAATTGTGTCAGAGTGTTAAGAGTTCAGTAGACCTTGTTCCAGTATCCACGTAATCGTGGACAGAACCATATCATATGGATAAAATCCACTTCAAAAGCTGAATAATTTGTGGAATAGATACATCCCCTCCATTTTTCCGCATCTTCTGAGTTACAGCGTCTGTGAGGTGGGATTCCTGGAGGAACGCGATGTGTGTTTGGTGTTGAAGGAGGAATGCATGAATGTGGTGGCATTTCTGAATTGAGCCTAACCCTCTTACATTCGAGGTGAGTAAATTATAGGTCCCTGGAGGCTCAGCTGACCTTGCCATATCCCCGGTGATAAGGTGGGATCTCTTCTCGTGTTAAGTGCTCGGGTAAGCGTGACCAGGAGTCCCCATCCCCCACAACTTTAACTAAACCCGGCACAGTGCTAGAACTGCGCAGAGCCCAACAATAATGCAACAAGCAAATAAAATTAATAAAGGTGCATACGCTTGAAGGGAGGTGGCCAGTCGTTAGCTTGGCTGCACTGCAGCCAATCATTGTTACCCAGTGGCTCTATGGAACTCCATCGCGGGGGAAGGTGAATGTTATAATAGCGAAGGGAGCGGTAATCTGGACTTAGCCCCCTCAATACAGATCCTCAGTTACATCCAGGTTGTAATACGTTCAAACAGAAGCCCTAATCAGGAGACCCAACCTTCGGTAAGTTACTAAATGATGGCTACCTACGCAATCTATGGAACCCAGTTATCAAATCGGGCAACAAACCTAATCTACAACAGCAGCAGTATCAAAACTCCTAATCAAAGATCGTAGAGTAAAGGTTCGGACTTAACAGTCAATTATCCATTAGGTCATCAGCCGTTCTAGGCGTGATGGTGGGGAACAGGATGGCTCTGTGGTCAGAGTCTGAATGTAGGGTGCTGTCATCTGAGTCTGTCGCGATTTTGTTTGAGTCCTCTTGAAAGGCACCCGCCGTCGCCAGCGCTCCCTCCTGGTCTCTCCTCTGTTGTTCCTTCAAGGGGCCAGCTCTTCTGCTGCCCCGGATGAGTTTCGGCGAGCGGCGAGCGGCTCTCTCCAGAGTCCCCATCGAGCCCTGCGTAGACCCCTCAGCAGCACCGGCCTGGCTGGACCCTATGCACATCACTTCCATCCACTCCTCAATGTCCGCCGGACTCTCAAAAAAGTGTGTTTTCTTCTCGTGAATAACCTTCAGCCGAGCAGGATATAGAAGTGCATATTTGAGTTGCGCCTTCTGCAGTGTTTTCTTCGCTGCTTGGTAGGAGGAAAGCTGTCTTTGGATCAGCATGGTATAATCTAGATACAAGGATGAGCAATTTCTCTCTAGCCTTTTGTAACAGGGTATCCCGGTCCCTATAATTAAGAATCTTCACAATCAGTGGATGGGGTGGCAGTCCGGGCTTAGGTTGTCCAGTCGGGATCCTGTGTGCTCGCTCTACACAGAAATACGACAAGAGTCTTTTGGGCGCTATATAGTCCTTGAACCATTGCTCCATAAAGTCCGCAGCTCAGTTTCCTTCACAGCGCTCTGGGAGGCCAATGACGCGGACGTTGTTACGTCCATTTCTCCCTTCCGCATCCTCGACTCGGTCCAGGAGCGTGTCAACCTGCCATTGGAGCTGTTTCAAGGAGGAGGAGTGTTACGCCACAGTTGGTGAGAGATCCGTCAAGGCTATGCGATGTTGCCTGACTTGGTCCGCTAACTTGCTGTGGTCAGCCCTAAGGAGAGTCAGGCCCGTTGTAAGCGTGCCTAGTTGCAGTTCCATCGCCGCCCTAGAGTCTCGTATCTCCTTAAGAATTAAATTCAATTTATCTGGGGGTGTTCATCTACTTGTCCGGTCAAGGCGGCCCCTGGCAAGGAGCTCCCGCCTGCATCCCCAGCCATAGTACGAGGGGTATCAGCATTGTCCCGTCTCTCCAGCCCCTTTGCCCGATTTTTGCCCATGATATTCGGTATCCACCAGGCTCGACCGAGGGCTGCTTTCCCGGTCTACTAGGAGAAGGGACGTCCCGGTCCTCCCGGTCACAAGGTCACACCGGGATATCGGGGCACGGCAGCACTCGTCCACGGTCAAGAGGGTAGACTGCAGAGTGGGACAAGTACTCGGCCAGGCGCAGTGTCGGCCCAATGAAGAGCCGAGCTAGCTCAAATATAGTTTGTCCCCAACTCCCAAAGCCTGGCTCAGACCAGGAAGGAGTAATCCATAGGGCCAGTCCCAGTCGGACTCCTTCAGACAGGCTGAGCTCCACTCACGAGTCAATGGTGCCCCGCAGAGGGGTGGTTGGGGAGGGGGGGGGAGGGGGAAGGGAGGGAGGCAGTGGCAAGATTCGCAAAGAGTCAAGGAACCTGGGGCCCCCAGGGAGCACCCCTACTCACCACCACCACTCCGCTGGGCCACTCCTATGCACCACGTCTCCTCCGTAGGTCCAGGGTCCAGTACCAGCCAGTTCCAGCAGGGAGTACAAGCGCGGCCCCCAGCGAGACCGGGCAACAAAGTCCATGGAGCGATTCCAGTGTCCCGGCCAATGGGAGAATGACAACGTCCCTCCAACCCGCACAGCCAGGCGAAGATGCCTCAAAGCTCTGGCCCGTATTGGCCCTGGGCACTGCAAAAGGGTCAAGTCACCCCCTCATGGCAGCACCGGCTCTCCAACCGCCTCCGGTATGTTCCTCGGGTAGGCCCAGGTATTGTGTGGCTATTAGACGGGCTCTTGCTTCACAGGCTGTGGCGGCTGCCAGCCAGGTCAGGCCTCTCCCATGCTCCCGGTGGCCCAGCCTCACAGAGCCGCTCCCCGGCACAGAACAGCGCAGCGGCCATGCTGCACCCAGCAGACATCAACCAGCCCCCCAGCTGGTATCGACGGGACAGGTCTTCAGGCCGAGGTGGCCTCACTCCACTCCGCGGTCCCAGGGAGGGGGGTGTCACCTCCTTCCCCGACCCCCGAAAGACCCACAATTGCTCACTCGCTTGTCCGGGCTCCTGAGCGAGGTCCGCAGCCGTCCCGGGTTTCAGCAGGCCCCGCCCATCGCAAAGGCCCCGCGTCGTCTCGCCTCCCACTGCGCGCGCTCAGTCAGGTCCAGCGCCAGGCCTCTTATCCCCACAATCCGGCCTTCGCCTCCGTCCAGATGTCCGCAAAATCAATCGGCACCTTCGCGGCCTATTCCCGCCTGTAATGTGCGGTGTGCACAGCCGCACCTCAAGGGGGTTCAGCAGCAGTTCGCAGGAGGAGGCTCCACGGGGGGCGGGCCACGTCCCTACGAGAGTTCTCGGCCGCGGCTTGACCTCCTCCACCACCAGGCCTCTCGATGATCCCTCGTCCAGGGCAGTCCTCAAGGACAGTGCGGGCAGCCAGGGGCACCAGCTATACTTCCTCCGCTCCTGAGTAAGTGTAGGTGCCGCCAAGGCCACGGCAACAGGGCAATTTCCCCCAGGAGGGTCCGGAGCTCAATCGGGCTACGACCTCCATCTTGGCCGGCTAGCCATGCCCCCCTGTCCATTGAAGAGTTGTCCTCAACATAAGACTAACTCTATTCTCTGCACAGAAAAATAAACAAGACTATTCTAAAGTAATCTGTAAGTAAACTGCATTGTGATAAAACCACCTCAATAAACACCAAATATTTTACAAAACAGTAAATTGGTAGTTCACTATTCCAGCCACACACTATGTTTGATACACAACAACATCAAATGTCAATGAATGGAAACCATGTTAAATTTCATGACATCAGTTTTTAAGAGAAAAATATTTTTGAGAATATTAGCAGTGAACAACGTAATCCTCGTGCACCCCAACAACATTGAACCATACTATGATAACTTAATGGCATTGTGGGAAATGGTACGTTATATCCATATTGAACATATCTGTACACACTTGATGTAACATTGAGGCTATTATAAAAGTAAGGCATCCAAGTCATGGTGTCGCAGAACCCCCTCACCCATCGCACACAAGTTTAGTGCCAGTAGCACAGATAAAGAAGGAAATTGTGCGTTTCCAAACAATTATTCTAGCAAGAATGGAATCCCAAAATAAGGGAATTTTTAAAATTACAAAAACCTTTCCAATAAATCAAATACTTATCTATTGCAATGAGAAGAAAGATCGCCATATGTAATTCAGATTTATACCGTGTCAACATATCTAAAAAATATAAGTAACGATGACAGTAATTATAATAAAAAGTATAGTGAATTTCTAAAATATCGCGGACGCCATCCTGACATGGCTACTGAAGTTTGTATCATTCAGATAAGTCGTTTTAATACTGAATAATTGAGTCATACTACAATGTGCGACTCACTTATTTACTTATAATGTGGTGATCTCCTTAGTTTTAGAATTTAAAACAGAGAATATTTGCACGTGCACACCGTAACATAACCTAGCGTTTCACAATGCCCCAACCTCACAATGCAAAGCTTACGGAGTACTTTTTCTCCTTTGGAATGACAGCACGGTGTCAGCTTGAACAGAAGACCATACCGCTGTGTGTTGTTCACATTTATAATGCATTCTTTACACCAAACACCTGTGAAACCGGTGCCTGGTGATTGAAACTAATGACAGACTGCGTGGGTTTTGAAAGTGCCATCTTAACATTTCTAAAGTGACGAGAGCATGAAACTGATCAAAACTGATGAAAAAGTACGTGAATGTTATAATGTCATCTAAGCGTATCTAAAGAAACGGGACTACACAAAATAAAATAACCACATATATCTGTCCTTAAACTTGTTTATTGGACAGGCCATGCTACGTCACGTGTGGGTATTCCACAAAGACATGTTCACCGGGGCCATATATTGATAAATACAGTGACCCATACATATATACTTATAGTCCTAAAGCCATCCGATATATCAAATTTCTGATAGGGTTATTCTGTCGAGAATATGTGTGAACATTTTAAAGTAACACAAAAAGGAAAGAGACCCAAAGATGATCGTAAACATTTTTTTTATTTCTCTTGCAAGTGTATATCATGATGGTATTACGAAAAGATCATGGCTTTCTTTAAATAGCATCATAGACATAATTAACATGCAGGCATCATCTGAAAATGGCTGAAATGTGAATGGTAAAGAAAGACTTTTCTCCAAAACACAAATTGTCAATATTGCATATGTTGCACAATGCTGCAACGTCAGAAAAAGAACAAGCAAGCTCTAACCATGCTTAGAGTAATAAAGTAGACCATAAAAGGTAAAGGAACTATAGTCATGCATGAGCCATAGAATGAGCATACGGATCTTAAGGGCTAAGAAGGAGTTTAATGTAATATTAGATCACAATGTTCTGTAACACTACTCCATATTTATGTAATTAAAGAAAGGACAGCTCAGTAGGATATATACAATTCATTTTAACACAAAAGATTCCAGTGACTGGGACTTTTTACAAAGCACATCCTGTTTTTTTAAAACTGTATATACATCAATAGCAGAAGATAAAGGAGGGTTAGAGGGGGAGAGGGGGAAGTTTGATGTCACAAGAAATGGTGAAATTCATTATTGGTATTTAAGCCAAGCCTGACAGTGCAAAGACAGCAAATCCATCTCGCCTCAGCCTGCCTCAACGCCATTCTTCTGTCAGCCCCTCTTTCGTGAATCGTCACGTGTTGTATAGCTTGAAACCACATTTTCATATCACCTGAGTGGTCCTTATGTATATGAACAGCCACTGGATATTTGACATCCTTATTTTTTAATAGCCCTGACATGCTCATGTATCATGTATAAGACTTTGTCTAATGTAGTAATGTGTTCAGGATGCGTAGAATGTCCTTGGTGTCTTTCAGGTAAGGACACCAAGGACATTCTCCGCATCATGAAACATTTGATGAAGAAACGCAATGTCTCATTGGTCTCGACATAGAGAGCTTTTATACTAGCCTCCCACACACAGAAACCTTGGAGATTCTGGAGACTGTTCTCTTCAATACGAATTACGAATACAGATACCACGGAGTCTGGTGAGGGAGTGTTACCATCTAGCTCTAACTGAGAACTTTTTTGCTTTCGAGGGCCAACTCTTCCTGCGAAAGCACGGACCAGCATGGGCAGCGCTTTTGCTCCAAGTGTGGCAGGTTTGTACGTCCACCACCTTGGGCAACAAGATTTTGTCATCTAACAACCCCTATAGAGACAACATTAGTGTCTGGAAGAGATATATCGATGACTTTTTTGTCATCTCAAATGGAGATGAGAACACAGCGGAGTCATTTATCACATGGCTCAGTGACCAAAATCAATATTTAAAATTTACTTACACGATCCTAAGAAACACAATGGTCTTTCTTGACTTGAATGTTATTGTCAATGGGGCAGGCCTAAAGACGACAACACACTTCAAGACCACGACAAAGAATTGTCTTTTAAGCTTTTAAGCTTTGACAGCCATGACCCGAGACATTTGAGGGAGAATTTACCATTTGGGCAGTTCCTATATCTCTGGAGGAACTGCTCTGTGGTTAAGGATTTCAAACTACAAGCGACTGATCTCAGTGCCAAGTTGAGAGCACGTAACTATCCAGATAGAATAATATCACATGCTAGGACTAGTGCCAGGAACAATGACAGGCAAGCCCTCCTGGAACACACCAAAAAGAAACCAGACACGACATGTCCTCTAAGTATCACAACATATAACAGTGCCTCTAACACCATCAGCAAAATAATAAACAAACACTGGATCATTCTGAGTGGATGCACAATGACGCTACCAAAACACATGTTCTAACACAAAAGGAATCGCAACCGGAAGGATATGTTAATACACACACGCCCATGAAAACCTCGAAACAACATCCCTAAACAAGGTTTTCTGGTACCCATCAGTGGCTATCATCCCTACGGCAACGGTAGCGGGTGCCAAATCACAAGCACCAATAAAAAGATCACCTTCAATGATGGCACAATTTGGGAACAATCGAGGTTCATGAACTGTGAGTCAAAAACGTCATATATTTGATTACATGCCCTTGTAATCTCCACTATGTGGGGATGACATCAAGGAAAGTAACAACTCGTATGTGCGAACATCGCAGTAACCTATGATGCCAAAGAGCGATAACCAAAATTACCTCTCATTTTCTGGAACAGAAACACACCCTGAGGGATATGCGATGGACTGTGATCAAACTGATTAATAACGAGGCTGACCTTCATGAAAAGGAGCAGAGATGGGTCTGTAGACTCAAATCACTAGGAATGGATTGAATGGGAATATACCATGGGGTCAGTTTACTTAAATATAAATATCCATACTTTGATATGATTAACACCTGAAAGCACCCGGAATGAGTACCCTGTATGAATACTCCATACACACAAAAAAAAACATACCGTAATATTTGCCTCTGATAAAACCCTATATGACTGTTTGTTCTTTTGGGCACAATGAATCATAACCACAAATGCTCATTCCTACGAATTACAAAGAATCTCAGTACACTGGATATATTACACCTCAGTTATCAATACCCTGCACACTCATGCAGCCCGATATTGATGATACCAGGGGGCGTGCACCTTTTGACCTGCCCTCCCACATCCATACTATTGCCTACTCTTTCCTTTTATCGACATTGGTGAGACCACTGCTAATGGAGTACCTTTTTATTAACCTAGAGTTGAAGCTTTTGTGTGTAAACCAGGGAGGACACAGGAGGTTTTTCCCTGTGCCTACTGTGTTTATCAATAGAGTTTTAAAAGTGACAACAGTTTTCTCTATCCAGCTATACCCTTATAATATAGTATGGTGGCATCAACTAACACTGACCACTTGCTCCTAGTCAATATTTATGTTGAGGAGTAACTTATAATTCACACATATGTCCCATGTTGTTTCACGCGTTTCAATAAAGTGATTCAGCGCGCCATATTATCGTCAAAGAGACACTGCTCTTCTTTGGAATTACCCCACTGTAAGTTTTTTCTCTGTTATTCCCACTCCAATATCTTTGGATTTTTTACCAAGAATTAGTGAGAGCTTTCGTAATTTTGGAACCGCGTATAAATCTAGTATTTTATTAAGAACCCGGAAGTAGCCAGACTGTATGCACATGCACGCGGTGCGCGGTCTAGCTTTTTTCAATCTACTGAATGGCACGTTGAACAACTTACGTGTTTAAATACACTCTCCCCATGGCTCCAGTAAGATCGGAGCCTCGAGGGAGTGCGGACAGGTCTACGGAGATGGGGTAGCCTTGAGCCAGTAAGTAGGGACGTCCTGTCCGTCTCAGGGCACATGCCAATTTACTCGATCTGCCCAATCCTTTTTCATGCATTTCTCTATCTTTGACCACATGTGTAGGGTTTTACTATAGGCGTCCCTCCTTTAAACTCCTTGATGGGGCCCAATGATGGTCGCATATTAAGTATGTACTTATCTTTACACATGTGTATGCTGGTGACACTGTATTATGTGTTAAATGTTTGTTTTGGTCTTGTGTGCCTCATTTTCAAAGATGTAGGCACACCATTGGGCAAGGTTCGAAAAATATATTTTACCACCACTACCATGGAACTATCACGACCTAAGGAATACCATTTGGACTCAAGCGTTGTGTTTATTTTTAGTCTCTCCTTTCTCTTGCAGGTCTTTTTGATTTAACACAGACCAATTAGGTGCTGTATGTTTATTTTGTATTTTTATTATTATTGTGTTTAAAAACAACACCTGGAGTGGGAACATCATTTCTCCTTTCTAGGTCCTAATGAAATACCTGGGGGATAAGCATGAAACTAATTGACCACTAAAGGGAAACATTAGGTAATTACGCCTAGAGTTTTATCATGCGTCCCCATATTTTAGCATACCTTTTTGGGGGTAAGAAATTGTTTTTGGGCCTCCAAATTTGGTATTTTTAACCTCTTTCTTCTACTTTTGCAAAAAAAAAACCAATGCCTTCTGATTCACAATAAGCGGTTAGGTGTATAAGTGACCCATATATTTTACAAACTAGTGCTCCAGCGTATTCGTAGGTCGTAACATGCCCCTGTCTGTAGAGGGCAGGGTTGGACCCAATGATGAAGCTTGCCGCCAAGGGGAAATCCGGGTGTGTTAGGGTTTTATGAAAAAGAAAAGAATGTCTTTTCAGTTGTTTTTCTGCAAGGCAATATAAGTCCTTTCCCTTCTTCCTCCTTCCTATAGAGGGTACCTTTCTTGATTATTTGCTATTTAAAGAAAGCCACGATCTTTTCGTAATACCAACATGATATACACTTGCAAGAGAAAGAAAGAAATTGTTTACGATTATCTTTGGGTCTCTTTCCTTTTAGTGTTACTTTAAAATGTTCACACTTATTCTCAACCGGATAACAGTATCAGAAAATGTGATATATCGAATGACTTTAGGACTATAAGTATAGACGTTTGGGTCACTGTGTTTATCAGTATATGGCCCCGGTTAACACGTTTTTGTGGAATACCCACACATGAAATAGCCTTTCCATTGAACAAGTTTAAGGACAGATATATTTAGTTATTTTATTATTTGTGCTCCCGTTTCTTTAGATACGTTTAGATGACATTATAACATTCACATAGTTGTTCATCTGTTTTGATCAGTTTCATGCTCTTGTCACTTTAGAAATGTTAAGATGGCGCTTCCAAAACCCACGCAGTTTGTCTTTAGCTTCGATCACCAGGCACCGGTTTCACAGGTGTTTGGTGTAAACCGCACATTTAAAATTTGAATAACACACAGCAGTCTAGTCTATTATTGAAGCAAACGCCATGCTGTCATTACGAAGGAGCAAACGTACTCCATAAGTTTTGCACTGTGAGATTGGGGCATTTTTAAACATTAGGGTATGGTACCATGTGCATGTGTAAATATTCTCTGTTTTAAATTCTAAAACTACGGAGATCACCACATTATAAGTACAATTTATCTCCGCCTAATGTGTGGGAAACAAGAGAGTCGCACATTGTAGTACGACTCAAATATTCAGTATTAAAACTACTTATCTGAACGATACAAACTTCAGTAGCCATTTCAGGATGGCGTCTGCGATATTTTTGAAATTCACTACACTTTTTATTATAATTTCTGTCATTGTTACTTATATTTTTTAGATATGTTGACACGGTATAAATCTGTATTACATATGGCGATCTTGCTTCTCATTTCAATAGATGCCGTATTTGATTCGTTTGTAAGGTTTTTATAATTTTAGAAATTCCCTTATGTTAGTATTCCATTCTTGCTAGAATAATTGTTTGGCAACACACAATCTCATTAAGAACTTTGTTATCCGTGCTATTGGCACTTCACTTGTGTGTAATGGGTGAGCGGGTTTCTGCGACGCCATGGCTTGGATTCCTTTCTTTTAGAATAGCCTCGATGTTACATCGATGGTATACACATATGTTCAATATGGACATAACGTACAGTTTCCCACAATGCCATTAAGTTGTCATAGTACGGTTCGATGTTGTTGGGGTGCATGAGGATTACATTGTTTCCTGCTAATATTCTCAAAAATATTTTTCTCTCAAAAACTGATGTCATGAAATTCAACATGGTTTTCATTCATTGACATGTGATGTCATTGTATATTTGTTGTGGTAGCTTGATTTTTTTTAATTTAGTCCCCCACGTCCACCTTTCCAACATGGTGTTCGGTTTAGGATGTTTAGCTGGAATAGTGAACTACCATTGTACTATTTTGTAAAATATTTGGTTATGGATGTGGTTTTATCACAATGCAGTTTACTTATGGATTTATTTTGAATAGTCATGTTTATTATAAAATGTAATTTCCGTGCAGAGAAAAGAGTTAGCCTTATGCTGAGGACAACTCTTCGACAGATAGAGTCATTGTACTGTGCCATTTTGTTACATCGGTCGGCCATCTTCTATGCTTGAATGGGGGCGCAATAGAATTAATCTTCAAATACATTGAGATAGACATTCAATGACTCATTGTCATTTCTTTAATTTAGCAATCACATTTTTTACATATGATTTCTGCAGGGTCATAGGAACTTGACCTTGTACTGTTACTATGGTAATAAACAACAATATATAGGTCCAGGAATTTTAATTTGGCTTTTTATGTTTCCCACAGAAAATATATACTTTTTGATAAACTTTTAAATGTGTTGGACGCAGATGGATTAGTGACACTAATGTACATATTGAAGGTATGTTTGCTTATACAGGGTTTTATGTCTGATCTTACGCAGAAACTGTCATTTGGATTTTGACATGTAATTGGTCTTATGAAATTCTCTATAATTTACTGGTGGTCCCCTTGTGATGTATTCCTATAGGTTCTGTATCGATCCCCCTATTCCTGACCCTGTTCTGGTTAATAATTAACTAGCAGCCATCCCACGGTACAAAAAACCGTTATCTGATTAAGCCACACCACGGCACAGGAACGCGTTATCTGATTAGGTCATAACGCTTGCCATCTAATTAGGCAAGCACTATTCCTCCAGCCCCTGATAAGGCATACGGAGTTCTCAAAACAAATCAAACCTATGACAACCTGGGAAAATCCCTGCGGCCATTGTTTTGATTTCACCGAGAACTTCAGCAAAAGAATGTGCGAACGAGCCCGTTCATATGACATCCTTATTGACGTATCCATGTCCATCCTTACGTCAATCTCGGCACCTTACAGGTATAAATATTACCGACATTGCCTTAAGCAAACACACGCGGTGGTGACGAGATTGGAGCAGCGAGACTTGCCGAAGAGGCCAGCACAGAGCGGACCCCACTGGCGCTGCCCCGCCTTCCTGACGCGCTGAGAACAAAACGCCGCTTTTCTCCTGCCGAGAAATCCAGCTCCGGCGCTTCCAAGCAGCCCTCGCAGGCAGCTGGAATATCAAGACCAGAGACGAGAGATACCAGCCCTCAACCATTCTAGATCTCAGGTACAGAACTGAATAACCCCTTGCAGAGAATTCTTGAGTCAGTCACTTGGCAAAACAAACTTAACTTAAACTGCTACTTATCTACTCCCGCCCACGTATTAGGCTTAGGTCAGGTACACTGGGGTAGGCGTGGTTAGAAGCACCAGTTGAGTACGATTAGTCAAATGTATATATGTATGTATCTATTTTTATCAGTTTTAAATATCATATGGCTTAGAAACCATATCAATGCTTCTGCAGTATTATTTTATACTCCTGCTTTTATTGTATGCACTTTACTTAACCATAAGTATCGCAATAATATCGATTCATTTCTCTTGTACGAGAAAAGAGACTGATCAATAAATAACATCTTTTATTGAACACGCCCGTCTCTTCCTTTTCTCTACAATCTGGTGAAACTAAGAATGCACTGAACTAACTGAGTAAAATAAGTTGTCTTTTGTTTTCACACGACTCTAGAGATACACTCTTGATTAGGGGAGAGCAAAGTTGTCATGTTCTATGGTTGTCAGAAACTAAATCCCTTCTTGTCTATCCAGGGAGGTTAAACTCCTTCTTGCCTATTCGAGAAAGTTTCTAGTGAACTCTGAGCTAGCTGGCAAAACCAAAAACGTTAAGTCTAATATCGTCAGTAGAAGACCTAGTTAACCTCTGTCCTAGGTCTATACTATTGAAGGTATTATTCCAATGCGCAGAGCCTATTGGGATAATAGGAACTACACTACATGGCGCCCAACGTTTGGATAGGCGATAAAACTAACGCAAGACATTAGAGTAACTCAGTCGTGCTTTTTCACACAGAACCCCTTTTTTCCCATAATACTCCAAAGACGTCTGGAGTGGGTGAAAGGTCATATCCGCCAAACCTCGCAGGAGGAGACTCCTATGTATGGTTCTTGGTTTAGTCAACGTTGAAGGATACACTGTTCCAAAATATTGTGCATCTAATCTTTGTTTCCATAGAAACTTGATCTGCAAACAAACAGAATAACCTTCCTGTCGGTAAAATGGTAGACAGTGATGAAGAAAGAGAGACAGTTAGACTAGCACTTTAATGATCAAGGTTGATTTGATGTCATCTCTTTGCAAAAGTCCAGAGCTGTTTGATAAATAAACCAAACACAAATTGCTTTTATCACTATACACATATTTAATGTACAATTTGGTTACATGGTTGATATGCAAATATGAATAAGTATCTGTAATTGTTGTCAGAATATGAATTGTAGAATAAACATGTACAACTGAAGTTAGGTGATTTACTTGTCAACATTACAACATTTTGTATTGTCTGCTCTTCTTTGGATTGTAAATAGAAAATGTTTTAAATGTTTGTACATATTGTGAATGTTTTTACAAATTGTAAATAAGTGTATGTTTTCTGTACATATTTTCATAGCCCTGAAGAAGTCCTTGTCCGACGAAACACATTGGCTACAATACGCTGATGTGGTTTTTAGAATAAAAAAAGACGAATAAAGATTTTTTGGAAGAAGAAACCCTCTTCATATGCATTTGTTGTGACTTAGTGCCAATTGTCATGAATTTTAATGCCTTGTCTGACATAGAAACGTATGCATAAAATAGATGCATTTTAATACATGTCATCACTAATCTTTGGATGCTGAACCACTATTCTGTTAGGGGTTTGTGCTTGTTAACGTGAACGTAAGATAAGTTCTATACTGTAGAAAATCTTTGTGTTTTATGTATCTGTATGGGTATTGTCGATTTCAGGTTGAAGCCTAACAGACAGCAATGCTATCTTGTTTGCTAACAACTTATTGGGTGCATTCTGAAAGCTTACTTGGGACTGCATTCTACCCATTGCTTACCACTGGCTTTGTGTTTTGTAACTCACATTTGCTTGATTTCATGTGCTGGCTTTATTTGTTTTAGGCTGTCCAGCTTGAGTTCGGCCTTCCTGTGGAGCATAGCCTCATTACTTTATTCTTCCTCAAGTGCTCACTTTCTGCTTTGGAAAGTTCTTTCCATTTAGGAGTATAGAAGGGTTGTACTCCTGGTTCACCACCAAGAACAATTGCATTTTTTCTTTTTTTAACACTCAGTTGGCAAGTGTGGGACATTAGTTCCTTGACCCTTCTTTTTCTTTTATGCTAAGCACAAACCACTGGTAAACAGGAATCTTAACAAATTGCTACCAACCACTTACTTTGGGTGCCACTTCTGTGTGGTTCTGGAATGAAAATTCCAGAACCACACAGAAGTGGCAACCCAAAGTAAGAAAGTGCTGTTGCCATACCAATGATGCACAGCCCAATACTAATGCTGATAAGATACCTCATTGACCCTCCTGTGTGGTGCCCTGACAGGGCTGTAATGGCATGGAACCTCAGTGTGTGTGCAAGGATTGCACATAAGGCCCAAACTGTAGAAAATCCAGGGAGCTGGATTCCACAACCTAGTACTCTTTTGCCCAGTGGAATGGAAGGCCTAACGTGGTGAACTGTGCTGTGTCACCCACCTACCAACTCAGTAGGAGACTGGCTCTTCCAGCATCAGTTCAGCTTCTTTTCCAGGTGCTGTCCTACAGTGCTGCAGCTGGCCAGGAGCATGGTGCCCCCCTAGGAGCCTGCCTGTGAATGGCAGATGCCTCAGAAACAGTGTAATGCTGCCCTGCACCTTGGGTCCTTAAAGGTTCTCCCCAATGCCATTGGAAGCACAGCCTAGTTGGGGTTCCGCAGGCGCTCACACATCACATGTCCTCTGGTGTTCATACAGTTACCCACATACACAGTAATTAAAATCACATTTGAGGTTACTCCTCTACATGCAGCATATTTCCTCTGTACTGTAATACACACTTTTGTAGAGAAGAGATCCCTATACTGCATATGTGCTGCTCCCTCCCCACTCTTCTAAAATCCCCTAAATTCTTAATGCTAGACTTCAGCAGTGAAATTGTCCTATTTTCGAAGCAAATGGAGAATTAGATCCTCATCATACTTATTTGACAAACCACAGTCAGTTTCCCTGGCCATTTTGAGCCCCTTTTCTATAGATTCCAAAAAGTGAGTATGCTGTTTCCAACAAAGTTACTCATTTCTTGCAGCCAGTCCATTGTCACAGCCAGTAAACCCACTCCCTGGAGCGGAAAGGATGGTCTTCATGTCTGTTATTTCTGATATTTGTTTCCCTGGTCTTCATTACTTGGTGTCACTCATATAGTTGTTGAAATGTCACTCATAATTACACAGGAATTTTGAAAATGTCACACATGGCAATCTGAAACCTTTGTAGCTATGCATTGACCTCTACACACACAGCACCTACCACGCAGTAAAAAAACAAACGGATACTCCAGAGAAACTGGTATCTTTAATTTCAAGCGACTCCATCTGAAGAGCAGGACGTCAACACAGGAAAGGAGAAGGCCGGGAGGCTGCAGCACAGCGGGATGCAGAGGCTGCAAAGGAAGAGAGACCGGCACAAGCATCCCCTTGTTAACTACTACCACCTCTAAATTGCCAGGCAAACTTTACAGCAATGAAATAACAGTTTGGAAGGTGTTAATTATTGAAAACAAATACTGCCGCTCACTCCGACAGCACTTACTGATGATTCAGGCGCCACTGTCCAGTGGGCTGGGGTCAGTTGCATGGCCAGGGTGAGATCCAATCCACGTTGTTTCAACCACCGGCGACGACGATGAGCACTTGGCTCTCAACCTAATCTCGTTTCCGTGCCCCCGCCGCGTTTGAATCTCACCCCCCTGACCTTAGCCTAATTAACTCTGACAAGCCGTGACTGGCGGGGCACTGATTTTGACGTCAGTTATGCTGGGTATTCGGGCCAGGGGTGTCTAGCTTGGAAACATTGTTGTAGTGAGAGAGAACTCGCAGAGCTGCAAGCTGCCAGACCTTTAACCAACCAGGAATAGTGCGCACCGCGCTACTGCTGCTTACACAGTTATAATTACAAAAAACAATTCACCAACCACATATAAATTTGAGTCCTCTATTTTGAGGAAAAAACCAAGTGATACTCCTAGGTTAATTGGGTATATTTCACTCGTACTCTTTTTGATTTATTGTTTTCAAATGATCAACATCTCATGTATGAAAAGGACACTTGACGTTTTGTTTCATTTACCGTTTGTTACATATATACAAACATACAATACATTTCTACAACACAAATACACCATTTATATATACACAAGCATTTTTTTTGAATATATACACAAACTATTGTATTCCCAGAAAGACCAGAGTCAAGCTTTCGACTCAAAGATTAAGAAAACAACAAGTGAATGAAACCAATATTTTCTCAAACAAAAATAAATATAAACCATAAATTAATTCTGTGGTCTATTAAGCAACTAATGTCTAATCTCTTTATGTGCCGACGCGTTTCAAACTCGATGTGTTCAATTGTCGAGTTCTCTTCAGGGCTCTGTCTTTTGGATTTTTCTAAAAGTGTATAAAACAAAGTATTTTACTTATTTTATATATATTCTGTCAGCTTCCCTACAAACGTCTGTAATGTCACTATTAATACCTTTGTTCCAGCAATCGCCAGTCCGCTGGTACTATATTTGTATTCGGCTGGATCTCTTGGGACCTAAAAGCAAGCCGGGATAAGGTGTCACTCTCTGTTTTCCCCTGGCACTGCCAAGTAACACATGCTGTGGTTGGACATACCTTAGAATGTACAATTTAATCTTTGAATTATCCTCTGTTTATTTCCTCCTTTCAGAGATGAAGCGTTATTCTTGCTGGTTTGTTCACAGCCTAAGAACAATAATAAAACTTACATGTAATTCTCAATAGCCAGTGTTTAAAAGTAAGGCAGCGTTCATCACTCTACTGGGCATACCTGGCGTGTAGCAGATTTCCGCCTTTCAGAGATAAAGCGTTATTCTTGCTGGTTTGTTCACAGCCTAGGAACAATAATGAAACTTACATGTAATTCTCTCTAGCCAATGTTTTAAAAGTAAGGCAGCGTTCATCACTCTGCTGGGCATACCTGGCGTGTAGCAGATTTCCGCCTTGGCTGCAAACCCCTTCACGTGTACTCTGCGCTTATTGACAACCAGCTGTTCTCATTCTCGGCCAACCGTTTTACTCCTAAGTACAAAAAACGGTTTAAATTCGGGCATAGGGTTTGGGCACAGAATATGTGTTCCAACATTCTGGTTCGCACTTACTTTCACTCGCGGCAATCCGGCGACTTCCTTAGTCAGTCTGTGGATGCAGCGGCCATTTTCAGAGTAATCTTTAAACCTTGAGGGCATGCTACCGAGACGCTGTCTTCCGTGGCGGCCATCTTTGAGTGGGTTTCTAGTATTAATCAGTGCGACTACAATATTGTACTAGTCGAGGGTCATTTGTCTTTATTCAAGCATGGGGATTAAATGCCTTTGTAAGTTTACGTGATGCACATAGTTGAGTGGGTTTCTAGTATTGGTGAGTGTAACTGCAATATTGTACTAGTCGTGGATCATTTGTGTTTATTCCAACGTGGGCATTGAATAACATTTACTTGGGCCCCCCATATCACAGGATCAATATTCCTTTTCCTGTATTCTCGATTAAGGTGTAGATAATTACAGTATTTTACAACCTTGATACTTCGGACAATGAGTTTAAGCCAGTAAGCGCACTATTGAATTTTAATATCAGGTAGGCTTCTTTTTGTAGCAATATTTTGTCAGGGTCCATAGGCCTTGTTTGTTGCAAAACATACAGGATTGACCACTTGAAGTCGTTTTCAGTGTGGTTGTTCTCAATAAAATGTTCGACCATGGGAGCAGTTAAAATTTTATTTTTTAGCCTTGATTTATGTTGGGTTATGCGTGTGTTGACTTGCTGTGTTGTCTTGCCAATGTAAATTTTAGAACATGGACAAACAATTACATACACAACATTGCGTGTTCTGCAATTGGAAAAACACAAATGTTTCCATCTTACACTGCCATGTTGGAATTCCTTCCCTTCCATTGTGTTCCCGCATGCCACACACGAGCCACATTTGTGGTGTCCCTCTACAGGTTTCATCCCCCACCTGGACAATAAGTCGCTTTTGGGTTTGGGAAGTGCAATATCCACCCTTACTATTTGTTGCCCAATGCTTTTATTTTTCCGGTACGCGAAAAGCGGACGTGGAAAAGGGCAGTTCAGATTCTCCAATAGGTGCCAGTTTTTTAAGACCACCTGTCTCAGTTTATTGGTATCAGGCCCGAAAGTAGTTACACAGACCAGTCTGTCTAATTCGGGTTTTGTTCTAGTCTGCAACAGACATTCTCGGGGTGTAAAACGCGCCCTCTTGAATGAATGCTTCAACAATTTTTTAGGGTACCCTCTATCCTTTAGTTCCTCGCAAAATGTATATGCATGTCTTTCGTAATCAGAGAGCTCCGTGCAATTTCTCCTGATGCGGAGCAATTGGCCATATGGTAAGTTGGCCTTAAGGTTTCTTGGGTGGGCACTTTGATGATGTAACATGGTGTTTTTATCAGTCTTTTTTCTATACAGAGAAGAAATTAACCGTCCTTCTGTACATGTGATTTCCACATCTAAAAATGTCATTTTCTTGTCATTTTGTTCCATAGATAAGTTTATGACCTGACGTTTGGTATTTAACCATACATGGAACTGAGTCAATTCAGTGGGGCTCCCACAGTTATGACATTAAAGTGCATTATAGCAGTGCATTGATGGCTGACAGTGCTATTATGCGTGACTAATGCATTTCAGTGCAGTGATGCGGATGCCCACACTGAAATGCGTTAGACTCACGCCTGATGCATGATACTTGGCAGGACTGTCAGCAGCAGCAGAGTGCAAATCCCCTTTACAAGTCCTACAGGGGAAGAGGCAGCGGTCGTCTGCAGGGTTCCGCCCTTCAAAAAGTCACCTCCTCCTCCTCTTCCTCTCCTGCAATTGTGGCTGGCAAGCAGTTCTAGCTCTAACATTTGAGAGCATGCATGCCCCGTGGGAGGACGGGTGACCTATTTTCTGACTCACTGGAGATCTGTCACTACAGACCTCTGGGTTTTATACATCGTGGAGAATGTGTATGTCCTACCCTTCCACGAGTTTCCCTCTCCTTTTCCTTTCGACAAGGCCTTTGCAGGGAAGAGCATATTCTGCTTTTCTGGCAGGAGGTGCAAACATTGCTTCAAAAGGGTGCAATAAAGTTCGTTCCACCGCAGGAAAGGGGTCAGGGATGTTATTCCCAGTACTTCCTGATTTCCAAAAAGGATTGTCATTTACGGCTGATCCTCGACTTCAGGATTTTGAATTCCTGTCTCACACAGGAGAAATTCAAAATGTTGACCCTAGTACAGGTTCTTCTTGCGCTGGAGAAGGAAGACTGAATGGTGTTGATCGATCTACAGGATGAGTGTTTTCACATCCCCATTCTGAAATCGCATGGGGAGTATCTTCCTTTTACGGTGAGGACTCAGCATTACTAGTTTGCGGTCCTTCCATTCTGCCTTACTTCTGCACCTCAGGTCTTCACAAAGGTGATGTCGGTGGTGGCAGCACATCTCAGAAAGTCGGGTGTTCCAGTGTTCCTGTATCTGGACGACTTGCTGCTCAAAGCAAAGTCACAAGAGAGGGTGTTGTGCCATCTGCAGTTGACAGTACTGCAAAACTGTTTATCACAAAATCAACCTGAAGAAAAGAGTTAAACCACTTCTTCAGAAAAAAACAATCATTTGAATTAATCCATTTATTTCCAGTAATAAGTCAAAAGATCACATTTTTTCTTTTTATCAATAAAGTAACATATTAAATCCACAGGAGAGAGGAGGAAAAAAGGGGGGGGGAGAAGAATCCCTTATTTGAAAAATGTTTGTGTTTTCTAAAAAAGACACACTCTTATATACGGTACATTCATTTTCCACATGCACACTCATATATACGGTATTTTAAACGTCAAAAATATGGTGTTTAAAGAAAGAAAGGAGGAAGGGGGTTAAGAAAGAGTCTTCACAAAACTAGAAAAATCTGATTATACAACCTAATATCAAAAAGGAAAACATTTAGAATTAAATTTATACATTTTCAAAATAGGCCGTCTAAACCGTTAGACATCATTTCAAAATGCTTTTTTCTCAATAAACAACGATTGGCCTAACACAATGCTGGTCGACGCGTTTCGAGTTCCCAGTGTGAGGAACTCTCTTCAGGACCTCTGATGGGTCTGAAAAATAAGGAAAGAACTATGTCTTATTCTGTTATAACAGAACTTTTGGTATTCACACCCACTCCCAGCCGGGAGCAATGAATCTCTTACCTTAGCTAATTTTCATATACACGGTCACTTCCATAGTGTCATTCATTCTCTAAATAAATAACAATGACCCTTGTAAATGTTTTGTCTGCACGGCCACATAATCAATGTATGGGGATAGTAAATGAAAAGTCCTTACTTGTGACTGCTTTCAGTTTAATTGTCCTGCACGCTTCAATTGTTCGCTGGTCTAGGCTTGTGGGAAGTCTGCAACCAATAAACAAAACGTCTGAATACCGATGCGTTCTTTCTAATGGAATGGCACGCAAAACTTTGGTTATTTAATTCTCATACCTCAACTGTCACTTTGATCCAGCGTGGTCCAAGCCTCTCCTCAATCTAGTAAACAGTCTATGGGAAAATGAGAGAAAGCAGTGGTTCAATAAATGGCCGGGGCATTGCACAGGATGAAAGTCGGCGGTCATGGTCTCTTCTATGTTTTCACGATAGTGTTTGCTTAAAAACCGGTCGGATGGCGGCGGCTTATGGACTGCCTTACATTCGTACATTATCATATTACACACACTGTTACTACGATGGCTCTGCAGTCCTCTTGTATCTAATCTGGCGCAACTCGCTACTGTTTGCCGCTGTTAATCAAATTACCTGAGAAAACAGTTCAATGTCCCGTATCTCTCAGCCTGGCGTTGCCCAAAAAAACTGCTGAAAAGAGCAATAAAAAGAGCCTGGTGGACCCCCCGAGATACATTACTACAATCCAACCAGAAAAAACCACTAGACCGGATAGTTTGCGTGTCTACTTATTGCCGACATCAAACTGGCTTAAAAAACAGATTAGAAACAACTGGCATCTAGTGCAAGGGCTAGATAAAAAATTAACAGACACTCCCCTGTTTGCCTTTAGGAAGGACAAAAGTATAGGGAATCAAATTGTACGAGCAGCGATGCCAAAAGATCGGATGCCAACAGTGCGGGATTTTGTCAACTTACCCCCTGTGAAAGGCCACCATAAATGTGGCAACTGTGTATGTTGCAACTCTACAATTGAAGGAGATCTGTTCAGCCATAAAGGGGTTTTTTGGAAACATGAAAGTTTTACAAATTGCAAATCGAAATACGTCATCTATGCAATTCAATGCCCATGTGGCAAAATATACATAGGGAAAACATCGCAAGAAATACGCTATCGGATATCCCAACATAAATCCAGAATCAGAAGAAATGTACAAATTGCCCCCCTTGTAAATCACTGGTACACAAAGTCTCACACAGAACAACAATTACAATGTACTGTAATATCCAAAGTAGAACACGATACCAGAGGTGGTGACCTAGAGGCAAAGCTATCTAAACAAGAAGCAATGCTAATTATAAAATTCAACACGGCCACAGAAGGACTGAATGAACTGTCGGAGATTTTCAACCTCTGAATTATGTCCTCAAAGACTGCTAAAGCTGCTCAATACACGTTTATATTGCGAATTTGAACAAAAAACAAGCCGTAAAATAACTTTCTGGCCCCATCGCCAGCTTTGGAATGGAATAACTTTATAATATTTTTCTCCTTCGACACATTACACAGTATAAATTATTTCCGGATTTAGAACTCACTGAGAAGGCTCGAGTACGCCAAGAATAATAATGTCAATCATCGAGATCATCTTTTTAAAAAAAACTTTATTATGAAGGCTAAATACAATAAAACTATAAACCCCATAATTTCAAAAGAAACTGCTTGGAGTACGAATCGATAAAACTTTATTGTGCAGGCCTACACAAGAAATATAAGAAAACTACAAATCCCAGAAGGCTTAAAGACACCGCCCACGGGATATTATCACGAGATCTGCCGGAGGCGAGCAAAAACAGAGGCAACGACAGGCTGAGAGATACGGGACATTGAACTGTTTTCCCAGGTAATTTGATTAACAGCGGCAAAAACACTAGCGAGTTGCGCCAGAATAGATACAAGAGGACTGCAGAGCCATCGTAGTAACAGTGTGTGTAATATGATAATGTCCGAATGTAAGGCAGTCCATAAGCCGCCGCCATCCGACCGGTTTTTAAGCAAACACTATCGTGAAAACATAGAAGAGACCATGATCACCGACTTTCATCCTGTGCAATGCCCCAGCCATTTATTGAACCACTGCTTTCTCTCATTTTCCCATAGACTGTTTACTAAATTGAGGAGAGGCTTGGACCACGCTGGATCAAAGTGACAGTTGAGGTATGAGAATTAAATAACCAAAGTTTTGCGTGTCATTCCATTAGAAAGAACGCATCGGTATTCAGACGTTTTGTTTATTGGTTGCAGGCTTCCCACAAGCCTAGACCAGCGAACAATTGAAGCGTGCAGGACAATTAAACTGAAAGCAGTCACAAGTAAGGACTTTTCATTTACAATCCCCATACATTGATTATGTGGCCGTGCAGAAAAAACATTTACAAGGGTCATTGTTATTTTTTTAGAGAATGAATGACACTATGGAAGTGACCGTGTATATGAAAATTTGCTAAGGTAAGAGATTCATTGCTCCTGGCTGGGAGTGGGTGTGAATACCAAAAGTTCTGTTATAACAGAATAAGACATAGTTCTTTCCTTATTTTTCAGAACCATCAGAGGTCCTGAAGAGAGTTCCTCACACTGGGAACTCGAAAGACGTCGACCAGCATTGTGTTAGGCCAATCGTTGTTTATTGAGAAAAAAGCATTTTGAAATGATGTCTAACGGTTTAGATGGCCTATTTTGAAAATGTATAGATTTAATTCTAAATCTTTTCCTTTTTGATATTAGGTTGTATAATCAGATTTTTCTAGTTTTGTGAAGACTCTTTCTTAACCCCCTTCCTCCTTTCTTTCTTTAAACACCATATTTTTGACGTTTAAAATACTGTACATATGAGTATGCATGTGGAAAATGAATGAATGATTGTAAGAGTGTGTCTTTTTTAGAAAACACAAAAAAAATTCAGATAAGGGATTCTTCTCCCCCCCCCTTTTTTCCTCCACTCTCCTGTGGATTTAATATGTTACTTTATTGATAAAAAGAAAAATGTGATCTTTTGACTTATTACTGGAAATAAATGGATTAATTCAAATGATTGTTTCTTTCTGAAGAAGTGGTTTAACTCTTTTCTTCAGGTTGATGTTGTGATAAACAGTTTTGCAGTACTGGCATATGGTGGTTGTTTCCTAACTATAAGGCTTGGCCTTACTGCAGATGAGCCAAACCCTTGATTGGTTTTTGCTATCTGCAGTTGACAACACAGCTGTTGTTCAGCTTGAGTTTTTCGATAAATGTACCCAAATCTCACCTGAAGCCTTCTCAGCACAACCTGTTCATAGGGACGGTACTGGACACTACAGTGAGTCGCACCTTCCCACCCCCACAGATGCTTCAGCACATCCAGACTATGTATCCACAGTTGAATGGAGTGTTTGTTCCAGTCCTGAAGGTCTTGCACCTGCTTGGTCTGTTTGCATCCTGCATTCTGTTGATCAACCATGCACACTGGCATATGAGGGCACTTCAGTGGTGCTTCCACATGCAGTGGTAGTAACACAATGGAGATCTTGAGGAATTGGTCAGAATCTCCAGAGACACTGCAGTGGATCTGCACTGGTGGAGTGTTTCATGCAACCTGTCTCAAGGGAAGCCGCTTCTCCCTCCTTCGCCAGTGACCACAGTGATAAAGGATGCCTCAACTTTAGGGTCGGGAGCTCATCTCCGGATTCTGAAGGTCAAAGGTCTTTGTTCTCCATAGGAAAGATTGTTTCACATCACTCTTTTGGAATTGCAGGCGATACGTCTTCCTCGCAAGGCCTTCCTCCCTTCCCTTTGCAGTCAGTATGTTCAGGTCTTGACAGACAACACCAATGCAATGTGGTATATCAACAAACAGGGAGGGGCAGGGGCATATCTTCTCTGCAGGGAAGCTCTCTGACTTTGGTCCTGGGCTCAGGACCATCAAATTTGCATAATTGCAAGTAAATTGGCCGGAGTTCTGAATGTACGTAGGGACAGTCTTAGTCAGCAATATTCAGCCGATCACGAGTGGCGTCTCAATCCAGAAGTAGTACATAACATTTTTGGAATGTGGGGATTTCCTCAGTTAGACCTGTTTGGCACTCACAAGAACGTGCACTGCCCCTCGTTCTGCAGTCGCCAGTATCCGATGCAGGGAATGATGTGGGACGTGTTTCAGGTAGATTGGGGCTCGCAGCTTCTTTACGCATTTCCCCTTCATACCCTTAATTCCTCGAGTTCTGTGGAAGATTCGCCAATACTGAGCCCGTCATTTTAATAGCCCCTGATTTGCCGTGAAAGGTGTGGTGCACAGACCTTCTTTACCTCTCATTGTACCTTCTGCTCTATTTCCCTCTCAGAGCAGACATCCTCTTGCAATCACAGGGGCAGGTTCTACACCCCAACCTTCAGAGCCTGCACCTTCATGCCTGGAGATTGAACGGGGTAACCTGAGCTCCTTTTTCTCTCCCACCTGGTGTACTGGGCGTTCTTTTATCGGCAAAAAAACACTCCACCAAGACCATCTATGCTGGCAGGTGGGCTAAATTTATGAAATTATGTGGAGAGATTTAAATTGACCTTTTGAAAGCCCATTTATCTGATGTTTTAAGTTTTGCACTATCCCTGGCACAACAGGGTTGTGCTGTGGCTACTGGTAAAGGTTTTTCTTTCTTTGCCAGATCAGCCTTCACTCTTTAAATCTCCTATAGTTATGAGATTTATTTAGGGTCTCCTTAATAGGTTTCCTTCCACTCCATTTATCATGCCTCAGTGGGATTTTAATCTTGTTCTTACATTTGTGACGGGTCCCCTTTTAAACCCTTACATAGTTGCTTGTTGAGATTTCTTGCATTCAAAACTATATTTTTAGTTGCAATTAAATCTGCTAGAAGGGTGAGTTAATTGTAGCCTCTTAACTCCAAGCCTCCTTTTACATCTTTGTAGCTAAGATGAACCGAATAAGCTACATAGGACTAAAGCTGCTTTCCTGCCTAAGGGGTCAGTCCATTACCTCGCCAACTTTCTACCCTCCCCCACATTCATCTAAGGAGGAGGAGAGACTTCATCGTATGGACGTTTCTACTTGGATAGAACCAGAGAATGCAGACTGGATGACCAGCTTTTCATAGGATTTGTGGGCAAGATGAAGGGCAAGGCTGTCTGATTGATACAGTATCTGCCAGTGGTTCCTCACTGACCCACCTGCCTTCCTGCTGCCTGACTGCTTATACTGAAAATAAATGTGTATATATCTTTCCTACAAATGTTTTCCATGAGATTTTCTGAATAAATCATTAAGATTGTTTTATTTGAAAATATCTATAGTGTGTTATTTCCTTATACTATTGTGTGTTGCATACTAAGCATACCTAGGGAAATGTTGTTGGTTCACCTGTTGACCTCAAAGGCACAGACAAAATGGGTGGAACTGACATCAGCAAGGTCCTCTTATGGCTCCGATGACATCGTGCGGAATTGCGTGCAGAGCCGATATATTGTGACATCCTTGTTGCTATGGGAGACCTATGCAGAAAAGTTTCAGTGGAATGCTTTGCATTGGGATAATTCAAAAGGTGTGGTATCCACAGGCAGATACTGTATCCACCAGAAAAGCGTTACCGAAGGTAAGTAACTTGTTCTTCTGGGCCTCTTGTTCCATGTCGATGCACCTCACTACTCTATGCTCATGTTCTTGTAGTTGCAGAAAGTTCAGCTATTGTGTGAAACTATAACAAGGTTGATACAAAATACCGACCTTCGAAAATATTATGGCCACTAAGCGATCATTTACATCCTCATAGCAAATATATAGTATGAATATTCTTACCTCACCATCTACTTACTTAGGTTCACTTTGGAATGTAGGGTTTAGGTCAATGTAACAAATGCATTATCATTGTCATGTGAGATAATGCATACTATATAATGGGGCCTGTTTCATGGGCAGCCATCTCAAGGCAGGATCTATTGGCTGCTAACCTTTCTACAGAGTTTTGGTGCTTTGCTGCAAGAGGAAGAGAGTTGTGAGCATAATTACCGTTTACCAGCCTGGGTTGCAACCCTATGCTTGTCTCCCAGCCAAGTCTTTGCACTGTGCCCAATGTATCAGTCCAGCACTACAGAAAGAAGCAGTTGTCAAGAATGCTTTGACAATTTACCTGACCCGTATTCATGAGGTGATTCAAGGGGCACGATTAGTACTGAAAACTCCTGCAAATGGAGGCGAATGCAGAGATGGATGCCTCCAAGGGACAGCAGGACTAGACTGCCCGCATTGCGACCCTTACTCCTAATGTGTGTAGTGCCTAAAACAAAAAAACATTTGCTGCTCCACATGATGCCTGCAGCTAACAGAATGTCATATCCAAATGTCAAATTCTCCCAAAGAGACCTTTAATTTTTCTTGAGATGTCCCCCTCTATTTGGAAATTAATTTTGTGTAGACGGTGTGGGACACTCACTCTTGTATCAGGTATTTCCACTGTGATGTATTTATTCAATACTGCTTTCACCAGAAATTCCTTCAGGTTCCGGTGAGCTATTGTTACTTCTGCCACGCTGTCTAGCCTCGTCAGAGCCCATTCCCCATTCAGAAACTGAGTCCTCCGTAACCTGGGCATTTCTAATTTTTAAGCTGGCTACTTTCTTCTTTTTGAATTGCGTTTTTGCTTTATGTTGCTCTTCCTGTTTGATAATGAAATCTGAAGGGCAATGTGTTTCCTTTTTTCCCTTTGGTCGATCTTCAATATTTTGTTCTGACCGTCCTTGCCTCTCCGAGCTTTTTGATGAACCCTGAAAGGAATCTGTAAAGGTATCCTGATACCTGTCAGGTTTCCTAATGCCATCACGATCTTGGATCTGCAGGTGGGAATTTGACTCAGGAATAGAATACCTCTGATCCAAACACCTTGTGTGCCTCATCCTGGAAAGTAACATGGCCACCTGTTGCAGGTATGCCATGTTCAAAAATTTCAGAGTTACTGCCTGTCTGCAGGTTTTGGTAATATTAAGAGTGTTAGCAAGTTCATCTCCTACCGCCGTTCCACTGCTACTCACAGTTTCAGTCATTTTGAAAGGAGAAGAAAGTAAAGGTTTAGGAGGTAGGGTTTAGCACAATATGGGAACCTTTAATCCTTAAAAGCTTGTCTAAACCTTCAGCCAATACCAGGGTGTACCTGCTCAGCTGAGGCGGATATTCCTTCCAAACTTCAGACGTCTCTGAAAAGTGTGAGTAGGGCTGTCTGAGAAAGCACGACTGAACTACTCAGATTTATCTATTAATATAGGAACCAAACCAACGTTGGGTGCCATGTCAGGTAGTTCCTTTTGATGGAGCAAGAATTTGCACGTAAAGCATCTTGCTTGTATTCAACAACCTCGAATAACATTTATTAAATGTAATCAACCTGTTTGTGTTACTAATATTGCACATTTTACATTACACGGGGTGTCCCAGAGAAGCTTGCATATGTGTTTACTAACCATAATACGCTTGCCACTAAAATGGCTGCTGCTTGGCGGGAATTTCATCTGCGCATGCGTTGGTCACACTCACGTGACGTGACGTACTCGCAGTTCTGGTGGGAATCTTTGCGTTTGCGCACTCGACTTAAGATGGCTGCTTTGTGTTCTCACATGCCGAAGCTTGCCCTGCCGCTTTCTGCATTACTGTTCGTTTTGCACTAATCTTAATGCTATAGTTAATCTAAAGTAAGGGGAGTCATATAGGGATTCCTGGTATAAAGTGTATTCATTTATTTTTATGTTCTAAATTGTTTTCCTTTACTTTTCATGTGGCGAGTCTTTTGGGCCAGGGAAGTACATGAAACTCCATCTTAGAAGTCCCTACTGCGCATGTCACCCTGGCAGAGGGAAGAAAACCTTGTACCAGTGGAACACAGCCAGCTGGCAGCTACAGTCAAGATGCTCATGAGAAATGACCTGCGACCCAGCAGGACGAAGCTGAACTGTACTGCAGTTGTAACAATTGTATATAAAATTGTATTAGGCATTGTTGGGAGAAGAGCACATATCCTGGGAACCCCAAATTCAATAGGCGGTCCCAAAAGATGCAAAGTGGGGCTTGTAGAAGTTAATCCTGGTTGGTGTGTTGACCTGTCCTACTTGAGGACCAATCGAAATTGGGGATTCTTACACTTGCAACATTTGGGGGGTGGTACACTGACCCAAAAACAGTATAACTAGCCTAGGTTTAGCTAGAGAATTTGTCTGACTTGTCCAAATAGCTGACCTGTCACTGACCCAACGCACTCAATAGGTGACTAATACAGAGAGCTGCGGAGCACTCTGTCCGAAATTTTCACAGACCCAAGCGGGGTTTTAAACCTTAAGTGCTGGCGGAGCACTTTGCTGGAAGAATTCGATAACCCAATCGGGGTTCTGACTGATAGCTGCAGAGAGGGTGTAGCGCAGGCGTTGCTACCAAACTGCGGGTGCTGGTCTTACCTTGGTGGTCCTGTCCTGATCCTAATCTGGTTTTCCTGTCCTGTCCTGGGGTGTCCATTCTGCACCTGCTGGCCTACTGGCGACTGTCCTTCCTTGGGGTTTCTCCTGTCCTAAACTGACCCGTGGCCAGGGTTGGTCTTCACACCGTTCTAGGTGTATATACTGCTGGGCAATCTATTCTGCATCCTTTATTCTTTTCCTTGCTTTAATAAAGACGTTCTCCGGCATATTGATTTTCCATGCTTTCTTTTTGCACTTACAAATGAAAAAGTCATACATTATAGTTATTATTTTAGCATGTTCCAATTTTTACCCATCCTTTAAGTACATTCCTGCTTTCAGTTCATGAAATATAGATGTTCCTTTTCTTTACCTTCCCTTAGCTAAATGAAATGTTTGCTCTGATATATTAGCGTGTTCCACTTTTTACCTTCCCTATAGTTACATGTTACTTTTCGAGTCTCCATAGACTGACTAAATTCTCATACTGTGTTCATTTTAGAAGGGTGTACATTCTAGCATGCTCCTTGTCTTTCCCCGTCCTTTAGTCACTCTACGTCTAGTCAAAATTCCTGAAAATTCTTACCATCATGTTCCCTGTTCTTACCCTCCTTTAGAATTATAAATGGTTAGTCTGATTTATTTCCTATATGGATACGTGCTCTTTATAATTTTAGTTATTGATAGTTTAATTGCTGTAAACCTCATGCTTTCTGATATAGATGAAAACTAGATAAAGGTTTTAAAACTTCCTGAGTTTGTGGTTATTATATGAGTGCAAATTGAGAAAATAGAGTATTTTTGTGTCTGCCTTTCTTTTACAGCTAGCTCCCTGATCCATTGTGGTCATTAGGTACCCGTAGCAGTGGAGTGGTAAGTCGGGTACAATTGATAAATAATAGGAAGGAACAGGGTTACTGGTAGTAGAGTGCAAGGTTACCTGATTAATAAATATGGTGAATTTAAATTTATGGGCCCAAATGTGCATATGGTAAAAAATTATAGTCGGGTGACCTGCGCGCTCTATCAGTAATTTTCTGGTAGCAGAGCTATGGTTAGGGACTAGTTAAAGGTAGGTAGGACTAGTTAAGATAGGTAAATAGGTTATTTGCTGCTAACGGTGAACATTTTTGCTGCTAAAAGTATCGATCGATCAAATGTACCATTGATGTTTATTGCTTTGAAAAATTATGAAATGTTTTAAATTGTTTTTCTTGCTGCTATATTGATATATGTTCTAACCAACCTCGTTAGTGATTGTTATATGTTTGTTTGGAATCCCCGGGGAAAGAATAGCGGGTGGTGAGGAGAATCCATCGCGCAGTGAGGTCAGTGGCTCGAGGAAAATTGGTGCAGGTTAGGCAGAACTGGAAGCACTAATTAGGGTTTTTCTGTATAAATGTATGAATGAATGTTAGCAAAGAGTTCGCTGGCAAAACTTCTATTGTGATATAACCTAGTAAGGGTCACACGGAAGGAGTAGCAGGTTCGTCTAAGCTTGATTAATAGCAAAGGAGTTCACTAGTGAAACTTTTGGCTTAGTATATATCCCAAAGTGGATGAGTCGAAGGAGTAGCAGGTTCACTGATGCTTGTGTGAAGAGTAGGCAGAAGGGATCTACTCGTAGTATTTGAAAGGTAAATAGAAGAAGTTTACTTGCAGTGAAACAAATCTTTCCTTTCTAGACACTTGAGTACAGGGGCAAATGTGTTTCCGTTGTAAATTTAACTGAGCACTTGCACTTTAAAGGGTAGAATTCGAAGTGTTTCTTACCTTGTGAAGGAGGGAGTCAGTTGCGGATCTGCGCTGACGTCACTCAGTGCCGCGCTGGTATTGGCTAAGACAGTGGGCGTGTAGCTGAGGCGGAATTGTAAAGGAGGGGTGAGTGCCGAAGCGTTGGGACTTGTCTCACGAAAAGGCCGCACAATCATTGGTCGAAATTATTTGCAACCACAGAGTTGATTGGTTTAAGAAAATTGAAAGACGTGTTAGCATTGGAAGAACATAGTAAACAGAAGAACGCATTCGCGCACGATCTAGGGGTCGCAAAGTATATGTGGTATCCAGAATTTTTACCTGATCCGAAAAACTTAGGGTTTGCTAAAGAACAGATGCTAAAAGGCAGACCTTATAATATGTACGGAACCAAGAGAAAAATGACTTTAGTAGACAAAGTTAAAAATTATTTCAAGAAAGATAAACCCATCAAAACTAGAGAAGGAATAGTTATTTCACCACCTAATACTCCCGCATCATTCATGTTATTTGACAAAGGGTATCAGACGTGTATGGTTGGAAAATTGGGTGGAATATACTAAAAATGACGAAATTTTTGGCATTTCCATTAGATTGTGGTAAATAAATAAATAATACCCTATTTTTGAATGAATAAATGAATAACAGATAGCTCAATAAATAAGAGTCAAGATTCGAGGTAGTAGGAGTTTTGCAGGTTTAATACAGCAAATACAGGAATAGGATGGCAAGGCCCAGCAGCGCTGCCGGGGTCAGGATCGGGACAAGGGGAATAACTTTTTAATAACAGTGCATGAGCATATATACATAACGCAAACACATAGCATTACATTGCAATAGGCGTAGCAGTGGGTGGAGCAAAAGGCGTGACGCGTAGCAGTCGCGAAAGATAAGGGTGAAAAGAGGTGTAACAGGGCGTATACATAGACATGTGATGCAAACGTAACAGAATATGTCATGAATGGGGCGGAAACCATGGAGGGGGCTACCTGAGGAGCCGGGACCTCTAACCTGATGGTGCGCGCAAACTAGCAATGACGTGTTACTAGGAGAAGCTGGGGGCTATGAACTCTGTGCTAGGAGCAGAGACTGAAGTCTGGAGAGTCAGGGCGACATGTACCTAAACAGCATCTAGTATCTGATGTTTAGAGAACATGTTGATATAAACTAGAAGTCAGGAGGGGAAAGGCTAACTTGATTCTAAGACTGGACCATGCATTATTCTACATGTAGTGCGTGATGAAGAATATTAAATGACCATTAAATGCAGTATTTCTCTAACGTGGAGACGTGAAGGCTAGACAATGACGGAAACTATTGATGCGATTCAGTAGCTTTAGGAATGCAGAGAAGGAGGACTGAACTGATAACTGGAATCATAACATATTCTTGGCAGACTCAGAGGCAGAGCCAGGGTGAGCCGGGCACTGCGAGGCAGGAAGTAAGTGAAGGGTCGAGGATACAGGTGGGGGCTGTATCGCTCCTCAGCGAGGCTTCAGGAGACAGGAGCTGAATCTGGTGTCCAGGCCCTTTTGAGGCCTAGAAACGGGGACTTTATAATGGAATAACGTGCACACTGAGAAACGTGGC